>NC_051334.1:173208097-173838023 GCF_015220235.1 Choloepus didactylus
TAATTCATTTTTGGGGGGCCATGTTGGTAATAATTAAGGAGTTAGAGTGAATAGAACTGTGATCTCAGTTTTCTTACCTAGAACATTTTGTTTAACTGGTATCTCTGGAAATAATGCTTTTTTAACCACATGCTGCTGATTTTGGAGATTCTTGGAATCTGTGCAATGATTTAATGTATGACTCTTTCTTTCCCACTTGGGTCTGATACTTTGCAGCAGTTGCTTTATTATTCAAACACGGCCTACCTGAGGTGACGCTGGCATGAGCTTTAGAATGGATTTCTTGATAAGATCATTTTAAAATCACACAGAAGATTTGCCTATTTATGCCTTTTACCAGAGCATCAAAGAAGACTGGGTAGCTTTCTGTATCTACATTTTTATTTTTGTGATTTTAAAAAGATAAGTGCAACTTGAACTTAGGATGAATCAGTTAGGGCTTCATCCTTAAAAAACAGCCCCTGTCTTATGTGGTTATCTAACACAGGCTTGCTCTGGGTTGTCATGGTGATAGTGTAAACCTGAAAATTTTCACAGGCTTCAACTATGAAGTTTCTGAAAACTGTTTTGATTAATTTTTCCTCCACTCCAACTTCTTTCTCACTTCAAATGTTTTCCTTTTGTTTCACACTTGATTTATGGCAGGTTGCTGTCATTTAAATAGATGTGCATTTTGAAATTCCTCCTTTCTATGCTGATGCAAAGAAAAAAATAACCCATGCAAGTCATGCTCAAAGACTTGGTTATTGTTGCTTGCTGGATTTGGACCCTCTGTGGTTGTCGGGCCTAATTCAAAGTAATTCAGGCTCCTCAGTGGGGGCAGTGCATAGCTCCACAGGAAATTATGATAGCAAAAGTCTTCCTGTCGAGCTCTGCACTTGGTACTACAAAGTGCCTCAGGCTGCAGCTACCTGAATAGGGTTGAATTAGACCAGACAACCGCATCATCCCACTTCTTAATCTATTAGAGCAAAATACAAGTGGCAATTGTTGATTGCAAAAATGGGATTAAGAGGCTCTTCAAGTGAATTGATTTTCTTCTGAGAACAAAAAGAGGAAAGAGAAGCCTTCGTTTGAATCACATAGACAGAAAGTTTCATGAATGGGTTCCACTACAAATGTTAGAATTAAAGCAATCAGTGCTTCCCCATGGGGTGTGCAGGTGAGAGAAGTAAACTGCCCTAAACAGAAAATTATGAGCAAAACCCAAGTTTAGGGCATCTGTGTTGCAAGACTCTCCAGAATAAAGTAGCCACTGGAAAGCTGCCTAACAATGTGCATAGACAGATGATTCCCAGTGGTTCTTCTTTACTTTGCACACTAGTGTCAGCTTCAGCCAGGGTTTGTTGGTGAGTCAGGAGAGCTGCAGACATTTTTCATGACTCAGTCTCTGATTTGTCTATAATGACACTTCTCTGCCTCCCAGGACCATGCTGTATATTGAAAAGTGTCCCCATGGGCCAGGTCTCTTGTATTAAGCATCATCTAAGGCCTATTTTTTTCCTTTTGAAGTTTTGGACTCTGGTCACTCTGAAATAGGTAAATCATTCTTTTCAAGTTGGTTTAAAATTTTGTTTTACTTTTACAAAAACACCATTTAGTTTGGAAGGAAATATATAATAATTATCTGTCTTCTGATGGCTAAATGGCACAATCTGGCCTCTGCCACAGAGTGATTGTACGGGACTTGAAAATATAAATTCTATTGATTTAAATTCATGTGATGTTCAAAGCTGCAATAAACAACCTCTAGTTAATTGAAAAGCCATCAGGATCTTGAAAGAAAGCATATAGAGGATACAAAGATTAACTCCCATATTCTATGTTCTAAAATAATACCAAGGGTCACTCTAATGTTGGTTGCTTTCTACAGTATATCATGCATCACAAATGTATCCAGAATGATCATTTATCTGGCAGCTTTAGCTGTCAGAAACTCCAAGAGTGTGGAGAATAGAAATGACACACTGATGCCGGCTGGGGAAAAGAAACGGACCAGAGCAGACGGGGGAAACCTCCTATTACTTCTGCGTTTAGGATCATGTCACATACTGACCAGCAGCAAATAATTTGGAGAACCCTAGTCCTTTGCCAACACAATTGGTGACAAGCAGTTGAAATGCGTTAGAAGAGTCTCCTGTTTGGGAAGATAAACATAACTCTAAGTGACAATGAACTCTCCGCAGATTTGAGACTTCTCAGAAAAACAATCCTTGTTGATGAATATAGGAAATGAGAGTGTCTGCCTTTCCCTCACCTATGAGCCTCAAGGGTTAGAGGAGGATGTGATGATGGGGAACAACATCAAAGGGGATTGTCTCTCCCATCTTCAAAGGTTGCTTCAAAGATTGCGGTCGCAGTTGATTCGTCGGGGGGGGGGGTGGCGGCCGGTTGCTAAATCCTAGGCTCTCAGGATTGCTTGGAGGGTACCGGCGGCGGGGGCTCTTTCCCGGAGGCGAGGGCGAGGCGGGGGACTTGGCCAGGTCCCCGGCGGGGTGGCGTGCAAAGTATGGAGGGCGGCGAGAAAGGAACAGGCGGGACACGTTTCTTTTTAGGGTGAAGAAACCAAGAGAGAGAGCGTTTATTAGGGGAGAGTACAAGCTTATATCGGGCGTTTAGAGGGCGGGGTAGCTGTAGAGGTTAAAGGCTTGGATTGGTTCTGAGAGGGCGCGGAGGTTGATTGAAAAGGGGCGAGAGTTGCTCCGGTAACGGTGTCTGGCAACAATGTATGCGCACTGGTGGTAATGGGAGTTGCACTGGCAACGGGGAGTGTCCGGGCAAGATGAGGGAAGGGGGAGGCCGGGGAGGGGAAAAAGGGGTTGACGGTGGCTCAGCGAGGCTGGAGCTCGGCGTTGGTGTGGCGCCCGGGCGCTCGACAGGGGCCTAGCTGCTTTCGGGATGGACGAGGGTGGGGGGTTTAAAGTTGGAGGTTCAGAGAAGCTGGAGCTCGAGGTTGGTGCGATGTTTAGATGATCGAGAAGGGCCTCACGGTCGGCGGGTTGACCGGTGGCGGTGAGGTCGCGGAGGGTTGGTTGTCATCTCGGAGTAGGGAGCGTCAGAGGTGGCGAGTCGCTGGTACTGGACTTTCGAGCGCAGGTTTCTTCGACTCTGGAGACAAAGGTGGCGAAAGGCTTACTCGGCTCCTGGAAGAGCTTGGTGAATTTATTAGGCCGACAGGCGGAGCAGTTGGCAAAAGCTCGCAAGGCGATTCCCCGAAGGATAGGCCAAAAGGTGGCAGGTACATTAATATAAGCAGATGCATTTATAAACGCTCCCGTGCCTAAGTAGGCTTCAGGGTGATGATAGACTCCAGTGGCTGCGTCTTGCTCACTTTGTTTAGCTGCTTCCGCCTGGAAGTGAGCACGCCAATCAACAAACTGGCCGGGGTTAAGGATGGTACGGGCAAGCGAGGCCCAGTCTTGGGGGAGGCAAAAGTCCATGGCGAGATCCTGCAGTATTTGGGAAGCGTATGGGCTACCTAACCCGTCCTCCTTGACGGCCCTGCGAAGCTGCTTGATAGTATCTGAGTCAATGGGATACCAGTCGTACGGTTTCTGCGGTGTGCGGGTAAGGTTAAGAGGAAAGCAGCGAAAAGCACGAGAGAAAGGAGGACGCGCTTGCAGAGGGCTTGGCGCGGGAGTGGGGGTGGGGGGAGCGTTGCCCCAAGGGTTGCCTTGAGGTGTAGAAGGCAGCCAGGGGTTGTTAGTCGGCAGGGTGGGAGGAGCGGCGGCAGCTGCCGGTAGCGGCTCCGAGGGGGAGCTTGACGGAGGGGGAGGCGGAAGTGGGAGGCCCCAAGCGTCGCAAGACGGCGGTGCAGTGGGAGTGGCTAAGGCATAAGATGGTGGACTAGCTCCGCCCTGTGAAAGGGCGGGGTAAAGCGCTTGTGGTTTCCGGCCCAGCTTAGGGCTGACGTCATCGCCGGAGCACTTCCTCCCCTCGATGGAAGAAGAAGGAGGAGGAGGAAGTTCGCCATCTTGGCGAGGCTCAGTGTTATTTTGTTTTTTGGGAGTCACTTCGAGCGCATTGTTAATCTGCTCGACTAAGGACTCTGTGTCCGAATCGTGGTCTACATTAGTATCGCTGTCTGAATCTGTTGACTGGGTTGATAGGGCCTCCTTGGATTTAATGGGGCCTCGATCAGGGGGGAGGGAGCCTTGAAGGCAGGAGCGGACGGTTATTAAGGTGGGGAGCAAGCCGGGAGGGAAGCGCTTGCTCTCATGTTCCATGGCGTTGGTGACCCGATCAATAAGGCGATCATAAGTAACAGGGTCCCAAAGATGGCAAGTGGTGAGCCATGGGTTAAAGGGCAGCAGGAGGTCCCAGTATACTTGCAGCTGCCGGACAGACACCTTACAGCGATGTGTGTCTAGGAGACCAGCCAGAGCACGAACTTGGGGTGCTTGGCGTGCAGATAGACGATTACCCATAGCGGAGTGAGAAAAGAAAAAGGGGGGTTGATTATTGAGTAAAGAAAATGAGGTAAACCGTGGTCGCGAGGCCGAAGGAGACGGCGAGAATAGAAGGCAGGAGCCTCTAGTAGCGAGAGCAGTTTGGGGGGGGGCGGTCGCAAAGAGGCACACCGCGCGAAACAAAGAAACAAAGACACAAAGGACCACAGCAAAGTAATGGAGGGGAAGAGGGAAAGCTACTGGAGGAAGAGTGTTAGGAGGAATGGGGGGACATAGGAAGAGAAGACGAAAGGTAGTCGGGGGCAAAAGCCAGGTTAATGCGGGAAAGGAAGAGCGGCCCGGGCGCGGAGCGGCGTGGGAGAGGCGGCTCCAGACGTGGAGCGGCGAGGGAGAGGCGGCTCCGCGGGGCGGCGAGGGAGAGGCGGCCCTTACTTTGCAGGTGAGGAGAAGGGGAGCTGGAGAGGCGTCCGGGCGAGCGGGTGGTTTCACTGGACCGCTGCGTGGAGAGGACTTTTAATTCCAGGGGCCCCACGTTGGGCGCCAGTTGCGGTCGCAGTTGATTCGTCGGGGGGGGGTGGCGGCCGGTTGCTAAATCCTAGGCTCTCAGGATTGCTTGGAGGGTACCGGCGGCGGGGGCTCTTTCCCGGAGGCGAGGGCGAGGCGGGGGACTTGGCCAGGTCCCCGGCGGGGTGGCGTGCAAAGTATGGAGGGCGGCGAGAAAGGAACAGGCGGGACACGTTTCTTTTTAGGGTGAAGAAACCAAGAGAGAGAGCGTTTATTAGGGGAGAGTACAAGCTTATATCCGGCGTTTAGAGGGCAGGGTAGCTGTAGAGGTTAAAGGCTTGGATTGGTTCTGAGAGGGCGCGGAGGTTGATTGAAAAGGGGCGAGAGTTGCTCCGGTAACGGTGTCTGGCAACAATGTATGCGCACTGGTGGTAATGGGAGTTGCACTGGCAACGGGGAGTGTCCGGGCAAGATAAGGGGGTGGGGAAAAGGCGGTTCCCTCCGGCAAGCCTCCCCTAACAGTGTTATTTTGGGTGAGGAAACGGGGCCTGCCTCCGGCCTCACTTTCCCAGGCCCGGGGGGCTGTGGAGGGTGCTGTCGCCCGTGCCCACCACCCTCCCCAGGGGCTGATCAGGTCCCCCAGCCCAGGCCCGCCAAGTTGAAGCACGTAATCAGTGTCCCGCAAAAGATCCTTTAGAGAAAAATGGCACCATTTAGACATTTGACATTCCTTAGGTTTAGTTATGCTGTGACTTCAAAAGCTCTATGAACCAAGTTGGTTAGCAAGGTATTATTTGTTTACTTGTACCAGGGAATGTTTTTATCCCCCTCTTTTTTTGTTTTCTTAACCTGTTGAGTCAGCTTCTGACAGCCACATCAGAAATTTCTTCATGAAATTGTTACTATATTCGAAGTCTGGAAACACTGCTGAATGGCAGGTCTTGACCTGCTGGGAGAGGCATATTTGGCAGTAATTTCCTAGGCAAGTTTGAGGGAATGAGCAGAAACAAAAGAGAACCAGAGCCAGAGGGTCCCATACACCCAGCAGCAAGTTAGCTGATGGTTGAGGTTCATTCTGCAGTATTTCAGTAGCTCATTGGCTCATTGTAGTCTTTACCTGGGCAGTCAGATTTTTATTTTTTTAAGAGAAGTTCTTATTTAGATGACGTTTGCACAGAGGCTTTCAATAGACACAAATTATGAAACTCTCAAGAAGAGAAAGAACATGCACATACACATGAAAATATGATTGATAGATTTCATACCCTCCTTTACCTGCATGTTCAAGTAGTTCTCTTTCTGGGTGTATTTCACTTGCACCCACTTTTATTTAAAGCTTAATTCAGAGGAATCACAATTTGTTATGTCTTTTCTTTCCCTCTGGATTTTCTCTAAACCCAGAAAACAGAGGCATTGGCCTGCATATAACATAGCAAGTATGGGATACTGTAAGAAATAATTGGATATTTATCATAATGTTGCTTTCCTGGAACACTATTCATTAACTGCCCCATATTTAATTATGCCAAAATTAGCATGGGGGAGTCTTTGGCTAGTGTATTTGCACATGCTATCAATTAAGTCCTAATAAATTGATTTGCTTTTCAGGATTCACGAGAGGCACCAGTTGGGCCTCTGTGCTCCTGCTTGACTGTTCTGACTTTGAACAGGTTTATTCAGCTGCTGTCTGCTAAGCCCTACAGAAAAGCACAATGGCTGCTGATCGGCCTTTTATGGTTTATTGGAAACTGGTGGTCTGCACTGTAGCTCTGGTCAGTGATTAACCCACGAGAAAACAAACTACACAAGGCCAAGTTGATGTTGGAGGAGGAATGACCTTACTTCATTAAGGCTTGAAGAGGAAACCTTTTCTTCTTCAGTGCTTGTTCAAAACTTTTCAGGTCTCTATTTAATCACATAATTCTCTCTAAGTAGCAAAATAAGCCTGCTTCACAGCAAGTGGTCTTTTGCCACATGACAACTTAGAAAGAGAAATTATATATAAATATCTTCATGGTTTTGTGTGGAGAGGAAACCAATTTTATAACACTCTGTGAAACTAATTTACTTGTTCCTTTATTAAAAGAAATAGCCAGGTACACTCAATGCTATTCCATGTGCACAAACAGTGCTCTTAATATTTCTTCTGGGCTTCTGTTTATTTGATAGGGTAATTGAGAATTCAGGTGAAAGATACCTCATTCCCTCCCCATGATTCTAGACAAGGATTTAAATTGGGCTTCAGGAAAGCAGAGTGAAGGCAAAGCTTCAAATAATAGATTATTGCAAAACTGGGGGAAAAAAATACCCCTTTCCAGCTGGAGTAGAAGATAGAACTGATTCAGTTTTCATGAAGTATTACATTTTCTAGCATCATCTAATCTCTCTCTCTTTTCTAGCAACTAGCAACCTCAACCTTGCAGATCATGAATAAAAATCCTAGCAGATTTGGAAGCTTCAGATTTTGGCAGTTCTTCCCTGGACTTGAATTAGAAGTCAATTACAATATGTATTATGTATGACAGGAAACGTGAATGTCAAGGGATTTTAACATTGCCTTCCAATGTTAAATTTAAGGATGCAGCCCTTGTTTTGATCAAGCACAGATTGGAAGTCCTTGTAGTAATTTTGAGACCACCCTACCCTCTTCACTGGTATATTTTTCTTATTATATCTAGGGATAGGTACTTGATTGTCCCTGTTCCCTCCTCCCTCCCCACACAAGCAGTCTTAAAACATCACTATAATGCAAAGGTGGTTAAACATAATAATACTAATCAATGTAATACACCACATTAATAGAATGAAGGGGAAAAAACATGATCATCTCAATTGATGCTGAAGAGGTATTTTTAAAAATCCAACACTCTTTCATGATAAAAATATTCAGAAAAAGAAAATGAAATAAAAGGCATCCAACTTGAAAAGGAAGAAGTAAAACTATTTATATTTATAGATGACATGACCTTTACATAGAAAATTGTAAGTAATCCGTAAGGAAACTATTAGAGCTAATAAACGAATTCAGCAAAATGGTAGGGCATAAGATCAACACACAAAAATCACACATGCTTGTACACATGTGCAATGGACAATCCTAACTGGAAATTAAGAAAACAAATCCATTTATAATATCATCTAAAAGAATAAAATATAGAGGAATAAAGTTAACAAAGGAGGTGAAAGAAATGTACATTGAAAACTGCAAGATGCTACTGAAAGAAATTAAACAAGACTTAAGTAAATGGAAATGCATCCTGTGTTCATGGATTGGAAGACAGTATTGTTAAGATGACAATGATATCCAAAGTGATCTACAGATTCAATGCAATCCCTATTAAAATTCCAGAAGCCTTTTTGGCAGAAAGGGAAAATATAATCCTTAGATTCATATGGAAGGACAAGGGACCTAGAATAGCCAAATCAATCTTGAAAAAGGAGAAGAAAATTGGAGGCCTCATACTTCCCATTCCAAAACTTATTACAAAGTCACAGTAATCAAAACAGTGTGGTACTGTCATAAAAATAGACACGAAGACCAATGGAATAGAATTGAGAATCCAGAAATGAGCCCACGCTTCTATGGCCAACTGATTTTCAAAAAGGGTGCCAAGCACATTAAATAGAAAAAGATAGTATCTCTTCAACAAATGGTTCTGGGAAAATTGGATATCCACATGCAAAAGAATGAAATTGGACCCCTCCCTCACACCATATACAAACACTAACTCAAAATGGATCAAGGACTTAAATATAAGAGCTAAAATCATAAAACTCTTAACAGAAAACATAGGGAAAAACCTTCACAAACTTGGATATGGGAATAATTTCTTAGCTATGACACCAAAAAGCATGAGCACCAAAAGAAAAAATAGATAAACTGGACTTCATCAAAATTTAAAACCTTTGTGCATTTAGGTAGAGTATTAAGAAAGTGAACAATCCACCACTAAAATGGGAGGAAATCCTCAGAAACCATATATCTGATGAGGGCTAATGTCCAGAATATATATAGAACTGCTATAACTCAAAATAAAAAAGCCAAAAAAATTTAAAAATAGGCAAAAGTCTTGAATAGACATTTCTCCAAAGAAAATATACAAATGGCCAATAAGCCCATGAAAAGATGATAACATCATTAGTCATCAGGGAAATGCAAATTAAAACCATAATTAGATACTACTTCAAACCCACTGGGATCATTATTATTACAAAAACAGGGAATAACAAGTGATGGTGAGGATACGAAGGAATTGAAATCCTTGTATGTTGTTGGTGTGATTGCAAAATGGAACAGCCAGTATGGAAAACATTTCAGCAGTTTCTCAACAGGTAAAACATAGAATTACTGTATGACTCAGCAATTCCACTCCTAGGGATATTCCCCCAATAATTGAAAACATGGACTCAAATAGATACTTGCACACCAATGTTCATAGAAGCATTATTCACAAAAGCCAAAAGGTGGAAACAATCCAAGCGTCTGTCAATAGATGAATGGATAAACAAAATGTGGTATATGTATACAATGGAATATCATTCAGTTGTAAAAAGGAATGAAGTTCTGATACATACAACATGGATGAACCTTGAAAGCATTGTGTTGGGTGAAATAATCCAGATGCAGGACAAATAGTGTATGATTCCTCCTAAATGAAATATTTAGAATAACCTAAATCATGGATGCAGAAAGTAGATTAGATGTTACCAAGGTCCAGGGGAGGGGAAAATAGGGAGTTATTGCTTATTGGGTACAGAGTTTCTGTTTGGGGTCATGAAAAAGTCTTGGTAATGGATGGTGGTGATGGTAGCACAACATTGTGAATGTAATCAATACCACTGAAGTACACTTGAAAATGGGAAATTTTGCATTTCATATATGTTACCACGATAAGAAAAAAAAAAAGAATCTAAAGAAACAGACATCATTGTGGGTAGAAGTTTAATAAGAAAATATACAAGAAATCTATGGATTGCATATCAGGGAGAAAAGTTTTACAAAATTCCCATTATCATCAGTATGTTTAGTTCTTCATAAAACTCATGTTCATTTGAGAATACACCAAGGAGAGCGGGAGGATTCTACTTTCTTAGAAAACAGACCCTCTGAGCTGTTCACTACTGGGCCACACTGCTGGCTACTCCTGACTGCTGTCTTAGTCATAATCCTCTCATAATCACTGATTTGAGCTTCAGTTACAGTAAGTCTGCCAGCAAGACTGTGGCTTTGATTTTCTGACATCTTCCATCCTCTGACATATTTATCTGTATCTCCTCCTCTTCTCTCTCCATGCCTCCCCATTCCCTTTTATTGCAGTGAGAGGGATTTTATGAACTTCTCTGGCTTTTGGGCAGTGAGAACTTCTGGATTGGGTGCTACATAAAGAATCTTTCACTCCGTCCCTCCATCACTTTATGCAGTGACTTGATCATTATATTTCCCCAACCCTCTTCAGTGGCAACACTTTCTACTTGCTAATTTCTTAAGATATTTAATTGTTTGATTCTTTCTTATATGAATGGTACCTTAGAGCTTCTCAAACTCTAATGTGCACACAAATCACTTGGAGAATCTTGTTAAAATGCAGATTCTGATGCAGGTCATTTTGGGTGGGAACTGAGAATCTGCATTTCTAACAAGCTCCCAGGTAATGATGATGCTGCTGGTCCTCAGATCATACTTTGGATAGCAAGGCTCTAGACTGGATCTTCCCAAACACATTGAAAAACAAGGTATTTCATGGCAATGCTGAGTTGTTTGAGAATCAAACACTTTAATCAAGGTACAGAAATTTGAACCATGTTCTTGAGGGAAGTTAAATCATGCCTTAGAATCAGAACATATCTTAAAGTCTCAATAGTAATTAGGTTCTTTTACCACTCAGCAGAAAATTTTGCCAGTTGTTTTGTTTTGCTTAAGCTGCTGGAATGCAGTATATCAGAAATGGGTTGGGTTTTCCAAAGGGGATTTATTAGGTTATAAATTTACAGTTCTAAAGCCATGAAAAATGTCCAAAACAAGGCATCAACGGGATGATACCTGGACTCTGAAGGCTTGTTGCTGGCGAGCTTGGGCTCCTCTTTCACATGGGAAGGCACATGTTGGCATCTGCTGATCCTTCTCTTCCAGGTTTTGTTGCTTTTAGTTTCTGTCTGCTCTGTCTCTCAGCTTTTCAGTGTGCTTCTCTGAATTTCATTTCTTAGCTTCTGTATGTGTTTTGTCTTTTCATAAAGGAATCCAGCAAGGGAACTAAGACCCACCTTGAATGGGCTGGGTCACATCTCCATGGAAACAACCTAATCAAAAGGTCCTACCCACAATAGGTCGGCACCCACAAGAATGGATTAAAAGAACATGATTCTTTCTTGGGTACATACAACTTCAAACTACCACACAGTGAACTCATACACTTTTCCATATTTTAAATAATTTAACTTGGTGGTAACTACAGGCAAGGAAAAGACACAGTTTGTGGTGAAGTCCACAACTGAGAAAAAATTGAGCTAAACAAATGCCCTATTCATTACAAGATTTTGAGATATTTAGGAAATTCACTACTAAATCACATCTTCATGTTGCATAGTGAAGAAAGTGTTCTTATCTGGGTGAATATTTTACCTGTGTAATGGTATTTCAAAAAATACTTTTAATATTGGTGTCATATTTATTCTAATTTATTTCAGCTTCTAAAATTTTCTGCATGCTGAGGTCTGCTAGAATGAATGAAAGACCATTAATACATCTTAATCTAGACTGATGTTTCCCCCCACCTCTTTAATTCCTAAGACCTTTAGGAAAAGATTTTCTACAACCTCTCTAAGCAATTTTTAAGGAACATAATCATTCTTTAAATTTTTTCCATTTTATTTATGAAAGCAGGTGTAAGTTTACAGAAAAATCAGGCAGAAAATACAGAGTTCTGCTAAAATTCCAGCCTCACAACAGAGTTTTCCCTATTATTAACATTTTGCAATAGTGTGGTACCTTTGTTAAAACTGATGAAACAACATAATTATAATTATATTGTTAACTATAGTCCATAGTTTACATTAGGGTTCACTCTTTGTGTTGTAAATTCTATGTTTTTTTCAAATTTTAATTCTGGTAACATATATACCACCTAACATTTCCCATTTTAACCACTTTCAAATATACAATTCAGGCGTGTTAATTACATTCCCAATGTTGTGCTACCATCACCATTATGAAAACTTTTCCAGTCATTATGAAAACTTTTCCATCACCCTGAACAGAAACTCTGTATTAGTTAAGTGTTAACTCCCCATTCCCTACCCACACTCCAGGCCTAGGTAATGTTTATTTTAGTTTCTGACTCTATGAATTTGCATATTCTAGTTATTTCCTATAAGTGGATAATACAAAATTTGTCCTTTTGTGTCTGGCTTATTTCACTCAACATAATGTCTTAAAGTTTCATCCATGATGTAGCATAAATCTGAAATTCATAATGAGCTAATCATCCTTACTGTAGGATGTTCTTCTTTAAGTCTAACTGCATTAGCTTATGCTGCAATTTAGAACATTATTATATTGTTTAGCCAACAAAGAACTATTTGTAAATAGTTATCTGATAGCATCCTGAATTGATCTAAGTATCATGGGAGAGATAAAGACTTTTAGGGCATGGAATACAGTGGAGTGCAATACAGCTGTATAAAATAATGAGTCATATTCTATGAAATAATATGGAGTAATTTCCAAGATGTACCATTAGGAGAAAAAAGAAAAGTGCAAAATATAGCATGCTACTCTTTGTGTAAGAAATAAGAACATATATTTTAATTTGTGTGTTTGTGTGTGTATTTTTCCACAAAAACAAATGGAGTAAAAATAAGCCAGAATGTAATAAAAATGATTCTCTATAGGAGGTTAGTGCAAACTAGGTAGAGGGGAAAGGATTCAAAGAAAGACTTTTTTGATGATACTATATATATATATATATATATATATATATATATATATATACACACACACACATATATGATGTATAAGATGTATTTATACCTCATATATAAGATATATATAAGGCATATATAAGGTATATGCATCTTATATAAGGCATATATATCTTGTGTATATATGGCATATATGTATATATGGGTTTTAATTTTTGGATTTTAAGAGGTACTTTAATTTGCATTATTGATAAATGTTTAAATTTTTTATACTTTGAATACAATCCCATTTATTTTTTCCCTTGTAATTTTATCGAGATATATTCACATACCATACAGTCATCCACAGTGTACTATGAATTGTTCAGAGTATCATCATATAGTTGTAAATTCATCACCACAATCAGCCCTTGAACACATTTACTGCTCCAAAAAAGTAAAAATAAAAATGAAAGTAAAAAACAGCACCCAAAACTTCCAATACCCCCCATAACCTCCTTTTATTCATTTATTTTTTGTCCCCATTTTTCTACTCATCTGTCCATACACTGGATAAAGAGAGTGTGAGCCACAAGGTTTCAGAATCACATGGTCACTCTGTATAAGCCATATAGTTATATGATCATCTTCAAGAATCAAGGCTATTGGCTTGCAGTTCAACAGTTTCAGGTATTTCCTTCTAGTTATTGTAATTCACTAAATATTAAAAAGGGAATCTATATAATGCATAAGAATAACCTCCAGAATGACCTCTCAACCTTATTTGGAATCTCTTAACCACTGAAGCTTTATATTTTTTATTAAATTCAGTTTTATAGAGATATATACACACACCATAAATCATCCATGGTGTACAATCAACTGTTCACAGTACCATCATATCATTATGCATTCATCACCGCTATCTATTTTTGAACATTTTCCTTACACAAGAAAGAATCAGAATAGGAATAAAAAATAAAAGTAAAAAAAGAGCACCCAAATCACCCCCTCATCCCACCCTATTTTTCATTTAGTTTTTGCCCCCATTGTTCTACTCATCCATCCATACACTAGATAAAGGGAGTGTGATCCACAAGGTTTTCACAACCACACTGTCACCCCTTTTAAGCTACATTGTTATACAATCGTCTTCAAGAGTCTAGGCTACTGGGTTGGAGTTGGATAGTTTCAGGTATTTACTTCTAGCTATTCCAACACATTAAAACCTAAAAAGTGTTATCTATATAGTGCATAAGAATGCCCACCAGAGTGACCTCTTGACTCCATTTGGAATCTCTCAGCTACTGAAACTTTATTTTGTTTCTTTTTGCATCCCCCTTTTAGTCAAGAAGATGTTCTAAATCCCATGATGCTGGGTCCAGATTCATCACTGGGAGTCATATCCTGCATATCCAGGGAGATTTACACCCCTGGGAGTCAGGTCCCACATAGAGGGGTGGGCAGTGAGTTCATCTGCCCAGTTGGCTTAGCTAGAGAGAGAGGGCCACATCTGAGCAACAAAGAAGTACTCAGGGGGAGACTCTTAGGCACAATTATATGTGGGCTTAGCCTCACTGCAGTAACAAGCTTCACAAGGGCAAGTACCATGATAGAAGGCTCGGCACATCAAACTACCAGTACTCAATGTTTGTGAGAACATCAGCAACAGTCCAGGTGAGGAAGTCCAACACTTCCGCATTTTCCCCTAGCTCCTGGGAGGGGGCTGCATATATAGTTTTACTCTCTGCCCAAATTATTTTGGGATGTGTCACTATTTCACTCTAACCTGTACAAACCTACCATATCTCACTGCCTATTCAAAGTTCCATGTAATTGTGGTGTTTGAGCAAGCTGACCATAGAAGTTATACTGTTTAGAAAATATAGCTCCTGCACCAAATAAACCTCTCTTCCCTTTGTCTCACATGGAAGTTGAAGTTTTAACACACAGTCAATTTAAACCTTCACCCTTTGGCCTGATTTGCTCTAGTCTTAGCCAGATCTGTGAAGCTTTATTTTGTTTCATTTCTTTTCCCCCTTTTGGTCAAGAAAGCACTCTCAATCCCATGATGCCAGGACAGGCTCATCCCTAAGAGTCATGTCCCATATTGCCAAGATTTATACCCCTGGGAGTCATGTCCCACATAGTGGGGAGGGCAGTGAGTTAATTTGCAGAGTTGGCTTAGAGAGAGAGGCCACATCTGAGCAGCAAAAGAGGCTCTCTGGGGGTGACTCAGGCACAATTATAAGTAGGCTTAGTATCCTCTTTGCAGTAACAAGTTTCATAAGGGCAAGCCCCAAGAGCAAAGGCTCAGCCTACTAAATTGGTTGTGAGAATGCTCCCAATGCTTGCGAGAATATAAGGAATTCCCCAGGTGGGCAAGTTTAATATTTCCACATTTCTCCCCATCCTTCAAGGGGACTTTGCAAATACTTTTTTATTGTTTGCCCAAATTACTCTGGGTTGTATTGTGGTTTCATAATAACCTGTATAAACCAATCAGATATCACTCCCTGTTCACAGTTCCAGTTCCATGTGATTATGGTGTTTGAATAAACTGACCATACAAGTTAAATTATCGGATTATATCTTTTTATGATAGCTTTGACTTTTCTAACATGAAAATGCTTTGCATATTAAAAACAATATTTCATAAAAAGGTATAAAAATAAAAGCTTAAACTTATTACAGAGTATACTGAAGCTTCTGGTTGACAAAGATGGCAGTGTAAGATGCCCCTGGGTGCCATTCCCCCACAGAATCTTTGAACAACTGGTAAAAATGGTAGAGCTATCTTCCTCAGAACTCCAGAAAATATTTAAAGGGTTGCAGTAAAAGGGTGGTGCAAAATCAAGAAAATGCAACTTTAAAAAATGGTAGGAGATGCATACAGCAACCCTCCCCAGTGCAGTATGAAGCTGGTCTGCACTCCCATTGAGGGCCTGTGGCTCTGTTCCAGAAGGAGCAGTGTAACCCCTATGCATGTGCTTCAGTGCCTATATGATAGTGCCAATCTATACAGTGGCAGCCTAAAGGACTGAACCAGGAAACTCATCTCTGGGTTGCCTTCCCAAAACTTGTCCTGCAGGCAGAAGCAGCTTATGCACAGCTAAAGCAGTGTAAGAAATAATTAAGTAAAAGCCACCTTGGGCAAAGGATTAACTACTTTAGTCATAAAATCAAGTATCCAGGAGTGGAAGAAATTCTATTTCAAGGGGAGGAGAGGGGACATTTGGATTCCTGTAAATGGGAGAATTCTTAAGGCCATCAGCAAGTACAAGCCCAGGACAAGACTCAGGTTTATAAAAGATGGAGAAGACCCTGAACTTCATATTTGCCTCATACTGAACCTCTTAGTAGGAGGGCTAAACTCTGAAGGAGTGTACCAACCAATGTAAAACCAATGTGCAAAGACTGTGAAAGGTGTCTTTTGCATTGGTTTATTTTTGTCAGACCCAGGCACTCAAGGAAATCTCTGTCATATCACTAGATGGAAAAAAATTAAGGATTAGACAGTGCTGGGACAAAGTCACAGAGGTAATACTTTAAATACTAAATCATGCAGTGTGCAACAAAAGATTATAAGACAAAGAAATAGGAAATAATGGCCCATCTAAAGAAACAAATAAAAAGTCAGAAAACATCACTAGGAAAGATCAGAGTTTGGGCATACCAGAAAAAGAACTTTTTAATTATCCTCAAGGGTAAGGAAAACACATAGAAAGAAATAAGGTACATCAGGAAAACCATGAATGAACACTACAAGAATTTCAGTAAAGAGATACAAATTTTAAAAAGGAATCAAACAGAAATACTAGAGTTGAAGACCACAATTAAACTGAAATGAAATGTTCTCTAGAGGGATTCAACATCAGGTTGGTGATGGCAGAAGAAAAGCTTAGTGAAATCAAAGACAAGAAAATTGAAATGATTCAGGCTGAGGAGCAGAAAGAAAAAGAATGAAAAGAGGTGAGCAGAGCCTAAGAGAGAACTGGGACAACATCACACATACCAATGTATGAAGTATGGGAGTCCCAGAAGGAGAAAAAAGAGAGAATGGAAGAAGGAATGTTCAAATAAAAATGACAGAAAACTTCCCAAATTTAATGAAAGACATGAATATTCACATTCTAGATGCCCAATGAAACCCAAACAGGATAAATTAAAAAAGAACCATGCCAAGACACATAGCAGTCAACCTGTGAATACCAAGGAGAAGTAGAGAGTGCTGAAAGCTGCAAGAATAAAATAACCAGTTATGTATAAGGAAGTACCAATAAGATTAAGTCTTGATTTCTCATCAGAAACCATGCAGGCAAGAAGGCAGTAGGATGAAATATTTAAAGTGCTGAAAGAAAACAAAGGCCAACCAAAGATTTTATGCCCAGTGAGACTGTTCTTCAAAACTGAGGGAGAGATTAACACATTCCCAGATAAACAAGAGTTGATGGACTTCATCACCATTAGATCTGCCCTACAAGCAATGCTAAAGAAAGTTCTGACTGAAGAGAAAGGACACTAGACAGTGGCTCTAACTGGAATAAGAAAAATAAAGATCTCCAATAAAAGTAACAATATGGGTAATTATAAATGACAGTACTTGTGTATTGTATATTTTTGCATGTAATGCCACTCTTTACTTTTTACAGCTTATAAAATGCAAATGCATAAAAATTAATGTTACCACTATGGTTTTTTACATATAATGTATAAAAATATAATTTATAACAAGCATAACAAAAGGAGGAAGGATGGAAGGGTAGAAAAACAGTGTATATGCTGTTGAAGTTAAAGTTATTTTATCAAATGTGATTGGTATAGATTTAGTATGTTAAAGTTATTTTATCAAATGTGATTGGTATAGATTTAGAATGTTAAATTTAAGCTCCATGGTAACTGTAAAGAAACTATCTGAAAAAATATATACAGAAGGAAGGAAATAACAAATATTAGACTGGGGATTAATGAAATAGAGGGAAAACAATAGAGAAAATCAAAAAAAACAGAAATTATTTCCTTGAAAAGATCAATAAAATCAGCAAACCTTTATTTTGACTGAAAAAGTAAAGAGAGGGGATGCAAATAACTAAAATCAGAAATGAAAGAGGGGACATTACTACTGACACCACTGAAATAAAAAGGACTTTAAGAGGATACTATGAACAACAGTACACCAACTAACTAGATAATCTAGATGAAATGGAGAAATTAATAGAAACACATAAACAGCCTACATAGGCTCAAGAAGCATAGGAGACCTCAACAGAACAATAACCAGTAAAGAGATCAAATCAATAATCAAAAACCTCCCAATGAAGAAACATGCAAAACCAGATAGCTTCACTGGTGAGATTTACCAAACATTCCAGAATCAAAACCAATCCTGCTCAAACTCTTCCAAAAAGTTGAAGAGGAGGGAGTACTCTATCTCATTCCAGAAGGCCAACATCATTCCAATACCAAAGCCAGATAAGACAACCACAAGAAAAGAAAATTACATACCAACATCTATTATGAATATAGATGCAAAATCCTCAACAAATATGAGCAAACTGAACCTAACATTTTAAAAATTATACAATATAATCAAGTGGGATTTATCCCAGATGTGGTTCACCATAAGAAAATCAATTAATATAATATATAACATTAATGTACTGAAGGACAAAAATATATAACCTTGATTCATAAAAGGCATTTGACAAAATCCAAAACACTTCCTTGATAAAAACACTTAGAAAAGTAGGAATAGAAGGAAATTTTCTCAACATGATAAAAGGCATATATTAAAAATCCACAGCTAATATCCCACTCACTAATGAAAGACTAAAAGATTTCCCTATAAGATCAGGAACAAGAAAAGGATATGCATTGTCATGAATGTTATTCAACATTGTACTGGAAGTTCTAGCCAGAGCAATTAGGCAATAAAAAGAAATAAAAGGTATCCAAATTCAAAAAGAAGCCATAAAACTTCCCTTATTTGCATATGACATGATCCTATATATAGAATATTCCCCAAAATACACAGCAAAGTTCCTAGAGTTAGTAAACAAATTCAGCAAATTGAAGGTGCATTAGAACAACTATAACAATCAGTAGTGTTTCAGAAGAGGTTTGTGGGAAGATTGTGGAGTAGGGAGCTCCTATAGTCAGTCCTGCCACCAAAACAACTATTGAAAAGGCATGAACTGTCTGGAACAAGTATTTCAAAACTATGGAAGCCAGAAGAACACTGCAAAGCATCCAGGAAAGAGCAAGCAGAAGAGGGTGGTAAATTAGTTAAATCTGTAAATTGCTCTTTTTCAATTTGCTAAAGCTGTCAGAATGCAATATACCAGGAATGGGTTGGCTTTTACAATGTAGATTTATTAGTTTACAAATTTGCAATTCTGAGGCCAGGAAAACATCCAAATTAAGGCATCATGATAAAGATACCTTCTCCAATGACCAGCTGCTGGTATTAGGGACACCTCTGTCACATGGGAAGGCATCTGCTCATCCTCTCCCAGTGTTTCAGTTTGCCAAAGCTGCTAGAACACAAAAATGTGTTGGCTTTTACAATGGGGATTTATTAGTTACAAACTTACAGTTCTAAGACCATGAAAATATCCCTATTAAGGCATCAATAGCATGATACCTTCCCTGAAGAAAGGCCAATGGCATCTGGGGTTCCTCTGTCATATGGTAAAGCACATGGCTGGAGTCTGCTGGTCTTTTCCTCCTGGGTTTAACTTTCGGTTTCTGTGGCTTTGTCCAAAATGTCTCTGGGCTTCTGTCTTAGCTTCTCTCCTGGGCAAAGTCTGGATTTCATCCCTTAGCTTTGTCTGTGGGATCTTCTTGCTTCTCCAAGGGCATTTTTCTTTCTAAACTCTCTCTCCATGAGCTGTCTTAAAGGACTCCAGTAAAGGATTAAAACCCACCATGCATCAGGTGGGTCACATCTCCATGAAAATGGCATAATCAAAAGGTCCTACCCAACAATAGATCTGCCCTAACAAGGATGGATTAAGAGAGCATGGCCTTTTATGTGGTACATAACATATTCAAATGCAGACACCTGGGTTTCATTGCTTTCAGCTTTTGGCTTCAATGGCTTTTTTTAGTTTCTGTGTGTCCTTGCTTGCTTCTCCAGATTTTTCTCTCTCAGCTCTCTCTTGGAGTTTCTCTCTCTGAGCTCTTTGGCTTTTTTCTGTCCTTTATCCTCTCATAAAGGACTCCAGTAAAAGATTAAGACCCACCTTGAACTGGGTGGGTCACATCTCAATTAAAAAAACATAATCAAAATCATCCCACCTACAATAGTCTGAACCCACAGGAATTGATTAAAAAAACATGACATTTTCTGGGGGTACATAACAGCTTCAAACCAGCACATGCTCTCTCCATCCAGTGGCTATAGGCACCCATCCCCCACTTTCATGGCAGACCAATGTGGGGTTCAGCCCCTGGCTCACTCATTGGTGACAGAAAGGGATGTAATGATCCTCTTCACCAAGACCAAAGGTGGGCATGGCTGAGCACTGATAACAGCTTTTGATTAGTGACTTTGGGAAACTTGGGCCAGGCTCTGAAGGCAGCCATTATTTCAACCTATCCAGACAAGGGTGGCAGCAGTGATTGTTTAAACTCACTCAGGACCAAGGTGGCAGCAGCCATTATTTCAAACTTCCATGGACAGGTGTGGCAGCAATGGAGACTTAAAGAGGATGCACTTCCTCAGGGCTGTGGGGGACAGTTAGGTAAAGGCCTGCAGTTGCCAGGCAGGCCAGGAAAGCTCAGCTTTGGGGAGCCATTGGAGAAGCTCTTGGCACCCTTCCTGATCCCCTACCCAAAGCACTTTGGTGGCCCTCTTTTAGCTGGGAAATACTGACCTGGGAAAACCCTCTCTGCCATAAACTTCCTCCCAGAATTTGCCCTCCAGGTAAAAGCAGCTTCAGATAAGGAAAGGAGTATAAGAAATTATTGAGATGGACCACCTGGGGTAAAAGTCTGCCTTCTGGGAAAGGCAGAGGGGAAAGGAGAGGAAGGTCTGACTTCTGGGAAACAGAGGGGAAAACCAAACTCCTACAAACAGGGGATATTCAAAACAGCTAAAAAGAAAATCCCAGGGAAAAACTGAGGCTCAGAAAGACAGGAAAAACCTGACACACTGCATTCAGCTTGGGCAGAACTTTCTAATAGGAGAGCTGAAGTTCAAGAAAATCTCTGTCTTAACAGCAGGTGGATATAAGATCAAGAAACAGACATCCCAGGGAATAAATCCCCAAGTTAACATTTTAAAATATTAAAATATACAGTTGGCAACAAAAGAAAACACAACAAAGAAACAGGGAATGATGGCCCATCCAAAGGGATAGGATAAAAATACAGAAAGCAACAAGGAAGAAGATGAGAATATGGACATACCAAATGAATCATTGAAAAAAAAAAGATCTTACATAGTTAAGGAGATGACGGAAAATATGGAGAAAGAACTAAAGGATATCAAGAAAGCAATGAATAAGCAATATGAGGGTCTTCATAAAGAGATAGAAATTGTAAAAAGGAACAAATCAGAACTGCTGCAGGTGAAAGTGACAATAACTGAAATGAAAAATTCCCAGGAGGGTTTCAAGAACATATTGGAGCTGGCAGAGGAAAGAATCAGTGAACTAGAAGGCAAGACTCTTTAAATGAGTTAGGCTGAGAAGCAGAAAGAAAAAACAATTGTTAAAAGTGAAAATAGCCTAAAATACCTTTGGGACATCATCAAGTGCACCAATAAATGCATTATGAAAGACCCAGAAGGAGAAAAAGGAGAGAAAAGGGCAGAAGGAATATTCAAAGAAATAATGACATAGAACTCCCAAACTTAGTGAAAGACATGAATATGCACATCCAAGAAGCCCGCAGAACACCAAACAGTATAAGCATGAAGAAAAATACACCCTTGCATATTGACCACACTATCAAATGCATAGGACAAGGAGAGAGTTCTGAAAGCTGCAAGAGAAAGGCAACACGTCATATACAAGGAAGTTGCGATTAGAGGTAGTGACAATTTCTCAACGGATGAAACCATGTAGGCAAGAAGGCAGTGGGTTAAACTATGTAAAGTATAGAAAGTAAACAACCACCAACCAAGAAATGTATAACCAATGAGACTTTCTTTCAAAAATGAGGGAGAGGAGGAGGGGCAAGATGGCAGCATAGAGAGGAGTGGAATTTAGTTAGTACCCTGGATCAACTAATAAGCAACCAGGACCAACTAGTAAATAATTTGGAATAACTGCTGGGAGACAACTGTGACTGTCCACACATCATACATAGACCTGGAGGAATGCCTGAGACCACAGCATAAAATCTGTAAGTAAAAGCTGCAGAACTGCACTTAGAGCCCCTCCCCCATGGCAAACTGACCTGCAAAACCTTGCTGTGGTAGAAACTAGCAGCACTCTCTGAGCAGAGTGAGTGAATATAGCACAGTTGATCTCCAATGGGTTTTAATTAACAAATGTGGACTGCTGAATAAAAGCTACAAACCCCCAACAAGCAGGCAGAGGCTTTTAGTGATGACTGACCTTAAAAAACCAGAAGACTCATCTGACCTGGGAGGGGGAGCCCAGAACACCAGGTGTTACCTTTGGCTGATGAGTGAATCTGGGGAGCCATGTACTGGCTTCAAAAGGGGGCTTTCTGTCCCTTTTTCTCTCTCCCAACCTGAGGGGCTCAGAAGAGAGAGAGCCACAGCCATTTTTAGTTCCCAGCTTTCCGACCCAGACAGGGGGGTAGACAACAGAGTCAGAGAGACAGCAACTCAAATCCAGATGACAACTCCCTAGGGGGTGTATCTGCCCTAAGAGTAAGAAGGTGGGATGCAGCTTTTCTTTCAGAACCAGACCCCAGAGCCTGGAGGAAAACAGCCAAAACAGAAACTGAATTGGCCCATCTTCTTACACCAGTTGGGAGTGACAGGCTGACAAGTGTCACCTGCTGGGCAGGTTAGAAAAAGCACAGTGACTGGAAAACTCACAGGAAAGTCTGTCATTCCTCTAAGACACACCCTGAATATAACCCCACTCTGAGATCTGAACTTGTTCTGGTCTGGGAAAATCTGACTGGGGTAACCAAGGAAACCAGATGCCTAGACAACAGAAACTACAATCTATACTAGGAAAAACAAAGATATGGCCCAGTCAAAGGAACAAACTTACACCTCAATTAAGATACAGTTGAGATATTGTTTCACTTTAATGAAACAATCTATTAAAGATTTTCAAAGAAGTATGCTAAACCAAATAAAAAACCAAATCAATGAGTTCAAGGAAGATATGGCAAAAGAGATGAAGGCTATAAAGAAACACTGGGTGAACATAAGGTAGAAACCAAAGCTTTAAAAGACAACTGGCAGAATCTATGGAAGTGAAAGGCACAACACAAGAGATGAAAGACACAATGGAGACATACAACAGCAAATCTCAAGAGGCAGAAGAAAACACACAGGAACTGGAGAACAAGACACCTTAAATCCTACACACAAAGAACAGATAGGGAAAAGAATGGAAAAATATGAGCAATGTCTCAGGGAATTGAAGGATTACATAAAATGCATGAATGTACATGTCATGGGTGTCCCAGAAGGAGAAGAGAAGGGAAAAGGGGCAGAAGCAATAATGGCAGAAATAATTAATGAAAATTTCCCATCTCTTATGAAAGACATAAAATTACAGATCAAAGAAGTGCAGCATACTCCAAACAGAATAGATCTGAATAGACCTATGCCAAGACACTTAATAATCAGATTATCAAACATCAAAGACAAAGAGAGAATCCTGAAAGCAGCAAGAGAAAAGCAATCCATCACACAAAGAAAGCTTGAAAAGACTATGTGTGGATTTCTCATTAGAAACCATGGAGGCAAGAAGGAAGTGGTGTGATATATTTAAGATACTGAAAGAGAAAAAATGCCAACCAAGAATCATATATCTGGCAAAACCATCCTTCAAATATGAGGGAGAGTTTAAAATATTCTCTGACAGTCAATGAAAGAATTTGTGAACAAGATACCTGTGCTACAGGAAATACTAAAGGGAGCACTACAGAAAGAAAGGAAAAGACAGGAGTGAGAGGTTTGGAACACAATTTGGGTGATGGTAGCACAGAAATGTAAGACTTGGAACACAATTTGGGTGATGGTAGCACAGCAATGTAAGTACACTGAACAAAGATGACTGTGAGTATGGTTGAAAGAGGAAGGTTAGAAACATGTGGGACACCAGGAGGAAAGAGGAAAGATAAAGACTGGGACTTTATAACTCAGTGAAACCTAGAGTGCTCAAGAATTGTGGTAAAATGTAAAAATATGTTTTTGCATGAGGGAGAACAAATGAATGTCAACCTTGCAAGGTGTTAAAAATAGGGTGGTATTGGAGAAAAATACAATGAATGCAAAATAGAGACTACAGTTAACAGAAACTTTGTATTATGCTTCCTTTAATGTAACAAAGGCAATATACCAAAGCTAAATGCTTATAAGAGGGGGACATAAGGGAGGTTGTGTGGGACTCTTAGCATTGGTAACGTCTGACTTTTATTCTACTTTAGTTTAATTATATCTTTCCTTTCATTGCTTTTTAGCTGTCATGTTTTTTTTCTTTCTTTTTCTTTTGTGTCTCTAACTTCTTTGACTCTTCCTCCTTTGTGGAAGAAATAGAGATGTCCTTATATAGAGGTGATGGTGGTGAATACATAAATATATAACTATACAGGGAACCATTGATTGTTTACTTAGGATGGAAAGTATTGTGGGTGAATAAAACCATCTTAAAAAAATGAGTTGAAGATATCTTGAGGGCACTACATTGAGTAAAATTAGTCAGACACATAAGGACAAAAATTGCATGGTCTCAGTGATATGAATTAATTATAATATGTAAACATATAGACATGTGATATAAGTTAACAGGGTATAGAACAAGGCTAAAGAATGGGGAGTAGTTACTTCTCATGATCAGAATATTCAACTAGGTTGAACCTAAGTGTTTGGAAGTGGACAGAGGTGATGGTAGCATGTTATTGTGAGAGTAACTAACAGTGCTGAATGGTATGTGAATGTGGTGGAAAGGGGAAGCTTAGAGCAATGCAGGTCACCATAAAGCAAGTTGGAGGATAAAAGATGGGAATGTATAAAACAGTGAATCTTGTGGTGGACAATTTCTTTGATTAACTGTACAAATATTAGAAATATTTTCATGAACTAGAACAAATGTATGATACTGTAACCAGAAGCTAATAACAGAGGGGTATATTGGGGAAAGAAATACCTATTGCAAACTATTTACTACAGTTAATGGTATTTTAACATTCATCAACAGTAACAAATGTACTATACTAATACTATAAGCCAATAATGGAGAGGGGGTGGTTAGGGGTAGGGAAGCAATTGAGTTTTCTTTTTTGTCTTTATTTCTTTTCTGGAGTAATGAAAATGTTCTAGGAATTGGAAAAAAATTAATTGTGGTGATGGATGCACAGCTATATGATGGTACCATGGGCAATTGATTGTGGACTTTGGATCTTTGGATAATTGTATGATATGTGAGGAATCTGAAAAAAATTAAATTTTAAAAATGAGAGAGAAGACTGGAACAACTGTTTGGGGGACTTCCATGACCATATACACATCATACACCAGCTTGGAATGAGTGGTAGGGCCAAGATCAAGGCACAGAATTGTAGGTAAATTCTTCCACTCTGTGCAGATTGGTGACCCTCCCCCACTGGCATGGCTGTCTGTCTCAGAGTCTCTCCCCTGTGGGAAACAGAAGCCCTCTCTACTAGGAGGAAGGGAAGGGAGCTCAACTAAGCCCCAATTGTGGATTTGATTAACAAATTTGGACTGATGGATACAAGATCTGAGCACAGATAAATCTACAACCGAAACAAGAAAGAAACTGGGAGTTTTATATCAACCCTGCCCCCAGTAGTGAGGAGGCAGGGCTGACTAAAACAAACCAAACAAAGCAGAGGTTTCTGGAGTTGACTCAGCACAGAATACTGAAAAAGGGCTGTACTCCCAAAAAAGAGGCACATAGAGCTGGGTACCAACTCTGGCTGTTGATTGGTGAACCTGGAGAACTGAAGACCAGCTCTGAGAAGGATTTTCTTTTCTTTTCTTTTCCTTTCTTTTCTTTTCTTTTCTGTCTCTTTTTTCATTAGCCCATTAAAGATGCAGCAGGTATTCTCAATTTTCAGGCTTGCCCAGGCAAAGGGGCAATTAAAAAATGACTGAGAGACAAAGTAAGAAATCAGGTGGAGGAGATAGCTTCCTAAAGTGCATATCTTCACCAAGAAGAGTGAGGGGCAGTGTCAAGTGAAAGTGGTGGCTCTCATTCAGACATTAGTATTTCAGCAGCAGTTTCAACCCACAAAAAGAGAAGCCCAGCCTCTGTCTCAAGCATGCAACAGTTTCAACCTACAAAAAGCAGAGCTCAAGCTAGTTTGGACACCATACAGTGTATACATGAAGTTGGGGGAAAGCTGGCTTGAGAGTAAGATGTGGTTCAAGAGTGCCATCTCCTGGAAGGACAGGGAAAGTGCACTCCAGCAAGCTGTTGCTCTATCAAATTATGTATAAATGCTCAAATAATCTTGCATATCTCAAAATAGCATTATCAAGATAAGCAAATGCCCCAAAGCCAACAGAAAATAAAAAAGCATATGAAGACCCAAGAAGATATGGACAAGCCAAACAACCAAATTAAAACCTGGAGGAGACACAGAATCTGGAGCAATTCATCAAAGAAGTTGATACAAATCTCCCAAAACAACTTCAATGGGTTGAATAAAGTCACAAAGGACATAAAGAAGACTCTAGGAAAGCATAAAGAAGAATTTGAAAGAGAAAATAAAAACTAGTAGAACTTATGGAAATAAAGGGTACTTTAGAGCAAATAAAAATTTACTTGAGACACACTAACAGCAGAATTGAAGATGCAGAGAAAGAAAAAGTGAATCAAGGACAGAACAATTGAATGTGAATGCAAAAAAGAAGTAATGGTGAGAAAAATAAAAAAAAAATTGAAATGGGTCTCAGATAAATGAAGGACAATATGAAATGTGCAAATATAAGAATCATTGGAGTTGCAGAAGGAAAAGAGTAAAGGGCTAAGAAGAGTGAGGACATAGCTGGGGAAAATTTCCTAACCCTTGTAAATGACATAATTATGCAAATCAAAGAAGCCCAATGAACACCAAATAGAATAAATCCAAATAGACCCACTCCAAGATAGATACTAATCAGACTGTCAAATGCTGAAGAGAAGGAGAGATTCTGGAAAGCAGCAAGAGAAGAGATTCACCACAAACAAGGGACACCATATAAGAATAAGTACTGACTATCAGCAGGCACCATGGAGGAGATAAGGTAGGGGTATGACATATTTAAGATTCTGAAAAAGAAAAATTGCCAGCCAAGAATTCTTTGTCCAGCAAAGCTCTTCTACAAAATTGAGGGAGAGCTTAAAATTTTCAAACAAATGCTGAGAGAATTTGTTAACAAGAGATCTGCACTGCAATAAATACCAAAGGGGGAAAAATACCATCTGCTGAGGAAAAAAGAAAGGAAAGAGAAGTCTGGAGAAAGGCACAGAACTGAAGAATATTAGTAAGGGTAACTTAAAGGAGAAAAAAAGAGTGGGGGGAAATAGATCTGAAAATTAAAATCCAAATGATAATATGGCTGGTCCAAGAACTGCCTTCACAATAATAACTTTGAATGTAAATAGATTAAACTCCCCAATTAAAAGATACAAACTGGTAGAATGGATTAAAAAGTATGACCCAACAATATGCTGTTTATAAGAACTAATCTTAGATCCTGTGACACAAAGAGACTGGAAGTGAAAGGATGGAAAAAATATTCCATGCAAGCTGCAACCAAAAGAAAGCAGGGGTAGCTATACTAATATAAGACAAAAATAGACACTAAATGCAAAGAATCATATGAGACAAAGGACACTATATATTAATAAAAGGGACAATCACCAAGAAGAAATAGCAATTATAAATGTTTATGCACCCAAAAAATAAACTAAAGGAAAAATGGGGCAGGAGGAGGGAGACGATATGGGTGTTCTTTTCTCACTATTATTTTTTTATTCTTATTATCACCTTTTCTGGTACAGGGAAAATGTTAAAAAAATAGATTAGGGTGATCAATGAACATCCACATGATGGTAATGTGATCAATTGATTGTATATTTTGAACAATTGTATGGTGTGTGAATAAATCTTAATAAAAAAAGTAAAAATAAAAATAAATGTTTATGCACCCAATCAAGGAGCACCAATGTATATGAGAAAAGCATGGGCCAAGCTGAAGAGATCAATAGACATTTCTACAGTAATAGTGGGAGAATTCAATACACACCCTCTTCTATAAAAAGAACAACTAGATAGAGGACCATTAAGGAAATTGAGAACCTAAACAATATGATAAATGAATTAGACATAACAGACATATTTAGAGCATTACTTCACAAAGAACCAGGATATATTTCTTCTCTAGCACTCATGGAATGTTCTCCAGGATAGATCATATGCTGGGGAAGAAAACAAGCCTTAAAAAATTTAAAAAGATTGAAATTATTCAAAGTACATTCTCTGACAATAATGGAATGTAACTAGAAATCAATAACTACCAAACAACCAGATTCTCATGAATATATGGAGGTTAAACAACACACTTCTATACAACCAGTGGGTCAAAGCAGAAATTGCAAGAGAAATAGGTAAGTATCTAGAGATGAATGAAAAGGAGAACACAATATATAGAAACCTATGGGATGCAGAGAAGGTGGTGCTGAGAGGGAAATTTTAGCTATAAATGCATACATCAAAAAGGAAGAAAGAGCTAAAACCAGAGACCTAACTGAACAATGGAAAACACTAGAGAATGATCAGCAAACTAACCCTAAAGCAAGTAGAGGAAAAGAAATAACAATAATTAAAGCAGAAATAAATGAGCTGGAGAATAAAAAAATAAACAATAGAATAAATGAAAACAAAAGTTGGTTATTTGAGATCAACAAGATTGACAAACCCTTAACTAGACTGACAAAGTCATACAGAGAGAAGGATGGAATAAACAAAATTAGAAATGAAAGCAAAGCAATTACCATGGATCCCAAAGAAATTAAAAAATTATAAGAGGACACTATGAACAACTGTACACCAAAAAACCTGACAACCTAGAGGTAA
Source organism: Choloepus didactylus (assembly GCF_015220235.1). Classification (NCBI taxonomy): domain Eukaryota; kingdom Metazoa; phylum Chordata; class Mammalia; order Pilosa; family Megalonychidae; genus Choloepus; species Choloepus didactylus. The sequence continues at coordinate 173,237,152 of NC_051334.1, forward strand.
TGGACAATTTCCTGGATACACATGAACAACCTAGATTGACCCAAGAAGAAATAGAAGACCTCAACTCACAAGCAAAGAGATCCAATCAGTCATCAAGAATCTATCTACAAATAAAAGCCCAGGGCCAGATGGCTTCACAGGGGAATTTTACCAAACTTTCCACAAAGAATTGACACCATTACTGCTCAAAATCTTTCAAAAAATTGAAGATGAAAGAACATTACCTAACTTGTTTTATGCAGCTAACATCACTCTAATACCAAAACCAGATAAAGATGCTACAAGAAAGGAAAACTGTAGACCAATCTCCCTAATGAATATACATGCCAAAATACTCAACAAAATACTTGCAAATTGAATCCAAATGCACGTTAAAAGAATTATACACCACGACCATGTTGGGTTCATTCCAGGCATGCAAAAGTGGTTCAACATAAGAAAATCAATGACTGTAAATCAACACATAAACAAATCAAAAGGGGAAAATCAAATGATGATCTTGATAGATGCTGAAAAGGAAATTTGCAAAATTCAGGATCCCTTTTCAATAAAAACACTTCAAAAAGCAGGAACTGAAGGAAACTTTCTCAATATGATAAAGTGCATATATGAAAAACCCACAGTCACCATAGTACTCAATGGTGAGAGATTGAAAGCCTTCCCACTATGAATAGGAATGAGACAAGTTGCCCACTGTCACCACTACTATTCAACATTGTGCTAGAAGTTCTAGTTAGAGCAATTGGCCAAGACAAAGAAATTAAAGGTATTCAAATTGGAAAGGAAGAAGTAAAACTGTCATTATTTGCAGATGATGTGATCTTATATTTGGAAAATCCTAAGAAATCTATGACAAAGCTACTTGAATTAAAAAAAAAAATTCAGCAGAGTGGCGGGATACAAGGGTAATGTGCATAAGTCAATAATGTTCCTAACCACTAGAAATGACCTAACTGAAGAGGCAATCAAGAAAAAAAATCTATTCACAATAGAAACTTAAAAAATCAGTAACCTAGGATAAACTTAACAAAGGTTGTAAAAGACCTTGTGCCGGTTTGAGTGTATTGTGTCCCCCAAATGGCATTATCTTTGTGGTCTTGTGTGGGGCGGAAGTTTTGGTGCTGGTTGGATTTGCTTGGAATGTGCCCCACCCAGCTGTGGGAGATGATTCTGATGAGATGTTCCCATGGAGGCGTGGCCCCGCCCATTCGGGGTGGGCCTTGATCAGTGGAGCTATATAAATGAGCTGACTCAAAGAGAGGAAACGGAGTGCAGCTGGGAGTGATGTTTTGAAGAGGAGCAAGCTTGCTAGAGAGGAGCGTCCTGGGAGAAAGCCGTTTTGAGGCCGGAGCTTTGGAGCAGATGCCGGCTGCCTTCCCAGCTAGCAGAGGTTTTCCGGACGCCATTGGCCATCCTCCGGTGAAGGTGCCCGGTTGCTGATGTGTTGCCTTGGATGCTTTGTGGCCTTAAGACTATAACTGTGTAGTGAAATAAACCCCCGTTTTATAAAAGCCTATCCATCTCTGGTGTTTTGCATTCTGCAGCATTAGCAAACTAGGACAGATTTTGGTACCAGAGGAGTGGGGTGCTTTTGCTGCTGAGTTTGCAAATACCAAACATGTTGGAACGACTTTTCAAATGGATAGGGGGAGGATTCTGGAAGAGTTGTGATGAGCTTGATAGAAAAGGCCAAAACTGCTTTAAAGAGACTGTTTATGGAAATATGGAGTCTAAAGATACTTCTGATGAGGACTTGAGCAGAAATGATGAATGTGTTGTTGTAAACTGGAAGAAAGGCGATCCTTGTTTTAAAGTGGCACAGAATTTGGCAAAATTGAGTCCTGGTGAAGACAGACAAGGAAAAAATTAAAGGAAAAATTTCTTCAAAGACAGAGCCATGGAGGTTGAGGTCTGGAGTCAAGAGGTCTTGAGCTGGGAGAGCGGAGCAGCCCACATGCATGGAAAGGGTGAGTTTGCCCTGGAGGTCGAGGTCGGGCTTTCTGCCTCGATGCTCTGGAAGAGTTTTGCCACCTCCGGTCCCAAAGAGGGTGGAGCACATGTCCAGGGAACTGGGGAGAGCCTGGCTGCCACCCCACTGTTCTGAAGGGGTTGAGCGTGTGCCCCGGAGATGGAAGGGAATCCGGGAGCTGCCCCGATGTTTGAGGAGGGTGGGGCCGAGAAGGTGGTCTCCCCATTGTGTGGATATGTTGGAGCACTCACCCAAGCATTTGGAGAGGAAAGGGCTGCCACAAAGGCATTTAGGAAGGGTTAGACTCCTGCTCTCTCAAGCCCCAAGGATGCAACATTGTTCTGTAAATGACTCTCGGACTTTGAAATCTAATGGAGTTTGTCCTGCGGGTTTTAGGAACTGTTTTGCTCCTGTTAACCCTGTTTTCCTTACTGTTTCTCCTTATGGCAATGGAAATGTTTATCCTGTGAATGTCTCTTCTTTGTATATTGGAAGCATATAACTTGTTCTAAGTTCACAGATCCAAAGCTAGAGGGAAAGATTGTGCCTTGGGACTGACCACACCTAAACTGATTTTGATGGGATTTTGTACTTGACTGTTGTTACTGAGATGATGTAAGTTTCTGTGATGTTGTTGTGGAATGAATGTATTTTGCATTTGGAAAGATGATGTCATTTTGGGGTCCAGGGGGTGGAATGTGCTGGTTTGAGTGTATTGTGTCCCCCAAATGGCATTATCTTTGTGGTCTTGTGTGGGGCGGAAGTTTTGGTGCTGGTTGGATTTGCTTGGAATGTACCCCACCCAGCTGTGGGAGATGATTCTGATGAGATGTTCCCATGGAGGCGTGGCCCCGCCCATTCGGGGTGGGCCTTGATCAGTGGAGCTATATAAATGAGCTGACTCAAAGAGAGGAAACGGAGTGCAGCTGGGAGTGATGTTTTGAAGAGGAGCAAGCTTGCTAGAGAGGAGCGTCCTGGGAGAAAGCCGTTTTGAGGCCGGAGCTTTGGAGCAGATGCCGGCTGCCTTCCCAGCTAGCAGAGGTTTTCCGGACGCCATTGGCCATCCTCCGGTGAAGGTGCCCGGTTGCTGATGTGTTGCCTTGGATGCTTTGTGGCCTTAAGACTATAACTGTGTAGCGAAATAAACCCCCGTTTTATAAAAGCCTATCCATCTCTGGTGTTTTGCATTCTGCAGCATTAGCAAACTAGGACAGACCTCTACACAGAAAATTAAAAAAAAATTACTAAAAGAAATCAAAGGGCACCTAGCTAGTTGGAAATATATTGCATGTTCATGGATAGGAAGGCTAAAATTCATTAGGATGTCAATTTTACCAAAACTGATTAACAGATTCAATGCAATTCCAATAAAATTCCAACAACCTGCTTTGCAGACTTGGAAAAGGTAGTTATCAAATGTATTGGGAAGGGAAAGGGGCCTTGAATTGCCAAAAACCTTCTAAAAAACAAGAATGAAGTGGGAGGACTTACATTTCCTGACTTTAGAGTCTACCTTAAAGCCACAGTGGTCAAAACAACATGGTATTGGCACAAACATAGACATCTTGATCAATGGAATTAAATTGAGAGTTTGGAAATACACCCCCAGGTCTATGGTCAATTGAATATTTATATGGTCCAAAATTCACTGTATTGTGATAGCACAGTCTCTTCAACAAATGGGGCTGGGAGAACTGGATATCCATATCCAAAAAAATGAAAGCAGACCCCTGCCTCACACCCTATTCAAAAATTAACTCACAGTAGATCAAAGACATCAATATAAGAGACAGTACCATAAACTCCTAGAAGAAAATGTAGGGAAACTTCTTCAAGACATAGTAGTAGGAAGTAGCATCTTAGACCTTACACCCAAAGAACTAGCAATGAAAAAAATAGATAAATGTCAACTTCTCAAAATCAAAAGCTTCTCTGCTTCATAAGGCTTTGTCAAAAAGGTGAAGCAGCAGCCAACTCAAAGAGAGAAATATTTGGAAATCATATATCTGAAAATAGACTGATATCCAGCATATGTAAAGAAATCCTACAATTCCGTGACAATAGTACAAACAGTGCAATTTTAAAATGGGCAAAAGATATGAAAAGACATCTTTCCAAAGAAGAAATACAAATGGCTAAAAAGCACATGAAAAAATATTCATCTTCACTAGCTATTATGGAAATGCAAATCAAAATCACAGTGAGATATAATCTCACACCAAATAGAATGGCTGCCATTAATGAGGAAACTACAAATGCTGGAGAGGATGTGGAGAAACTGGAACTCTTATTTATTGCTGGTGGAAATGTGTAATGGTACAGTTGCTGTGGAAGACAGTTTGGTTTTTCCTCAGAAAATTAGATATTGAGTTACTATATGATCTGGCAATTCCACTTCTTGGGATATACCCAGAACATCTGAAAGCAATGCCATGAACAGACATTTGCACACTGAAGTTCATAGAAGCATTGTTCACAATTGTCAAGAGATGGAAACAATACAAGTGCCCTTCAACAGAAGAGTGGATAAAGAAAATGTTGTATATACACAAGATGGAATACCATGCAGCAGTATGAATGAATGAGGTCCTAAAACATGGCAGCATGGATGAACCTTGAAGATAAAATGCTGAATGAAATTAGTCACACACTGTTATAGTTTGCTAATGCTGCCAGAATGCAAAACACCAGAGATGGATTGGCTTTTATAAAAGGGGGTTTATTTGGTTACACAGTTACAGTCTTAAGGCCATAAAGTGTCTAAGGTAACACATCAGCAACTGGGTACCTTCACTGGAGGATGGCCAATGGTGTCCGGAAAACCTCTGTTAGCTGGGAAGGCATGTGGCTGGCATGTGTCCAAAGTTCTGGTTTCAAAATGGCTTTCTCCAAGGACGTTCCTCTCTAGGCTGCAGTTCCTCAAAAATGTCACTCTTAGTTGCACTTGAGATATTTGTCCTCTCTCAGCTTCTCTGGAGCAAGAGTCTGCTTTCAATGGCCATCTTCAAGCTGTCTCTCATCTGCAGCTCCTGTGCTTTCTTCAAAGTGTCCCTCTTGGCTGTAGCTCCTCTTCAAAATGTCACTCACAGCTGCACTGCACTGAGTTCCTTCTGTTTGTCAGCCCATTTATATGGCTCCACTGATCAAAGCCCACCCTAAATGGGTGGGGCCACACCTCCATGGGAATATCTCATCAGATTTATAACCCACAGTTGGGTGGGGCACATTCCGTGGAAAAACTCAAAGAATTCCAATCTAATCAACATTGATAAGTCCACCCACACAAGGTTATATCAAAGATAATGGCATTTGGGGGGATATAGTACATTCAAACTGGCACACACACAAAGGACAGATCTCGTATGTTACCACTACTATGAACTCCCTGAACAATGTAAAATTGGTATCTTATGTTGTAGAATATAGGGGACCTAGAGATAGAAGCTAGTGAGGGAAGAATGATAACCTAATATGTTTAGATAGGTTAATGAGGGTGAATCTAAAGGCATGGGAATGGATAGGGCTGATGATGGTTCATTAATGGGATTATAAGTATCAGAGTTGCATTCAATGTGAACATGATTGAAAGGGGTGGTTTAAAGACATGCATCTGACAGATTAACACTACAAATATAAGTATGTTCTTGTATGATCTACTTCTAATGTGTGACACTGGCACAAAGAGTTAACAAGTGAATGGTATATGGGAAAAACCACTTATTGCATACCAGGAAGTATAAAATAGGAATACCTTACTAGTACCACACAAATACTAGGGATAAATAAGTAATGGCTGATAAAGCCTTTAGGGTGTTTTGGGTCATGAGAGTTGTTTAAAATAGAGAGTGATGATGATTGTACAACTAAGTGAAGATAATGTGGCATGTTGGTTATTTATCTTGGACAGAATATATGCTATGTGAAATTAGGAACCCCCTACTTAATAAGTCAAGCCCTCTATCTTGAGCCTTTCTCTTGTGAAATTTATGGTTGTAAAGGGGAGGCTAAGCCTACCTATAATTATGCCTAGGAGTCATCTCCAGAGAACCTCTTTTGTTGCTCAGATATGGTCTTTCTCTCTCTAAGCCCAACTCTGCAAATAAATTCATCCCCCTCTCACCAACATGGGACATGGATCCCAGAAATGAGTCTGACACTAACATTGAGTATTGAGAATGCCATTTTGGCCAAAAGGGGGGAAAGAAAGACAACAAAATAAGGTTTCAGTGGCTAAGAGATTTCAAATATTGTTGTGAGGCTCTCCAGAAGGTTACTCCTATGCAAGCTTCAGCTATATATGCAAAATGGCCACAGTAAGACAAGCCAAAATAAACAGTAGTCCCCCAAACCCTAAAGAATACCCTTGTCCCTATCTGTGACTCCATAAATCTTCACTCCATAAGTTTATTTTTCAGAAACTTAAATCTTCCAGAGTGTTCCTATGCTGGATAAGTCCCAAAACCCAGAGGCAACAGCCTCTTTGTGAACTTTAACCAGATGTGTCCCCCTTTCCCTAATGTTGACACTCCTTTTCAACATGAACAAGTTAAGGTGGTCACTTCCAGACATCCCTGAAGGTCAGGAAATTAATTAAACTAGAGGAAGGGCTAGCAACAGACAAGATAGAATTTAACAAATGTTTTTGAAGATTGAATCTTTATATAACTTATTTCCTTAGTTGTTAGGGTGTTAGGATATCTAGAAGGAAATAACTGAAATGGTGGAACTGTAAATCATAACATTCTTTGAAATTTGCTATATAGCTACTTGTTAAACTGTACTTTGAAAGTTACCACCTTTCTGTATATATGTTATATTTCGCAATAAGGAAATAAATGAAACTGTGGAAAAGTAACCCATAGCATTCTTTGAAATTTGCTCTCTAACTTCTTGTTAAATTGCACTTTGAAAGTTGTCATTTTTATGTATATATGTTATATTCCAAAACAAAAAAATGAAAAAAGTAATTTTAAAACACAGAAAAGAGCATTGAAGAAAATAAAAACGAATACATATTGGGAAAAAAAAGCAGAGCCCAGAACTGACTCAATCATGCTTGTGGCAGGGAGGAAAAGGAGGCTGCTTGAGAGACCTGTAAAATTTCCATCCTGAAGCTCCACCCTCCAAAAAAAAGAGGGACAAGGCCCAGCATATTTAATGACTGTTATTTAGAAAATTTGGAACCAGGAATTAAAAAACTGAGAGAGTTTATGCCCCTCTTCATCCTCAGCCTCTGTCTCAACCATGCCCTTGGCAGGAACAGGGTCTGCTGAGAATTAAAGGCATAGTACCACCTTTGGGGAGCAGCAGGCTGATGAGCACCATATGCTAGGCAGGACATGAAGAGTACAGAATCAAGAGGCTTTACAGGAATGACTGACACTCTATTGGGTCTTATCCCCAGGAAGTCTTGATACTTATCACACCCCATTCATGAATCCTATGCCTTGTTTGTCTGGAAAATCTTACTGGGGTCAAATCTATCTGGGGAGATGCTCCTGCCAGAGCCAGATACCAGGTAAATGGTGCTAGAGGTCATGAAAGGAGCATGAAAAACATAGAGGCAAAAAAGACAACAAAAACAAACAAACAAACAGCAGATCAGCATTCCCTGAGGAGGATGAGGGAGGAGAGAGCTTTTACCTGGGGGTGAAACAATTGCACATATACATAAAAAAGACAATCTCAGAAAACTTCCATATAGGCAGGGCAAGAATAAGAAAAATTCTGATTGGTTAAACAGAAGCTATGCTAGGGATCTAGAATAAGTTGAATCAAATATCAAATAACAGAGAACAAAGGCAACCAACAGGAAAACCTAGGCAAAAGAGAGAAAATGACCTCCAGCAAAAACTAATCAAGAAAATCAGATGCCTAGACACAAGCAAAAAATTCATGAGTCGTATTAGGAAGCATGAAGATATGTCCCAGTCAAAGGAAAAACTAACACTTCAACTGAGATACAGAAGTTGAAACAACTAATTAAAGATGTTCAAACAAATCTTCAAAATCAATTCAAGTATTTGAAGAAAAATGTGGCAAAAGAGATGAAAGATATAAATAAGAAACTGGGTGACCAGAAAGAAGAACCTGAAAGCTAGCAAAAACAAATGGCATAATTATGGGGATGAAAGACACAATAGAAGAGATGAAAAACACAATTGATACCTACAATAATAGATTTGAAGAGGCAGAAGAATTAGTGAACTAGAGGATAGAACATCTGAAATCTTACCTACAGAAGAAAACATGGAAAAATATGAGCAAGGGCTCAAGGAAAAGAATCACAACATGAAGCACATGAATATATGTGTTATGGGTGTCCTGGAAGGAGAAGAGAAGGGAAAAGGGGCATAATGAATAATAGAGGAAATAATCACCCCAAATTTCCCAACTCTTATGAAAGACATAAAATTACATGTCCAAGAAGTGCAGCATACCCCAAATAGAATAGATTCAAATAGAACTACTCCAATACACTTACTGATAAGATTATTAAATGTCAAAGACAAAGAGAATTCTGAAAGCAACAAGTGAAAAGCAACCCATCACATACAAGGGAAGCTCAATGAGACTAAGTATGGCTTTCTCCGGCGAAATCATGTAGGTGAGAAGGCAATGGTATGATATATTTAAGATACTGAAAGAGAAAAGCTGCCAACCAAAGTTGTGTGTCCAGCAAAACTGTCCAACAAAAATGAGAGAGGCAGAGCCTACATCTTGCCCCGTGGACCCATGCAGTAATTCAGCAGTAGGGGTGGGGATGGGTGCTTTCTCTCTGCTCCTGGTTCTCTCCCCACTCTCCCTGTGTTATTCCCACTCCTGCTTGGAGGCAACCCGTGTCCTGGCATGCAGACCCTGAGCAGCCACAGCCTCCCTCCAGAGCCATGTCATAGAGCAGGGCCCCCAGGCTGCAGGAGGAGAACCTGCAGGGCTCTTGGGTGGAACTACACTTTAGCAATAATGGGAACAGGATTGGCATTCCAGCCTCAGTGTGTATATAAAATGGTGACATGGAAAAAATCCTGCTGGATGTCCAGAATGCATATGGGCAGAGCAGCCCCAAGAGTTCACACTGTGACAGTCCATCTCACTCGCAGGCACCCCAAGATGTTAACAGAGCTTCTGAAACAGACATGCAGAGCATTGGGGAGAGAAACAGCTCTCGGTCTGAGGAAGATTATATTGAGAAGGAAAGAAATTGAATGCATCTGAAAGAAAAACTCAGGTTAGCTATGGGATTGGTCTAGTTGACCAGAAAATACCGCCCCCCCCCCCCCAGGAATTCCTCTTCAAGCATCCATGGCACAGGCCACTTTCAACATGAGAAACATGAGTGTGATGAAGATGGAACATTTTCTCAGCAGAATTTTAAAAGGTTTTCCTTCCATCCCTGCTCCTCTCTCACCTGCTGGACATCTGGTTGGGGATCTATATTGGAAGGTGCCTGACCATATCAACCAGCACCTTTTTAATGCAACTTTATTGAGGTATATTCACATACCATACACTCATCCAAAGTGTACAATCAGTTGTTCACAGTATAATCATATAGTTGTGCACTCATCACCACAATCAATTTTTGAACATTTTCATTACTCCAAGAAATAAAAATAAAAATAAAAGTGAAAAAGAACACCCAAAACATCTCATACCCCTTTTGACCTCTAATATTATTTACCTTTTGTTCCCCTTTTTCTACTCATCTGTCCATACAGCAGATAAAGGGAGTGCAGGCCACAGGGTTTTCACAATCACACAGTTATCCCATTTAAGCTATATAGTTATATGATAATTTTCAAGAATCAAGGATACTGAATTGCAGTTCAATAGTTTCAGGTATTTCCTTATAGCTGTTCTAATACACTAAAAACTAAAACGGGATATCTAAATAATGCATAAGAATAACATCCAGAATGACTTCTCAACTCCATTTGAAATCTCACAGCCACTGAAACTTTATTTTGTTTCATTCCTCTTCCCCCTTTCAGTCAAGAAGGCTTTCTCAGTCCCATGATACCAGGTTCAGGATCATTCCTGGGAGTCACTGACTGTGTTGCCAGGGAGATTTATACCCCTGGGAGTCAGGTCCCATGTAGGAGGGAAGGCAATTGGTTTACCTGCAGTGTTAGCTTAGAGACAAAGGCCACATCACAACAAAAGAGGTTCTCTGGGGGTGATTCTCAGGCAAAATTATAAGTAATATAGCCTCTCCATGCAGCAACAAGCTTCATAAGGGCCAGTCCCAAGATTGAGTGATTGGTCTACTACAATGGTAGTCCCCAATACTTGCAAAAATATAAGGAATTCCCCAGGTGGGGAAGTTTAATATCTCACACAGAAGTCGAAGTTTTAAAACACAGCCAATATCATCCTTTTCCCTTTAGTCTGGTTTAACTTAGTCCTAACCAAGTCCATTTTGTTAATACCTCATTAAAGTCTGACGTATTTTCAGCTTTAATATTTGCTGTATGGTGTAATCCTGACATTCATAGCTGCTGAACTCTGGCTCTGAGTCTCGGGTGTCACACAGATACCTGAAATTCCAGGGACCAACCAGGTTATACACAAACAGTTCATCATCTCAGAGTTTAGAAATAACCATTACAACTCATGAATAGATGTGACTGCTGTAAGAGCTTACAATCTAGAAACCTATACCATAAGTCTTCCCCTGATGACCTATGCTATCAGATTCAATTCTCAGAGTTTGCACATTATAGTTAGTCCATATTAGGCATTATAATCTATGTCTTTTCAATTCTGGCTTCTTTAAATCAACATATTTTCCACAAGGTCCATTCACCTAGATGCATACTTCACAAATTCATTTCTTCTTGCCACCGCTCAAAATTCCGTTGTATTTATACACCACAGTTCACCATTCAGTTTATCAGTTGATGTACCCTTAAGTCACCTCCATCCATTGTGAATCATGAATACTGCCACCAAACACACCAGGGTGCAATGTCCATTCAGGTCCCTGCTCTCAGTTTTTCCAAGTATGCACACAGTAACAGGGTTGCAGAACCATATGGCAACCCCACAGATAGCTTCCTGTGTTAGGACCACACTGCCCTCCAGATGGGCTACCCCATTCTACTTCCCTACCATCAGTGAACAGGTACATCCCTCCCTTTCATTTTCTCCAGCACTTGTATCTCTCTGTTTATTTTTTAACAGTTTTATTCACACACCAAACAATCCATTCTAAGTAAACAATCAATGATTCCTGGTACAATCACATAGTTAAACATTCACCACCATATTCTATATGAGAACATTTCATTTCTTCCAAGAAGAAAGATGAAAAGGGGGAAAATGAGGAATAAAAGATAGAAGGAAAATAAAAATAAAATATAATACAATGAAAAGGTCATACAACAACAACACCACCACCAAGAATCTCATATCACTCCCTTATATCCCCCTCTTATAGACATTCAGCTGTGGTATATTGCCTTTGCTGCAATTAATGGAAGCATCTTACAATGCTACCACTAACTATAGACTCTAGTTTGCACTGGTTCTATTTTTCACCTATACCATCCAATTTTCAACACTTTGCAATGTTGATATTCATTTGTTCTCCCTCTTTTAAAAACATTCTTATTTCTGTATATTTAATCACCATCAATGACCACTCTGGGTTTCACTAAGTTTTACAGTCCCAGTCTTTATCTTATATTTTTACTTCTGTGTCATACATGCCCCTAGCCTTCCACTTTCAACCATAATCATATTCATATTTGTTCAGAGTACTTACAATATTGTGCTCCCATCACACAGTATTATGCTGTCCATTTCTGGATTTATACAATCAATCCTGCTGAACCTTACATACTCCTTCAACATCAAATACCCATTTTCTAACTACCTTCTATCACCTGACAACCTGTGTTCTCAACTTTAACTCTCAAATTTCACTCATCAATGTTGGTTCATATTAGTGAGTCCATAGAGTACCTGTCCTTTTGTTTCTGGCTAATTTCACTCAATTTAATGTCTATTGTCTACCATTTTGTCTTTTGGATTTTATATGTCATACCTTATTTTTATTTTTCTCTCTCTCTTTTTACTATTATTGATAGCCTTCATTTCTACTCTCTTCTCCAAATCTCTCTCATGTCTTTTCCTATCTGCTTGTAGTACTCCTTTCAGTATTTCTTGTAGAGCAGGTCTCTTATTCACAAAACCTGTCATTGTCTGTTTGTGTGAAAATATATTAAACTCTACCTCATTTTTGAAGGAGAGTTTTGCCAGGAATAGAATTCTTGGTTGGCAGTTTTTCTCTTTCACTATCTTAAATATATCATGTGACTGCCTTCCAACTTCCATGGTTTCTACTGAGAAATCCACAAATAGTCTTATCAAGCTTCCTTTTTTGTGATGGACCACGTTCCTCTTGCTGCCTTCATAATTCTCTCTTTGTCTTTGAAATTTGATAATCTGATTATTATGTGTCTTGGACTAGGTCAATTCTGTTTGAATCTGTTCTGTTTGGTGTACACTGCACTTCTTGGATCTGCAATTTTATGTCTCTCAAAAGAGATGGGGAATTTTCAGTGATTCTTTCCTCCATTATTGTCTACGCCACTTTTCACTTCTCTTCTTCTGGGACATGCATGACATGTATATTTATGCACTTCATGTTGTCATTCAATTCCCTGAGATTCTATTCATAGTTTTTCATTCTTTTCCCTGTCTGTTCTTTTGTGTGTAGGATTTCAGATATCCTGTCCTCCAGTTCAGAAATCTTTTCTTCTGCCTCTTCAAATCTACTGTTGTATGTCTCCATTGGGTTTTTCATATCTTCTATTGTGCCTTTCAGTCCCATACATTCTGTAAATTGTTTTTTCAAACTTTCAAGTTCTTCCTTATGTTCACCAAATGTCTGCTTTATATCCTTCATCTCTTTTGCTATATCTTCCCTCAACTCATTGATTTGCTTTTTGAATTGATTTAGCATATTTGTTTGAAGATCTTTAATTAGTTGTTTCAACTCCTGTATTTCATTTGAAGTGTAAATTTGTTCCTTTGACTGAGCTATATCTTCTTTTTTTCTAGGGTGATTCATAATTTTTTGTTGTTTAGGCATCTGGTTTCCTTGATTACACCAATCAGATTTCCCCAGACTAGAAGGCCCAGGTTTCAGGAAGAGGGTGTAATCAGTATCAGGTTTCTCTGAAGATGAGGCCCAACAAGTTTTCAGATTTTCCTGTGAGGCCTCTAGATGCTGTGCTTTTCCAACTTGCCCAGCATGTGGTGCTTGTCAGCCTGCAGCTCCCACCAGTGTAAAGAGGTGCATTGCTTTTAATTCTCAGTAGACCCTGTCCGTGCCTCAGGCTGAGTGTTGGAAGCCAAGCCTAAGCTGTTTCTGTTTTTTTTTTTTAATTCCCTGGGCCCTAGATTTGGAGCTCTCTGAAGGAGGGCAGCCACTTGAGCTGGGCCCTGCTTCCCCCTTTTCTTAGGGAAGATAACCCTTTAGGGATTTATATCCTACACTTGATTTCTTCCTTTGACTCTCTGACTAACTTAACTCCACCCTTGCCTGGGTCAGCACTGACAACTGGAAATGTCTGAGGGTTTCCCTAATAAGCTACCTGGAATGAGAGAAAAAAAGGATAAAAGAAAGAAAGTCCCTTTTCAGAGCCAGTCCCTAGTCCCTGCCTTTACTAGTCAAGAACCAGAAATGGTGCCTAGTTCTATGTCCCCTTTTCTTGGGACACAGGCCTCTTCCAGTATTCTGAGCTCATCCAATTCCAAAAGTCTCTGTTGTTATTTATTTTTTTTTCCATTAGTGCCACCTCCTCTCTGCCAGGAGAAATCTCTGGGTTCCTTTCCTGCTTGCTCCAGGTTTATCTGTGCTCATAGCTTATGTTCAGTAGTACAGATTCATTAACTAAAACCACAATTGGAGCTTAGTTGAACTACATTCCCTTCCTCCTAGTAGACTGCTTCTTTTTCCCACAGGGAAGTGTTGCAGCTCAGCCTGCCATGCCAGTGGGTGAGGGATGTCAGCCCTGCAGTTTAGGGAGATTTACTTACAGTTCTTATGTGGTGATGTCAGCCATTCCACTCATTCCAAACTAGTGTATGATGTTTGTCCAGTCACAGATGTCCCCCAACAGTTGTTCCAGACTGTTTAGTAGTTGTTCCTCACTATATGCTAGTTGTCCAGAGGATGAACTAAATTACACACCTCCCCATGCTGCCATCTTGCCTCACTTCTCAGCCAGCATCTTTTTATCAAGAATTGGAGTATGACTTTGTTCACATCCTGGGAATTTATATCTGAGCTTGCAACCATCTGACTGATGACAGACCTTCACCCTTGGGTGGCTGCATGACTGTTGTTTATTTATTCTGTAAATGCTGTGTTCCTAATTTAGTGAAGTGAAAGGATAGGCACTAAACCCATGTTAACCTGTGATCATGTCTCTGAGATTGATAGTAAGGAAGGCAGACTGATAATACTGACTGATATTTGGGAATCAGTTTTCTCTGGAAATGACAAGTATCTACGTATAAATAACTTTAATACCCTGGTCACTATATATGTAGTACTCTTACAAAAATCATCTGTATAATTAATCCCGTTAAGACATTTATATCTCAAAAGAATTAATCTGTATAATTATTCTGTTAAGACATTTATATCTCAAAAGACTTAATGTTGATATTAAAATAATGTTGATATTACACTAAGGGGCTTGTCTAAAATAAATTTCATTGCCTAGTATTTTCACACTGTTGTAGAAAACACTATGGGCTCAATTTAAATGGACATGGGTTGTCTACTAAAGCTACACTAAGCTGTGCTCGTAGTTCTTTAAGTAAGAAATGGAAAGCCAAGTCACAGACACAAACTCTGTGATGCAGTTCATGCACTGTTTGCTTTTGCAGTGGGATGACTTCAGCCTCCAGCTGTTAAGTAATTGTCTCAGGTGATCCCTTTTCTGTCAAAAGCAACTTGCTTACTGTTCCATTCTTCATCAGTGTAGACGCTGAATTTAACTTTTGTGTGTGTGTCCTTGAAATGCTTAAAATAGAGAAAAATAAATCTTTGCCAAAAGCTTAAAAAATGAGGGAGAGTTAAAATATGTACAGGTAAAGAGACACAGAGTTAGTGAACAAGGGACCTGCTCTACAAGAAATACTAAAGGGAGCACTACAAGCAGATAGAGAAAGACAGTAGAGAGAGGTTTGGAGAAGTGTTGGAATGAACATTACAAGTAAGGGTTACTAAAGGGGTAAAAAGAGAAAAAATAAGATATAACATATAAAATCCAAAGGACAAAATAATTGAAGAAAATACTGCCTATATAGTAATAACATTAAATATCAATGGATTTAAACATCCCAATCAAAAGACATAGACTGGCACAACGCATTAAAAAAAAAAAAAAACAAAATCCATCTATATGCACTCTACAAGAGACTCACTTTAGATCCAAGGACAAAAATTGGTTGAAAGTGAAAGGTTGGGGGAGAACTAAGATGGCGGCTAGGAGAGACAGGGCAAAAAAAACACCTCCATTAAAAATACTAGACAAAAGCCAGAAAGTGACCCAGAACAGCAGTTCCAGTGATGCACCAGCTGGACAAGGTCTGCTAAATCCACAGGGACTGTGCACTTGGTGAAACTGGGAGTCTGCATTCTGAAATGAGTGAGTAAGCTTGCTGAATATCCAGCAGCCATGCTGTGGTGTAGGGAAACCATGGGTTGGCATTTGGAGGTGGACTAGTTCTTTTTTAAAAAACCCAAAAGCAGCTACAGAAACAGCAGCGAGAACCACACAGTGAAGCACAGGGAATGCCTCAATATCTGGAGTGGAAGATAGCCTTTCATGCACCCACTGCTAATTGTCTCAGAGTGAGGAAGGCAGAGGTTAGCCAAAAGGGGAAAATAACTCATTCACTGCTAACTGTCTCAGAGCGAGGAAGGCAGAGGTTAGCCAAAAGGGGAAAATAACCATGCCCCTTGCAGCCATCTTCCTGGCAGGCTGGGAATGCTCCTGCCTGGCACCAGTGCCACAGCCCAGAGCTGTGCCCAAAAAAACCCACTGTGACAGGATGTGTTTCCAGCATCATGTGCACACACCACAATATCAGGCATGGACAGTAGCCTCTTGGGCACCCACAGCTAATTGTCCAGGAGCTGGGAAGATGGAGCTGTGTGAAAAGGGGGAAATTAACTTGTCCCATACAGCCATCCTTACAGCAGGCTGGAAATGCACATACATGGCCCAGCAGCCCAGAACTTCCTTTGAGGGATGGTGTACACTTGTGACATAGCACAACCTTCCCTCAGAGGAGGCCCTAGAAGGGCATGGCTTGGAAGAGGGACCTACTTGGAAATCCCATAGACCTTATACCAATACCAAGGACTTGTGGCTCAACAGCAAAGACAATCTGTGGTGAGACTGAACTGAAGGTTTAGACTCTTGCAAAAGCCTTAAATCTCCAGGATCACCTAGGAGGTTTGATTATTAAAGCTGCCCTCCCTCCCTAACCACTCAGACACAAGCCCCACATTCAGGGTGGACAGCACCAACAACACACCCAAACTTGGTGCACCAATTGGACCCCACAAGAATCAGACCCCCACACACCACAAAGACAAAGTTGGGGAGAATTGACTTGAGGGGAATAGTTGACTCATGGATGCCATCTGCTGGTTAGTTAGAGAAAGTGTATGCCACCAAGCTGCAGATCTGACAAATTAGATTAGTCTGAATAATGCTGCATATCCTAAAAGAACCCTATCCAGTAAAGGAAATGCCAAGAGGCCAAAAACACAGAAAATCTTAATGCATATGGTAAAACCAGATGATATGGAGAACCCAATCCCAAACACCCAAATCAAAAGATCAGAGGAGACACAGCACTTGGAGCAATTAATCAAAGAACTAAAGACAAACAATGAGAGCATGGCACAGGATATAAAGGACATGAAGAAGATCATGGCAGAGGATATAAAGGACATGAAGAAGAGAATGACACAGGATATAAAGGATATGAAGAGGACCCTAGAAGAGCATAAAGAAAAAATTGCAACAGTAAATAAAAAAATAGATGATCTTGTGGCAATAAAAGAAACTGTAAACCAAATTAAAAAGATTCTGGATACTCATAGTACAAGACTAGAGGAAGCTGAACGACGAATCAGTGGCCTTGAGGGCCACAGAATGGAAAATGAAAGAACAAAAGAAAGAATGGTGTCTTAGTTTGCTAATGCTGGAGAATGCAAAACACCAGAGATGAATAGGCTTTTATAAAATGGGGATTTATTTCACTACACAATTACAGTCTTAAGGCCACAAAGCATCCAAGGTAACACATCAGCAATCGGGTACCCTCACCGGAGGATGGCCAATGGCCTCCGGAAAACCTCTGTTAGCTAGGAAGGCAGCTGGCATCTGCTCCAAAGCTCCGGCCTCAAAACGGCTTTCTCCCAGGACGTTCCTCTCCAGCAAGCTTGCTTCTCTTCAAAACATCACTCCCAGCTGCACTCTCTTTCTTCCCCCCGAGTCAGCTCATTTATATAGCTCCACCGATAAGGGCCCACCCTGAATGGGCGGGGCCACACCTCCATGGGAACATCTCATCAGAATCATTGCCCACAGCTGGGTGGGGCACATTCCAAGCAAATCCAACCATCACCAAAACACCTTTCCCACACAAGACCACAAAGATAATGGCATTTGGGGAACACAATACACTCAAACCGGCACATTCCACCCCCTGGAACCCAAAATGACATTATCTTTCCAAATACAATATACATTCATTTCATCACAATATCACAAAAACTTAAATCATTTCAGTAACAAAAGTTAAGTACAAAATCCCATCAAAATCAATTTAGACGTGGTCAGTCCTAAGGCATAATTTTCCTTTAGCTGTGGATCTGTGAACCTAGAACAAGTTATGTGCTTCCAATATACAAAGGAGAGACATTCATAGGATAAACATTTCCATTGCCATAAGGAGAAACAGTAAGGAAAACAGGGTTAACAGGAGCAAAACAGTTCCTAAAACCCACAGGACAAAGTCCATTAGATTTCAAAGTCCGAGAGTCATTTACAGAACAATGTTGCATCCTTGGGGCTTGAGAGAGTGGGAGCCTAACCCTTCCCAAGGGCCTTTTCTGCAGCCCGTTCCTCTCCAAACACTTAGGTGAGTGCTCCAACATTTCCACACATTGGGGAGACCACCTTCTCGGCTCCACCCTCCTCAAACCTCGGGGCAGCTCCCGGATTCCCTTCCATCTCCGGGGCACATGCTCAACCCCTTCAGAACAGTGTGGTGGCAGCCAGGCTCTCCCCAATTCCCTGGAAATGTGCTCCAACCTCTTTGGGACCTGAGGTGGCAAAACTCTTCCAGAGCATCGAGGCGGAAAGCCCGCCCTCGACCTCCAGGGCAAACTCACCCTTTCCATGCATGTGGGCTGCTCCGCTCTCCCAGCCCGAGACCTCCTGACTCCAGACCTCAACCTCCATGGCTCTGTCTTTGAAGAGATTTTTCCTTTAATTTTTTCCTTGTCTGTCTCCTCCAGTCCAGACCGGCAATGGCTCTGTCTATAAAGATCTCGCAAAAATTCTGTTGGCTTTGCATGAAGCATGCAGGGGTCAAAGCCATCAGACAATAAGACTTTCCACAAATCCTTTCTGCTTAACTCCTTTTCCAATCTTGGCTTGTACTGAAATGGCGGCTGGCTTCCATGTTTGGTTATGTCCTCACGTTGGGCTGTAGCTTCTGGGATTCCACCCCCTGGAAGCTCGTAATTTTCTAAGCCATCAGCTTCTGGTTTCTTTGAACCCAAGAGTTCAGTTCTAAGTTTATCTCTCTCCACTCGCATTTTACTATAAGCTGTAAGGAGAAGCCAGGGTATATCCTCCACAGATAGTCTGGAGATCTCCTCAGCTAAGTATTCCAGGTTGTCACTTTTAAATTCTTCCTTCCATCTGACACCAGGACTCACTTTTGCCAAATTTTGTGCCACTTTAAAACAAGGATCACCTTTCTTCCAGTTTGCAACAACACATTCATCATTTCTACTCAAGTCCTCATCAGAAGTATCTTTAGAGTCCATATTTCCACAAACAGTCTCTTTAAAGCAGTTTTGGCCTTTTCTATCAAGCTCCTCACAATTCTTCCAGAATCTTCCCCTTATCCACTTAAAAAGCCGTTCCAACATGTTTGGTATTTGCAGACTCAGCAGCAAAAGCACCCCACTTCTCTGGTACCAAAATCTGTCTTAGTTTGCTAATGCTGGAGAATGCAAAACACCAGAGATGAATAGGCTTTTATAAAATGGGGATTTATTTCACTACACAATTACAGTCTTAAGGCCACAAAGCATCCAAGGTAACACATCAGCAATCGGGTACCCTCACCGGAGGATGGCCAATGGCCTCCGGAAAACCTCTGTTAGCTAGGAAGGCAGCTGGCATCTGCTCCAAAGCTCCGGCCTCAAAACGGCTTTCTCCCAGGACGTTCCTCTCCAGCAAGCTTGCTTCTCTTCAAAACATCACTCCCAGCTGCACTCTCTTTCTTCCCCCCGAGTCAGCTCATTTATATAGCTCCACCGATAAGGGCCCACCCTGAATGGGCGGGGCCACACCTCCATGGGAACATCTCATCAGAATCATTGCCCACAGCTGGGTGGGGCACATTCCAAGCAAATCCAACCATCACCAAAACACCTTTCCCACACAAGACCACAAAGATAATGGCATTTGGGGAACACAATACACTCAAACCGGCACAAATGGGGAAAAAAATAAAAACAATCAAAATGGACCTCAGGGATATGTTAAATAAAATAAAATGTCCAAATATAAGACTCACTGGTGTCCCAGAAGGGGAAGAGAAGGGTAAAGGTCTAGAAGGAGTATTCAAAGAAATTGTTGGGGAAAACTTCCCAAACCTTCTACACAATATAAATACACAAAGTATAAATGCCCAGTGAACTCCAAATAGAATAAATCCAAATAAACCCACTCCAAGACATATTCTGACCAGACTGTCAAATACTGAAGAGAAGGAGCAAGTTCTGAAAGCAGCAAAAGAAAAGCAACTCACCACATACAAAGGAAACAACATAAGACTAAGTAGTGACTACTCAGTGGCCACCATGGAGACGAGAAGGCAGTGGCATGACATATTTAAAATTCTGAGAGAGAAAAGTTTCCAACCAAGAATGCTTTATCCAGCAAAACTCTCCTTCAAATTTGAGGGAGAGCTTAAATTTTTCACAAACAAATGCTGAGAGAGTTTGCTAATAAAAGACCTGCCCTACTTCAGATACTAAAGGAGCCCTACCGACAGAGAAACAAAGAAAGGAGAGAGGGACATGGAGAAAGGTTCAGTACTAAAGAGATTCAATATTTGTTCATTAAAGAACAATAAGAGAGAGGGGGAAAATATATCTGACAAACATAAACCAAAGGCGAGGATGGCTGATTCAAGAAATGCCTTCACAGTAATAACATTGAATGTAAATGGATTAAACTCCCCAATTAAAAGATATAGATTGGCAGAATGGATCAAAAAATATGAACCATCAATATGTTGCATACAGGAGACTCATCTTAGACACAGGGACATAAATTGAAAGTGAAAGGATGGAAAAAATATTTTATGCAAGCTACAGCCAAAAGTAAGCAGGAGTAGCAATACTAATATCAGATAAAATAGACTTTAAATGCAAGGATGTTATGAGAGACAAAGAAGGCCACTACATACTAATTAAAGGGGCAATTCAGCAAGAAGAAATAACAATCATAAATGGTTATGCACCCAATCATGGTGCCACAAAATACATGAGACAAACACTGACAAAACTAAAGGAAGCAATGGATGTTTCCATAATAATTGTGGGAGACTTCAACACATCACTCTCTCCTATAGATAGATCAACCAGACAGAAGACCAATAAGGAAATTGAAAACCTAAACAATCTGATAAATGAATTTGATTTAACAGACATATATAGAACATTACATCCCAAATGACTAGGCTACACATTCTTCTCTAGTGATGATAGAATTTTCTCCAGAATAGACCATATGCTGGGACATAAAACAAGCTTCAATAAATTTAAGAAAATTGAAATTATTCAAAGCACATTCTTTGACCACAATGGAATACAATTAGAAGTCAATAACCATCAGAGACTTAGAAAATACACAAACACCTGGAGGTTAAACACACTCCTAAAATAAATGGTTTATAATGTAGAATGTAGGGGAACTAGTGATAGAGAGCAGTTAATGAAGGGGGAACAATAACCCAATAAGAACAGATAAGTTATCGTGGGTAAATTTAATGTTCTGGGAATGCCCAGGAATGACTGGTTTGTTCATTTCTGATGGGTATTGTAAGAACAAGTTCATAGAAGTGTTGCTATATTAGGTTATTTTTGGGGGGTGGAGTAGGAACAAGTTGGACTCCCTTGTTATGGTTTGTTTGAGTTTTTTTATTTTATTTAAAAAAATTTTTTTTTGATATACTTGATTTAAAAAAAAGATTTAATTAAAACATGAAAAAATATGCAGAGCCCTCTTGAGCTGGTGGAGAATGCAGGGCTGTTGGGCTCCCCCACCTCGATGGTTGCTGATGTGTTCACAGACATAGGGGACTGGTGGCTTGATGAGCTGAGCCCTCTACCACAGGTCTTGCCCTTGGGAAGACTTTTGCTGCAAAGGAGAGGCTAGGCCTCCCTGTAATTTTGCCTAAGAGCCTCCTGCTGAATGCTTCTTTGTTGCTCAGATGTTGCCCTCTCTCTCTAGCTAAGCCAATGTGGCAGGTGAAATCACTGCCCTTCCCCCATGTGGGATCTGACACCCAAGGAAGTGAATCCCCCTGGTAACATGGAATATGACTCCCAGAGAGGAATCTAGACCTGGCATTGTGGGATGGAGAACATCTTCTTGACCAGAAGGGGGATGTGAAAGGAAATGAAATAAGCTTCAGCGGCAGAGAGATTCCAAAAGGAGCTGAGTTCAGTCTGGTGGGCACTCTTATGCACAATATAGACAACCCTTTTTAGGTTCTAATGAATTGGAATAGCTAGCAGTAAATACCTGAAACTGTCAAACTACAACCCAGAACCCATGAATCTTGTAGACAATTGTATAAAAATGTAGCTTTTGAGGGGTGACAGTGTGATTGGGAAAGACATATGGATCACACTCCCCTTTATCTCATTTATGGGTAGATGAGTAGAAAAATGGGGGAAGAAAAAAAAAAAAAAGACATCCAGTGTTCTTTTTTACTTTAATTGTTCTTTTTCACTTTAATTTTTATCCTTATTATTTTTGTGTGTGTGGTAATGAAAATGTCAAAAATTAGTTTGGTGATGAATGCCCAACTATATAATGGTACTGTAAACAATTGAATGTATGCTTTGTTTCGTATGACTGCATTGTATGTGAATATATCTCAATAAATATGAATTTTAATAATGTGAAAGGTTGGAAAAAGATATTTCACACAAACAACAATCAGAAGAGAGCAGGGTAGCTATACCAGTGCCAGACAAATTAGACTTCAAATGTGTGGGAGCCAAGGGCCCAGGCCTCTCCCTGTCTCTGTGAAATTCAAAAAGCACACAGCACCCTGTGTGACCTAGGTCAGCTAATGTTTAAGCTAACAACCCTAAGGAGGGAGGGGTGTGCAGATGGTCAGTGTAAGCTAATCACAAGGCCCCACTCTGGGTCGGATGTCAGACTGTGCCTTGCTCTTCTCTGGAGTATTTGTGGTGTTATCTGACACTCTGAAGATAGCAATCTTTTCTCTGTGTTACAAGGTCCTCTTTCATGTATCCATGTCCTCCTGCTCTTTGGAATATCTTTGTTTCAAGCTCTATAACTGTCCTTGCTAATCTCCGCTTAATTGCTGAGTACTTTCACATTGAGCTCTGAACCAGCTGTCATCAGAGCAGCTTGACTGAATTCACTCCTGTAAGGAAGTTCCCATAAGAAAGTCTTTGTCTTACTTCATTCTCAGAGTTTCTTTTCATTTCACTGCTGGACCAGCCCCAGCAGGCCAGAAAAATTGGTGAGCCAGCCAGGAGACTAAAGAAACCACAACCACTGACAACATGAATTTGGGAAACAGGAAGTTCCTGAGGGGGATACTGGGGTGGTCTGTGATATCTATGTGGGTAAGTGTGGCTACCTCCTAGATAAATGGGGTACACTGAGGGATTATTGAGATGTGTATAACTCCCTTGCTGGACTAATAGCCCTCCTGCAACAGGCTGCAGGACTGTTAGGATTTCTTAAGAAAAAGGAAAGCCACCAGGCTACCACAGCTGTAGCCTGGCCAACCTTGGAGGTTGTATGTGCAGCTACAGAAAAGGCCTTAATGGCTGATGTGGCAGTCTGTTGCTTAGAAGAATAATTGAAATTATAAAGGGATGTGTGTTTGGCCCAAACAGAATTGAAAGGCACTCTGGATGAAAATTTAGAAATATTGGCATGCCATTCCACTAGAGTAAAAGTGCATAAGCTGCCCAAAGGGCATGTTAGTCATAGCCTAGCTTCCCCTGACTGGAACCCTAAAGTGTGGGACCCTGTTTATTTCTTATTAAACATGATGAACCCCAATCTGACTGGGAAATTGAAACTGAGGAAAGTAAGCATGTTAATCCTCTCATCCAACAAATGGCTAACACAAAGCAAATTCAACACCCTGTTTGCCCATCAGGGGATGATGTTGTGGCAGATGCCACTGTTCCAGCAGCAGCTCCTGATCAAAAGTTGCCTCCCTCCAGAGGTACTATGGCAATACATCAGTATAAGCTACCAGGGGTGCATCAAAAAGTAACTGCCACCATCAAAGAATTAGAGAGAGAGGGCATTATAATCCCCACTCACAGTCCATTTAATAGCCCTGTCTGGTCAATGAAAAACCTGGTGGTACCTGGCAAATGACTACTAGTTATAGAGAACTTAATATAGTAACTCCTCCTTTGTTTGAAGCTGTACCAAATATAGTTACCTTGTTGCAGAATGTAAGTACTCAATTAGGCCAATTTCACTTTATGTTAGACCTTGCTAATATTTTCTTTAGTATTTCTTTAGATCTTTCCAGCTATCCTGCTTTCAACTTCACATGGGAAAGACAACAATGGACATTTGCTGTGCTTCCATAAGGATACCTTCATAGTCCCACTATTTGCCATGGTTTAGTAGCTCAAAATTTTTAAATGTGGAAACATCCAACAGGGCCTGAATACTCTGTCAAATTCTTGGGTGTTGTCTGGTTGGGTCAGACTAAAGGTATTCCTTCAACTGTTGTTGATAAAATACAAAGTTATCCCACACCACATACTCCTGAAAAATTAACAGCTTTCTTTGATTTATTAGGTTATTGGAAACCATTTACACCCCATTTAGCACAAATTCTAAAACCTTTGTATGCCCTGATTAGAAAAGGAAAAGCATGGGAATGGAATTTTCCACAGAAGGCTGCATTTAAAAAAGCTAAGTGAGCTATCACACAAGCTCAAACCCTAAGGTGGGTGGACCCAGATGCACCTTGTGAATTGGATGTGGCCAGCACAATAATTGTTGGAGACTTCAATCCACTACTCTCATCAATGGATAGAACATCTATACAGAGGACCAATAAGGAAACAGAGAAGTTGAATTGTATGATAAATGAACTAGACTTGGCAGTTATTTATAGAACACCACATCCCACAACAGCAGGACACACATTCTTCTCAGTGGCATATGGATCATTCTCTAGGATATACCACACACTGGGTAACACAGAAAGTCTCAACAAATTTTTTTTTAAAAAATGATATTATACAAAACACCTTCTTGTATCATAATGGAATGAAGTTGGAAATCAATAACAGTCAGAAGGTTGGAAAATTCACAAATATATGGAGGCCAAAAAATGCACTCTTAAACAACCAGTGGGTCAAGGAAGAAATTACAAGAGAAATCAGTACATCCTTGAAGCAAATGAAAATGAGAACACAACATATCGAAACTTATGAGATGCAGTAAAGCCAGAGCTGAAAGGGAAATTTATTGTCCTAAACACTTATATTAAAAAGAAGAAAGACCAAAAATTGAAGATGTAACTGCTCACCTGGAGTAACTAGAGAAATAAGAGCATCCTAGCCCCAAAGCAGACAGAAGGGAAGAGATAACAAAGATTAGAGAAGAAATAGATGAAATTGAGAACATGAAAGCAATAGAGATAATCAACAAAACCAGAAGTTGGTCCATGATAAAATATTACAAACTGATGGACACTTAGCTAGGCTAACAGAGAAAAAAAGAGAGAGGTGCAAATAAATAAAATCAGATATGGGAGGGCAGGGACATAAATACTGACCCTGAAAAAATAAAGGTGAAAATTTGAGGATACTATGAGCAACTGTATGTTAACAAGCTAGAAAACTTAGATGAAATAGACAATTTCTATAGAAAAGCATGAGCAATCAACACTGAATTGAAAAGAAATAGAAGCCCTCAATGAAACAATCACAAGTAAAATTACAGAATCAGTCATCAAAAACCTCCCAAAATTGAAAGTCCAGGACAAGATGGATTCACGTGTGAATTCTACAAAGCATTCAAGAAGGAATTAGTACCAATCCTGCTCAAGCTCTTAAAAAATTGAAGAGGAGGGAAAGCTACCTAACTCATTCTATGAAACCAACATCACCCTAATATGAAAGCCACATAAAGATACTATGAGAAAAGAATATTACACACCAATCTAATTAATATAGGTGCAAAAGCTCTCAACAAAATACTCGCAAATGGAATCCAGAAGTACATTAAAAGGATTCCATATCATTACAAAGTGGGGTTTTATTTCAGGTATGCAAGGGTGTTTCAACACAAGAAAATAAATAAATGTAATACACCACATCAATAAATCAAAGGGGAAAAACCACATGATCACCTTGATTGATGCAGAAAGGGCATTTGACAAAATTCAACATCCTTTCTTGATGAAAACAATTCAAAGGATAGGAATAGAAGGAAACTTCCTCAACATGATAAAGGAAATATATTTTAAAAACCCACATATAGCATCATACTCAATTGGTAAAGTCTGAAAGCTTTTCCTCTAAGATCAGGAACAAGAGAAAGATGTCCATTGTCACCACTGTTATTCAAGATTCTGCTGGAAGTTCTAGCTAGAGCAATTAGGCAAGAAAAAGAAATCAAAGTCATCCATATTGGAAAGGAAAAAGTAAAGCTTTCATTTTCTGCAGATGGCATGATCCTATATGTAGAAAATCCTGAAAAATTGACATCAATGATACTAGAGTTAATAAATGAGTACAGCAAAGTGGCAGGATACCAGAACAACACTCAAAAATCAGTAGTGTTCCTATACACTAGTAATGAGCAACTTGATGAGGAAATCAAGATAAAAATCCCATTTTAATAGCAACCCAAGAATCAACACTTTAGGAATAAATTTAAAGAAGGG
Source organism: Choloepus didactylus (assembly GCF_015220235.1). Classification (NCBI taxonomy): domain Eukaryota; kingdom Metazoa; phylum Chordata; class Mammalia; order Pilosa; family Megalonychidae; genus Choloepus; species Choloepus didactylus. The sequence goes on from NC_051334.1 coordinate 173,263,604, forward strand.
CATAAAAGAGTTATACACAGAAAACTTTAAAAAATGCTAAATGAAATCAAGGAAGATCTAAATAATTGGAAGGGCATACTATGTTCATAGATTGGAAAAACACATATAGTTCAGATGACAATTCTACCCAAATTGATTTATAGATTTGATGCAATACAAACTAAAATCCCAACTTAATTTGCAAAACTAGAAACACCAAAATCAAATTTACTTTGAAGTGCAAGGTGCCCCTAATAGCTAAAAATACCTTGAGAAAGAAATACAAAGTGTGAGGTCTCACACTACCTTACTTTAATGTATATAACAAAGCTACAGTGGACAAAACAGCATGGTACTTGCATAAAGATAGATATACTGACCAATGGAATTGAATTGAGTATTCAGAAATAGACCTTCTCACCTCTGGACAATTGATTTTCTACAAGGTAGCCAAATTCACTCAACTGGGACAGAGCAGTCTCTTCAAAAAATGGTGCTTGGAGAACTGGATATCCATATCCAAAAGAATGAAGGAGGATGCCTATCTCACACATTATACAAAAATAAACTTGAGAGATATTTATTTCCTGGCAGTTAAGAAGCAGTGGCAGGAGAAACTAAGATGGCGGCTAGGTGAGACAGGGCAAAAAAACACCTCCATGAAAAACACTAGATAAAAACCAGAAAGTGACCCAGAATACCGGTTACAGCAATGCGCCAGCTGGATGAGGTCTGCTAATTCCACAAGGGCTGTATACTTGGTGAAACCGGGAGTCTGCATTCTGAAACGAGTGAGTAAGCTGGCATTTGGAGACCAACTGGCTCTTAAAAAAAAAGGGAAAAACCCAGGAGTGGCTGCAGTTGTGATAGTGGGAACCACGCAGTAAAACACAGCAAGAGGGGGCTGGGCTGGCATCTTGGTGTCTGGCCTGGAAGACAGCCTGCTGCAGATACCCTCGGGGCTGGGGGAGTGGAGAGGAGAGCCAGAAACAGAAAGAAACCCCATGGCTAGCAGCTGGCTCCCCAGAGGGCTGGATAAACTCTTGCCCGGGGCCGTGCCCACAGCCCAGAGCCCTGCCAGTTGTCCCAGAGCTAAGAAGGAGGAACTGTGCAAGGAGGGGGGGGTGAGACACCCCATTCGGCCATATTTGCATCAGGCTGAGAGTGCCCCTGCACGGCCCAGTGGCCCAGGGCTTCCCTTGAGGGATGGTGCACACTGGTGACATAGCAGGCATTCCCTTGGCAGAGGTCCTGGAGGATCACGGTTGGGTGGGGGGACCCACTCAGAGAACCCAGGGACACTATGCCAAGTCCAGTGGTTTGTGGGACAGTGAGAGAGAGGGTCTGGGGATGAAATGAAATGAAGGCTTAGACTGTTGTGGTGGCCTTGAATCTCTGGGAACCTGGGGGATTTGAATATTAAAGCTGCCCTTCCTCCCTGGCCACCCGTACACATGCCCCACATTCAGGGTGGATGGCTCCAGCAACACACCCAAACTGAGTTCTCCAACTGAACCCCACAAGAATCATTTCCCCACACACTGCGGGGACAAGGCTGAGAACTGACTTGAGAGGTATAGGTGACTCACAGATGCCATCTGCTGGTTAGTTAGAGAAAGTGTACACCACCAAACTGTGTTTCTGAAAAATTAGATTGGTATCTTTTTTTTTACAACTTGAAAGAACCCTATCAAGCAAAGCAAATGCCAAGAGGCCAAAAACAACAGAAAGTATTAATGCATATGATAAAACCAGATGATATGGAGAATCCAACTCCAAACACACAAATCAAGGTATCAGAAGAGACACAGTACCTGGCACAATTAATCAAAGAACTACAATTGAGGAATGAAAACATGGCAAAGGATTTAAAGGACATCAAGAAGACCATGGCCCAGGATATAAGTGACATAAAGAAGACCCTAGAAGAGCATAAAGAAGACATTGCAAGACTAAATGAAAACATAGAAGATCTTATGGAAATAAAAGAAACTGTTGGCCAAAATAAAAAAACTCTGGATACTCACAATACAAGATTAGAGGAAGCTGAACAACATCTCAGTGTCCTAGAAGTCCACAGAACAGAAAATGAAAGAACAAAAGAAAGAATGGAGAAAAAATTGAAAAAATCAAAATGGATCTCAGGGATATGATAGATAAAATAAAACGTCCAAACTTAAGACTCATTGGTGTCCCAGAAGGGGAAGAGAAGGGTAAAGGCCTAGAAAGAGTATTCAAAGAAATTGTTGGGGAAAACTTCCCCAATCTTCTACACAATATAAATACACAAAGCATAAATGCCCAGTGAACTCCAAATAGAACAAATCCAAATAAACCCACTCCAAGAAATATTCTGATCAGACTCTCAAATACTGAAGAGAAGGAGCAAGTTCTGAAAGCAGTAAGAGAGAAGCAATTCACCACATACAAAGGAAACAGCATAAGACTAAGTTATGACTACTCAGTGGCCACCATGGAGGCGAGAAGGCAGTTGTGTGACATATTTAAAATTCTGAGAGAGAAAAATTTCCAACCAAGAATACTTGATCCAGCAAAACTCTACTTCAAATTTGAGGTAGAGTGTAAATTTATCACAGACAAACAAATGCTGAGAGAGTTTGCCAATAAAAGACCTGCCCTACTTCAGATACTAAAGGGAATCCTACTGACAGAGAAACAAAGAAAGGAGAGAGATATATACAGAATTTTAACAGACATATACAGTACATCCCAAATCACCAGGACACTCATTTTTCTCTAGTGATCACGGATCTTTCTCCAGAAGGGACCATAAGCTGGGACATAAAACAAGCCTCAAGAAATTAAAAAAAAAAAAAATTGAATATACTCAAAGCACATTCTCCAACCACAATGGAATACAAATGGAAGTCAATAATTTTTGAACTTTAACTCCACTATTTACTTGCTACATGATATAAATTACACAAACTCTAATGACAAATCAGTGGTTTTGAACTCAATGTAAAATATGTAATTTTAGACAACTATATAAAGGTAGGGGAATGGAGGAGTATAGGAACATAGTTTATGTGTCCTATTGAAGTGAAGGTGGTATCAAAGAAAAACAAGATTGTTATGGATTTAAGAGGTTAATTTTAAGCCCCACAGTAAACACAAAGAAATTAACAGAGAATATAACCATAGAGATGAAAAGTAGAGTATGGGTAAAGAGAAATGGGGGAAGGGGCAATGGGGAGTTAAGAAATGAGTGTAGGGTTGCTGTTTGAGGTGAAGGGAAATTTCTAGTAATGGATGGTGGGAAAGAGCATTACAACATTCTAAACATGATTAATCCCACTAATGGAATGCTAGGGAGGGGGTGGAATGGGAAGATTTAGGCTGTATATATGTCTCCACAACTGAAAAATAAAAAAGACAGTCTAAATAGATGACAATTGAATGCCAAGGATGAACTTGGATGGAATTGGAGGATGGAGGACAGGAGGCTCAAAGGGACACAGTTGAGACATAAGGAAAAGGAAGTATAGAATGTAAGCTTTGTATCATTGTTGAATCTCTTGTACTTCTTAGCTGCACTTAATGGGATTGCATAAAAGAATGTTCTTGTTCATGGGAAATGTATACATGAATTATAGTATATGTTCAAGGATGTGTGCAGCTAGCTCTCATATGTTCAGAAGACAGCAATAGATGATGAATGATAGATAGGGAGGGAGGTAGGGAAAGAAATAGCAATGTGACAGCATGTTAAAGTTGGTGGATTGGGCTATTGGGGGAGGGGGGTCAGGGTATGATGGAATTCTGTGTATGGGGTTAGTATTGTTTTTGCAACTGTTCCTATAACTTTGAATTTATTTCAAAATAAAAAAAAATAAACTTGAGATGACTCCTAGGCATAAATATAGGTGGGCTTAACCTCCCCTTTGCAACCATAAGTTTCACCAGAACAAGTCTGGAGAAGTCACCTCCAAAGAACCTCTTCTGTTGATCAAATGTGGACTTTCTCTCTCTAAGCCTAATTCTGTAAATAAATTCATCACCCTCCCCCCAATATGGGACAGGACCCCTCAGATGAAAAAAATAAGAAACTTGAAATGGATCAAAGACCTAAACATTAGAGCTAAGATGATAAAATTTTTTAAAGAAAATATATGGGAATATTTTAAAGTTCTTGTGGTAGTAGGTGGCTTTCTAGATGGTACACCCAAAGAGCAAGCAATGAAAGAACAAATAAATAAATAGGATTTCCTTGAAATTGAATACACTTGGACATCAAAGGATTTTGTTAGTAAAGAGGCAGCCTACTCAATGGGAGACAATATTTGGAAACCACATATTGGATACGAGTTTAATATCCAGAGTATATAAAGATATTGTACAACTCAACAATAAAAAGACAAAGAACCCAATCTTAAAAATGGGCAAAAGACATGGATGACACTTTTCCAAAGAGGAAATAGAAGTGGCTCAAAAGCATATGAAAAGATAATCAACTTCACTAGCTATTAGGGAAATGCAATCAAAACCACAATGAGATATGTCACAACAACTAGAATGGTCATTATCAATAAAACAGAAAACTGAAAATGCTGGAAAGGATGTGGAGAAATAGGGACACTTATTCACTGCTGGTGGGAATGAAGAATGGCACAGCCACCCTGGAAAGCAGGCTGGCAGTTCCGTGTGATTCAGCAATCCCATTACTAGATATATACTCAGAGGAACTGAAAGCAGGTACATGAGCAGACATTTGCACACTGATGCTTATAGTGGCATTATTCATGATTGCCAAGAGATAGAAACAGCCCAAATGTTCATCAATGGAAGAGTGAATAAACAAACTGGTGTATACATATGATGGAATATTATGCAGCTGTAAGATGGAATAAAATCATGATGCATGCAGCAATGAGGGTGAATCTTGAGGACATTATGGTGAGCAAAATAAGCTGGAAACAAAAGGACAAATACTGTATGGTCTTACTAATATGAGCTAATTATAATGAGCAAACTCTGTGAGTTAAAGTTGAGAACACAGGATATCAGGAGATAGAAAGAGGGTAGAGATTGGGCATTTGATGCTGAAGGAGTACAGAATGTTTTACAAGATTGATTGTAAATATTCAGACATAGATATCACAATACAGTGTGATGGTAGCACAATATTGTAAATATAATGATACAAACTGAGTGTAAGTATGGTTGAAAGAGGAAGGCTGTGGGCATGTATGACACCAGAAGAAAAGATAGAGGATAAAAATTGGGACTGTATAACTTAGCAAATCCTTGAGTAGGCAAATATGTTGATTTAATTGTACAAATATAGAAAGTTTTTACATAAGGGAGAACAAATGAATGTCACCATTGCAAGGTGTTAAAATGGGATGTATATGGAAAAATGCAATTAATGCAAACTAAGGTCTATATTTAACAGTAGCATTGCAGTATTCTTTCATTGATTGTAATATAGGCAATACACCAAAGCTAAATGTCAATAAGAGGGCATATAAGGGAGGGGTATGGGTTTTTTGTTGTTGTTTATCTCTTTTTTTCTCTTTTCTTCTTTATTTGTGGAAGAATGGAAATATTCTCAAATTGATTGTGGTGGTGAATGTACAATTAACTATGTGATTATACCAAGAGTTCCTGATTTGTATATACTCAGGGGAACTGAAGGCAGGGACACAAATGGACATTTGTAATCCAATGTTTCTAGTGGCATTATTCATGATTGCAAAGAGATGAAACAGCTCAAATGTGCATCAACTGATGAGTGGCTAAACAAACTGTGGTATATACATATGATGGAATATTACACAGCTATAAGAAAGAATAAAGTCATAAAGCATATAAAAACGTGGATGCACTTTGAAGACATAATGTTGAGCAAAATTAGCCAGGAACAAAAGAACAAATACTGTATGGTCTCACTAATATGAAATAACACTGATAACTTTGAAAGTTAAAGTTGAGAACACAAGTACCCAGGAGATAGAAAAAGGGTAGAGATTGTGCATTTGATTCTGAAGGAGTACAGAATGTTCAACAGGATTGATTGCAAATATGCAGCAATAGATATCACAATACTGTCTAATGGTACCACAACATTGTAAGTACACTGAACAAAGCTTGGTATGAGTATGGTTGAAAAGAGGGAGGCTAGGGATATGTATTACACCAGAAGGGCATATAAAGATAAAGACTGGGACTGTATAACTTAGTGAATACTAGAGTGGACAATGAAGGTGATTAAATGTACAAATATAACAATGTCTTTACATGAATGAAAACAAATGAATATCAACACTACAAGGTGTTGAAAATGGGAAAGCATATGGAAAAATATAATCTATGCACACTATAGTCTATAGTTAACAGTAAGATTGTAATATACTTCCAAGAAATGTAACAAAGGCAATATACAAAAGATAAATGTCAATAAGAGGGGGATATAAGGGAGGAGTATTGGATTCTTGGTGTTATTGTTGCTGTTTCTCCTTCTTATTTTATTTTATTTTTATTTCATTTTTTTATTTTTTATGTTTTAGTCTTAATTTTTTCCTCTTCTGTCTTTGTGGAAGAAATGGAGATGTCCTCATATAGATTGTGGTGGTGAATGCATAGCTATGTGATTATGCCAGGAACCATTGATTATTTACTTAGGATGTATTGTATGGTTTGTGAATAAAACTGTGTAATAAACAGAAAGATGCAAATTGTTGGGGAAAGTGTGTAGAGTCATGTACCTATTCAATGTTGGTATGGAAGTAGAATGGTGCAGCCCCTCTGGAGGGCTTCCACAAGAGGATAAGTATAGTGTTGCCATATGACCCTGCAACCCTGTGACTAGGTATATACTTGGAAGAAATGAAAGCAGAGATAAGAATGGACATTTGCTCACTGGTGTTTATGACAGCAGTAGTCACGATTTGCAAGGATTGAGGTGGCCTTAGGGTACATTGACTGATGAACATTAGGGCAAACTGTGGTTTATACATACAATGGAACACTGAGCAGCTACAAGAAGGAATGAAGTTGTGAGGCAGGCAACTATGTTAATGAACCTTGGGGACATTATGTTGAATAAAATAATACAGAAACAAAAAGAAAAATTTTGTAATGCCTCACTAATATGAACTAAATATAATGTTCAAACTCTGAGAATTGAATTTGATACCATAGGTTATCAGGGGAAGCCTTATTGTAAAGGTTTCTAGATTGTAAGCTCTTACACCAGTCACTTACATTCTGAGTTGTTATGCTTATTGCTAAATTCTGAGATACGGAGCTCTTTCTGTAGAACTTGGTCATTCCCAGGACCTTTGGCTATCTTGTGACACCTGAGACTCAGAGACAGAGTCTGGCAGCTATGAATGTCAGCATTACCCCATACAGCAAATTTTAAGGAGTCTGAAAAAAGAGACCAGGCTTCAATTAGAGACATGAATGAAGAGGATCTGTTTAGGACTAAGGCAAATCAGACTAAAGGGTAGAGGATGATATTGACAGTTTTAAAAACCTCAACTTCTCTGTGAGACTAAAGGAAGACATGATTATTTGGTGCAAAATTTATATTTTCTGAAGCACACTATCTAATTTAACTTGTATAGTCCATCTAGTCAAACACCATAATTACAAGGAACATTTAATAGGGAGTGAGATCTTGTTGGATTGTACAGGTTAGTGTGATGCCCTGATATATCCCAGAGTAATTTGGGAAGCCAATAAAAAATACTGCAAAGCCCCCTTCAGGGACTGGGGAAAAGTGTGGAAATATTAAACTTCCCCACCTGGGAAATTCCTGATATTCTTGCAAGCATTGGGGACTCCAAATTTAATAGGCCTAGCTGGCAATCTTGGAGCTTGCCCTTAAGGAAACTTAATCCTGCAAAGGAGAAGTTAAGTCTATTTGTAATTATCCCTGGGTTACCCCCAGAGAACCTCTTTTGTTGCTCAGATGTGGCCTTTCTCTTTAAGCCAACTCTGTAGGTGATCTCACTGCCCCCCCCCCATGTGGGATATTATTTCCAGGGTTGTGAGTCTCCCTGGCAACATGGGACATGAGTCACAGGGGTGAGCCTGGCCCTGGCATTGTGGGATTTAGAATGCCATCTTGGACCAAAAGGGGGAAGATAAATGAAACAAAATAAAATAAATGAAACAAAATAAAATTTCAATGGCTGAAAGATTTCAAAGAGAGTTGAGAGGTCATTCTGGAGGTTATTCTAATGTATTATATGGATATTCCTTTTAAGCTTTTAGTGTATTGGAATAGCTAGAAGAAAATACCTGAAATTGTTGAACTGTAATCCAGTAGCCTTGATTCTTGAAAATGATTGTATAATATATAGCTTTTACAGTGTTATTGGAACTGTGACACCTGAGACTCAGAGTTAGAATTCTGCAGCTCTGAATGTCAGCATTACTCCATACAGCAACTATTAAAGAAGGTGTAAAAGACATAAGACTTCAATTAGAGAATGAATGAAGTGGATCTGTTTAGGAGTAAGGTAATCAAAATGCATTGTCTGTATTTTAAAACTTCAACATCAGTGTGAGACCAAAGGAAGAGATATTTATTTTGTTCAAAATTTTAATTTTCTATAGCACACTATCTAATCTAAACTGTCTGATCAGTTTATTTAAACAACATGATTACAAGGAACCTATAATAAAGAATGAGATCTTGTCATTCTGTACATGTTAAAGTAATACTCTGATACATTCTATAGTATTTGCAGTAGAAAATTAAAAAGCACTTGCAAAGTCCCATGAGGGATTGGGAAAAAATGTGGAACTATTCAATTTTCTGACCTGGGGAATTCCCAATAGCCTCTCAGGAATTAGGGACTCCCAATTTAATAAACAAAGCCTCAATCTTGAGGCTTGCCCTTATGAAACTAATTTCTGCAATGGCAAAGATAAGCTTACTTATAATTATGCCTAAGAGTCATACCCAGAGAACCTCTTTTGTTGCCTAGATGTGGCCTTTCTCTCTAAGCTGACTCTGCAAATAAACTCACTATCTTCCCCTCTACATGGGACATGACTCCCAGGGGTGATTGTTATATATTTGGAATATTAAATTTTATCCCCATGGTAACCACAAGGAAAATAGATGAAAAATATATCAAGATTGAAATGAGAAGGCACTCAATATGGTACAACACAAAAAAACACATAACTATAAAAACATGCATTAATTGGAGAGACAAAAATTGTATAAGACATTCAAAGGCTAAATAACAAAATGGCAGAAGAAAGTCCTGTATTATCAGTAATGACTTTAAACATAAATGGATTAAATGCTCCAGTTAAAATACAGAGATTAGCAGAGTAGATAATAAAAGCATGACCCACTGTGGGACAAGACTCCCAGGGGTGTCTGGCCCTGGAATTGTGTGATTGAGAATGCCTTCTTTAACAAAAGTGGGAAAAGAAATGAAACAAAATAAAGTTTCAGTGGCTAAGAGATTTCAAATAGGGTCAAGAGGTCATTCTGGAGGTTACACTTATGCATTATATAGATATTCCTTTTTAGTTTTTAGTGTGCTAGAATAGATAGAAGGAAATACCTGAAACTGTTGAACAATAATCCAGTAACCTTGATTCTTGAAGATGATTTCATAACTATATAGCTTATATAGTATGACCACGTGATCATGAAAACCTTGTGATTCACACTCCCTTTATCTGGTGTATGGGCAGATTCGTAATAAAATGAAGAAAAAAAAAACAAATAATAGGTGGGATATGGGGTATGGGATATTTGGGGGGCTCTTTTTTATTTTTATTTTGTTTTTAAAGTATTTTTGTACTAATGAAAATGTTCTAAGATTGATTGTGGTGATGAATGCACAAATATAATTATACTGTGAGTCACTGTATCCTTTGGATGAATTATATGGTGTATGAATATATATTAATAAAATTACATTAAAAATCATGTGGCCATTACATGAGTGTACTGATTTGTTAACACTCATTGAATGAACTGTTCTCTTAAAATGGTTGCATTTTATTTTATGGAAATTTTAAAATAAAAAGTACACCTAAAAAAGAAAAAGAAAAATCATGACCCAATGTATTAGTTAGGGTTCTCTTGGGAGACAGAATCAATGAGAGATGTAACAAACTGTCAACTCCAAGGAAGATGTCCGATGAACTCCTCGGGAAACGAACCGACAACTTCAACGAACTCCCCAGGAAACAAACCGGCAACTTCGACGAACTCCTCAGGAAATGAACTGGGATTTTTGACGAACGTGCTCGATGAACTCCTCAGGAAATGAACCGGCAACTTTGACGAACTCCCCAGGAAATGCTTCACTGGGCAGCTGAAGAAGAAGTGAAGGTTCTCTAACTGTCCTGCTTATAAGCCTTCAACTGATCACCCGGACCAAATCCAGCCAATTGCATTCTCTCATTGTGGAAGGCACGCCCCTTTATGAGTCATCAGTCAGCTGCAGTCAATTGACTGATGATCCAACAAACCAGCCCATTGGTTTATTAACCAGCCTCAAATATCCTCACAGCAATCGTCAGGCCAGTGCCCGCTTGACCAGACAGCTGGGTCACCTAGCCAAGTTGACACATGAACCCAACCATCACACCCAACTATACACTGGCTGCAAGAGACTGACCTTAAATACAAAGATACAAGTAGGTTGAAAGTCAAAGGATGGAAAAAATATACCATGCATGAAGGAACCAAAAAAGATCTGGGGAAGCTATGCTAATTAATGTCAGATAAAACAGACTTTTGAGCAACAAAAATGGTCACTATATACTGATAAAGGGGACAGTCCAACCAGAAGATTTAACAATCATAAATATATATGCACCTAACAGCAGAGTCCCAAAATATATGAAGGGAGAAATTGGTGGTTATGCATTAATGGTAGGAGACTTTAATACATCACTCTCAATAATGAATAGAATATCCAGTAAGAAATCAATAAGGAAGTACATGACTTGTATGATATGCTAAACCAACTGGAACTAACAGATGTATAGAACACTTCACTCAACAAAAACAGAACACACATTCTTCTCAAGGGCACATGGGCCATTCTCCAGGATAGACCAAATGTTGGGTCACAAAAAAATCTCAATAAATGCAAAAATATTGAAAACAAGCAATCTTTAAAAAGATTAAAATTATTCAAAGCACATTCTCTGACCACAATGGAATACAACTAGAAGTTAATAACTGTCAAAGAACAAGAACACTCACAAATATCAGGAGGTTAAACAACACACTCAAACAATCAATGAGTCTAAATAGAAATTGCAAGAGAAATTGCTAAATATCTGAGATGAATGAAAATGAGGACACAACACATCAAAATTTATGGGATGCAGCAAAGGCAGTATTGAGAGGGAAATTTATAGCTCTAAATGCATACATTAAAAAAGAAGAAAGAGCTAAAATCAAAGAACTAATGGAACAACTGAAGAAGCTAGAAAATGATCACCAAACTCATCCTAAAGCAAGTAGAAGAAAACAAATAACAAGGATTAAGGCAGAAATAAATGGTATGGAAAAAAATAGAATAAATAAAACCACAAGTTAGTCTTGGAGAAGAGCAACAAGATCAGCAAACCGTTAGCTAGATTGACAAAGTCAAAATGAAAGAAGACCCAAATAAACAAAATAATAAATGAGAGGGGGGTATTACTACAGATCCTGAAGAAATAAAAAATATCATAAGATGATACTATGAACAACTCTATGCAAACAAACTAGATAATTTAGAAGAAATGGAAAATTTCCTGGAAACACATGAACAACCTAGATTGAATAAAGAAGAAATTGAAGAACTCAATAAACCAATCACAAGTAAAGAGATTCAATTAGTTATCAAAAAGCTTCCTATAAATGAAACCCCAGGCCCACATGGCTTTATAGGGGGTATTGTAACAAACTTTCCAAAAACAACTGATACCATTCCTAATTACACTCTTAAAAAATTGAAGAAAATGTAATACTACCTAACTCATTTTATGAAGTCAACATTGCTCTAATACCAAAACCAGATAAAGGTGCTAAAATAAAGGAAAACTACAGGCCAATTTCTCTAATGAATATAGATGCAAAAATTCTCAACAAAATACTTGCAAATCAAATTCAAAGACACATTAAAAAAATTATACACCCTGACCAAGTGGGGTTCATTCCAGGTATGCAAGAGTGGTTCAACATAAGAAAATCAATCAACATAATAAAACACATTAACAAATCAGAAGGGAAAAATCAAATGATCATCTCAATAGATGTTGAAGAATCATTCAACAAAATCCAACATCCTTTTTTGATAAAAACACTTCAAAAGCTAGGAATTGAAGAAAACACTCAATATGATGAAGGGCATATATGAAAAACCCATAGCCAGTATAGTACTCAATGTGACAGACTGAAAGCCTTCCCTTTAAGATAAGGAATGAGACAAGGATGCCTGCTGTCACCACTATTATTCAACATTGCACTAGAAGTTCTAGCCAGAGCAATTTGGCAAGACAAAGAAATAAAAGGCATCTGAATTGGAAAGGAAGAAGCAAAAGTCTCATTATATGCAGATAATATGATCTTATACTTGGAAAACCCTGAGAAATTGATGATATACCTACTTGAGCTAATAAACAAATTCAGCAAAGTGGTGGGGTGTAAGATTAATGCACATAAGTCAGTAATGTTTCTGTACAGTAGAAATGATGTAACCGAAGAGACACTAAAGAAAAAGATTCCATTCTCAATGGTGACTAAAAAAATAAGTACTGTGCCAGTTTGGATGTATTATGTCCCCCAAAATGACATTATCTTTGATGCAATTTTGTGGGGGCAGACATATTAGTGTTGATTAGGTTGGAATCTTTGAGTGTTTCCACAGAGATGTGACTCAATCAACTGGGCAAGACTTTGATTGGATAATATCTATGGAGGTGTTAACCCACCCATTCAGGGTGTGTCTTAATTAAATCACTGGAGCCATATAAAACAGATGACAAACAGAAGCGACTCAGAGCAACTGAGCTGTGATAATGGTATTGTGGTTATGTAGGAGAATGTCCTTGTTCTTAGGAGATATGTGCTGAAGTATTTGGGGGTGAAATCTAATGATGTCTGCAAATTGTTTCCAAATACATAATATGTGATACACGTGTGTTTGTGTAGAGAGAGAGAGACAGAGACAGAAACAGGAAGAGAGAGAAAGAGAGAGAAAATGTAGGAAGATGTTAACAAAAATTGATGTATCCAAGTAAATGGTGTACAAAATGTTGGAAATTTTTCAAAATAAAAATATGTATGAGAGGAGATTAGGTCATCCAAAGAATTACCTAGAAAGCAGGAGAACCAGGGTCAGAATACAGGCAGAAACAAGGGTGACTGCAGCCAGAGTCACAGACACAATCACACTAAAATCCTATACAGTGAGGACACTGTTGTTGATGACATTGAACCTTGAAGTCCATAGTACAGTGTCCAGACACTGAACAGTACTGTGACTTCCAGTATGGTTTCTCCTTGCCTCTGCTTCAGTGTGTCACTAGGTCCACTGCCTCTGACTAGCTGAGCCTTAGGTCATGTGTCCACATCCTAGGAAGTGCTGGGAAAGGCCTTTTAGCATCTGTGGCAAGAAGCATGTGCTGCCTCACTGACTCATTTGGTGAGAAATTCCCCAAACATAAAGAGAAGGGTTCAGAAGCTTTCTTTCAATGACAGTCCTTCTTCTAGCCTACAAACTACACAGGTTAGACAATGTAAGTCATTATAAAGTCATTTGTATTATGTCACTCTCCTCATGAACACCTAAAATGGCCCCTTAAATCTAGTTCAAACCCTTAGTTCAGCTTTCTGGCCCACTGATTACATTAATGCCAACTCAAGTAGACCCAACTGGACCTTGGAAATTAGAGAAAAGTTGAAAGAATAAAGGCAAACAGAAAGGTGAGCTCCTTGTGGAATTAACTGGGATCCATACATCATGAATATAGAGTAAGTTATTTGGAATAAATTATATAGTCCAAATGGTGATTTGCATGATATTAAGGTGTGTCCATAGCTTTCATCAGGAAGCAAACAACCTCAAATGAACAAAAGGCTTAGAAGTCAGAGCATGTTATAAAAGTGGGATGCCATAGGTTCAAATAGCTAATGGGAGCAATAACATTGAGAAAAAGAAGTGCTGCAACTTTAGCACAACCCCATGGGTGAATGCCTTGCCAAGATAATGTAAGCACTTCTATTTCCTTGTAAGTCTCTCCCTACAGTGATAAGGGTGACTCACCAGGCTTCCATAGCTTAATGACATTATTTCTCAATTTATTATAATCATCAACAGCCAGATATTGAGCCCCCCTTGTGTGCTCATTGCTGCAAATATGAAGATGAATAAGGCCCTTGAGGAGTTTATAATCCATTTGGAGAAAGAGAAGAGATCAGGAAAGATAAATAACAATAAAAGGTAGCACATAAAGACCAAATGAGGAGTACAGACAAGTGCTGAAGAAGGTTAGAGGAGGGACAGAATACCACGGGATGGGATGGTAATAGAGTCTTCCTTGAAGAAATGGGCATTTGAGGAAGAGTTGGATTTACATAAAAGCAGGGCGATGGTTCAGATTTTCCATTCCTGGTAGGCCTAAGAACAGGTGCCTCCATATATCTGTGAATTTTCTGACCTTCCACCTGTTTTTGATTTCCAACTTCATTCCATTAGATCTGAGAAAGTGTTTTGTATAATATCAGTATTTTAAAATTTATTGAGAATTGCTTTGTGACCCAACATGTGGTCTGTCCTGGAGAATGATCCATGAGCACTTGAGAAAAATGTGTATCTTGCTGTCATGGGGTGTAGTGTTCTATAAATGTCTGTTAAGTTTAGTTCATTTATCATTTTATTCAATATCTATGTTTCACTATTGATCTTCTGTCTAGATGATATATCCATTGATGAAAGTGGTGTATTGAAGTCTCCAGATATTATTGTAGAGGTGTCTACTTCTCCCTTCAGTTTTGTCAGTGTTTGCCTCACATATTTTGGGGTATTCTGTCTTGGTGCACAGATATTTATGATTGTTATGTCTTCTTGATGGATTGTCCCTTTTATTAATACATAGTGTACTTTTTCTCTTTTAATTGTTTTGCACTTGAAGTCTACTTTGCCTAATATTAATATAGCTACCCCTGCTCTTTTCTGGTTGTTGTTTTCATGAAATATATTTTTCAACATTTCACTTTCAACCTGTTTTTGTCCTTGAGTCTTAAGTGAGTCTCTTGTAGACAGCATATAGATAGGTCCTGTTTTTTATCCACTCTGTCAACCTATGTCTTTTGATTGGGGAGTTTAATCCATTAACATTTAATATTATTATTATAAAGGCAGTATTTCTTCAACAATTTTTTCCTTTTGGATTTTATGTCATATCATTTTTTTCTTTCTTTTTACCCTTTTAGTTACTCTTACTACTAATCTTCATTTCTACACTCTTCTCCAAACCTCTCTCTCCCGTCTTTTCCTGTCTGTAACACTGCCTTTAGTATTTCTTGTAGAGGAGGTCTCCTGTTCACAAACTCTCTCAGTTTCTGTTTATCTGTAAATGTTTTAAACTCTCCCTCATTTTTGAAGGACAGTTTTGCCAGATATAGGATTCTTGATTGGAAGTTTTTCAGTATTTTTAATATATCATACCACTGCCTTTGCCTCCATGCTTTCTGCTGAGAGATTCGTACTTAGTCTTATCAAGCTTTTCTTTAATGGGATGGATCTCTTTTCTCTTGCTGCTTTAAGAATTCTCTGTCTTTGACATTTGGCAATCTGATTAGTGTCTTGAAGTAGGTCTATTTAGGATCAATTCTGTTTAGAGTACACTGCAATTCATGGACCTGTAATTTTTATGTCTTTCATAAGAGTTGGGAAATTTTAATTGATTATTTCCTCTATTATTCTTTCTGCCACTTTTCCCTTCTCTTCTTCTTCTGGGACACCTATAACAGGTATATTTGTACACTTCATGTTGTCATTCTATTCCCTGAGACCCTGCTCATTATTTTCCATTCTTTTCCTTACCTGTCCTTTTGTGTGTAGGAGTTCAGATGTTCCATCTTCTAGTTCACTAATCCTTTCTTCTGCCCCTTCACATCTGCTCTTGCATGTCTCCATTGTGTTTTCCATCCCTTCTATTGTGCCTCTCATTCCTGCAAGTTCTGTCATTTGTTTTTTCAAGCTTTTGAGTTCTTCTCTATGGACATCTCTTTGGCCACATTTTCTTTCAACTTGTTGGTTTGATTTAGTGTATTTGTCTGAACACTTTTAATTAATTGTTTCAACTCCTGAATCTCAGTTGAAGTGTTAGTTTGTTCTTTTGACTGGGCCATATCTTCATGTTTCCTGGTGTGACTCATGAGTTTTTACTCTCTAGGCATCTGATTTTCTTGATTAGTTTATTCTGGAGGTTGTTTTCTCTCTTTTGCCCAGGGTTTTCTTGTTAGTTGTCTTTGATCTCTGTCTGTTCTTTGTTTCTCTTGCTAGCCAGTTGTAAGATCAGCTCTTCTCCCTAAATATCAGGCACCCACAGTGGCCTGCCACAGGGGTGGGAGGTAGGCACTGGGTACCCCAGGAAGTTCACTGTGTGTGGTAAAACAAATTTACTGACTTCCTGTGGTGCTCTATTTTTCACAGGCCAGGAAGATCTGTGTTTGTTTTAGAGTCCTGCTTTAACAGTTGGGTCATCAGTATTTCTCAACCAAAACAGAGCTGGGTTTCCATGCAGGGCATGTGGACCATGCCCTGTGGTCCTAAGAAAGGGCTAGAAACACAGTGTCTGTTCATGTTTTCTCAGTCTCCTTGTCCCTCACTGACCTGGGCCTTGAAATGTCCTGTCCTTTCCCCCAGGTCTTCAAATGGTGGGGGGATGTTTCACTGCTGTGAGAGAACTTATAGTCTGTGTCCCTGGTTGGAGGGATCCTGTCTGCTGATTTCATGCCTTTCCCACAGTGAGACTGAGTGCGGGGGAGGGGAAAGGACTGGCAGGTCCAGGATGGAAGATTCCTACCTGATATTCTTCTCTTTCTTCAATTTGGCATTTGCAAGGTCCTTCTCCAGTCTATATCTTCCTCCAGAATTTCAAACAATTCAAAATTGTCCTTTTCTTCATTGAATCTCTGGAGAGAAGTTTTCAATAGCTGTTTACATTGCCATCTTTTTCCTGATAGCTTTTTTAATGGTAAACTAGTTTTGCATTAATGAAATAAATCTCACTTGGTCATGATGTAGTCTCCTTTTTATATGTTACCAAATTCAGTTTTCTAAGATTTAAGGACTTTTTGCATCTATAATTTTCAGTTCCTTCTTCATTTCTTGTTCTTGAAGACTTCTTTTATGTTCTTGTAAGTTTATATAAGCATTTAAATGTATATCTGATATATATCATTCAGAATTTATTGTTTTTTCATTTGGGTGTATATTCATAAGGGGGAAAACAGGATGAAAAATATGCCAGTTTAAAGGTACTTGGCTCTTGATGTAAGCTGGCATAGTTTGGCTGGAATAGAGAGTTTATCTAGAGAAGGAGTAGGCATATAGTGGTGTGAACTACAGGATGTAGAGCCAGATATTTCTGGCTTCAAATATTTGCTCTGCTATTTTCTTTGTACAATTACCTTCTTTGGTCATTCAACAAATATTATTGAAAGCATGCATTCCAGTGTATCAGTTAGTGACAAGTGCCAGCTATGAGGGAAAAAAAAGTATAAAGAGCTAGGGAGTGACATAGGTAGAGGGGAGTTGGTTAATTCTGTATAGGTGGTCAGAGAACATTTCTCTGATGAGTTATCATTTAAACAGAGACCTGAGACAAGCAAATAAGCAAAGTATTCAGATTTCTTTATTGACTGATTTCTGTGTTCCAACCTCTATGCTAATCATTTTTCATCCATGATCTCTTTTAAATGAAGACTCTGTGAGGCTGGCCCTATTAACCTCCATATTTTGTAGCTGAGGAAACTGAGGCACAGTTTACAACTCTGATCTCAACTTCTCATAAAGTTGATATTCGTATATCCAAATGCATGCTTGATGTCTCTATTTGGGTGTACATTACTTAAGATATTCAAAATTGAACTCTAGATTTTCCATATCACTAAACTTCTCCTCCTGCAGTCTTTTCCCATTATAGGAGATGGTAACTTCACATTTCAAGTTTTTCAGGCACAAAACCTAGAAGATATGTTTGATTCCTCTCATCCTCTTAAACCATACATCCTCTTAAACCAGTACAAATCTTTTCAAATACTTCTAACATATAACCAGAATATGACCATTTCTCACTACCTCCACTATCATACTTCTGGTATAATTTACCTACAGCCTCTAATGCAGACTATTGGAATAGTTATCTACCTGGCCTCCCCAAATACACCTTTGGCCCTACCATAATTTCTCAACACAACAGCCACAGAAGGATCATTTTAAGTCAGAGACATCTTTCCTCTGCAGAAACTGCCCAATGGCTCCCATCTTATTCAGTGTAAAATCTAAGGTTTGTATCATGGCCTATTGTTATTCTCTAACCCCATCTTCCATTCCTCTTCCCCTCAGTTACACTTCTTTAGCCACTCTGGCCTCTAAACTGTTCCTTAAACAGTCCAAAATGTCCCTACCTCAGAGCATTTGTACTTATTATTGCCTCTGTCACAAATGCCTTTCCCCAAGAAATCTGAAAGACTGGTGTTCTGGGGCTGGCTGCCAGTGGTCCTTGACTCTTCACATGGCAAGGCACATGGCAGCATCTCCTGGTCTTTACCTTCTCTTCTAGGTTCTGTTGATGTGGCTTATTGCTTTCTGTAGCTTTCTCTCTTTGTGTCTGAATTTAATTCCACATATAAAGCACTCCAGCAATAGGATTATGACCCATCCTGATAGTGTTGGGCCACCCCTTCTTAACCTAAGGTTACAATGGGTTCATACCCACAGGAAGATTAAACTTAAGAACATGTTTTTCTGGTGTACATGCAACTTCAAACCACATAATACATCTATTAAGAATTGCAAAAGGAGAGAACATAAAGAATGTGAAAGGATCAATATTTAAATAGATAGTGGCTGAACGTTTTTCAGATTTGATGAAAGACATTGCTTTTCAGATTCAGGAAGCATAAGTCTTTGTCAGGAAAAATAAAATAAATTCACATCTAGACACATATTAGTGAAAATTCTTAATGAGAAAGACAAAATAATCTTTAAAAAATCCAGGAGAAAAGACAGATTACCTTCCAAGGAACAGTAATTACAGTCAGGAGACTTAATCACAACAACTGAAAGCATAAGGCAATGAAAATATCACCATACTCAGAAAAAATAACTTCAGAATAAAACTATATATCATTTAAACACATTTCCAGAAACTAGACTGTGGTTATAAGGGTATATAGATACTTGATCTTCCACCAACCTGCATACTTAATATTTGTACATTTGACTGTATGAAAGCTATGCCTTAATTAGAAAATATATAGGTATTTTCCAACAATGGCTTGAGTGCTTGCCATGCCCAGATCCTTGCTAAAAGAATTCCCAAATATGTACTTCAGAAAGAGGGAAATTTAACTGAAGAGGAAGGAGTTAGATTTACCAGTTGTGACCAAAGAAAATGGTAAACATGCAGGTAGATCTAAACAAGGATTGAATCACTCAAACAATAATAGCATCATATTTACCTGATTATAAGATGTACTTTTAAAAACATTTTAACATTTTTGAAATTAGGATGCACCTTTTATGTTGAATGTCATAGTTTTATTGGCGGCAATTTTACTTTCTTTGCAGTAGATAAAATAATGGTGTTTCTTATAATCAATGATGCCTTTGATTCAACACAACATAATAATAATTATTAATTTGGGGACTATTAAAACAAAGTGGAAATGAAATTATATATTTTATGGTAACCAAATTGTCGATGAGGGAAAATTGTTCTTTAGAGAAGAATTCCAGGTAATAAATGCAGAGAGTATGATGGAATTAGAAAATCACCATTTTGGAACCCCTAATGAAATACTGGATCTAAGCAAATACAAACAATGGATATTAAGACCATTAGGTGGACAGTTCATATATAACTTTATAATAGATCAGGCTGACATAACCTGAATGAAACCACAAATCAATCATATCATAATTAAAATTTGAACAACCATATATGTTTATCATGATATGATATATTAAGAAGTACACAACACCATGTATGAAGCATTTTTGCAAAAATGAAACAAAAGAAAATATAACAACAATAACAAAAAAGCCATATCCTGGATCTAATCAGTCTCTAGCTGTGGCTACAAGTTTATAGGAAATACAGGGAATAGAGAAACAAGTTAAATCATACCACAAGAAGCAAACAGACAGCATCAATTCCATGAACATGGGACATGCTATTGGATGAATGACCAGATTCTCCAATAAATAAATGGTGTACCACCTTCCCCCAAAAAGATAGAGAATGTTAGAGATTAAGGGATATTTAAGACACAAAATGTGAAGTGTGGACATATTTGGACCCTGATTCAAACCAGCAAAATATCTAAAGACATTTTTAGATGATTGGGGAAATTTGAATATGGATTGGTGTTATATGGTATTAAGGATTTATTGTTAATATTTTAGGGGTGATAACCTTTTGCTTATATTTGAAAAGGGATTTTCTACTAGAGATATATACTGAAATATTTACAGTTGAAATTATATGATTTCTTAGATTTTCTTTAAATTTTCTGTAACTATTACAACAGTAGCAATGGAAGTGGGGATGGTGGGAATAGATGAACCAAGATTGAACTTATGTTGATACTTGTAAAAACTGGGTGATGGTTACATGGAAGTTTATTACATGATTTCTCTACTTTTGTGTATGTGTGAAAACTCCCATAATAAAAATGTTTTAAAAGTTAAAATGATTAAGTGCCATCATTAAAATAATAGCAGTAGAATGTTTAAATTAAAATTTCCCATGTAGAGGGAAAAAATGTATTAGAGAAACTCAGTTAATTCATTATAAAGTAAGAAAAGATTTTTTTTAAAAAAGGAGCCAAAAAAAGCACAACAAATAACCCACAATAAGATGACAGAAATAAAGCTAAATATATCAGGATTTACATTAAAAATAAATGAACTAAATGTTGTAGTTATAAGACAAAGATTATCAGATTGAATTAAGAAAAAAATATGACTAGATGTCATTATGAAAGACATTTTAAATAAAGATACAGAAATGTTGAAATAAAAAGGATTGAAAAAATTATGTCATACAAATACTAACCAAAAAGAGCTGGTTTAGTTATAATAGACATTAAGGCAAAATAAAAATAAAAATAAAAATATTCTTTAGGTAAAAAGAGGGTCACACCATCATGGGAAAAAGAGTGTATAAAAATTATGATGTTGTATGGCATTGAATTATGTAAGTAAAAATTGATAGGATTACAAGGACAAACTGATAAAATCCACAACCATAGCAGGGGATTTAAGCATATCTCTCTTTGCAATTGACCAATAAATCAGATATAAAACTTAATAAGGATATAGGAGAGATAAACAGTACAATTAACTAGCTTTTTTGAGTTGGCATGTATGGATTCTTACATTACAATTAGAAAATACACACTCTTTTCAACCATAAAGGAAATGTTTTTGCTAAGTTGATCTCCACAAATATTACAGAAGTGATTAAAATTTTTTTACACATAGACTGTATTCTCTGACCACAGTGTAATAACATTGGAAATAAATAATACAATGATAACAAAGAAAATATATATTTTAAAATTTTAAATGATGCACACACTCTTAAATAAGTCATGGATCAAATAAGGAACAATAATAGAAAGAGCTAAATCACAATGAATATAGTATATATCAAACCTATGAGATGTACTTATAGAAGTAATTAGAAGCAAAATTTATAGCCTTATGCTTATATAAGAAAAGGAGAAAGACTAAAAATAAACAACCTAAGCATACAATTTAAGAAATTAGGAAAAAATTGAATAAATTTTAATGGTAGAAGGAAAGAGTTAATAAAATAAGAAATTAAAGATATGATAGGGTCATTGAAGACAAAATTTGCTTCTTTGACTAATAAAATAATTTCTGTCAAGATTAATATTGATGAAAGATGGAAAACACAAAATCTTAATGAAAATGACTAGAGTTGCTTCAGAAATTAAACAGAGAATAAGAGGTTCCTATGAACAGCTTAATGATAATTCATTTGAAAACAGAAACAATTGAGAGGTTCCTAGGAAAATATAATTTGCCAACACAAGTTAAAGAAGAAATGCAGAATTTTAATTGTTTTCTAAACAATAAAAATCATTGTTTAAAAATTTTTCCACAAAGATAACCCCAAACCTATATAATCATATAGACAATTTCCATCAAGTATTAACAGAACAGAAAATGCCAATTTTATACACTTGCTTTTCTAGTGAATTGAGAGATTGGAAAGCTCCCCAACTCCTTTCTTATACTATCTTTGCCTGACATAGGACAATATAAAAAAGGAAAATTATGGGTCAATCTCATTTGCAAACATTGACACAAAAATCCAAAGCAAGTTAGCAAACTGAATCCAGCAAGATATAGAAAAAGATTACATCATAAGCAAAGTTGCTTTAAGCCAAGGAACAGTTTAACATTAGAAAATGTATTAGTTTAATTCACTATATTAACAGATCAATGGAGAAAAACATGATCATCTCAATAAATACAGAAAAATATTAATAAAATTCAACTCTTTTACATGACTAGGGAACAAAATCTCTTGACAAATAGGAATAGAGGAAACTTCCTTAACCTGATACAGAATACCTGTCAAAATATACAGCAATCCTCATTTTAAATAGTAAAACATTAGAAACTTTACTTTTGAATAAAGGAAGAAAATAAGGGTATCCACTATTAAACTTCTGTTCATAAAATAACATATCAAGTGTAACAAGATAAAAAAAAAGAGTTCTGGATTGGGAAATTAGAAGCAAAACTGCCTCTATTCATGGATGACATAATTGTTTATGTAAAAAATCCAAGACCATTTGAAAAAAGAAAGGGTGCTCTGGTTAGACTAGGACTGGAATTGAGTTTCTTCGCCCTTGGGTTTGAGAAAAAAAGAATTTCTTTGAAGACGAATTAGAGGAGGAACATGTGATAATCACATTAGTCCCAGTAAAAAAGGAATCTCAAGAGGGTCATCAAATGGAACCAAGTACTTCAACTGCACAAGTTAAACCAAAGAAGTCTAGGAAAAAGGATAAAGTTCATCTTCCTCAAATGAATGAGCAATTCAAAGCTTGCTCAAAACGTAAAGTACCAATGCTTCCCTTGCCGACCATTTTGCCTCCTATTAATAAGGTCCACCAGGACACTTTGCGGAAGTGGTGCTAACATTTTAATTTGAGTACCGACGGCCCGAAAATAGAGGTTTATCTAAGGCTCCAGCAACACGCTTACCCTGAGCAAAAACAGGATATTCCTGACACACCAGAGGAGGCTAAGTTGCAGTTATGTTCGAAGAAATGCAAGGTGATGACCAAGACAGCAAAGGATCAGAAAAGTTGTAAGAGAAGGGAGAGAGAAGAAATGGCTAATAGAGTTGAAGTGATAACTTCAGCTCAGGAAGCAATATTGGCGTCATGGACAAGAATTGCTGCAAGAGCAGCTCAGCCTAAGACCGTGAATTCATGTCCCATTCCTACTTCTGTCGAGACCTTTTTGCTTCAAGCCTCTGGTGTCAGATGGTGTGTGGTCCATGGCCGAGTTCTCCCTGCAGACACCAAGGGCTGGGTTCGCCTGCAGTTCCATGCAGGGCAGGCCTGGGTACCTGACACTCCCAAGAGGATGACCTCTCTCTTTCTGTTACCAGCCTGCACTTTCCCATCTGCAGACGTAGAAGATAATATGTTGTGCCCTGAATGTGTGAAGAGGAATAAGAAGTTAACGAAAAGATTAATTCTAATGGGGAAGGAGAAGTGATCTGCTTCGGACACACCAACATCTCTCTTTTTGGATGGGCAATGTTTTAATAAACAGCAAATAGCCTAGAGCCCATAGCTAAATTGACTTGCATCCCAATGATTGCTGTATGCTGTGATGTGTCCTAATCATCCTCAGTGCTGCCTGCTTTCTTGAGTATAAATAGGAATTTCTGGATTCTGGACTTGGGGTTTGCCAAAAAGTGGCTGCTACTGCTGCTTTTTTATGAGTTGGGTTTAAGAAGAGGTTTTCCCATCCGCTCCAATTAAAGTGTTTCTCAGTGTATTGGTTCCATATAAATTGCTGTTAGAGGAGAGTTCCATTACAGAAAAAGCATCAGTAAATATTTTAACATTAAGTATGTAGCTATATAGAATATGTTTTTGCTCCTTTAAGAAATTTTCATGTGTGTATAATATATTCACAATATTCAAAATGTGCTTAAGGGTATAAGTGAAATATTTCTCATTGTAACATTGACACAGTTAGCCTTGTTCAATCATATTGTGTGTGTGTATTTGTACAATGAAATTTCTAAAAATGGATTTATTGTTGTGCCGAGGTCCTGCCTCAGCAAACGTGACAGGGTCCTAAAGTGGGGGTCGGCGTCGGCGCAGCAAGGAAGGAGACAGACACGCAAAGTGTCTGGGACGAAGCTCAGGGCTCCGACAATTTTAATGAAAAAGTGATTTTCTTTTATAGCTCAAAGTTACATAAGCTCTGCACCTGGATCACGCGGGTGAGAGCTGGCAAGCACAGCATATAAATCACAAAACCATTGTTACTTAATTCCAGGGGACATTGGGGTCCGAACAGGGCGGGGGGACCGAGCAGTGTGTGTTTTCATCCCTATGTTAAGACAACTCTATTCCGGTGCAGACCTTCCAAGTTCCTCATAATATTCTTCCTTGTTCTCAGTAATGATCTCTGTTTTGGCTATTTTAATTATTTAGAAGGGCTTGTTTTTGTACCTAAAGTAAATTAGCTGTGGGCTCATACGAGGAACTACTCTCGTACCATAAGCCCGTGGGGTGGGTGCCCAAAGAATTTCTTGTATGCTCTGGCTGCCCGAGGTCAGCCATTAGGCACTAGTGGAGCATGTTGACCCTGATTCAGTTCTAACCTCGGCAAACAACGGGGCCTGTCAAGGAACCGGGTGATGAATTACGTGGTTTACATTGCTTCTGCTTTGGCCTTCTAATCGCTTTCTCAGTGAAATATTTTTGGATGTAAAAGGGGGAACTTGTGTAAAGGAGGATGTCTGGAAAGGGGCAAGGGGGCTTCAGGCGGCTAAACGGGGTGGCTGCTTTCTCATAGGTGGAGGAGGGGGTTCATCGAAAGGTAAAATCATCGGAAGGTGCCCAACACTTTGTCATATCTTTGATTATTATCCAGAGTATATCCCAAATTATTACATTAGTAAAGAAAAAGAGAAAGCAGAAGCACAAAGATTAAAAGAATCAGCATTGCAATAGTCCATCGGTGGTAGGCTTTGCCAGGATCCGTCGAGGGGCCACGCCCGCCGCTGTGCGGCACATCCACAGTAATGTTTTCTGTTGAACCTGAGGCTTTGCCATCAGGTTTAGGATGTGGCGATTTGGCTCCCGACATTGTTGAATAAAATTCCTACAAGTGGGAAAAAAAAAAAGAAAGGGTGCTCTATACTATATCAATATTCAAAACTTGATTGCATCTTTGTACACCAGCAATGGAGAATTAGATCACATAATTTACAATATATATTTTATTATATATGTATATTGATATACATTTATATATACATTATAAAATCTATAAAATATCCATTTAAAAATCTATTATTGGATAAATCAACCTCATGTTTCAGATCTTTTGTTTGTGCCTCTCCTCTATCTAGAATGACCTTCCTTCTACCTTTGCATAGCAACATCCAATTCATCCTTCAGTGTCTGAACATTCCATAATATCTCCCTTAATCACATCAGTTAAAAGTGACCTTTTCCTCTGAGGTACTATAGCTTTACTTTGTACCACTATTAAGATACTGACCCTGAACTACCACTAATTGTAATTTGTGAAAGTCATTATGTTTTACTAGTTGTAGTCTATAGGAAGACAAGGTAGAGATGGTGTCTTATTCTTCTTTATATATATCACAGAACCTAGCACAATGCACATACTAGGCATTTAATAATGCTTACTAAATAAAGTAATAGATTCCTTGTCAAATAATTAATTGGCTTTACAGCTTATAAATTCATTTCTGTTGAATTAAAAAATCCATTCTTAGATGATTCCTGAGTTTCTGGACCAGCCAGGCTGAAGACCAGCGCTTAAGGTGAAGTTATTTTGAGTCTTAGATGTCATTAATCAGCAAGTATCTCTTCCTTTTAACTCTAAAGAACCTGAGCGGCTGGATCTGTGCAAACATTCAGCCCTCTTAGATTGCAAGATTTTCTTATTTCTTTCAGTGGGCATGGTGGGCATTGAGTCAATACCTGCTGACTTGTAAAAGTTAATGCCAGTAGAACCATTGGCTTAAATAACTTTGCATTGGATGGAATAAAAAAAGAAACCAGCTCTTTGCACAGCTGCTTTATTTGAGGTGGTGG
Source organism: Choloepus didactylus (assembly GCF_015220235.1). Taxonomy (NCBI): domain Eukaryota; kingdom Metazoa; phylum Chordata; class Mammalia; order Pilosa; family Megalonychidae; genus Choloepus; species Choloepus didactylus. The sequence goes on from NC_051334.1 coordinate 173,290,182, forward strand.
CTCCAATTGGTTTCTCCATGCCTTAGGCATGATTGCCTCTGTAGCCTGTTTTGTTAAACATTCGCTATTCTAGTCCAAGACCATTGGACTAGGAACCATCTAATTAGCTTCAAGGCAGCCAACTGCCCTGGCCCCAGAGATCTCTGCTGCCTCTGAAGTGGCTTGCTTGAACTCTGTCCAGTACAGGTGCACAGCACCCTGTGCCACCAATCCAACAAAATCAAATGCTATCTTTGTGAAGAATAAAGCTGAGAAGCACAGTTCCAAGCAATATTTATCAGTGATCCTAGTTTATTATGAAACCAGTAGCACTTCCCAAAGCTGTGGGGCCTGGAGAGAGAATGTAGTTGATGGAGCCCTTTCCCCATCTACCTTGTATTTCTTCGGAGTCTTAGATGTACACAGCTGTCACTAATCAGCAAGTATCTCTTCCTTTTAACTCTAAAGAACATGGGCGGCTGGATCTGTGCAAACATTCAGCCCTCTTACATTCTTTCACTTTTAAACATCAGCTACCTTATCTTTCTCAGTTTTACCCTCGGCTCATTTATCATCTATTCCCATGGAAGTATGTTATGTCACAAAACAGGAAGAATAGAGGTAGGGTAGAATTTTTATTTGGTCAATTTAGCATTCCAGTGATGTCATGAGAACTTTGGGATCTTTCATCTCTATGCTCTGTTATCCTCAGTGTGGGATTAATCCTTAGGCTTATAACAAGATGACTATTCCGGACATAACAGTTCCAGATATAAAAATATCCAGTAGAAGCAGAGAGACTATCTCTTTATATGCCTCTCTTTTAGGAATGAACAAAGTTTTCCCAGAAGCCATCCAGCAGTCCTCCCTTCAAATATAATTGACTAGAATCAAGCCATGTGGCCATTCCTAACCCAGCAAGGGAATGGGAGACAGACCAATGGTTTTCACACCTTAGCATGCACCAGAATTACCTGGAGGGCTTGTTTTAAAACACAAAATTCTAGGCTACACTCACAGAGTTTTTGATTCAATAGGTCTTGGGTAGGACTGGGGAACTTGCATATTTAACGTGTAACCAGATGTCACCCAAGTTACTGATCTGGGAACACTTTTTTAGGAACCACTGCCTGAGGCCAATCAGGCATACCCCTTGAATCACCCCAAATCACATGGCTACATGGCTGAGGGGTGGACCCATGATCAAAACTGGGGCTTGTCAGGAAAGAAAAAGAAAGAATCAATTCTGTGAATCAACCCACAGTGTGCACTTAAAAAAACTTACATCCTTATTCTACGTTTCTTGATTCTTAAGAGGATACGACTCTAAACTACAGATGGAGATCACAGGAACAATCAAAAGAGTATCAGACATTCCCTGATGTATCAGTCAAAAGAATAAGGAGGCAAAGTGCCTTATTCTCCTACCCATCCACATAAGAGAGGACATTGTTCATGGTTCAATTGTGACAAGATTATTGATTTTGAATTAAAAAAAAAGCCTGTGCTGGACACCTGGATCTGATGCACAATAGGTGCATGTAGCTGAGCCTGTTTCTTCACCAATAAATAGAGGATAATAATCATTATTTTGCAAGGTTTTTGGAAGGGTTGGAGAGAATATATGTAAAGTATAGTAGACAGAGTAGACATCCAATAAGTGACAGCTATTATATTATGCCTAGTTTCCAATTTGTGAACCCCAGTATTCATTTTTAGGTTCTAAGAAGTACGGTACTGCTTTTTAGTAATTCTCAGTGTATTTTAAGTTGAAGTTTTGGGACAATTTGAAAATGAATGCAAACATGAAAAGCATCTCTTTCTATTGAAACACTTGATTGCCAGTGGGCCAAACATTATTGGCAGCTATTAGTGTTTCATTGATTCTTATTCTTGTAAAAGTATTAGAAAAATTTATATTTTGGGAACTTTAATGATACTAAGAGCTTGGGGCATTTTAACCTAGAATAACAAAAATCCTGCAGACACATACAAAGAGACTTTGAATTTGTGTGTGTGTGTGTGTGTGTGTGTGTGTGTGTGTGTGTGGCTGTTGTTAAGAAACAGTAGCAAATTGCTTTTTGGTAAATAAGCATTAGAAAAAACATAAAAGAATGATGATGAAGGATGTCTTTTTAGTATATTTTCAAATACTTTGATGAATTCTAGTTTTAATCATTTAAAATGTACCTTTAAAACTATAGTTTGTTTTTCTTTTTAACTACATTTATTTTTGAAAAGTGCCTATTGTGGCAGTTAGCAGTCCTTGATTGTAAGCAACAGAAATGAATTCTGGTTAACAAGCACGAAAAGGGGGCTATACTGCAAGGATGCCGAGTGACTCAAAGAACTGGAAGAAGAGCTAAATAACCAGGCCTCAGGAAGGCCATAGTCAGGCATCTTGGGGGATATCAGTAACATGGAGTTCATGGGAAGTCTCTATTGCAAAGGTTGGCAAACTACAACCCACATGACAATCAAGCCTACCACCTGTTTTTGTAACTAAAGTTTTATTGGAATATAGTCATGCTCATCTGTTTACTCTGTGGCTGCTTTTTGACTACAATAGCAAAGTGAATAGTTGCAGCAGAGACTGTGCATTCCACAACACCTAAAATATTTACTATCTAGTCCTTTGCAGAGGTTTGCTGACACCTGCTTTAAAGTATTGGTATTAAAATGAGATAGTTCCAGCTGACTTCCATCCTTGTGTAGTGTCACTCAACATTAAAAATCCTGGTAGAGGGACATGATTTGCCTAAATTGGGTTATGCTCCCACTTCTAGACAATCACTATATCAGGGGATGGAATACTATGATTGACAGTTACATTGGGAGAAGGAATGGAGAAGGGGCTTGACCAAAGGGAAAAGCAAGCATTATTACCAGATAAAGGAGGGGATGAAGGCAGGCCAAACCAACAGATGTGCATTACATCTATGCAAGTATAACATACAAATTCAGAAATTCCTTTGTGGTTATGTAGTATACTGGACAGACTAGTACATAGTGAATTTTTTATTCTTTACTTTGCTCATTTGAGTAGTTAATTCTTCTTTACTGGTTTATAGGTGCTGTTTATGTGCTTTGGATTTTAATTCTTTGTCATATAGATTGTAAATATTTATCAAATTTAAAAAATCTCTCTTTCAGGTTTGTTCATGGATTCTTTTGTGGTACAGAAACTCATAATTTTAATGTAAGGGATAATAGACTAATACAAAGATTACAGACTTTAGAGTCGAATAGAGACCTGGATTCATATCCTTACCGGATGTGTAATTTTAGTTATGTTACTTAACCTCACTGAGCATCAATTTGCTTATCTGTAAAATGAGTAAAATAGATAACTTAATTAGGCATGCAAGGAATTAATAAGGTACAAAATGTGCCCAGCAGGAGTAGGAACTGGAATTCTGCTCTCCAAGTTCCCCAGTCTTCAGGGTTCAGTCTCCCCTTAAAAACCAAGCCACTGTAATTCGAGCTTCTGTATTCCATGATTATAGGTATTCTAGTCTTTTACTGGGTTCTCTTTTCCAAGGATTTTTGAGAATACCCATGGAATAGCATCAAATATATCCTAGTTGACACTAGTCACCTCAGACTTCTGTGCTTGTAGGTCACTTTGGCACTCTCCTGCTGGTGCTGAGACTGAAAAATTATCACAGATCCTTCTCTTTATTGAAGGCTTGGAACAACAAAGGGAAATTATAACACTTAAAAGTAAAGTTTAAAACTATATTTTAGATAACATGGCTTCTAGAGTCCATAGGCCAACCCTGTCCAGGGGATTGCTACTGGCTTTCTCTTTTATTAGCCCCTCCCTAGCCTATACCATGGTGTGGAGGCAGCCTACCTTTCATCACTAGTAATTACCTTGAGCATGTACTCTGGTCAAAGTCACAATACCCTCCCCCAATTCACCAGAGAAAAAGAAGAAATTGTTTTCCCCTGACTTCCATTTCAATATCATCAGAATCCTTAAAGAAATGCAAGATGTAATGAAGACAACTGGTAACTTTTTTACGTTATTTTTATTTAGCCCCACCTTGTCCCAAATTTCTCCATTCCAAATGATATTCTGGCTTAATCTTTACTGGGGAAATAGACCATCTGTATTAGTTTCCCAGTGTTGTGTAACAAGTTGCCCCAAATAATAACAACTTAAAGCAATCAATATTTATGAACTTACAGATTCTTTCTACCAAGAAACAAAGATAGGGGTGATGTCATCAAAATGGCAACATAAACAGCTATGGAAACTTCTCTCCAGAGATTCAATGAAAAAGACAGGACAAGTTTGAATTGTTTGAAACTCTGTAAGAGGATATAGACTGGAGAAGGACCCTGCAAATGCCAAATTGAAGAAAGAGAATATCAGGAAGGAATCTTCCATCCTGGACCAGCCAGTCCTCTCCCCTCCCACTCACTCAGTCTCACTGTGGGAAAGGTATGGAATCAGCAGACAGGATCCCTCCAACCAGGGACACAGATTATAAATTCTCTCACAACAGTGAAACATCCCTGCATCTTTTGAAGACCTGGGGGACAGGATGGGACAATTCAAGGGCCAGATCAATGAGGGACAAAGAGACTGAGAAAACATGGGTGGACACTGTGTTTCCAGCCCTGGATCTGAAAGCTCTTCCCCCACCCTTGAGGGAAGCAGCAGCAAGCAGAAGTTTCTTTGCCTGAGGGATGGCTGGAGTACTGGGTCAGCTGAGGGAGTCCTCTGCCACAGGTGAAGCCCCACATCAAACCAGATTTGGCCAGCAAAGTGAGAGCATAGGAATCCTGCAGTTTCGGCTCTCCTGTGTCAATGCAGCCTATGTTCAGAGGCAAAGCAGCTTCTGAGGATGATTAAGTTACCAAAGAGTGCCATCTGCTGGACAGTATGGAGGGTACAAGGGAATTTAAACACTTTCAAAAAGATGGTACAGACCCTTTCTTAGGACCACAGGGCATGGTCCACATGTCCTACATGGAAACCCAGCTCTGTTTTGGTTGAGAAATACTGATGACCCAACTGTTAAAGCAGGGCTCTAAAACAAACACAGATCTTCCTGACCTGTGAAAAATAGAGCACCACAGGAAGTCAGTAGGTTTGTTTTACCACACACAATGAACTTGATGGGGTATCCAGTGCCTACCTCCCACCCCTGTGGCAGGCCACAGTGGGTGCCTGATATCTGGGGAGTAGAGCTGATATGATATCTGGCTAGCAAGAGAAACAAAGAACAGATAGAGATCAAAGGCAACTAACAAGAAAACCCTGAGCAAAAGAGAGAAAACAACCTCCAGAATAAACTAATCAAGAAAATCAGATGCCTAGAGAGCAAAAACTCATGAGTCACACCAGGAAACACGAAGATATGGTCCAGTCAAAGGAACAAACTAAAGCCTGAAAAGAGATTCAGGAGTTGAAACAATTAATTAAAGATGTTCAAACAAATATGCTAAATCAAACCAACAAGTTGAAAGAAAATGTGGCCAAAGAGATGTCTATAGAGAAGCACTCAAAAGGCTGGAAAAACAAATGACAGAACTTGCAGGAATGAAAGGCCCAATAGAAGGGATGGAAAACACAGTGGAGACATACAAGAGCAGACTTGGACAGGCAGAAGAAAGAATCAGTGAAGTAGAAGAGAGGACAACTGTAATCCTATACACAAAAGAACAGATAGGGAAAGGAATGGAAAAATATGAGCAGGGTCTCAGAGAACTGAATGACAACATGAAGCCCATGAATATACATTTCATGGGTGTCACAGAAGGAGAGGAGAGGGAAAATGGGCAGAAAGAATAATAGAGGAAATAATCACCAAAAATTTCCCAACTCTTATGAAAGACATAAAATTACAAGTCCAAGAATTACAGTGTACCCCAAACAGAATTTATCCAAATAGACTTACTCTAAGACACTTACTAATCAGATTTTCAAATGTCAAAGACAGAGAATTCTGAAAGCAGTAATAGAAAAGCAATCCATCACACACAAGGGAAGCTCAATAAGACTAAGTGCAGATCTCTCAGCAGAAGCCATGGAGGTGAGAAGGCAGTGGTATGATATATTCAAGATGCTGAAAGAGAAAAACTGCCAACCAAGAATCCTATATCCAGCAAAACTGTTCTTCAAAAATGAGGGGGAGCTTAAAATATCTACAGATAGACTCTGAGAGAGTTTGTGAGCATGAGACCTCCTCTACAACAAATACTAAATGGAGTGCTACAGACAGATAGGAAAAGGCAGGAGAGAGAGTTTTGAGAAGAGTGTAGAAATGAAGATTTTGGGAGATAGAAAGAGGGTTGGTATCAGGCATTTGATGCTGAAGGAGTATAGAATATTCAAGATGACTGATTGTATAGATCCAGAAATGGATAGCGCAATATTGTGTGATGGTAGTGCAATATTGTAAGTATACTGAGAAAAAGATAACTGTGAATATGTTTGAAAGAGGAAGGTTAGGGGTAGGTATGACACCAGAAGAAATGATAGAAGATCAAGACTGGAACTGTATAACTTAGCGAATATTAGAGTGGTCAATGATTGCAATTAAATGTACAAATATAAGAATGTTTTTACATAAGGAAGAACAAATGGATGTCAAATTTACAAGGTGTTGAAAATGGGATGGTATTGGGGAAACAATGCAATCAATGCAAACCAGAGTCTATAGTTAACAGTAACATTGTAATATGCTTCTGTTAATTGTAACAAATGCAATATACCAAAGCTAAATGTCTGTAAGAGGGGGATATAAGAGAAAGGTATGGGACTCTTAGCATTGGTGTCTGAACTTTTTATTGTATATTATTACATTTTTTCTTTTTTTTAGTCATCATTTTTTTTTCTTTTTCTCCTCTTCCTCTTTCTTTGTGAAAGAAATGGAAATGTCCCCACATAGATTGTAGTGGTGAATGCATAACTATGTGATTATACCAAGAATGGTGTTTTAAAACTTCAGCTTCTGTGTGAGACCAATGAAAGAGATGTTTATTTGGTCCAAAATCTATATTTCTGTAGCACACCATACAATTGAACTTGTATTGTCAGTTTATTCAAACACCATAATTGCATGGAACTTTGAATAAGGAGGGAGAACTGCTTGGCTTGTACAGGTTAGTGTGAAGTCTGCATACAGCCCAGAGTAATTTGGGCAGAGAATAAAAATGTATCTGCAAATTTCCCTTGAAGGAGTGGGGAAATATATGGAAATACTAAAGTTTCCCACATGGGGAATTCCTTAAATTCTCACAAGCATTGGGGACTACTGTTGTAGTAGGCCAAGCCCTTGATCTTGAGATTTGCCCTTATGAAACTTGTTACTGCAAAGGAGAAGTTAAACCTACTTATCACTGTGCCTGAGTCATCCCAAGAGAGCCTCTTTTGTACCTCAGATGTGGCCTCTGTCTCTAAGCCAACTCTGCAGGTAAGCTCACTGCCCTCCCCAACTATGTGGGGCATGACTACCAGCGGTGTAAATCTCTCTGGCAATGTAGGACATGACTCCTGGGGATGAACCTGGACCTGGCATTGAGGGATTGAGAAAGCCTTCTTGACCAAAAGGGGGAAGAGAAATGAAACAAAATAAGGTTTCAGTGGCTGATTGATTTCAAAAGGGTTGAGAGGACATTCTGGAGATTTTTATTATGCATTATATAGATATCTGTTTTACTTTCTAGTGTATTAGAATAGCTAGAAGAAAATATCTGAAACTGTTAACTGCAACCCAGTAGCTTTGATTCTTGAAGCTGATTTTATGACTTTATATCTTACACTGTCTGACAGTGTGATTGTGAAAACCTTGTGGCTCACACTCCCTTTATCCAGTGTATGGACAGACGAGTAGAACAATGGGGACAAAAAGTAAATGAATAATAGGGAGGTGTTCTAGTTTGCTAATGCTGCCCATTATGCAAAATACTGGAAATGGATTGGCTTTTATAAAAGGGGGTTTATTTGGTTGCACAGTTACAGTCTTAAGGCCATCAAGTGTCCAAGGTAATGCATCAATAATTGGGTACCTTCACTGAAGGATGGCCAGTGGTGTCCAGAAAACCTCTGTTAGTTTGGAAAGGCACGTGGCTGGTGTCTGCTCCAGAGTCCTGGTTTCAAAATGGCTTTCTCCCAGGACATTCCTCTCTAGGCTTCAGCTTCTCTCCAAAATGTCACTCTCAGTTGCTTTTGGGGTGCTTGTCCTCTCAGCTTCTCCAGAGCAAAACTCTGCTTTCAAAGGCCATCTTCAAAATGTGTCTCTTAGCTGCAGCTACTCTCTCAGCTCCTGTGCATTCTTCAAAGTGTCCCTCTTGGCTGTAGCAAGCTCACTCCTTCTGTTTGAGCTTATATAGTGCTCCAGTAAACTAATCAAGGCCACGCTGAATGGGTGGGGCCATACTTCCATGGAAATTATCCAATGAAAGATCTCACCCACAGTTGAGCGATCACATCTCCTCAGAAACATACAATCAAAAGTCTCCAATCCAATCAACACCAATACTTTTCCTGCCCACACAAGACTGTATCAAAGATAATGGTGTTTTGAGGGACATAATGCATCCAAACCAGCACATTCCATCCCCTGGACCCCAAAATGTCATTATCTTTCCATATGCAAATACATTCATCCCATCACAATATCACAAAAACTTAAATCATTTCAGTGGCAATAGGTAAGTACAAGATCCCATCAAAATCATTTACAGGTGTGGTCTGCCCAAAAGCAAAATTCCACTTTGACTGTGGACCTGTGAACTTAGAACACATTATGTGCTACCAATATACAAAGGAGGGACATTCATAGGATAAACATTCCCATTGCCATAAGGAGATAGAGTAAGGAAAACAGGGTTAACAGGACCAAAACAGTTCCTAAAACCCACAGGGCAAACTCCATTAGATTTCAAAGTCTGAGAGTCATTTACAGAATGATGTTGCATCCTTGGAGCTTGAGAGATTGGGAGTCTAACCCTTCCTAAGGGCCTTTGTGGCAGCCCTTTCCTCTCCAAACACTTGGGTAAGTACTCCAACATATCCACACAATGGGAAGACCACCTTCATGGCCCCACCCTCCTCAAACATTAGGACAGCACCTGGATACTCTATATCTGGGGCACACACTCAACCCCTTCAGAACAGTGGGGTGGCAGCCAGGCTGTTCCCTGTGCCCTGGAAATGTGCTCCACCCTCTTTGAGGCCTGAGGTGGCAACACCTTTCCTGAACATCAAGGTGGAAGGCCGACCCTCAACCTCCAGGGCAAGCTTGCCCTTTTCATGTGTGTGGACCACTGCCTTCTCCCAGCCTGAGACCTCTTGACTCCAGACCTCAACTTCCATGGCTCTGTCTTTGAAGAAATTTTTCCTTTAGTATGTTCCTTGTCTGTCTCCTCCAGTCCAGACTGGCAGCAGCTCCATCTATAAAGATCTCACAAAAATTCTGTTGGCTTCACATGAAGCACACAGGGTCAAAGCCGTCAGACAATAGGACTTTCCACAAATCCTTTCTGGATAACTCTGTCTCCAATTTTGGCTTGTACTGGAATGGCAGTTGGGTTCCATGTTTGCATAAATCCTCACATTGGGCTGTAGCTTCTGGGGTTCCACCCCCTGGAAGCCTGGAATTTTCCAAACCATCAGTTTCTGGTTTCTTTGATCCCAAGAGTTCAGTTCTAAGTTTATCTCTCTCCACTCACATTTTACTATAAGCTGCAAGGTGAAGCCATGCTATATCTACAAATTCTAGGTTCAAAATCTCATCAGCCAAGTATCCCAGCTCATCACTTTCAAATTCTGTCTTCCATCTGACACCAGGATTCAATTTTGCCAAATTCTCTGCCACTTTAAAACAAGGATCGCCTTTCTTCCAGTTGGCAATGACACATTCATCGTTTCTGCTCAAGGCCTCATTAGAAGTATCTTGAGTCCATATTTCCACAGTCTCTTCAAAGCAGTTTAGGCCTTTTCTATTGAGCTCCTCACAATTCTTCCACAGTCTTCCCCTTATCCATTTAAAAAGCCACTTCAACATGTTTGGTATTTGCAAACACAGCAGCACCCCACTCTTGGTACCAAAATCTGTTCCAGTTTGCTAATGCTGACCATTATGCAAAACACCAGAAATGGATTGGCTTTTATAAAAGGGGGTTTATTTGGTTGCACAGTTACAGTCTTAAGGCCATCAAGTGTCCAAGGTAATGCATCAACAATCGGCTACCTTCAATGGGGGATGGCCAATGGCAGCCGGAAAACCTCTGTTAGCTGGGAAGGCACATGACTGGTGTTTGTTCCTGAGTCCTGGTTTCAAAATGGCTTTCTCCCTGGATGTTCCTCTCTAGGCTACAGCTTCTCTCCAAATGTCACTCTTAGTTGCTCTTGGGGCATTTGTCCTCTCTTAGCTTCTCCAGAGCAAAACTCTGCTTTCAAAGACCATCTTCAAAATGTGTCTCTTAGCTGCAGCTACTCTCTCAGCTCCTGTGCCTTCTTCAAAGTGTCACAAGCTCACTCCTTCTGTTTGAGCTTATATAGTGCTCCAGTAAACTAATCAAGACCCATGCTGAATGGGTGGGGCCACACCTCCATGGAAATTATCCAGTGAAAGATCTCGCTCACAGTTGAGTGATCACATCTCCACAGAAACATCCAATCAGAAGTCTCCAACCCAAGCAACACCAATACATTTCCTGCCACACAAGACTGCATCAAAGATAATGGCATTTTGGGGGACACAATACATCCAAACCAGCACAGGAGAGATGGAGGAATGGGATGTTTTGAGTCTTCTTTTTTACTTTAATTTTTATTCTCATTCTTATTTTTTTGTGGTAATGAAAATGTTCAAAAATTGTGATGAATGCACAACTGTATGATGGTACTGTGAACAACTGATTATTAACTTTGGGTGATTGTATGGCACGTGACTATATCTCAATAAAATTGAATTTAAAAAGAATCAAAGATAGACTTCATGGTGGTTTATGTGGGCCCCTCTTACTCAAAGTCTCTTATGAATTTCATTCAAGCAGTCAGCTGTGATGGCGTTCTCATCTAAAGGCTTATCTGGGGGAATATCTTCTTCTAAGGTTATTCATATGGTGGTTAGTTCCTCACTGGCTGCTTCCTCACCATAGGATGCCTAGGTGTTCTCTCAACTTGTCAACAGATGTCCCCCAGAGTGAGTGATGTAAGAGACAGAGACAGCAAGAGTGACCCCAAGATGGAAAGCCACTTATTTCAGAAGTGACATACCACCACTTCCACCATATTCTTTTGATCATGCAGACTAATCCTGATACAATTTGGAATGTAACTACATACAGTATGAATACCAGGAGGTAGGGATCTTTGGATTGAACTTGGTGGCTGGCTATCACACCATCCAATATTATCCCCAAACAAGAATTGTGCATCCACTCATAGACAAATGGGGAAAACTTCTTGCAACTTTAAAATAGCCATTTTGTCTTTTCTTTTAGTCATCAAGGTTTAAAAATTACTGGGGTCCAATCTTGAAGCATTTCAACACATCTGATTATTTCAAATTCCAACATATTTGATAAAAGATAGACGTATAACTGAAATAAAGATGGTGTGTGACTATATCTCAATAAAATTGCAGTAAAACCTGAAATAAAGGCAGGTAAACTTTAATTATATATATATAATTGTTTGAATGTGCTCATTCCCTGATTATGTGGAAAAGTGGCTAAAGTACAGAAAGTGAATTCAAAATATCCTAGAAACAAGAGATTACCCCATATTTAATTATCTTTCAGTCATAATTCTCTGCATTTAATTTGTACTCTTTTTGTTAACACCACCCTTGAGGCTGTAACCAATTGCCATATGATTTTATGATTGTTGCATTTGTCCTGATGTCAAGGCTCTACAGAGAGAAATGATAATTCCTTTCTCTTCTCATTGGAATCTATCCAAATCCACAGTGCTATCACTATATGCTTTTTAAGTTCATTACCAGAAACATATACTTTCTAAGAGTTAAAATCACTTTTTCTCATATATTATATAATTTAATCCTTACAACACTCCTGTAAAAATGCTGTTATCCCATATTATGGATGAGGAAGCTGACATGAGAGGCTAAGTAAGTTGCCTGGGATCACACAACTAGCACAGTAAATTGTGGGATTAGGATGTGAACCCAGGTCCTCTGATTCTCAAAGAGAAACATTTTTAACTTTTTATTGAAGTACAACATCCATACATGAAAGTGGAGCAATCATATATGTATAGTTCAATGATTTATCACAAAGTGAAGACACTTATATAAGCAGAACCCAGATCAAGGAACCAAACCCAGCACCCAAAAGGCTCCCTTCTCTTGCCTTCTTGTCACTACTCCCCTAATGGTAGCCACTATCTTGATTTCTAATGACATAAATGTTTTGTTTTATATAATTATTTACTATGAATTATTTTGTTTCAGGTTTCCTTCTTTGCAAGATTCATCTATGCTGCTGCTTAAGGTTGCAGTATATTCATTCCTATTGCTGTTATAGTGTTTCATTGTGTGAACATACCACAATTTATTTATCTGTTCTAGTCTAAGGAATTTCTATTCTATTCCAAGGGAAATCTTCCTTCAACAGGTGAATGTGAAAAACAAACTCTATGTGATAGTTAATTTTTCATGCCAACTTGGCTAGGCTATAGTTGGCCCAGTTATTCAATCAAACACTAATTTAGGTGCTGTTGTGAAAGTATTTTGTACAAGTAGTTAATGTCTGCAATCAGTTGACTTTAAGAAAATGAGATTTTCCTCAATAATGTGTGTGCAAATAATCCAATCAGTTGAAAGGCCTTAAGAATAAAATTGTTGTTCCCCTGAGAAAGAAGAAATTCCACCTGTGGATGGCAATGTCAGCTCCTGCCTGTAAGTTTTCAGTTTGTCAGCCTGCACTATGGATTTTTGTATATACATGTATCCTATTGGCTCTGTTTTACTGGTAGAACCCTGACTGATACACAGTGGCACATCCATACATTTGAATACTGCTCAGCAGCAAAAAGGAATGAGCTAGTAATTTCATACAGCAAAATGGATGATTCTTAAGTATATTTTGCTGAGTGAAAGATGCCAGATTCAGAAGGTTACCTTATTTTCTGATTCCATTTATATGACATTATGGAAATGACAAAACTATAGGAATGGAAAGAGATTGGTGGTTGTGGGGGAAAGGGTTTTGTCAATGAAGGGGCCACACAAAGGAATTTTTAGGCTAATGGAATTTTTCTGTATGGTAGTGGAGTGTACGGTAGATACATGATTTGTCAAAATCCACGTAACTGTGTACCACAAAGTGGGAATGTTAGTGTGTGCAAAATTCCAAAAATTAACCAGAATGTCAGGGGATCCCAAGATACAGAATACACAAACTACGATACAAACTATGACAAAAGAATCCCTCTGTATTACAAATGTATGAGGTAACCTCACAGACAAGGTAGGGAAAAAAAGAAGCTGAATATATAACTTTGGCAAAGTGTGTTTTCACTGAATACTGTAAGACTAAAGACCAAAAGAGTTGCACATGAACACTGTAGTTTAGTTGTTACATTTTTTTTCTCATGGAGGTACATATGAACAATTCTGAAATGACTTTACATGTATTTGAGGGTTGAACAAATAAGTAAATAAATTGTAGATAATGAGAGCTAAGTTTGTCACTGGGAGAAAGAAGTTGCAAATGAGCAAAGGAGGAGATGCTAGAATGAACATTTGAGTTGGAGATATCATTATGCACTTTTGTTTAAACACCCCCCCACACACACATACACAGAAATAGAGAAACAGAGAAACAAAAATATAGATATGTGTGCATGCTTGCTTTGGTATACATATGTAAATTCCCTTTCTCTGTCTGCTGAAAGAGCCTAGAAACTTTGACAGCCCAGTAACAGCTAGCACACTCAGTGCCCAGGTCTTTTTTCTAAATATAATTCTCCAAAATGAGGACCCCTTGGAGAAATGACTGATTCTAAGGGCAGGTCAGAAAAGTAAAAAATGATCCTGGAGCATTGTGTACAGCCAGAAAATGTTAAAATATGTAAAGGATGGGGTTACGCATAATCAAACAGGAGCCAACCTATAAGAGCTCCCAAAGGCCCATGATGGAACAATTTGAGCAATAAAATAAACAAAGATAGCATTGAATTATTGAATTATAGCCCCAATATAAAATAAGTATCCATCATTCCATATTGATATAAATAAATAAATATTGAATGAATAAATAAATGGAGGACAAGAGACAAATATTCCCTGGAGAAAAATTCCAAATAATATATGTGGTTACTCTCCCCTACAGGAGGTGGAGCTTAATCTTCCTACCTTTTAGTGGGAGCTGGACTTAGTGACTCTTTTCTAATGAATAGAATATGGCAAGGGAAAAATTATATTTTGACAGTGATAGGGTAATATTGCCATTAGTAAGTCATGTTAATATCATGTATTCCCTGATATGTTGTAATGAGAAGGGCACTTCACATCTGTGGTATTCTTCTCAAGCCTCTATAAATCCAGTGTAATCATGAGAAAACATCAAACAAACCAAAAATAAGGGATGCTCTACAAAATGCTGACCTGTAATCTTCAAAACTATCAAGGTCATGAAAAGCAAGGAAAGACTAAGAAACTGTCACAGACTATAGGGTACTAAGGAGACATGACTACAAAATGCAACATGCAATCCTGTATTGGATCCTGGAACAGGGAAAGTACATTAGTGGAAAAACTGATGAAATCCAAATAGAGTCCATAGTTTCATTAGTAGTACAGTGCCAATGATAGTTTCTTAGTTTTGACAAATGCACCTTGGTTATGTAAGATGTTAACATTAACAGGAGCTGGTTACAGGAGCATGGGAACTCTCTGCACTATCTGTACAGTTTTTCTGTAAACCTAATATTATTCCAAAATTTTAAAAAGTTTTTAAAAATGTTCAAAGATTTGAATAGGTATTTTACCAAAGAAAGTATGCAAATAACTGATAAACACATGAAAATATGCTCAACATAATCAGTCATTAGGAAAATAAAAATGAAAACCATGAGATACCACTCCACACCTAATAAGATGAGAGTAATGAATGACAGACAAGTGTTGGTGAGGATGTGGAGAAATTGGAATCCTCATACATTGCTGGTAGGGATTTAAAATGGTGCTACCACTGTGGAAAAGTTTGGCAGTTCCTCAGTAAGTTAAATACAGCATCACAATTGTGCTCTAGGCATACACATGAGAGAAATGAAAACATATGTCCAAGAAATGAAAACTTGTACACAAATGCTCATATCATCATTATTCACAAGAGTCAAAAAGTGGAAATAACCCAAGTGTACATCAGTTGATGAATGGATAAACAAACTGTAGTACATCCATAGAATTGAATACTACTCAGCTGTCAAAAGTAATGAAGTACTGATACATGTTACAACATGGATTAAAAAAAAAATTATGTCCACTGAAAGAAGCTAGATAAAAACTAACATATATTGTAAGATTTCATTTGTATGAAATGTCCAGAAAAAGCAAACTTATAGAGATAGAAAACAGAACAGCGTTTGTCTAAAATTAGAAGTGGGAGCAGGGATTACTTGTAAATGGTCACAAAGGAACTTTTCAGGATGATGGAAATGTTCTAAAATTAGATTGTGGTGATGGTTGCAGAACTCTGTAAATTGTAAGGTACATGTACAAGAGGTGATTTTTTAAGGACTGGAAAAAGAGGCTGAGATATTTTGCACCTTTAAGATTAGCAAATATTAAGCAACAACAGATTATACCTAGAGTGGACAACAAAATGGGGACATGAATTCTAGTATGCTGTTGGTGGGTATATAAAAAGGCACAACTTTTTTGGAGGACAATTTTTGAAATATATTACTCTTTTAGAAAAAAAAAAAAAGGTTATTTTAAAAACCAAAACAAAAATCTGAATTGGACAGTGGACTGTAGTTGACAGAACAATTATAAGAATGTGCCATCATCAGTTGTGGCAGATAGTTCATGCCAATGCAAAGTGTTGATAATGAGGTGGCATAAGAGAATCCTGTATTTTATGTATGATGGTTCTGTAGAGCCACAACTTCTCTAATAAAAATAAAAACAAAATTTCACTCCAGAAGTGTGAATTTAATAGGTTTAAAGAAATATTTCAAACCAAGGATTATATTCTAGAAAACCAGAATGCAAAACACCAGCAATGGATTGGCTTTTATAAAAGGGGGTTTATTTAGTTACAAAATTACAGTCTTAAGGCCATAAAGTGTTCATCAACAAAGGGTACCTTCACTGGAGGATGGCCAATGGTGTCCAGAAAATCTCTGTTAGCTGGGAAGGCACGTGGCTGGCATCTGCTCCAAAGTTCGGGTTTCAAAATGGCTTTCTCCCAGTATGTTCCTCTCTAGGCTGCAGTTCCTCAAAAATGTCACTCTTAGTTACACTTGGGGTATCTGTCCTCTCTTAGCTTCTCCAGAGCAAGAGTCTGCTTTCAATGCCCATCTTCAAAATGTCTCTCATCTGCAGCTCCTGTGCTTTCTTCAAATTGTCCCTCTTGGCTGTAGCCCCTCTTCAAAACATCACTCACAGCTGCACTGAGTTCCCGCTGCCTGTCAGCTCATTTGTATGGCTCCACTGATCAAGGCCCACCCTGAATGGGTGGGGCCATGCCTCCATGGAAATATCTCATCAGTGTTATCACCTACAGTTGGGTGGGTCACATCTCCATGGAAATCTAATCAGCACCAAAACATCTGTCACACAAGACTGTATCAAAGAATATGGCTTTTTCTGGGGGACATAATACATTCAAACTGGCACAACCATTAACCTAAATCTTTATTTGAAAGTGACTGCTTCCTCTCCACCCTAGGTTTAATAACAATTCAAATTGAAAAAAAAAAAAGCAAAGAAAATGTGAAATGTGTTCTTAATACATAAGACCAAGGATAAGCAGAGAAACTGGTTTCAATGAGGATCAAGGTAGAGAAAAACTCCTTCTTCATTGTATCCCTATTTCTCTGTTTGAATTTTTACCATGTTCATTTAATACTTTCTCACTCATACACACACTCAAAAAAATTGAGATACAAAATAAAGTAAAAAACATACTCCTTGACCCACTAATTCCACGCTTAGAAATTTGTCATACAGAAATATTTATATACCCAGAATGAATTTTAATGGTTCTAAACACTCATTTAACATTCAGCTATTTACGAAAATTTGTTGTGCATCTGGTATGTGCCAGGGATTGAATTAGATAGCTAGATACTGAGTTTACAGTGGTGAGTAAACCAGATGTTTTTCCTGCCCTTGTGGAACTTAACAGTCTGTCTAGTCAGGGAGAGAAATATGAAAAAAAATAAGTATTAAAAAAAGAAATTAGGAGGAGGGGAAAGATGGTGGCATAGAGAGGAGTGGAATTTAGTCAGTTCCCTGGAACAACTAATAAACAAAAAGAAACAACAAGCAAATAATTTGGAATAACTGCTGAGAGATAACTGTGACTGTCCACACATCGTACACCAACCTGGATTGGGAGGAATGCCTGAGATCATAGCATAGAGTCTGTAAGTAAAAGGTGTGGAACCAAGCAGAGAGCACATACCCCCATGGCAGGCTGAGCTGCAAAACCTTGCTGTGTTAGAGAGCAGCATGGCATTCTCTGAGCAAGTGAATATGGCTCAGCTGAGCTCCAACTGCAGTTTTAATTAATAAGTGTGGACTGCTGAATACAAGCTACAAACCCCAACAAGCAGACAGAGGCTTATAGTGATGATTGACCTTAAAGAACAAGAAGACTCATCTGTCCCAGGAAAGAGAGCCCAGAAGACCAGGTGTTACCTCTGGCCAATGAGTGAAACTGGGGAGCTGTGTACTGGTGCTAAAAGGGGGCTTTCTGTCCATTTTTCTCTCTCTCAACCTGAGGGGCTCAGAGGAGAGAGCCGCAGCCATTTTCAGTTCACAGCAATCTGACCCAGACAGGGGAGGAGATAACAGAGTCAGAGAGACTATTCAAATGCTGATGATAACTCCCTAGGGGTGTATCTTTCCTAAGAGGATGGAGGTGGGGCCCAGCTCTACTACTGGCCTTCCATTGAGAACCAGACCCCAGAGCCTGGGGGAAAACAGCCAAAAGAGAAACTAAAGGGGCCACACCTCCTTACATCAGGCAGGAGTGACAGGCTGAGAGGTGCCACCTGCTGGGCAGGTTAGGAAAAGCACAGTGGTTAGAGGCCTCACATGGTGTGTCAATCTTCTAAGATACACCCTCAGGGAAAGCTTATACTGAATATTGCCTCCTTCTGAGACCTGAGACTGTTCTGGTCTGGGAAAACCTGATTGGGGTAACCAAGGAAACCATATGCCTAGACAGCAGAAAACTACAACCTACACTAAGAAAAATGAAGATATGGCCCAGTCAGAGGAACAAACTTACACTTCAATTGAGATACAGGAATTTAAAAAACTAATGCTAAATTAATTCAACAAGTTTAGGAAAGATATGGTAAAAGAGATGAAGGGTATAATGAAAACACTGGGAGAACATAAGGTAGATATCAAAAGTTTGAAAGACAACTGGCAGAATCTATGGAAATGAAAGGCACAACACAAGAGATGAAAGACACAATGGAGACATACAACAGATCTCAAGAAGCAGAAGAAAACACTCAGGAACTGGAGAAGAAGACACATGAAATTCCTATACACAAAAGAACAAATAGGGAAAAGAATGGAAAAATATGAGCAATATCTCAGGGAATTGAATGACAACATGAAATGCATGAATGTACTGTCATGGGTGTCCCAGAAGAAGAACAGAAGGGAAAAGGGCAGAAGCAATAATAGAGGAAATAATCAATGAAATTTTCCCATCTCTTATGAAAAACATAAAATTACAGATCCAAGAAGTGCAGTGTACCCCAAACAGAATAGATCTGAATAGGCCTATGCTAAGACACTTAATAATCAGATTATCAAACATCAAAGATAAAGAGAGAATCCTAAAAGCAGCAAGAGAAAAGCAATCCATCACATACAAAGGAAGCTTGATAAGACTATGTATGTATTTCTCAGTAGAAACCATGGAGGAAAGAAGGAAGTGATATATTTAAGATACTGAAAGAGAAAAAAATGCCAACCAAGAATCCTATATCTGGCAAAACTGTCCTTCAAATATGAGGGAGAGTTTACAATATTCTCTGACAGACAATGAGAGTTTTTGAACAAGATACCTACTCTACAGGGAATACTAAAGGGAGCACTACACACAGATAGGAAATCACAGGAGTGAGAGGTTTGGAACACAATTTTAGGTGATGGCAGCACAGCAATGTAAGTACACTGAACAAATATGGCTGTGAGTATGGTTGAAAGAGGAAGGTTAGGAGCATGTGGGACACCAGAAGGAAAGAGGAAAGAGGAAAGACAAAGACTGGGACTGTATAACTCAGTGAAACCTAATCTTGCAAGGTGTTAAAAATAGGGTGGTATTGGGGGTAAATATAATCTATGCAAACTAGAGACTATAGATAGCAGAAACATTATTATGCTTCCTTTAATGTAACAAAAGCAATATAACAAAGCTAAATGCCTATTAGAGGGGGACATAAGGGAGGTGTATGGGACTCAGCATTGGTGATGTTGTCTGACTTTTTTATTCTACTTTAGTTTAATTCTATCTTTCCTTTCATTGCTTTTTAGCTGTCATGTTTTTTTCTTTCTTTTACTTTTTCTTTTGTCTCTCTACCTTCTTTGACTCTTCCTCCTTCTTTGTGGAAGAAATGGAGATGTCCTTATATAGATAGAGGTGATGGTGGTGAATACATAAATATGTGACTATACAGGGAACCATCAATTGTTTACTTAGGATGGAAAGTATGATGGGTGAACAAAACCATCATAAAAAAATGAGTTGATGAAGAAACCTTGAGGGCACTACATTGAGTGAAATAAGTCAGACACATAAGGATGAATATTGCATGGTCTTACTGATATGAACTAATCGTAATATGTAAATTCATAGACATGAAATATAAGTTAACAGGATATAGAACGAGGCTAAAGAATGGGGAGTGGTTGCTTATTATGAGCAGAATGTTCAACTAGGGTGAACTTAAGTTTTGGAAGTGGACAGAGGTGATGGTAGCACATTATCATGAGAATAACTAACAGTGCTGAATAGTGTGTGAATGTGATGGAAAGGGGAAGCTTAGAGTCACATATGTCACCAGAAGGAAAGTTGGAGGTTAAAAGATGGGAATGTATAAAACAGTGAATCTTGTGGTGGACAATGTCCATGATTAACTGTACAAATATTAGAAATCTCTTTCATGAACTAGAACAAATGTATGACACTATAACTAGAAGTTAATGATAGAGGGGTCTATAGGGAAAAATATACTTATTGCAAACTATGTACTACAGTTAACAGTATTTTAACATTATTTCATCAACAGTAGCAAATGTACTGTACCAATACTGAGTCAATAATGGAGGGGGGTGGCTAGGGGTATGGGAGGAATGAGGTTTTTTTTTTGTCTTTATTTCTTCTCTGGAGTAATGAAAATGTTCTAAAAATTGGAAAGAAAAAGTAGTTGCATTGATGGATGCACAGCTGTATGATGGTACTGTGGGCAATTAATTGTGGACTTTGGATCTTTGGATAATTGTATGGTATGTGAATCTCAATAAAATTAAATTTTAAAAAGTACATAAAAAAAGAAACGGTATGCTAACCCAGAAAATGGTCATTAAACATTATAATGAAATGGATAAGGAACTTAATCTTGTGGGCTTAGACACTGTATTTAACAACTCACTATATACAAGTAAGAAAGGTATTCACCAGTGAATAACAAGACCCTTAATATATTAATGCATATTATATTGTGATCAAAATTTTGTCCTCATGTGCAGTAATTTTTGTATCAACTTTTTCTTATAATTTGTTATGATTTTTGCATTCCTTGGAACAATTCACAGTGGGTATTAAATCACTTTGGTGGGGTATGACCTGTCTCAAAAAATAAAGTAGAAGAGAAAACACCAGAGTACCATATATTGTAAATATACATAAATAAATAAATAATATATATATAAATAAAATAATAAAATGAAATGAGAATTAACTTTGTATTTAGCTTTGCGCTAAGCCCACAAGAAATTTGAGCAAGTGATGGGCATAGATAAAATATTTACAAGATACATAACAAAGGATTAAGTAAAAGAAAAAAAGTTCTTATACAAGTGCAGAAACAGATGCACATGATGGTTAAGTTCAGGTGTCAGCTTGGTAGGTTATGTGTGTCCAGTTGTTTAGTCAAGCAAGCACTGGCCTTATTGCTATTGTGAGGATATTTCATGGATATAAATCATTAGTCAATTGATTACATCTATGGCTTATTACATCTAAAATTAACTAAGGAGATTGCCTTCAGCAATGAGAGAAGTCTCATCCAACTAGTTGGAGGCATTAAATGACAAGCTGATGATTTCAGCAGTCAGAATTTCTATCTCTACTTCAGCCTGCCAGCTTCTCTTGAGGAATTCATCAAGATCTTCATCAGAGTTCCCATATGGAATTTGGACTTGCCCATCCCCACAGTCACATGAGTCAATTTCTATAATAAATTCTACCCCCTCTCTATAGAGAGAGAGAGATAGATAGAGATAGAGATAGATATAGATATAGATATAAATATAGATATAGATCTGGATATATATGTATATATCCTGTTAGTTCTGTTTTCATGGAGAACCCTGACTGATGCAACAGTGTTCATTGCAGTTTTCTTTATCTATGCAATGACTTGAAACATTTATGTCCATCATATAGCTAGATTATGATGGATTGGATAAATAAATTTTGGTACCTCTGTATAATGGAATCCAGTTGTGGATTGTGTTGTTTTTAAAAATATCTGCTGCTCTTCTCTGGTGAAGAATCATAATTTCCTACCTCATATACATCAGGTTTAGCCATGTGGTTTGTTCTGGCCAATGAAATGTGGGAAAAAATGAGGTGTTTTAAGTCTAGGATGAAATTTTAAGGGCCAAGGCACAGTTTTCCATATTCTCATTTCCTTTGAACACAACTGGCAATATTCCAGATAAAAACTGTTTCTGCAGCCCAGTCCCAGAATAAAGATAATGTGGAGCAAAGGCATAGCTGACTCATGATAGTAAACCACTGGGATTTGGGGTCATTCACATTCATTATTCTAATACACTAAAAACTAAAAAGGGATATCTATATGATGCATAAGAATAACCTCCAGAATAACCTCTCAACTCTATTTGAAATCTCTTTGCCACTGAAACTCTATTTTGTTTCATTTCTCTTCCCCCTTTTGGTAAAGAAATCTTTCTCAATCCCATGATGTCAGGGCCAGGTTCATCCCCGGGAGCCATGTCCCACGTTGCCAGGGAGATTTACACCCCTGGAAGTCATGTTGCACATAGTGGGGAGGGCAGTGAGTTTACCTGCAGAGTTGGCTTAGAAAGAGAGGCCACATCTGAGAAACAAAAGAGGTTCTCTGAGGGTGACTCAGGCATAATTGCAAGTAGGCTTAGCTTCTCCCTTGCTGGAATAAGTTTCATAAAGGCCAGCCCCAAGATCAAGGGATTGGCCTATTAAATTGGTAGTCCCCAATGCTTGCAAGAATATAAGGAAATCCCCAGGTGGGGAAGGTTAATATTTCCACATTTTTCCCAAGTCCTTCAAGGGGGCTTTGCAAATACTTTTTAATTCTCTCCCCAAATTACTCTGGGATGTATTGTGGCATCAAACTAACCTGTACAATCCAACAAGATCTCACTTCCTATTCAAGGTTCCATGTAATTATGGTGTTCAAATAAACTGACCATACAAGTTAAATTAGATAGTGTGCTACAGAAAATATAAATTTTGCACCAAAAAAAACATTTCTTCCTTTGGTCTAACACAGAACTTGAAGTTTTAAAACACAGTCAATATCATTCTTTACCCTTTAGTCTGATTTTCCTTAGTCCTAACCAGATAAGCTTCATTCACATCTCTAATTGAAGTTTGATCTCTTTCTCAGCTTTTTTTTAACAGTTGCTGTATGGGGTAATGCTGACTTTCATAGCTGCAGAACTCTAGCTTTGAGTCTCAGGTGTCACACAGATGTCTGAAGTTCCAGGGAACAACCAGGTTATACCCAAAGAGCTCAGCATTTCGGAATTTAGAAATAACCATAGTAACTAAGGATTAGATGTGACTACTGTGGGAGCTTATAATATAGGAACCTTTACAATAAGCCTTCCAATGATAGCCTATGCTCTCAAATTCAGTTCTCAGAGTGTACACATTATATTTGGTCCATATTAATGAGGAATTATAATATTTGTCCTTTTATTTCTGGCTTATTTCACTCAACATACTGTCCTCAAGTTTCACTCACCTAGTTGCATGCCTCACAACTTCATTCCTTCTTGCAGCCACTCAATATTCCATTGTAAGTATATACCACAGTTTGCTCTTGCATTCACTCAATGATGTACCCTTAGGTCATCTCCATTCATTGCAAATGTGAATACTGCTGCCATAAACACCAGTGTGCAAATGTCCATTCATGTCCCTGTATTCAGTTCTTCCAAGTGTATGCCTAATGATAGAGTTGCAGGACCTTACAGCAACCCCATACTTAGCTTCTTGTGGAATCACACACTGCCCTCCAGAAGTGGTGTACCATTCTACTTCAATACTAACTGCGATTAGGTCCATCCCTCTCTCCACATTTTCTTCAGCACTTGTCCTAGACACTTATCTTGAGTATCTTTGGGGAAAGCAGTTCTGCACCTTATTTGAATCCCTGATTTCCATACATAGTCAAAGGTCATCCTAATAATATTTGGTTAAGGTAATCTTAAGTGCTATAGCTAATTTATTTTGATTTTTCTACAATCAGGGTTATGAATTTGATAATGGCCATCATATAGATGATAACTGAAGTCATGGGAGTACATGAGCTCCTCCAGCTTTCTGGCTTTAGTAGCTAGGTGGATGTGAATTCAACTTACTGAGATGGGAAGAGAATAGGCTTTTTGGGAAACAGAATTCAGGAATTCTGTATGGGGTTGCTAATTTGGACATATCTGTAAAGAAATGTTAACCAGGCAGTAGAAATATAAGACTGGAGAGTTCTGAGTTAGAAATACATTTTTTTTGTAAAGTTGTGTGAGTCTTTATTAAGCACATACTGTCAAGGGGCATGGTCTATTTGCTATGACTGCTCTAGAGAAAGATGACCCTTGGGTCCAGGAGGATCAGTTTTAAGGATTGTTTTCTTCCCCTTGGTAGACTAACTGTACAGATGGTATGGTCTGATACATGAACTACTGTGTCATGTTCATGTCACCTGAGATGACTACTTTCCAAAGGCATTTTCAATCTGCTAATGGTCATTTTCTACCACAGTGCTCAGTCTGGGAGAAGAATTTTGCTTACCACTCCTTACAGCTGCCATCAACTTCCAGGCGAATGTATACATGGTGGACCAGGTCACCTTGTAGTGGGTTTCAATTTTAGAGTAGACTTTGACTACTCCTGGATACTGTAGATTGACATCACAGTCACGGTGGGCAGTGTGGCAAATCCAAATCCATCACCAGCACTGTTTCTCCTGCCAACAGAATATTACAAGAGGGTGTCCCTTCATTTATTGGACTTTCTTTATGGAATAGTTCCTGGTATTTTCATAACCAGGTTAGATTGTCTCAGACAGATGAAGCTGGAAAAGATGATCTTATCATTTTTGATAAAGAGGTCCGAATGGGGTAGCAAAATCAAAATGGCCAACAGCAGCTGGCTTGGAAGAGTCCTGAGAACTAAACACAGTGCATTACCCTGGATTGAAAGAAAAATTGCTATAGAGAACATCATTGGTGAAATGCAAATATGGAATAGATAATAATATTGTATCAATGCTAAACCCCCAACACCTAGCCACTTAACTGTTCATCCAAGAGAATGTACCTGTTCAAGGAGATTCACAGGTAAGTGTCCAGGGACAAAGGGTTAGGATGTTCTCAACTTACTCCCAAACACCCCAGCAAAACCAACAATAATAATGATAACAATGTGTGTGTATATGTGTCCACATGTGTGTATGGAGAGAGAGAGAGAGAGAGAGAGAGAGAGAGAGAGAGAGAGAGAGAGAGAGAGAGAGAGAGAGAGAATAAGAGAGAGAGAGAGAATGAGAGAGAGAGGTGTGATGTACCAAATGTGAGAAAATGTTAATAATTATTCAATCTAGGTGAAGGGTAAGTACTTTATATGCCATGTTTGAAATTTTTCTATAAGTTTGAAATAAAATGTTAGAGGATAAAACTAAGGAAAAAAAGTTGGCTTAGGAAGCCTGAACTTCCTAAGTTCAGGAAGCAAAGAGGAAAAGTCAAATGGAAACATGAAAGGATCTAGGGCAATTTCTCAGAGGATGTGTTCTCTGCTGTGTCTTGATGTGTCAGGAAGTGAGCTTGGTGTGAACAAAGACCCAAGGCAGCTCAGAACTGAGATGTGTGTGAGGGTTCAGATAGATGGACTGTCTTACAGTTTTCTAGTGAGAGTTGAAATTGATACATTTTTCAAAATTCCTTTCTAGAAAGGTTGTATTTGAAGGGTTAATTTATCTGTACCTTTTTCATGTAATTCAATTTCTCATTGTTAATATGTGTAATACACCTACATACACTTCAGGGCACATACACAAACTCTCCCTGAGTATGCACCTGGAAATAGAAATTTTTGAGATATCTCCCTGTAGGTGGTCATTGAAGCCTAGAACAAGAGGCTTGCAGTAGAATCCTAAATGGTCCTTTAGCAAAGAAGTAGCCAACAATGGAGGCTGAGAAGGAATCCTAAAGAGATATAGACAGAATTGACAACATAAAGGCCAAAGAGGAAAATGCTTCAAGGAGAAGGGAGTGACTTACAGTCTAGGGCTGCCTCGACGAATATGGTAGCTACTAGCCATATGTGGGTATGCAATTTAAATTAAATTTTTTTATTGTGGAATATAACATATTTACATAGAAGTGATAACTTTCCAACTGCAACTTAACAAGTACTTATAGAGCAAACTTCAAAGAATGTTATGGGTTAAAGTTAAATTTTTAAAAAAAGATTGCACTCTTCATTTTCACTAGCCACATCTCAAGTGCTCAGTAGCTGCATGTACCTAGTGGCTACTGTACTGGACAGTGCAAACATACAACATTTTCATCATTGCAGAAACTTCTGTTGAACAGCGCTGGACTAAAAATCAAGTAAGATAGGTACTGAAATGTGTTCTGTGGAACATGTCCTTAGTAGCACGGAGGTCATTGGTGATTTTGATGGGAGCTGTTTCAATGGAGTGGTGGAAGTAAAATCCAGAGTGAGAAATTAGTGGAGATGAGTAAATAGAGGTAACAAATTTAGACAGCTTCTTCAAGAAGTTTGGCTGTAAAGTGGAAATCCCAGATCTGTTCTAATTGCTGAAACGAGGCTGGATGTGGATATTCTTAAGATGGAAGGTTTTAATCCCTATAGAGATTGTGTATTTACAGGAGAGAGTAAATAATTAGTAAAGTGAGATCCTTGAGAAGCTAGTGAAGCTGGGACTCAGAGCTTGGGTGGCAGGACTTGTCTTAGAAGGGGGGTATCCTCTCCCATTTTAACAGGAGAGAAGGATGATAGAACTACAGCTGGGTTTGTAGATTTTGTGGCAGGAAGGTTAGGGAATTTCTTTCTGAAGCTTCCAGCTTTTTATGTGAATTTAAAAAATGAGTTCATTTGCTGGGAGTGAGGGATGAGGTGGCTAAAGTATAAGGGGGTATGAAGAAAAGAAAGCTTGAAATATCTTCTGTGTATCCTTCCAGGAGCATGCATCAGAGTCTCCTGGAAGGCTTGTTAAAACACAGAGTACTAGATCCCACCCCCAGGGATTCTGATTAATTTGGTCTGAGATGGGCCAAGAATTCACATTTCTAAAAACTCACAGGTGATGCTGATGCTGCTATTTCAGAGACCCCATTTCTAGGCTTGCCAAGCAGCACTGAAATTGAAAATCAAAAATATTGGTGGTGATGTCAGGGTAGGATGAAAGCATACTCAAGAAGGTTTGCAATAGTGGAGAAGAGAAGAGAGTTGACTGGAGGAAGCACAGTAAGATTGTTGGCATAACAAGATATTCAATTGGAAGTTTTGACTGAGGCATCAAGATAAAATAGATATTAAAGTGACTAGAGATCCAGGATACCCTGTATGAATTTCAAAGTAGAGAACCAATACCTTATTTCAAAACTCTTAAACCCTAACCCCCAGTCAGGACATAAAAGGGTCTGATAGAGATTAGGTGAGGATCTGTGACAAAGATTCCTTTCAATAGGGCTGTGTTGTGACACTCCCACCCCCAAAAAGGGAGGAGTGGAGGATGCTTCTCCCTCCATATCAAGTCAGGAGAGAGGAATTTCAAGAGACCGCATAAAGAGCTTAATATGTGTCGCCTGCATTAGGGAGACATGGTGAAATGGTGTCTGGCTGTCCCTTGGAAAATGTAAGACTGGCAGCTCTCAAAAAGCATGGGACACGACTCCCAGGGGTGTAAATCTCCCTGGCAATGCAGAATATGACTCCCGGGGATGAATGTGGACCCGGCATCGTGGGACTGAGAGTATCTTCTTGACCAAAAGGGGGATGCAAAATGAGACGAAATAGTTTCGGTGGCTGAGAGATTTCAAATGGAGTTGAGAGGTCACTCTGGTGGACATTCTTATGCACTATATAGATAACACCTCTTAGGCTTTAATGTATTGGAATAGCTGAAACTACCAAACTCCAACCCAGCAGTCTGGACTCCTGAAGACAATTATATAATAATGTAGATTACAAGGGGGTGACAGTGTGATTGTGAAGACCTTGTGGATCACACCCCCTTTATCTAGTGTATGGATGAGTAGAAAAATGGGGATAAAAACTAAAGGACAAATGGGGTGGGATGGGGGGACGATTTGGGTGTTCTTTTTTCACTTTTATTTTTTATTCTTGTTCTGGTTCTTTCTGATGTAAGGAAAATGTTCAGAGATAGATTGTGGTGATGAGCGCATAACTATGTTATCATACTGTGGACAGTGGATTGTATACCATGGATGACTGTATGGTGTGTGAATGTATTTCAATAAAACTGAATTTAATAAAAATAAAAAAATAAAAAAAATAAAAAAAAATAAAAAAAATAAAGCATGGGACAAAAAAGAGATTTTCTGCAGTGTTGGGATATGCCTGCACTCCCAGAAGCTGTTAGGGCAAGGGATGTGTGAATGTACCTCAGGGTCAAATGTGTAACAGATCTGCAGGTGAGTGGTCCTCTGCAATGTAGGGTCTCAGAAGAAACCACAAGAGCACCCATGAAGAGTCAGCTTGAAACCCTTGCCGGACACTGAGTGAAAAGCCAACTTCCAACATTATCAGTCAAGAAAGACCTTTCTTGTCTTCCTTATCTCTTCATCCCCCTGCATTTCCTCTTAACTAGGTTTGCTGGGTAGAGCAAATAAAAATATAGGATGCCTAGTTAAATCCTGATTTGAGATAAACCATGAATACCTTTTCTGTATAAGTTTGTGCCATGCAATATTTGGGACCTATGCATATTTTTAAAATACATTTATTGTTTATTTACAATTCAAATTTAACTGGACATCCTGTATTTTATCTGGAAATCTTACTCTGAACAGGGTCAGGAGTTGTAGTCAGTAAGATTTCGGGAAAAGGGCTGAAGGTCTAAGGTAGAGAAAGAGAGAAGCCCCGTGGCCCCTTTATCAGCTATAGGCCCTTCATCAGATTCCGACTGGGGAAGGAGGAGTAGCTCTAACTTTGATTTTAGTTGAAAGTTTTGATTATTGTATGGGATGGGAATTGTAAGTAATCACTTAAAATTGTTTCGTTACTTAAAGAAACAGGAACAGGGACTGTAGAAGACAGCAATGATGGTGTTTTATGATTTCATCCCATGACGTTTGTTAATTCAACTTATTGATTACACTTGTATGTGCCAAAGAAATAAGTTTAGAAGTATGAATACCAAAAGCCAACAGTACTCATTTCTAGCACCACCATGGACTTTTACTTTAAACTCTTTAATTTTGTTTAGTTTATTATAAGTATGAATTACTTTGATAATCAAAATAAATAAGCATATGTTAAACTTTTTTATTTATTATTTTGTGACTATCTTTCCATGTTAACATTCTTCTCCAAAATAGTTTCTATAGCTGCATAATATCCCATTGTACGACTGTATCATAATTTATTCAAGCCCCTGATTTAGGTTTTCTTAAGTCTTTTATTAATACAAATGGTGTTGCAATGAAATCCTTGTAATATAATCTTTATGCACACCTTTAATTATTTCCTTAGGATACGTTCCTAAAAATGGGATTGCTGAGTCAAAGAGATGACGAGAGCTTTTAAGCCTGACAAAATTCCCTCCTGAAAGGCTGCTTGTCTCTCTATACCAGCTTCCCTTACAGGTAATTATTATGTACCTTATTGTTTTATTTGTCATTTCTTTTATTATTAGTGAATTTTTTTCAAATATTTCTTGGCCATTTGTATTTTCACATTGGTGTGATGTATGCTCTCTAACAGATGGATATTAAATTTATGGCTGCAAGTAGGATTGTGTTGTACATCATGTTGACTTTTGTCAACTCTGGCAAGCCCCCAACACACACATTCTATGAGTGACTCAGTCAGTAAATGCTAGTTGAATGAATGAGTACATGAATTAATTACTTACAATATATGGCCAAGGGAAGCCTTGCTAAGTTATTTTGCTATTGACATTTTCATGATTTATTCATCCACTCAACAAACATTTATAGAGTGTCTACTGCATACCTGACTCAATTCTAGGCCATTTAAAAATAATAGTAAGCATTGGAAATAATTTCAATCAATACTATAAAACTAGAGAATCGCAAACATTCCAGGAATATCTCTGCTATCTAACACCTTCAGAGAAATGAGCCTCTATGGATTGACAAATATTTGGGATTTATGCATCAATTTTATCATTTTAAATGGCTATTAAAAATATTTCTACAAGGTATCGTATACTTCCCTATTTTCTTAACGATGTGTTGCAGCTCCATAGATATAACTTTAAATGGATAAGATACAGGGGTACATGAGTGAGTTTGTTACTCTGTTCTGTGTGTGGTAAATGCCCCCTCTTGTCCAGACTGGGAAACTGGATTGATTGGGATGCCCTGAGAAATATTTGGGTGTTGCAGCTTCTCACCTCTCAGTGCTGCTATTGCCACCATTACCATGGCCACTCCATTTGCACTTCTAATTTCTATTGCTTCTGCTTTCAATATCTCTCTTCTCACTTCTTGTTTCTTCTGTCTCCCATTGTTTCTCCAATGCTTCTTGGCTTTTGAGTGTATATAAAGACCTATTTTAGACACCTGCAGCCTTTAATAGTGTCAATTTCCTTAATGATGGCAGCCCAAGTAATCACCTCACATTTGGAGTAATTTTTCAGGCTATCCCTTTTGGCTATGTTGTTTGATGCTGGATGCCAAGGGGTTGCTCTTTTACTACTAAAGATGTTTTTGAGCTACTTCCAGATCCATAAACCTGAGGGCTCCAGAAGTCCAGATGCCATATAACAACTCTATTGCAGTCCTGCTGGCATCATGTGAATGTGAAGTTTTAGACAGGGGTGCCTCAACTATTAGCTCTAGATCTACCAGTAGCTCCTCTTAAAGGCTTGTTTGACAGATTTGCAAGCCAGTTCTTCTATCATGCCATCATAGGATTCACTGAGAGTCATTTCTGACATCCCTTAATTCACATATTTTAGAGATTTTCTCATCAGTATCTGAACCCTTCAGACCCACTAAGGGATGAGAGCCTCTCCCCAGGTCCCAGACTGCTCTGGTGGTTTTAAGACTCTGAGGAAATGAATCCTAGATCTTCTTCACCACAAGTTTGGAGTCCCCTTTCTTAGGCAGATGAAGAGTCCTGAACTTGGGGATGAAGTTATAGCTAAGGAGAAAGAAAATAAAAGAACCAAAATAATTTTTTAGTTAGGTTCAGATACAGCTGAGATGAGTGAGAAGTAAAACTGCATTTTTAGAAGCAAATCCCTGAGTTTTTGGTCCTTGATGCCTTTGACTAGGAATTTTTGACAAAGACAATTCGATCACGGTAAATTTTTAAAGAAATGTCTTACTTGTGCAATGTTTAACACCCCTTCAGTGTTGCTGAAACACTTCTTTCTTCTAACAAAGCACTCAGATATGATGCAGGGGTGGGGGTGGGGGAACAACTCGGGAATGCTGTAGAGGCTGCTGTGGGAAAATCCCAAAGACTGAGATGAGTGGGGAAGGCAGACGGAGAAGAGGGAGGGGAGAGGCTTGCTTGGTCCTGAGTGCTGCGGGCACAGTGCAGTGTCTGCAGAGGTAAGCAGGAAGTGCTTTCTGACAACGACCCAACCACCACCAACACAACAAAGAGCAAGTCTTTTCTTAATTATTCCACCTGCCTTTGACCCTGGGCACCACACATCTGGCTTGCTGGTATTTCATTGAAATGGCCACCTGTGTGGATTTCAGAGGGGGAAATAATGAAGTAGGTTTTGCCTTTTCCCTTTTACAGTAACTCCCAAAAGAGTGCACATTTGATAAGGGCCAAAGACTGTTTGCAAATAGGAACCTCTGAGGGGAGATGCAGCACCTAAGACCAAAGACTTTAATTTTGCCTCAAATTTCGGCTATACTGTTTCTATAGAGACCAAAGGGAAGCTCTGGCTCCCCCACTCAGCTATTAAGGTTTAGTGCATTGAAAACTGTCTTCATGCTGTGATACCCTTTCAGGGAGTAGAATAGGGTCTGAACTAATCCATGAAAGTTGTCATGCTATGAACTAGTAGTCAAGCTTTTTCCTTTCAATTGAATCTAAAACTATACTGTACTTCACACTTGATTGGTCCTTCAGATGGAAGGATTCAATATCCCTGCTGGAAATCAGCTCGTCTTCTTCACAAAGTGCTGTTGAACGTGGAAAGAACTTATTTCGGAGGCATAATTACCAACTCTAACATATGAAAAGTCGTAAGGATATTTAATTTGTTTCTTTTTCTTAAATTTTTGTTAAACTCTTTAAAATGCTAACTTTTATTTTCCCCTTTGACAAAGCTTGTTTACCAGATTGTGTCTCTATGCTTGGGTTTAATGTTTGTCAATAGATGCTGGAATCTATACATGCTCACCAACCTTTCTTTCTTCAGGATGATAGACAGACATACAGCATAAATGTATTGAGGACAAAAAAGTATCTTCTGAATGCAGCCGCCAGCAAGCTATTGAATGTCCTGTAGCAAAGGTAATGGGTCACTTATTTACCATGATGACTGGGACGAGAACTCAAGGAATTTGAGTGGTGCTATGCCAATTGTCTAAGGGAAAGGACGCCTTTCCTTTCCCACTCAAAGAGTTAGCTTTGTTTGTTTGCACATGTTTTAGATCAATAACCGGTAATAGTAAAGGCAGAACAAAAGCTCTAATAACCATGAACCATCTGCAGTGTGAATTGACATTTCCCAAGTTAAACACTACTGTCTTGTGAATGAATACAGTGTATATGATTTCTTCTTTACTTGGAAAAAAATGCCTTGATCTATCTACACCAAAAGGGGGCACCGGGGTATTAAAGATATTATGATGTTCTTGGAGGTGAAAAATGAGATTAAGTAAAGCTTGGAGAGGCTTTTGGTATAATTATAATGTACATGATTTTAAAAACTTGTTACTCAAAAAAGTCAATTGGGTGATGTCAAGTATTTTGGTAAGACTGTTTTGATATCTGAATGGAATTTTCTATTGGTATGGGGTGATTTCTTAGGCATTTGACAGAATAAATACAAAAAATATTTTAATTGACAAAAATGATATAAAAATCACATATTTGTGTCCTTAGAATGTTGTTGGTATTAATAGTCATAATATTTTTCACTGACATTTTGGTTTATTCTATCTTTAAAAATAGAATTTTGTCTCTTCTTTGTTGTATAAGACAGCAAATGTAAGAGTTTTTATGTATCTGTGGCTAGATGGAAAAAAATTAGCATTCTGTATTGGCTTTTCTGAGAGAAGGATGCAGAAAGTGGGGAATTGAGGTTTATGACAAATAGTAGCTAATTTAGAGATTGACTGCCATAAGCTCCCAAAATTCAGAAGGAAAAGAGAATGGAAGGCATTTTCCGGAAAGATGTTCTAACTGTACATTTTGGTTAATATTATCTCATTTCTGTGGCTTCAGTGAAGGAAATTTAATGGGGGAACCAGAGGGCACAGAATATTTTTTAAATGGGGTTCTAAATACATGCAATGCAAGCAGTTGCCTCTTCTGCTTTAATGTCACCTATGATGAGTAAAACCAATTTGATTTCTAATTTTGTTAGTGATCAAGTAAGTGCTATTTATGTTGTTTTCCTGTAGCTCTGGTCCGGTGTTCCTTACCCCACCCCACCACCCATGTAAAATGGAGATCTTTCATATGTAATCTAATCTGAACTGGTTGGTTAGCTAATAATTCCTCTTAAAAATTGAAATCAGTGCTTGCATGGTCCTGTTTTCTCTGTATAGTTGTACGGTTTCCAAAGATGGCTGCAATCTAAACAAAATGGCTTGTCTTTTCCTGGAGCACATTTTCTCCTTTTCACTTTTGGTGTCCGCTCATCACTTCTTAAAAAAAGACAAAATGATGAATTCAGTTTAAATCATGTTTTATAGTTTAATTTTTACCCAGCCTTAGGTCTTGCCCATTATTTTATGCTTTGTGATGATTTATGGAATCATATTATGCAATGCAAGGCAATTTACAAGCTGCTATTACATCCCTGTAACTTTTATGAAATATGTGACTAATTAGTATATTGTTTAACTGGGAGAATTAGATTACAAAAAACAAATGTCTTTCAGGTTTATTTGAAACATATGGACTTTATCCAACTGAAGTAATTATTCAGGTATAATAAATTGTTATTTGTAGTGCTGGAAGATAGCTGTAACTTTATTTTAAGATATGGCAATAGAGAAGATTTTATGGCTCTGTTGTTTATTAGAAATAAAAATAGAATAAGATTATTGAATTTCATATCTTCTTTTTATTATCAACAGTGTTATGATTAGATGTGTGGAAATGTCCATGTAAAGGCAGGGAAAGAACATTATTGTCAATTTTTTTTATTGGGGCTCTCTCCTACATGTACTATAAAAGATGTTTGGCTTGATTGTGAAATATTTAACAATCATGCTGGTCAACAAGCATGCTATAAGTGTTCCATCTAACTGGATATTCTTAAAGTGGGAGTTTCTATTTTTAAAAATTAGTAGTTGTTTAGTTAAAAATTATTGCACTATACTGCTTCTGCTCTGAGAAATGAATGCTCCTTAGTGTTGTTGAAAAAAAGAAAAATCTTGTTTTCAGGGTAATGCTTTGTAATTTTTTAATATACAAAATAGCGTATAGATTTTTAAAATTAAATCTTTTATTTTGAAAAAATAGCTTATAGATATGCAGATATTTATATAGATACTTTTATTTCTCTGTGCTCTTCAGGTCCTGCCACTTTGACAAAGGGTCAGTATGAATGATTAAACCAATTAATGTACATCTTTGGAACAGCAGAAAACTAGAATAGCCAAGGTTTAAAAATACAATTTTTGTGATGCTGATGACCATTTTTTTGTCATGGCTTGTATCTATCCTTTGGGAGTGCTTGCCTTGGATTTAAAATATTGTTCCAATTTGAAGAAATTTTCATATGATGCATTTGTATGAAGTCAGGACAGTTAAAACAATAAGAAGTTTATCAGACTTCGATCTATATTTTATAGTTCTTTTGCCTAGCATTTCTTATGGAAAGATTTCACATCAATAGGCCACAAAGACTTTTTTGGCTTTATTTTTTTTTTTAAAGTCAATTTACTAATGCTTAAAAATCAGTCCCTCCACATGTGCAATGGTTTATTTTTGTGGTGTTTTCAAGTCACCTCCCTGTGGAAGCAAATTAGTGACCAAGAAGAGCTTACGAAAGAACCTGAAACATAGAAAGGTCTCCAAAGGGGGCTATTCTCCTTTAGGGAAGCTATCTGCGGTTTAAAAAAGAAGGAATCCAAATCACAGCTGCAAGGGTCCTGGCATGATGTGTTGGTCAAAAACTCTGTATAAAGAGGTTTCACATAAGATATATTGTTTCTTTTTTCTAGAACGATTTGCCTACATTGGCACAACCTGTGGGTTTTTTTGATCACTAATTTTATTTTTCTCCATACTCCAGCTCCATCTCTGTACGTGAAGCAAAAGGGATATTTTAGTCTCTATTACAAAGACAGGCAAGAAGTATAGAAAAACTGACAGAATTAAGGGGGAAAGAGTTTTCAAAGCAAGTATTCAAAAAGCAAAATATTCTTTTCAAATGAAGCTTTAAATTATTCTAAAACCAGAGATTCCACATAATAATCTTACCAAGAAGCTAGTTTCTGAAACTGAAAAATATGCATCCTGACTAGATACTTGCAACACCTTCTAAAAGTTGGGTTTTGGTATTTGGAGCAGTAAAGTAAAACCACAGAACAGAATTCGATCCTAGAAAACCCATATAAAGCTACATGTTTTTCTTTAAAATAGACAAGCAGAATAGCTGAGATAACACTTGAGGACTGGTTTGACTTGTCTTTCTGCAGAACCTTAATCTCTAAATTCACAATGGACTTTCAAGTTTAACTGGCACAATGTAGCTGTTGGTTAGAAATTGCAGTTATCTGTCAGTGTTGCTTGAGTGATGTGATTAGGAGTAGAGATGATCAGAATGGAATTAAAGAGGTATTCCAAATTTCATGATTTAAAACATTTCCTTGACTGATGTGGAGACAAAACCAATCTCTTTATTTATAAAATTGAGTTCTCTTAGTTTGAATAGTGAGAACAAAGGTGCTAATCTGTAGTTCTGAGAAAGACCAATTATGCCTTCTACATCAAATGGGGTCCAATATGATTCTAAATAATTGTCAAATCAGATGCACATGGATGTAGTTTTATTATTCACTCAAAACCCAATAAAGCCAGTGTTTATGTAATGTGGAATTGGGTGCAGTTGCAAGTAAGTTCACCTATGTAGAAATGTTCCACCTGGCCTTGCAAAAACATGAAGAGATATTTAGGATCTCTTTAAAGTCATTGGGACTGTTGTTCTCACTAACAATGAGCCAGTTAGGCAAAGCAAGTAAAGCCCGAGTGTCTCAGGAGTCCCACATTTCGTACTTGAAAAAAAATCTTTTCTTAGCCATGTTCACATTTTTCATCTCATTAGATTCCTTACCTTAGTTTGAGAAAGAAGGCATTTCCCCCATTTTCCACTTGAGGAAACCAAGGGCCAGAGAAGTAAATGACTTTTGCTAAGATAACATGGCCAGTTAGTTTCAGAAATCCAACCAGAACCCTGTCAGCATGACTCTGTTGAAGCAGACATCACAAGTTATCAAAATGCAGACTTCTGTAATGGTCTCCTAGATATTTCTTGTTTGGTCCTTGCTCAGTGTTAAAAATATTTTAAAAATTAGTTACTAACATTTAAGAATTGAGAGATTTCACATAAAATCTGGATTCCTGGTTTTTGTTTGTTTTTGTTTTTTGTTTTTGAGACTCAAAAGTTTTGGCATCCTTGCATCATTTCTTCATGGCAATCTTCCGCTTGTGACTTGATCCACTCTGACGGGGCACAAAGCTTTCTCTACTTTGCCACAGTCTTCACCAGACATGCCTTGTTACTTGCCTAGGTCCTGTGAGCCTTTGGGCTTAAAATCCCCTTCACTAAACCAATGATTCTCAGGCCTTCCTTTAGAACGAGACCCCATTTTAAACTGTGAAAAACGTTTGCTCACCCCAGGTCTAGTTCTCTGTCTTTCCCACCAGGCAGAGAAATCTTCAAGGACAAACATGGAGGGTCTTTCCTCTTTAGGGCTTCCTCAGATCCTGGCACAATGACTGGCACATGGTACACATTCAGGAAATTGCTGGGGTGGGGATGGCACTAGAGATCACTGGAGTCTTTATAATGCTAATCTGTAGGGAAGTTCTATAAATTCGGTTTTGAGAAGGGAATCAACTCCATTAGACTTCAGAATTACAAATCCTATTAACTCCTAATTAAATGGAAAATTAAAATGTGCATTTTGCTCATTTGATCTGGAGGCTGGGTCTACAAGATCCCAAACAACTATGGGTAAAGTGCATCATTCAGCCGATACTCTGGATGCATCTGGATGTTTTCAGCTATGTAGACACAGCTTCTGTGGATGGCCTACTCCAGTCTAGGCAAATTACCCAGACTACAAGGCCATCAAATTTGTTGCCTCCTTCCTTTTGCCTACTGTCTGGAAAGTGGCATTTTCAATTTTTTCAAGTCCCACCTGCAGCCCCGGAAATAATAATTTAAAGATGAAGGCAGCACAATGCCATGTGTATATCTGGGGGCATAGGAGGGGGATGTACAGTGCAGTGTTTTCATCCTCAGAGCCTTTTCCCTTCTCTGAACTTTTCCAGCAGTTACTGTCTGTATTATCTCTGGGGTAGTCCCACTATGAATATGAAATGGAGGCTCAGAGAGACTTGCCCAAAGTGTCAGACTCCTTATTTATGGATTCCTGTGTCCTCACTGGAAAACAAAGGTCCTTGAGGGCAAGCACTGGGCCTTATTCATCTTTGCACCCTTCCCAGTACCTAGTAAAGTGTATCTTGCCTATGGTGAGTGCTGAGTGGTTCTGATGAAAGCCATGATATTTTCAGACTGGCTTGGGATACAAAGGTCGTTATGAGTTTCTTGTTAGGCCCTCATTTCAAAATGAGAGATGTTCAGTATGGCTGGACACTTGGAGTTTCAAATGAACCCTAGCTAAGCACTTGGTGGCAAATAAAATGTACATCAAAAGCATGGTTTGAAAAGGACTTGATTCTATTTTTATGAGCTTTTTTGGAACAGTAGAGATAGGAAAGGAAGGGACAGAAAATTTTGGGTTTTTTTTTCTTTTATTAATGATACAATAGATGTGCCTTAAAAAATTACTAGACACAAAATTTGAAGGGTTTAAACTGATCTGACTCACTGGATTTAATGAAATCTAGGAGAAAGTACTTCCTGAGCCCTGAGGGCTTTCATATCATCCTTTACTTAATTCTTTACAAGTGATTTTTTAGCTAGTAAGTGCCAGAAATAGGCCCTTCTGCTGAAAGCACTTTTTCCTTCACAACATGACACTGCTATCTGACAGCTATTAGAACTTGAAATTCAGAGGCTTGCAAAGTAATTCTTCAAATTTTGCTCATTTCCAATGAAAGCATCCAGTGTTCTGTTTTTTTCACTACATTGAAATTCATTTAAAATTTATCTTCTGTGGAAACACTTATGCATTTCTCTAATCATTATGTATAGACTCACTTTTTAAATAATGAGTTTTAACACCATGAAATATTTTTGTAAATTTAATAATAAAACAACATAAACATATCATGTTTAATTGTACAGAGAATTTTAAAATAAAAAGTATACTAAAACCATTTCATTTTTATTCTGTCACATTTGGTTCTTGGGATTTCCCCCTCCAAATTTTGTTTCCAGTAGGAGCTTCTGGGAGATGCTGAGAATGGTGACTCAGTGCTAAGGTACTGTGCCAGTCTGGATGTACTATGTCACCCAAAATGTCATTATCTTTGAGGCAACCTTGTCGGGGCAGGCTTGTTAGTGTTGATTAGGTTGAAACCTATTGATTGAATGTTTCCATGAAGACGTGACTCAATCAACTGTGGGAAAGACCTTTGATTGGATAATTTCCATGGAGGTGTTGCCCCACCCATTCAGGGTGGGTCTGAATTAAATCACTGGAGTCCTATAAAAAGAGCTTGCAAACAGAAGGACCTCAGAGCAGCTATGAGTGACATTTTGGAGAGGAACTGAGAGAGACATTTTGGAGACAGCCATGAAAGCAGACTTATACTAGCCCAGAGTTTGCTCCATAGAAGCTAAGAGAGGACAAAACGCCCCAAGAGCAACATTTTGAAGAATGCACAGGAGCTGAGAGATGAGCTGAACACAACCCAGGATCAGCAGACGCCAGCCACGTGCCTTCCCAGCTGACAGAGGATTTCTGGATGCCATTGGCCTTCCTTCAGTGAAGGTATACTTGTGTTGATGCCTTCATTTGGACATTTTCATGGCCTTCATACTGTAGCTTTGTAACCAAATAAACCCCCTT
This sequence comes from Choloepus didactylus, assembly GCF_015220235.1. NCBI lineage: Eukaryota > Metazoa > Chordata > Mammalia > Pilosa > Megalonychidae > Choloepus > Choloepus didactylus. Next base: position 173,329,502 of record NC_051334.1, read on the forward strand.
TATAAAAGTCAATCCACTTCTGGTGTTTTGCATAACGGCAGCATTAGCAAACCGGAACAGGTACCTTCACAAATTAACTTCCAAAATGGCAGCAATCACCAGAATCCAGAAAGTTCTTTTCCTTTCCAAAGGAAGCATCATTCTGTCTTTAGACAAAATAAAGTGGCTTCCAGCCCTCACTCTGCCACTTTCAATTACTGAGAACATGAGAAGTTACTAACTTCTCTAGGCCTCAGTGTCCTCATCTATAAAATGAAAAGTCATAGCAGGGACCAAATCCATGGAGTTGTGAACAGTAAATGAACTAGTGCAGGAAAAGTTCTTTGTCCAATGCAATAGATAACATTTTAGAATTATTGCTATCAGTAATAATGTTTGATTCCTACCACAATCCTAAGTGATGTTTGGAACTCTGATTCAAGGAAGCAAGGAGAAAAGACATTGGCTTCTCTGGTTGATGCTATAAAAAGATATGTGGCTTTTAAAAGTATGATCAGTCTGTAACTCTACCCTCATCCCCTGAGGAGTAGCAAGGGACAAGTATACCTGCATAAAACCACCCTTGATTGCAGCAAAACAAGCCTAAATAGCTCCAAGTACTGGAACCAACAGGGTGGTCAGGTCATGGTTGGCTGCAGCAACCTCTAGACTGCCTAGGCCCCTCCCACCCACTAGAGCAACTATCTTTAAGGCAGCAAGGAGGTGGTACTCTTTTTGTACCCAATTCAACATAAATTGTTTCTGAGAAAAGATTATCTTGGGAATCCAAAGGGCAATCTTAGGCTGGCTGTATGTGTAATCATTTATCATTTTGCTAAGTACCCTGGAAGACCAGGGGAACAGGTTGCTCTCTGGATATGGAGAAAAAAAAACTTTAACATATTTTGTTTTTTCAAAAATAAGAGTTGTTTTATAGTGTTAAAAATCTTTTTCCAGCCAGTCCCTATGAGAATGATTTTACACTGGGAAAATTCATATTACTATTGGAAGTGGCTTTGATCTGCCCATGCATTCTGCCTCCCTGCCCTCATCTTGATGACCTCTATACCTGTATGTCTTTTAAATGAAAATTGGCACCTCTAGGCTAGACTGGGCATGGGGTAGAGCTTGTGCTTAGGGAAGGAAAAGAAGGGAAGTGGCAAGAAGGAGAACTAAAACCAATACTAGCTGCCATTTATTGGGCATTCACCTTAAGGTGGGTACTGCAATAAATGACTTTCAAAGAAATTCTTCTTTAATCCCACCAACAGCTGTATGTTGTAGAAACTATTTTTTTTTTTCATTTTACAAATGAGGCAACTGAAGCTCAGAAAGGTTAAATGACTTTCCTAAAGATCATATGGCTTGTAAGTAATAGAAAAGGGAAACTTAGGCCAGGCTAGGTACACTCTAATGCCCATGCTTCTAACCATCATACCACATTCTTTTTTTTTTTTTTTTTTTTGATCATATAAAAAATTTAGAAACCCTTTCCACAACCCTCATGAAATCAGTTCAGTTTTGATCTCTCATATTTGTCTTGGAGGACTTTGACCTCAATTCCCTCGATTGAATGAATCAGGGAGGGGGTGGTAAAAAGTTAGGGCTAGACACCTTACCCTGTTCAGACCAAGAAAATCCTCTTGACTTACCTCTGGGCTTCTCAATTACTTAAGTTACTCTACTGGCCACAGGATGAGATTTTACAAAGATATAAACTTAGCTTCAAGTCCTGTTCTGCTTCTTGTGGGATGGGCCTAAAGCAATTCTCTGTAGCTGCAGTCTCCTCTTCTATAAAACAAGGATAACGCTCCTCATAGGATTGGTAAGAGAATCAAATAAAACACTGCACATAGAAGAGAGTATACAGTAGTGCTTATAGTCCAGACTACAACACCAGACAGCTTGGGTTTGAATTGCACCTTACCCAACTTACCAATTGTGTGAACTAAGGTAATTTCCTTAAGCTCTCAGTGCCTCATCTATAAAATGGGGATCATAAGAGCATCTACCTCATAGGGTTCCTGTGAGGATTAAGTGAGTTAATACATGTAAAGCCCTTAGACAAGGCCTGATCCATGATATTCAATAATTTCCCTATAATATATAGTACTTGGCATGAATAAAAATGGCAATTCTTTGTGTTGTGATGTTGGCCGCCAAGTCCCACTTGCCTTCAGGGATAGTCCCAGCCTACACAGGGTTTCTGAGAACACCTTAAACAGAGGTCTAATCACTGCCCTCCCCCCTACATGGGATCAGACACCCAGGGTAGTGAATCTCCCTGGCAACGTGGAATATGACTCCCGGGGAGGACTATAGACCTGGCATCGTGGGATGGAGAACATCTTCTTGACCAAAAGGGGGATGTGAAAGGAAATGAAATAAGCTTCAGTGGCAGAGAGATTCCAAAAGGAGCCGAGAAGTCACTCAGATGGGCACTCTGTGCACAACATAGAAAACCCTTTTTAGGTTCTAGTGAATCGGAGTAGCTAGCAGTAAATACCTGAAACTATCAAACTACAACCCAGAACCCATGAATCTTGAAGACGATTGTATAAAAATGTAGCTTATGAGGGGTGACAATGGTATTGGGAAAGCCATAAGGACCACACTCCCCTTTGTCTAGTTTATGGATGGATGAGTAGAAAAATAGGGGAAGGAAACAAACAAACAAACAGACAGACAAAGGCACCCGGTGTTCTTTTTTACTTTAATTGCTCTTTTTCACTTTAATTATTATTCTTGTTATTTTTGGGTGTGTGGTAATGAGGGTGTCGGGGATTGATTTTGGTGATGAATGTACAACTATGTAATGGTACTGTGAACAATCGAATGTACGATTTGTTTTGTATGACTGCATGGTATGTGAATATATCTCAATAAAATGAATATTAAAAAAAAAAAAAACAGAGGTCTAGCTCAGGTGTTAAATCCCAAGCAACTTGCTGTAGTTTACCCTTGCTAAGGAGCATGGACCTTTTGCCCAGTTGCATTACATTATCATGCCCAGGAAGAGAGAGAACAGGAATCTGTGGCCCCAGGATTTGGGTGTGTGGTACAGCAGAGGGGTGGGGGAAGGTACTTGCAATCACACAGGAGGATCCTTCTCTGGAACTGTGGTGGTTTCCCATCCACAAAACATCCAGAAACAGGAGCTACCCTAGCCAGCTGGCACACACCTCCTTCCTCTCAGACTTCCTACAGGTTCTGAAAAATAGTTCCTTTCTCCTAAGGTGCAGGATGGGTAGCATGGAAAGGTCTGAAGGATGTGCACCTTCCATCCCACACTAGATTCCCTCCAGAGAGGTGGAGTGGAGAGGAGTGCTGAGGTGACAGGGGTCAGCTTTTCAATCTGTTGAGGAAATCTTCCAGAGGGATGCTGGGTGTTTCATGGCCCTGCCAGATTGCTGTTGTACAGTGTTAGGTAATGACTGGATGCCCACCTGGACAGACTGTGAGCTCCTTGGGAATAGAGGCTGAGTCTGCTCACCACCATATCCACAGTAGCCTAGCCCAGTGCATGGCACATGGCAGGCAGGTAAGAAATGTTTCCTGAATGAATGCCATGTTCTTTGTTCAAAAAGCCTGGGGGAGTTGAGAGGAAGGAATGGTTTGTAGGAATATTGCCAGGGTACATATATCTATCCCCTCCAAAAAAGCAGAGGGTTCACTAATTCCCAGCATCCATCGGTTTCCTCAATACTGACTTAGACAAAAACGTTTTCTGAAATTTCTTGCCTTTCCTCAGCTTTCCTGCCAGACAAAGACAATTTAGGATTGTCATTGTTTCTCCTCAATTCGGGCAACAAGGTTTTTTGTCAATTTTCTTTCTCCTAAAGAACCTTGATTGCGGCTGAGTATAGCATTTATGTAAATTTCAAGTGCCACTCCTATTTATCTCTGGGTTAACCTAATGGTTTATGTTAATTTCAATCAGGTCTGCCACTCAGACCTCTCATCCCCTTCACCTTTCACCTAATTGCTGGGAGCCAATTTTCCTCAAGGACCTGGCTGCAGAGGTCCTGTCTATTCCTTCCTCCCCTCCCTTCATTCCTTCCTTCTTTCCTTCCTCCCTTCCTCCTTCCCTTCCTTCCTTCACAGTAAAAAATCTATTTCATTTGTCTGTTCCCAGAAGCAGTGAGTGGGTGACTTCATGTGTTCCTGACCACGATAACTATATGCAGCCATCATGAAACTGCCTAATTGCTCCCCAAAAGGTCTAAACACATAGTTACATGCATCAACAGGGACAGATCTCACAAACACAATGCTGAGTGGAAGAAACCTTACACAAAAGAGAACATGGTACATGATTCCATTTATACAAAGTTCTGTACCAGGCAAAGTGAACCTGGTTATCCTTGGGGTGGGGGTTGGTCAGTGACTGGGGAAGAGGAATAGGAAGGGCTTCCAGAGTGCTGACCATGTTCTGTTTCTTTATCTGGGTGCTGGTTACAAGAGTGTTCACTTTGTGAAAATTTATCAAACTGAGCACTTATGAATTGTGCACATTTCTGTATGTAGGTTATACTTCAATGAAATTTACCCCAAAGGGGGTTCTGTCAAGCCCTCATATGTGTAGCACTCCGTGCTCCATGATAGTGGGGATTCTTTTCCCTTCCAAAGATATCATAAAATAAAACATGAAATAGGCAAAAGGCCCCTTGGCATTCCCCTTGTTGCTTAGGGTGAGTGCAGCCAATCCCTAATCCATCTTTGGACTCCTCCACAGGCCCTTCCAAGTCTATTCCAGCTCATCTCATTTTCTCTTGCTCAAATGCTTTCTTTTCCACTTTCTTGTCCCTTCCATTTACCAATTTCCAGCAAACTGGCTGGGTTCCCCAACCTGACTCTATGCTCCTCAAAATCAGGAACCTAGTTTATATGTTTCTCTGTAAATCACCACAGCATGGCATAGCACAGAGCTGGGCATGAATAATCAATACACAACTGCAGACAAAATAATCTCCAACTTCAGACAGGAGGAAGAGGAAGGGCTCTTCCACTATCAGGATGAATTTGATTTTCCTTATTCTTCCATTTCTAGGACTACCTTGTATACTTTCTAGGTTTATATGTAGCTTGTTAGCCAGTAGTTTTCCAAATTTCACACTGGCATAAATAGTCTTGTCTTTGAATTAAGACCAGTGACTCTGTGCCACAAATACCTATCTCGATTTGGTGAGGCTGTAACTTTAACTTTAAATTATCAGTAGACCATGGGTGTTGTTTGATATAACATACACAGCTTCAGCTATTTATGAGTAATTTTTGAAGGCCCATAACACATAGTAATTTGTAATTTGGCTGAGGTATAAATTTGAATTGTGCACACTTCAAGGCTGGTATGATGGAGCAATTGGCTTAGTAAGAAAGTGGTGACTCTTAGCATGAAAATAGAAGTTTTATGGAATAAATTATATGCCAGTTATATAGTTGTGGGATTTTTCAAATTGGAGGAGGAATTGGGGATGAAGTTTTCTGGAGGCCCTTCTTGAATGTCAAGGGTTTACCATACTTCAATTTCCTCATCACAAAGTCTTTAGATGACTGTTTCTGTTTAGCATTCATTTGATTAAATCTTTCCTAAATGCAATGCATACAACTCAATAGTTATTGAGGGTTGGGAAGAGATTCAGAAGAAAATGATCAGATTTTTATAACCAGAGGAAAAAAATTGAGAGAGGAGGCAGCCATAAGAAATGACACCAAGCACAAAGAGAGGAAAGGAAAATTGGCAGTCATGAATCTTGTTTTGTAGTCCCAAAATCTTTTTGGTAGATAAACCAACTAGCTTTGTGAATTTGGGCAGATTACTCTCCTTCTCTAGTCCTCAGTTTACCTATGTGTAAAGTGAGGAGGTTAGAGCAGATTGTCTCTTAGGTGCTTCTAGGTATGACGTTGTAAAACTTTATGACCTAAAGCTGCACTTCTGTTTTTGTTTGATGCTCTGTTCTCAGTGATGCCCTCCAAAAAAGATAAGTGTCATTACTCAGTATCCATCAGGCTAAAGCCATCAGAACATAAAGCCATGTTCACAAGTAGCTAGCTTTTCACCCTGAAAAGGGTGTGGACAGCTCCAAGGGCACAATCAGAAATTTAAACAAACTCATATGTTTCATCAACTTGGAATCATCATTAATTCTCTGGACTTTCTTTTGGCATCAAAAAAAGAAACATTTTTTCACTATGTGCTATGTCTTCTGAATTTAAATTTTTGTTCTGGAACTAGAAAAGTGGGTCAAGGATCTGCCCTTCATTTCAGGAGGTACATCAAACAGAATGCAGTGGTCCAGAAATGCTGCTATCTCAGGAATTGGGGGTGGAAAGTGGGAATGATGTCCAACTTGGAATCACAAACTTGTTAGAACTGGAAGAGAGAACAAAACATTATCTCTCACTAGGTAGCGGAAGAAACTGGAACTTAAAGAAGAGAAGTGACTTCTGTTCATTTATTTCAAAAATATTTATTGAGTGCCTACTATATGCCAAGTACTAGGAAGACAGCAATGAACAAGGTGAGCAAAGGCCCAGCCTTGTGGAACTGACATTACATAAGTGAGAGAGACTGACATTATTAATAAGTCAAACAAATAAATATGATAAGTCCTAGGAAGGAGACAGTGGGGTGCTTGACCTGGTCTGGAAAATGATCAAATGCCTCTCTGAGGGAGTGATGCTACAGTGAGAGATGAAGAATAGGAAGGTGCCAAGATGAAAGCATATTTGAATGATCTGTGGCAAGAAAGAGCATAACTAGTAAAAGGAACTGAGAGCCAACCACTGTGACTAGAGAGAAGAGAATTTAAGCAAGGGTAGTACCAGATAAGGCTGGGGAGGTGGGCAGGGACCAGGCTATGCAGGGCCCCATGTAACAGGTTTAGGTCTTTCTCCTAAGAACAATGGGAAGCCATTGGAGTATTTTAATAGGGGGAAGGACATGGTCACACTTGTGTTTTTAAAAGATCACTCTGGCTGTTATGTGGCTAAGAAGGAGATGTGGTAAGAGACAAAGCTAGGAAGGTAGTTTGGGTACAGCCATGAAAGGACTTGAATAACAGTTTAGGGAATTGGACTTAGCTCTGCTGGTAGTAGTGCCCCATCAAAAGGAGAGGCTGGTAAACTGAGTCAACCCAAGAGGAGGGTTGCTTGACTGTTCTGTGTGAGCTCAACAAATACTAATATTTACTAGACACCATTAAGGGGTAAATGAGAAACAGGTGCCCTGGACTTCACCCTCCATATTCTGAAGTTGGCATCTTGCCTAGATAATCATTTAAAGTTCTTAGCCTTCATCTAAGAAGAAATGGGATGCTGTTTCCTTCAAACATTTAAGTCACTGGAGAACATACCAAAAATATAATTCTCTCGTGCATAGTTCTGATTCAATTAATATTTTTGGAGACTCTGCTCTGAATCTAGTGTTGAGGTTCATCTATTGCTGTGTAACAAATTACCCCAAAACTTAGCAGCTTAAACAAAAACACATTTATATCTCAGTTTCTATGGTCAGAAATTTGGGTGTAGCTTAGCTGGGTTTTCTATTTTGAGGTCTCTCACAGGTTTCAATCAAGGTGTCAACCAGGGCTGAGGTCTCATCTGAAGCTTTGACTGAGGAAGTATCTGCTTCCAAGCTCATGTGGTTGTAGGCAGAATTCAGTTCCTTGAGGTTTGGTGGACTTAGGGTCCTTAGTATTTAGCTGACTATTGGCCAGAGACCACCCTCAGTTCCTTGTAAAAATGGCAGGTTGCTTCATCAAAGTGTGGCAATAGAGAGAATCTTGATGCTTGCTCTCAGGGACATTACACTCTTGTTGTGGAGGCAAGACTTGCACATAGGAAATAATTGGCAAGCAAGGTATATGACAGACTAATTAAACATGCAAATATATGAAAATAGGCCATGAAGGATTCATAATATTAGTGACACATGGAAGAGGAAAGCATTCCAGGCAAGGGATGTAGTGTGTGCAGGATGTGGAGGCAGGACAAGCATGATATGTTCAGAGAACAGTGAGATAAGCCTGGATGGAGCAGAGGGTAAGTATTTAGGTATAATGGAAGTAGAAGAAACAAACAGCAGATTCAAAGTCTGCTTTAGAGATTTGAGAGAGTGTTATGGTTAAGTTCATGTGTCAACTTGCCTAAGTTATGGTGTCCAGTTGTTTGGTCAAGCAAGCACTGGCCGTATTGTTACTGTGAGGGTATTTCTGTGAGGGTATTTTGTGGATTTAAATCATTCCTCAATTGATTGCATCGGTGGCTGATTTCATCTACAATCAACAAAGGATATTGCTTTCAGTAATGAGAAAAGTGTCATCCCATTAGTTGAAGGCCTTAAAGGCAGAAGTGATGATTTCAGCAGTCAGAAAGACTTTCCATCCCTAGTTCAGCCTGCCAGCTTTTCCTGGGGAATTCATCAAAATCTTCATTGGCATTCTCAATTTGTGGCTGGTCCTATGGAATTCAGACTTGCCCATCCCCACAGTCACACAAGCCAATTCCTAGAATAAATCTCAAAATATTTATATACATGTATATCTTGTCAGTTCTCTTTCTCTGGAGAGCCCTGACTAAAACAGAGTAAAACAGAGTTGTTTGAGAGAAGACCCATCATCTCTCCAATGGATGTTCCTATCAGTGCTCAAATGGGTGACCACATGACTGAGAATCAAAGGCACACATGTTGATGAGTACAAACCTTGACAATAATTTTGATTTTTAGCATGTGCAGTATAGTGTTTTTTAAGTAACCATTGCCACTTTCAGGATGTTTTTCTGAACACTTCCCTTTCAGAACAAAATAATTCCGTAGTGGCTCTTCCTTTTCTGACTTTACTTTTGATCCCAAATAAAAGCAAGATAGCCTTTTCTTATTGCTATTGTATATGATTTCTCTTTGAGTTCGATATTAGAATATTTTTCTCTCATGTCTGCTCCCTTAACCCTGAAAAGGCTCACCCTACTTGCAATATGTGAGATTGCAAACTAATAAAATACCTATCATTGCTAAATAGTTGAAAATGATGGAATTGGTGCATTTTATTTCTAGTTCTCTTTGGAGATTAAAAGCGATTTGGGGAAATGATTTGTTTTGTTCCAGTCCCTAGCACAGTGCTGCATAGCATCTGATAAATATGCCAAACGGATGACTGACTAAGTGTAACACCCATGATTTTTAAATGTGACAAGGAATTAGACTTGACCTGGCACAATATTACCCAGTTCCTTGTGAAAAATGAGAAATCGGCCCAGGTATGAGTCACATTTGTATCATTTAAAACAGCTCTGAGGGATCTCCACCTCCCAGGTAGAGGCTCCATATAACAATAAGCCAGTTTATCAAAGATGGGATTTACTGCTCCTTGTTTTTCTATTAGGGAGGAATTACGCTAAGCCCAGAAACAGACATTTTGTGTTTCCATGGCAGCCCATATTTCCTGCAGGGTTGTGACCCCTAATGACTACAATAGGAAGGCAGGAAAAATAGAGACTCTTTGAAGATTAGTAAATAAATGCATTACTTACGCAAACCGTCTCTGAGATGGCCCCACAGTACAGAGGAGAAATAAGGAAGCTCTTCAAATTGAGCAAATGGTTATATGTAAATACCTGCATGGGAAGAAATTTGATTATTTCTTTAAAAGTCCATTTGGTGTGATAGTGAAAGTAATATAAACTGGACTTCATACTGAGAAAATAGTATTTTTGTGCATGAAAATACGAACAGCCATTGATGTTTTCCTTTCAGTCTCAACAGCTAATTTTTTCTCATTGGCTCTTTGGAAAGATTTTGCAATGTTCCTCGATGGATCACAGGAAACAAAAAAAATGAGCATACTAAACTTTAGGTAGGCATTGAGGATACAGTCTGCCTTTCCTTGTTGAAAGTGGGTCAGTATTGTTTTTAACCCACTTGATTTGTCCTAATTGATCTGCCACATTTCTGAATAAGGAGCTGGAAATAAGGTAGACAATAAAGGATTGATTTGGGTTACTAGTTGTAAGGTATTTTTTTGTAAATATTTCCTTTGTAGTCACAGCTACATTTATTCAGGCAAGAAATATTTATTGAGTGTCCACTATGTTCTAGACACTGTGTTCAGGTGAAAATGGATCTAAACTTGTATAATTTAGGATAGATCAAATACAAATGGATTGTTTTTCTTTGGTTATATCCTCCATTGCTCTTCAAGGAGTTATTTTGTTGAGTATAAAGAGAAGAAAAATACAACATAAAGTGGATTAACCATATGTTAATGATTAAATCATGAACAAATGTTCATGATTTAATTCTGTCTATAGTTTGCATAAGAAACATTTATTTATTGAGCAGCTATTATGTGCCAAGCAGAGCTCCAGCCATTGGACTTACAGCTGTGGAAAAGACCTAACCTTTACCCTCGAGGATAATACAGTACAGCTGTGCTTCCAACAGCTCACTTTAACTTTGAAGTTGGCCTTGTTGGTTTTTCATCAGTCCAAAAGGGGTTGCATTTGGGGGAGTGTTTCTAATGGTTTGGAACTACTTGTCCTGACCTGACAGTGGCTTTTCACCTGATTCTCCTTATTTCAAAGGCAAGAATCTGTGCTAGGCAATATTTCACTTCTTTTTTATTACTCAGTCCCCCTATAACATTTTTTCACTCTGTCTTCTGCTTACTCTCTTCAGCTGAGAAGGTTTTGCAGAACTTTACTTTCTGTAGTTCATATTTTGAAAATGCTAGGATTATTGTTATTTTATTCCACACATTACCTCCATCTCCTTCCTCAGAGATTCTGATACATCCTTCATTCACCCCCTCAACAAAAGATTAAGATTCACTGTGAAGACAAGTCCTTATAGACCTTTTTAAAATTTTGACCCTATTATCTTTCAGCAGATCTAGAATGAGCTGAATGAGTCAGCCCACATTTTAAGTATTTGAAATTCCTTGGCCAAAAGTGCTAAATAAATTTTTTAATGTTGCCACACATGTGAGGTGGGTGACCCTTTTCATAAAAGAAACAAAAACCTAAACCATCAACATAAGCCATAACTGTGGTTGCATTTTGGCAGTAATGTTATGAGGTTTGAGTTGAGACAGTCCATTACTTGCGTGAATATGAATACATATATATTTTTTCTCCATAACATCCATAATGGTCATTGGGAAGGGAAGCAAGTTGAGACTAGACAAGCTCATGGTGGGAGTGGGGATGCCCTGGAAAATGAGAGGGGCAATAGGTTGAATACTACTGAGAAGAAGTGATGCTGAGCAGCCCTTCCACCACCCAGCCAAGCAAGCCTTGACTTGGCTGGCTTAGCTGCAGCTGATTGTCCTTATAGATATCGTTATGGGCTATCCATCTGGTGGCCTTTGAAGCAGCCTCCTGCTGCCTACCTGTAAGATGGAAAAATAAACACCTAAATTCAACAGGCGAGGGCCAACAGACCATAACTCTGTTCTTATCTTTCAGAGACAGAAAATTAGCATTATAAGTCATGGTGAAATTATTTATGAAAGTCTCTTCCAACTTTAAGACTCTGATTCTATGAAACATTCTTTGAGAGCCATTTCTAGAGGAACTCACTTAACATTCTGTCTCTTCTCACTTTCTGGCTTCCCACAAAATAATTCCACACAACTTAACAGACCATGGCCTGGGAAGGAGGAGAATGCCTTTTTCTCTGACCCTTTGCAAATTCTCCATGATAACCAGGCTTAATTGCTCAGCAGCTGTGCAGCTGTCAAGCACAGAGCTTGGAAAGAGCTAGGGACTGGCACCAGGGAGCAGGCATATGGAGGGAGTTGTGCTAGTGATGTTGTTGCTAGTGATAGTGATAATGTTGCTAGTCATAATGATGTTGTTGCCTTCATCCTGCCTCTACCTGTTTCCTTCAGGTTCCAGGAAACTTACCCAGACACCACAATATACTTTGAAACAAAAGAAGTAGAATGGCTCTGATTGGGTTGTCCCACTTTACAAAGGGAAAAGGAGGAAAGGCTGCCCACCTTCTGCCCATCTCAGAGTGTTAGCATATGGGGCCTGATGTTAGTCTCACTCCTGTCTGTAGCTTTGGCATCACATAGATCCAGGAGTGAGGTTCCAAATCCATAACTGTCTTGGAAGTGAAATCTTAGCTGCAGCTGATAACAAGAAGATGTGTAAATTCCCTTATAGAGGGTTTAATACCACAGATCATAGAGAAAATTCTTTCAAAATCATATATGGATAGGCTTGAGAGCAGCCTCATTTGTGCAATGTTCGTAGCATCCAGGAATTATTTTGCAGGCAATCTCCATGACAAGCCTGCTGGTGGACTCTGATGGCAACTCCAGGGGGATGGGATTTATGGAAAGAAGAATAGGACTGTTAAGAGAAATAGGGGCTCAGAAAATGCAAGAAAACGGGAGAGGTGCCAGGATGATTGGTGCAGCATGTAGAGCTGCATAGGTATTCCCAGGAGAGGATTCCATTAACTGACCAGGGGTGAGTCAGCCAGCAACAGAGGAAATTGAGGAGCAGCTGTGAGGGGGTTGTTCACTGGCTGGCCACCAGGGCCCAGGAAAGAATGCTTTGGAAGTAATTTAGAGGACACAGCCACTGGGTCAGGGCTGGAGTGGCTAGGGCAGAGATAGCTTTGCTTCACATACTATCTTATTTTTCTTTCTAACTACAGAAGTAAACACACTTAAAGTAGGAATTTTGGAAAAATACATGCAGAATGTGATGCAGAAACTACAAAAAACTTATAATCCTACAACCTAGAGCTACCCCCTATAAACATTTGAAATACATCCTTCTGGACTTTTCACTCTATGTCCATAGGTATATTTCTTTACAATATTGGGATCAGTATGTTTTACAACCTGTTTCCCCCCTCCAGCCTCCCACTGCTACTTAATAACACATTGTGATTGTTATCCCTTTCTTCATATGTCTGAATCCTAGTTATCCCTAAGGTCTCAGCATAAGCCTCACTTGCTCACAGCAGCTTCCCCAGAGCACTAGAAAAGTTTCAGTCCCCCTTCTCTGAGCTCTCATGGCAACCTGTTCTTGACAATTGATAGCACTCAACACACTCGCTCATTTTTTTTTGTCTCTTCCATGAGAGTAAAATTCTGTCTTGGTTACTATTTTTTCCCCAGATTCTGGTCCAGAAAAAAAATGTTTGTTAAATAAGGAAATGAGAGCATTTTTGACCTATAATTTAGTGGACCCATATTTTAGAGCCAGCATGAATGGATTAAGAAATCCAAAATTTGGGACCTAAGTTATGGATTGGGAAAGGGTGTATTTGAGTAGTGGATGGCTTATGCCACAACTTACCCTTTCTGAATATGGTTCATTTGCTAAAGGATCCTTACTTTGTAGTCAAGCCACTTTGTTCCCCAACTGGCTGTTGAACCTGTGCTATGGGGAGGAAATTACAGAAGCATAGAACTGGAATTGGGGAAAGAGGCAATGACACAGAGGCCACCATGTTATGAGGAGCACTTCAACTTCCCACTCCCACCCCCTTAGGTGTTGGAGTTGGTGGGAGTGGTGGTGGAGAGTGGATTAAAGGCAAAAATACACCAGGTGAGCCTGCACACATGTTTTGAGTAGACTTTGCTCCAGCACTGAAGCTCTGCCAAAAATATTCAATGGGTTTTTAAGTACTGGTGCAAGGATCTGCTGGGTGCAAACTGAGAAAAGGATCTCTGGATGGCAAGAAGTCCTCAGCAACTTAAGCACCTGATAGAACTGTAACAAATCGCATAGAAGAGGATTTTTATCTATTTGGGGAAAGCAAGACTGCCTGACTCAGATCTTTACTCATCACAGCGCTGCTCTCTATTTATGTAAATGATTCTGTCACTAGCTAGTTTCCTCTCATACTTTTGATGAAGCCATGGAATAGTACACTCATTTGACCATAATTTCACTGGGTAGATTTTATTTTGTTTTGTTCTTTAAAAACCTCAATAGGATCTCAGAAAGTAAACTGTTACTGCATCAGTAAAGTTAAGAAAAATGATGGCTTTGCTTTCTAGTGAGGAGAAAGAATTGAAAAGTGGAACTCCTAAGTATTTGATCATCTGACAAGACTGTTCCTTGGCATTTAAAGGCAAAGCACATTCACTGTGATAATTTCTAGTTAGTTGCCCTTCCTGTTTTCATGTTTCTAACCAAGTTTAGTACCACGCTGAAAGGTCCTGAAAATCTTGAGAATAGTTCCATTTGGAATTCTCTCTACAAAGACTAACCACCCTAAGGTCTGTCATACATTACTTCATCCATTAGAATCTTACCAATGTAAATACCGTGTTAGGAGCACAGAAGTAGGTGGAGGAAGCCAGATGAAGAAAGCAGCGTCCCTGATGGCCCCAGGAATAACATAAAAGAAAAATATAAGGAGGTAATTTATAATAAAATAATACATATGTAACATGTGAGAATCTCTCTGCAAGGCGGTAAATGAAACAAAAAACTCTTAACAGTCATTGTCTCTGCGGTGGTAACTGAGGGCTGGGGGAGCAGGTTGGGAGGGAAACTTCACTTTTTACTGCTTAATTTTTTGAACCATTTGTATGTATTACTACTCCCAAAATAAATTTAAAAAAAAATTCTATGTTTTCTAAAGAAAAAAATAATACATGTGTAAATTCTGGGGCAAAGTTACACCGGAAAATATAGTGGAGTAGTAAGAGGCTTGTCACTATAGTGAAAAAACCTACTGAACGTAATAGCTATAAATGCTGATTAATATAAGCATGTAGGGGCTACTCAGACACACAGAATGGCATTACAGTTGGTGATTTTTTTTTTCCTGAAATGGTGACCATTTGTTGGTAAAGTTCCAAACAATATGAAGCATGATTTTCCTGAGGGATGCGCCCCTTCCTTCAACTAGGACCTTCCAATCATTGGGAATATTAAAAAGCAAAAAACAAAAATGCCCACTCACATTTTCAAAATGCCCTCTAGGGGGCATTGGCATCCACTGAGAACCATTGTTCAGCTAGTTGGCCTCCTTACTTCTTGACTACGCAAAGCTTGTTTCTACCCCAGGGCCTTTGCACTTACTGTCATTCTCTCTGCCTAGAAGATTCTTCCCCCTCTTTGTCCTCAGGTCTCTGCTCAAATGATACTACCTCAGAGAGCCCTTCCCTGACCATCCTGTCAAAAATAGTACACTGTCCCATAAATCTCTATCCTTGTACCCTTCTTAAATTTTATTCATAACACTATACCTATTGCTATCTGAATTACCACATATATCTACTTGATTGCTCATTTATCATCTGGTTTTACCAGTAGACGCTAGTGGTTAGAGGGAAATCTCCACAAGGTCAGGGACTTTTTCTGTATTTTACATGGCTCTATTTCCAGAGTCTAGTAAGTAGAGCCTGGCCATATATAGTAGGTACTCAAGAAATATTTGTTGAGAGTATGTCTGACCTTCAATTCCCCCTCCTGTGCACCCCCATACAAGTCTGTACCATAAATACCAGCACTATTATGTGTCATGTGTGGACCCAGTGAGGTTGGTCAAGACTACCTTCTCTGTGGCTTTTATTATAAGCAGGTACCAAAGCATCCAAAGGTAGCCAGCTTACTAACTAGCCAGTCACTTGTTTGTGTCATACCTGTTTATCTTTTTCTTTTGTTCCCATCAAGGATAAATATTTATAAATTAGCATTTGAATTATATGCAAAACACTGCTGCTGCAATCCTTTGAAATGGTCTAGTTTCCTGGAAAGGATAAATATTGTCTCTATGGTCTTGGTTACCTCTTTGATTTACTTAGTAGTTCAACAAACTAAATAAGGTGGTGTGTGCTGGGTGCCTGATACCCTGTGTGGGAGAGTGAATGCCAGGCAAGTGAGAGCATCAGGCCTCAGGGAAAGGGGCTTGATTTGATGAGGGGAGGGAACTACCCAGAGTGGGAAGAGATAGAGAAGCCAGAATGTGAATGCAAATTACATTCAAGAGAAAGCACCCAGGATCAAGAGAAACAGAACATGCCCTGGTGGAAGGGGCAGATGAAGAGGGAGGAGATGGAAGAGAAAGATAAAGATCAGCAGTCGGATCAAGACCGGAATAGAAGGGTTGTTGAAAAGCGACTTGTTCCTCCTTCCACCTAGGAAACTCTTCCTTCACATAGCCACATAGCTCGATCCCTCACTTCCTTCAGGTCTCTATTTAAATGTCATCTCATCAGTAGGACCCCCTGAACACCTTCAATAAAATGGGAGCCCCCCACCACCACACTATATTCCCTTTAATTGGCCTCTTCTTCTTTATAGCACTTATTGCCATCCAACATCATTGATTTATATAATTCTTTGTTTCTTTTCTATCTACCCACCCACTCCACCCCACCCAAAACTAAGATGTCAGAACTATGCTCAGCACACAACACTTAGTGAATATTTGTTGAATGAATGAAACAACAAATGTACCAAGGCATGACTGACCAAGGATACTATTTGATCTGAATACTCCCAAGAGACCTCCATCTGATGTCCTAGGTGAAAATGGAAATACTTTTATTCCTCTGTCTCAGCGAGCTGTGAGAGGGTCCAGAGAATAACACTGGAATAAACATGTTTGGGAAAGTGTGACATCTGACTTTAATCATAAGAGTCATCACTAGAAATACTAATGAAATTGATTCTTTTTCCTGGACATATTCCTTGTTCTCTCCCTATCCTCTTTCTTTTGTTCTAAGATAGATTGAAAAACCACAGAAAAGGCAGTCACAGAAAGTGGCCCCTTGCCCCCAAATATTTATGTGACATGGTCCAGCGGTCCAGGGTAATCAAAAATTCCTGAAGGATTGAGAAATTAGAGACCAGACCAAATTTTACTGGACATCTAGTTCCTGCTTTCCTGCTCCTTTAGGCATTCATTTGGATACTGGGGGAGTTTATTAATGAATCCAGATTTTCCCTTTGATCCCAAGATGGCATGAACAATCAGGTCACAAACCAATCATAGTAAAAGTTATCCCACTTTTTGAGCAATTGCTATGCAGTATGTGCTGTGCTAATTCCCACAAACAACCTATGAAGTAGCTATTATCATTCCCATTTTATAAAAGAACAAACTGAGGCTCACATAGTTCACTTCATTAGTCCAAGATTGTGGACCTAATGGTGAGTGGCAGAGCCCATGATTTTTTTTATTACATCTTGCTAAGAAGGAAGGCTAGGAGTAAATTAAGAAACATTCCTACCCCCACCCCCTGAGCCAGCCCAGGTCTACAACACAGACTGATATCTAACCTGGCACCTCTAAAAGGCTATTCTGAATGGTCAAATATATGGAAATGTGTGCAAACCTTGTACTCTCTCAACCTTGGCCAGGAGCATTGATGGGTTGAAAAGCAAACAAATACAAAATAAAGTGTCTTCCCAATTTCTCTGTCTTGTTATAACAAGGAAACAAGAAAAGTCAGAGTCAGGGGGACTGGTTCCTCTGCATGGATCCTTCTTGAGCAACTGGTGCTATTTTCTGCTCCCAAGTTCTTCCATTACATGGGTTTTTAGTTGTTTTTAAATGTAACTTTCTATTGCACATTACAGTTATTTGTATATACATATTTTATTTCCCCTACTCAATTGGAAGCTTCTAAAGAACATGGACCAAGCCTTAGTTGTCTTGTACCCACCTCAGCAAACATTGGCCTTCAAACCAGACTAATCACCTCATCTCCCATGTAAAAGGCAGCTTTGTACATCACATTAGATAGTTCCCAGAGCTGCATGCAGTACCAAGTATGCAGTATTCATTCAATACACACTTGCTTACTGTCTTACTGTATCTTGGTCCTGTTAACAGCAAAACACTAGGCCCTCTCACTTTGTTATTGCCCTTATTCATTCACTCACACATTCTTTCTTTCATGCTTTTATACAGCAATCTCCTTCATGGGGTTCAAAGAGAATGAGAAAATCTCTCTCTCTCTCTCTCTCTCTCTCTCTCTCTCTCTCTCTCTCTCTCTCTCTTTCTGTCTCTGTGTGTGTGTGTGTGTTTCTCTCACACTTTTTTCCAGTCTGATCCCTGTATTCTGAGGTCTATGCACACAAAGACCCAGTCCTTAGCATCATCAGTATCCACTTAGGTTTGAGCCTTTCCCCAAAGCCTGGGGCCTCCAAGTGGGGACAGCAATGATACTTGACATTTGGATTGTTATTATCAGTTTTCTTAATGTTTTCTTAAACCTCTTGTTTGCACATCACAACATCCCTGTGAGTTAGGTAGGTATTACAAGAATTCCCATTTTACAGATGAAAAAGGAGTCTCAGGGAAGTTCAATGATTTTCCTAAGGTCTCACAACAGATCAAGTGGCAGAGATAACATTCAAGCCTGGATGTTTGGCTGTCTAGTTTAGGAAGTGCTCTTTCTGGGGGCACTTCCAGGGAGCAAAAGACCCTGGGGACCATCTTGTCTCCCAACCCCAAATTCAGTTTGCCAACCCCAACAATTTGCAGGGTTGGATGAATGGGAAGAATAGTTTCACTCTCTGTTGGGCAATATCTATTTGATTTTCTAGTTTTAATTAGGAACCTGTTCCAGATCTCCAAAGTAGAGACGTTCTTAGGTTCTCACCATGAATCTCAACCAATAGCAGCCTAGAGGATCTTATGTGAGAGCCATTGCACTGGGACAGACTACTGGGACAGCTGGCATTTACTGTATACCAAACTCATGCTCTCTCAGACACCTCATCCTTCCATCCCAGGCTTCCTTTTCTTCATTTGAAGTATTCCAACATTATCAATATTCAGAAGTTCATCCACATTAACTCCTGTTGGAAGCATGGGTTAAACTCAGCCTGTATTAATCTTAAAATGGTGCCAATCCCAACCTGAATGACTGCTCCAGCTCAGTTCAACACAACTTCATTAAAGCCTCCATGGAAAGTTAAGCATCAAAGTCCTTCTCCCTGAAAGAAATTGAAGAAGTTCTAAATAAATGGAAAGGCATCTGGTATATATTGACCAGAATATTTATTGTTGTTAAGGTGGCAATACTATCCAAAGAGAGCTGCAAATTCAATGTGATTCCCAGAAAAAAACCCAATGACCTTTATTGAATAAATGAAAAAACTGATCTTAAAATTTTCATAGAATTACAATGACCCTAAATAGCCAATCTTGAAAAAGAACAAAGTTAGAGGGTACACACTTCCTGATTTCAAACTTATTGTACAACTACAGCCATCAAAAGAGTATGGTACTGGAATTAGACATATACACCAATTGGAATAGAATTGACAGACCAGAAATAAATATTAACTTCTATGGTTAATTGATTTTTGACAAGGGTGCCAAGAACATTCAATGGGCAGAGAATAGTCTTTTCAACAGCTGTTGCTGGGACAACTGGATATCCATATGCAAACAAATGAATTTGGACCCTGACATTACAACAAATGCAAAAATTAACTAAAAATTAATCAAAGACCTAGATGCAATATCTTAAACTATAAGATTCTTAGAAGAAAACATTGGAGTAAGTCTTCATGACCTTGTATCTGGCAATGGTTTCTTAGATATGAAACCAAAAACACAAGCAACAACAAGAACAAAAATAGATAGTTTGGACTTCATCATATTAAAAAGTTTTGAGCATCAAATGACACTATCAAAAGAGTAAAAAGACAACAAACAGAATGGGAGAAAATAGTTGCAAATGATATATCTGATAAGTATTTAATATCCAGAATATATAAAGAACTTCTACAACTTAACAACAAAAGGACAAACAACCTAATTAAAAACTGAGCAAAGGACTTGAATAGATATTTCTCCAAAGAAGATATACAAATGGCCAACAAGCACATGAAAAGATACACAATATCATTAGATATTAAGGAAATGCAAATCAAAGCCAGATTGAGATATCACTTCATAACCACTGGTATGGCTATAAGAAAAACATAAAATAACAAGTGTGGTGAGGACGTGGAGAAATTGGAACCCTTGTACATTGGTGATTGGAATGTAAAATGGGGCAAACTCTGTGGAAATCAGTTTGGCAGTTCCTAAAAAAGTAAAACATGGAATTACCATATGACCCTAGCAATTCTACACCTAGGTATATATACCCCCAAAGAATTGAAAACAGGTACTCAAAAACTTGTACACAAATGTTCATAGCAGCCCTATTCACAGTAGCTAAAATGTGGAAACAGCCCAAATGTCCATTAACTGATGGATAAATGAAATGTGGAATATCCATCCAATGGAATATTATTCAGCCATAAAAGTAATGAAGTATTGATACATGCATGCTACAACGTGGACAAACCTCAAAAATTATGCTAAATGAAAGAAGCCAGTCACAAAAGGTCACATATGATATGGCTCCATTTAAATGAAATATCCACGTGCCAGTTTGAATGTATCATGTCTCCCAAAACACCATCATCTTTGATGTAATCCTGTGTGGGCAGACGTATCAGTGTTGATTAGATTGTAATTTTTTGAGTGTCTCCCTGGAGATGCGCCCCACCCAATTGTGGGTGATGACTCTGATTGGATAATTTCCATGGAGGTGTTACCCACCCATTCAGAGTGGGTCTAAATTAAATCACTGGAGCCGTATAAATGAGTTGACAAAAGAAAGAACTCAGTGCAGCTGAGAGTGACATTTTGAAGAGGAGCTACAGCCAAGAGGGACACTTTGAAGAAAGCACAGGAGCTGCAGATGAGAGACAGTTTGAAGATGGCCATTGAAAGCAGACTGTTGCTCCAGAGAAGCTAAGAGAGGATAAACACCCCAAGAGCAACTGAGAGTGACATTTTTGAGGAACTGCAGCCTAGAGAGGAAAGTCCTGGGAGAAAGCCATTTTGAAACCAGAACTTTGGAGCAGATGCCAGCCATGAGCCTTCCCAGCTAACAGAGGTTTTCTGGACACCATTGGCCACTCTCCAGTGAAGGTACCTGATTGCTGATGTGTTACCTTGGACACTTTATGGCCTTAAGACTGTAACTGTGTAACCAAATAAACCGCCTTTCATAAAAGCCAATCCATTTCTGCTGTTTTGCATTCCAGCAGCACTAACAAACTATAACAATCCACAATAAGGAAATTCATAGAAATAGAAGGCAGATTAGTGAGGGCCAGGAAATAGGGGGTATGGGGGAAAGGAGGATTGGGAGTGAATTTTTAATGATTACAGAGTTCCTTTTGGAGTGATGAAAATGTTTTGGAACTAGATAGAGATTGCACAACATTGTGAATGTAATAAATGCACTGAATTATACACTTTAAAATTGTTAATTCTATGTTATCTGAATTTCACCTCAATAAAAAATAATCTTGCTCCCATCCTATGCAGCTATGTCACCAAGAAGGCCTTTCTCTAAGCACCAAGGGGGCTGGGGGTCCAGCAGAGTTCACACACAGTAAGTTCTGCTTTCCTGGCCTTTCATATTTTGTGAATGGACCAGGTAGATTCTTCATGATCTGAGGTTTTGGCACGCAGGTATCTTTGTTTCAGGCACAGAATTAATTTGCCACTGCTTGGTGTACATAAATGATGGTGCTGATTCATCCAAATTGGGATACGTCACACTCAGAGTGTATTCCCTCCAGACTCTCACGTTGCAAGTACCTGTGAGTAGCACAGCTAAGCCCCATCCCTTTCTCCTGAGAAGAGCTTTCAGGATTTGAGTTTGTGGCTATCAGAAGATTCACTTTTCTATTCACATTAGAGTTCATGGGCTTGGGTGTCCCCCTCCCTTGGAAGTGGGGCAAAGCACATTCTGTCCTCAATCACAAGCTCTCAGTTGAGCTTCAGTGAAATCAGAGGGTTGAAAATGATTCTAATGTGTGGAAGATGAGAAACCAGATCTCTGCTTCAGTGAAGGATAATGTTTGTTACATACTAAAGAGTGCTCAAGGAGATGGTAGATAATACAGTAGTTTTATGAACAGGTGTGTTATTAAAAAGTGTAATTAAGCCAATTTCCTGAGCACCAATCATGAAACCCAATGAAGTCACTTGCAGGAGGCTTGGGTTGGGTTACAATTCCACATTGCAGATGACTCTGTGGCATATCTGCATTGGCAGCAAGAGCCCCAGTGTTGACTGTGACTCTTGGCCTGTGGAACAAGAAGGGCCAGGTGGCATAGGGACAGTGGGATTTTCTCCACTTGGGAGTTGGGAAGAGTAGACATAGGAACACAGAGAACAAAAAGAGGAAATTCTTGGGAAGTTACTGAAAAGGAAAGCAAATGCTTTTGGAGCTCCCAGAAGTAATTTTCAAAGGAACAGAAAAACAAATGGTGATCTTTACTGCTATTTTTAGAGCAAATTTTTGTTGGGCATTTACCATGTGGCAAGCACTGTGCTGAGCTGTTTAATTCTCACAACGCTGTAAAGTAAGTGCGGGTATTAACCCAAATTTTCACCTGAGGCTCAGAGAAAGATTAAGTCATCTGCCCATGGTTGCACAGCTCATAAATTGTAGACCCAGGCATCAAATCCAGGGCTTTCTGACTCTGGGGAAGATAAGTAGGGACTTGTCACATGGTCTTACTTGGGACTTTGCTAGGGATGAGGTCTGGGAGGGATGAGAAATCAACCTTTATTGACAATATAATTTATATCATTTAATCCTCACAACAGCCCTGGAGAGGTGGGCACTACCATTCCTACCTGACAGATGAGGAAACCGTTGCAGCCATCAGTGGTTGTCTTGTGGGGAGGGCTGTTCCTGAGAGCAAAGGTCTTTAAACCTTAGCAAGGAATTTTAAGGCAACCCTATGGGCCTCCAGTGGAATTTCATAAAATGGCTTTAGGCATAACTCTAGATGCCAGGGTTGCCCCTACCTTTCCTGATGTTGAGTTTCTGTTTTGTGCATATATATCCATAATATTCAGGGCATTATACACTAGTACACCTTGTAAAAACACTTTTTGCCCCAAGCGTCTGGGGCCCCATTACTTTAGCTACCCTCCAAGTGTGAGCTGGAGGGGTAAATTGTATTCAACGCCTCCTTTCTGGGGGCGGGGATGTTCTGTTAGATTTACCATTTAGTTGGGAAATTTCTGACCACTGAAAGGGCTGGGATCAGATAGTGGAAGTACCTGAGACTGGAGATAGGGAATAAGGATCTAGGTTACTGGTTCATGGAAATCACCAAGCTCATTCCTCACTTCTTCTCAGCCATCCAAATTGTCATCTGAAACACACCAGCTTCCCTGCTTCCTGTGGTCCAGCTGTGCAGTGAGTAGGAAAGAAGACCCTGTTTGTAGTTATCTGACATAACCATCACCACTACAACAGCTGTTGCAGCACTTAGCATCACTTAGTAGCACCCTCTATGTTTCACATCTTACATGCTTGGGTTGTGATCTTATTTAATCCTTGCAACAGACCTATGCAGTAGGTACTATTATATCCCTGGATCTACCTAGCCCCATTTTTACTGATGAGGCACCTGAGGCCCAGAGAAGTCAAGTGACCTGCCCAAAGCTACTAGTTAGTGAGTGGTAGACCTGGGACTCAAACTTAGTCTGTGACTTCAGAACCAGCTCTGAATTTGACTGTCGTACTCCTGGAGGAATGCAAGACCGCAGTGGGGTCCCTGTTGCCATTTTGTCAGTTCCCTCCATCCCTTTGGGGAGCTTCTTGAGGCTCAAGGCATTAAGAGATTGCTCTGAGTGGGGTCAGTGGACAGAACTCAGAGGTGAAGACAGACAGATGTTAATTTGGGGGGAGAGGAAGCTGGGGGGGCTTTAGGGAGAGGGAGGCAGTTTGAAGGTTTAAGCTGAAAATTGCCAGCTTTACAACTGCCTCAGTAAGTGGAGTTGGGGAAAATAGGAAGAGTGAATTAAATAAAATTGTTATTCATCTTCCCCATTTTTTTTTCACTTTTGCCCTGAGAGGGCAATTAAGGAAACAAATGATTAGCTGACTGGTAGCTTTGCATATTAATATAATAACACTTGGCTACACCAGGCTGACTTTCTATTTAAGGTAGCTTTGTCCTTTCAGGCTGAAGGACTGATTTCAGAGAATTAAGCCCCAGTTGATTAAAAATAAAATAAAATTGGTCTGTCCTCTGTCTCTGCCCTGCTTCAGTCCTCATCAAGCAAAACGAGAATGTGGGCCGAAAGCAAAAAGATGTGAACAGGTTGAGTGCACTTCTGCCAACAGTGTGACTAGCCTAGGGACCCATGATGGAGGTAGGGCATGAAGCCAGGGTGCGGTCTGGATGGGTGCCATCCCTTCTCAAGATGGTCTTCATCTAACATGAGTCAAAATTTGCTTGCATTCAGCAAACTTTTGCCAGGCCCCACATTGTACTAGATACTGCAGATACAAAAAAACTTAATGCTGAGTCTTTCTATTGGGGAGTGTCTAGCCGAGTGGGGGAGAAAGGTACATGATACATGCTGTAATTTTGTCTAGGAGGCATCAGGGAATTGACATCTAGGAGAATGAATAAGTTCTTGTTCTTCAAATTATGGCCATTTGAATTTGTTTTTTTTTTTTGTTTGCTTGCTTGCTTGTTTTTGTTTGTTTTTTTAAGTGCTCCCTGTGTACTAAAGCAAACCTAGAACTCACTTTCTTAGATTTTTACAACCATAACAACTGCCCCAAAATAGTAACAACAAAAGCAACAATCCACAAAGCCTGTATGCGTATAGCATAGTTTATTGAAGGTATGTTGAAGTAGTTGCGCAGCATAGCAAACATCTTACAATTGAAAATTTTCTTCAAAGCCCTTTGACCACTCCTCCAAATAGCTCAGCTGGCCCCTCTCTCAGCTGTCTTCTCTGCTCCCTCCCACTTGGAAACAAAGGACACAATCTTTTCCCATTTTCTGAGTTAGAGTAGTTCAGCTTTCTCTTGCCCTTAACATGAAGCTTAGCACTGAGATTTTATTTGAATAAGCAAGGGTCTGGCTGAGGCTTGGAAATGACCTGAAAGGAAATAATTAAATTTTTAGACAAGTTTCAATCCTTCTCCCTGTTTCAGGGGGTGGAAGGTGATTTTTTTCCTGTTACACATGCAAAGCACTTTATGCAAAATCGGAGCCGTACTAAATACACAATCAAATAATAGCTGTTGTTCTTCTAATAATTGTAATAGTTTGGATTTATCTGGGCATAATTAATAAATATATCAACTTATATTACTGTAAGAATCAAAGGGGATCACCTCTAGAAGATCCCTTGGAGATCCAGTGTTTCTCAAAATGTGTTTCTTGGAAAACTAATTTCATAAATTGCTTATAGATTATCCAAGAAATAAAAGTTCTCTGCATAATTATACTACAGAAATGCTGCATACTACATACCATTCTTGGAAATGTGAAATTCACATTAGCCCACTAAAGGCTCTGAGATGTCTTGAAATTACTTATTTTTGTTTAGCCTTGTGTTCTCCAGTCTTTGACCATGAAATTCTTTATGTTCACCAAAAAAATTTGCAATAAGTGTGTAATGAAATTTACTTCGGAATATATTAATTTGGCTCCAACGCATCATTTTACAAAAGATTAAACTGAGATATAGAGAAGGGAAGGACCATGGCCAAAAGTACCCATCTAAATAATGGTTTCTGAGTCTGGAGCAGCAAGCAGAATAGAGACTCTGGAGGACATCAGAGAAGATCTTCGAACACCCAACTGTCTTTTCAAACTATTCACCTACTCCAGTGTGATATTACCTTAAGGTCTTTGTTCAAAAAGAGTGAACTGAAAGAGTTATGTCTATACTCCTTGTGTACCACTCTATCTCCTCCAAGCCACACTAATCAGATTCAAATCCCACTGTTTAACTGAAACTCCTTTTATCAAAATTATAAATGACCTACATGTTAACAAATCTAATGGTCACTTCTTCGTCTTCATCTTAAATGACCTCTTGGCAACATTCAACATGGTTGACCATTCCCTCCTTCATGAAATACTCTCCCCTACTGATTTCCCATAACCCTTGGATTCTCCAGGGTTTCCTCCAACTCCCTTGGCCATTGCATTTCCATTTCTTTTTCTGGCTCTTTTTTCCATTGCTCAGCCTCTAATTGTTAGGGTTCTTCAGAGCTGTGTCCTATAGCCTCTTCTCACTCTCTACCCTCTCTATAAGGTGTTTCATCCTTTCTCATGGGTATAAACACAGTCTCTATGCTGGTGACACCTAAATATATTTCTCTAGCTCAGAAGTCTCCTCTGAGCCCTATATATACAACTGCCTTCTCAATAGCTTCCCTTTGGATATCTTACAGATATCTTCACTTAGAATCTTAACAGCATTGCAGATTAACATACTGGGTACATAACTCTCAATCTTCACCCTCTAAACCTTCTCCTTCCTCAGTCTTCTTAGCTTACTAAATACCACTGCATAATTGCTCAAGCCCAAAATGTGGGATTCATCTGTATCAGTTAGAATTCCTTACGTTTCAAGCAATAGAAATCTCCACTCAAATTGTTTTAGACAATAATTAGAAAGTAGGAAATGGGTTCGCTTTCAGGGTTTATTTGCTCTAGAAGCTCAACTGTGTCACCAAGGATCTGTTTGCTATCTCTTGGTTTTGCTTTAATGTAGCGTCAAATTCATTCTAGGCCTGGCTCCTCTCATGGCTGCAAAATGGCCTCCAAAAAAGTTCCTTGTAAATGTCAGAGAAAGGGGGAGAGAGAATGTGTGTATGTGTGAATCTCTCCTCCAACTATTGAAAAAAAGTTTAATACATGTACACTCCTGAACTAATTACTTTGGCAAATAAAAGCCAAGTGATGATTGCCTTAAGCCAATCAGGTACAAATCCTAGAACTAGGGCTGGATTCAATCCCATTCAAACCTAATGTCTTGGGAATTAGAGGCCCTGTTAGTAATGGGTAAGAAGGAAATAGATACCTGGAAGACAACAGCAATGCTTACCATATCACCTTTGACTACTTTTTTTTCTTCTCTTACAATTGCTTTTATTAAGGTGTAATTCAAATACCATAAAATTCGCCCTTTTGAAGTGTGTAACTCAGAGGTTTTCAGTATATTCATAGAGTTGTGTACCTATCACCAGTAAATAACTCCAGAATATTTTCATCAAGTAAAACAAAACCCTGTACTCATTAGCAGTCAGGCCCCGTTACTCCCTCCCCCTACCCACTAGTAGCCACTACTGTGTTTTCTGTATCTAGGAATTTTCCTAGTCTGGAAATTTCATATAAATGGAATCAGAATATGTGGCCTTTTGTGTCTGCCTTCTTTCACTAGCATAAGGTTTTCAAAGTTCATCCATATTGTGCCATGTATAAGTACTTTATTCCTTTTTATGACTGAATAATATTCTATTAAGAGGATTTATCACATTTTGTTTATCCATTTATCACTTGATGAACATTTGGGTTGTATCCATGTTTGGGATATTATGAAAATTGCTGCTATGGACACTCATTTACAAGTTTTGGATGGGCATGTTTTTATTCTCTTAGGAGAATATAACTAGAAGTAGAATTGCTGGATATTATGGTAATTCTATGCTTAACTTTTTGAGATACATCCAGACTATTTTTAAAAGTGGCTGCAGGGATGTCCCCTTGACGGACTGGGGAAGAATGAGGAACTATTAAACTTCCCCACCTGGGGAATTCCTGCTATTCTCTTAAGCAATAGGGGCTCCCATTTTATAAGCCAAGCCGTCGATCTAGAGGCTTGCCCTTATGAAAGTTGTCTCTCCAATGGCAAAGCTAAGCCTACTTACAACTATGCCTAAGAGTCACACCCAGAGAATTTCTTTTGTTGCTCAGATGTGGCCTCTCTCTCTAAGCCAACTCTGCAAATTAACTCACTACCCTCCCCCCTACATGGGATATGACTCCCAGGGTGTAAGTCTCCGTGGAAACATGGGACATGACTTCCAGGAATGAGCCTGGCCCTGGCATCAGGGGATTGAGAATGGCTTATTGACCAAAAGGGGGAAAAATGAAACAAAATAAAGTTTCACTGGCTAAGAAATTTCAAATAGAGTAGGAAGATCATTCTGGAGGATGTCCACTGTCACCACTGTTATTCAGCATTGTACTGCCAGAAGCAGTTAGTCAAGAAAAGGAATTAAAGGCATCCAAATTGGAAAGGAAGAAGTAAAATTTTCACTATTTGCAGATGACACGATCCTATATAAAGTTGCAAAACTATAAAAAGCTACTAGAGCTAATAAATGAATTCAGCACAGTGGTGGGGTACAAGATCAACATGCAAAAATCATTAATGTTTCTATACACTAATACTGAGCAATCTGAGGAGGAAGTCAAGAAAAAAAATCCATTCACAATAGCAACTAAAGGATTTAATATCTGGGAATAAACTTAACCAAGAATGTAAAGGACTTGTACACAGAAAACTTCAAACTATTGCTAAAATTTTTTTTAAAAGACCTAAATAAATGCAATGACATTCCATGTTCATGGATTGGAAGATTAAATATTGTTAAGATGTCAATTCTACACCAAATGATTTCTAACACAATCCCAATCAAAATTCCAACAGCCGACTTTGAAGAAATGGAAAAGCCAAATGTCAAATTTCTTTGGAAGGGTAAGGGACCCTGAATAGCCAAAAACATCTTGAAAATGAAGAAAGAAGTTGGAGGACTCACATTTCCTGACTTTAAAGCATATTACAAAGCCACAGTGTTCAAAACAGCATGGTAGTAGCACAAGGATAGATATATTGACCAATGGA
Source organism: Choloepus didactylus (assembly GCF_015220235.1). Classification (NCBI taxonomy): domain Eukaryota; kingdom Metazoa; phylum Chordata; class Mammalia; order Pilosa; family Megalonychidae; genus Choloepus; species Choloepus didactylus. The sequence continues at coordinate 173,358,171 of NC_051334.1, forward strand.
TTTGAATTGAGATTTCAGAAATAGACCCTCATATCTAAGGCCAATTGATTTTTGACAAGTCTACCAGGTCCACACAATTGGTAAAGAATAGTATCTTCAACAAATGGTGCTGGGAGAACTAGAAATCCATGTAAAAAAGAATAAATGAACACCCCAATTTAATACCATGCATAAAAATTAACTCAAAATGGATCAAGGACCTAAATATAAAAAGCAGGAATATAAAACTAATAGAAGAAAATCTAGGGAGGCATCTTCAAGATCTTGTGTTAGGCAATGGTTTCTTAGACCTTACACCCAAAGCCAAGCAATGAAAGAAAACATAGATAATTGGGACCTCCTAAAAAATTCAAAACTTTTGTGCATCAAAGGGCTTTGTCACTAAAGTGAAAAGACAGCATACTCAACTGGAGAAAATGTTTGGGAGCCTCATATCTGATAAGGGTTTGATATCCAGAATATATAAAGAAATCCTACAACCCAACAATAAAAAGACAAACAACCAAATTTAAAAATGGGCAAAAGACTTGAATAAACATTTCTCCAAAGGGGATATACAAATGGCTAAAAAACACATGAAAAGTTTCTCAACATCACTAGATATTGGGAAAATGCAAATGAAAACCACAACGGGATATCATTTCACACCTACTAGAATGGCTGCTATTTAAAAAATAGAAAACTACAAATGTTGGAAAAGATGTGGAGAAATAGGAACACCCATTCATTGCTGGTGGGAATGTGAAATGGTGCAGCTGCTGTGGAAGACATTTTGGAAGTTCCTCAGGAAGTTAAGTATAGAATTACCAAATGACCTATAATCCCACCCCTAGGGATATATCCCAGAAGAATTGAAAGCAGGGACTTGAACAGGTATTTGCACACTGATATTTATAATGGCAGTATTCACAGTTGCCAAAAGATGGAAACAATTCAAGTGTCCATCAACCAATGAATGGATAAAAAAAATGTGGTATATATACAATGGAATATTATTCAGCTGTAAAAAGGAATGAAGTCCTGATGCATGCGACAATATGGATGAACCTTGAGGACGTTATGCTGAGTGCAACAAGCCAGACACAAAAGGACAAATGTTGTATGATCTCACTGATATGAAATATTTAGTAAAAGCAAACTCATAGAGTTAGAATCTATAATATAGGTTACCATGGGATAGATTGGGTGTAGATAATGGGGAGTTGATACTTAATTTGTACTGATTTTCTATTTAGCTTGATTTTAAAGGTTTGGAAACAGGTGGTAGTAATTGTAACACATTATTGTGAGTGCAATTAACAGTACGGAATTATTCATGTGAATGTGTTTAAAAGGGGAAATTTTAGGTTGTATATGTTACTAAAATAAAAATTAAAAGATAAAACGTAGGACTGTATAACACAATGAACTCTGCTGTAAATGATGGACTATAGTTAATAGCACAAGTATAAGAATGTTCTTTTATTAATTATAACAAATATACGACACTAATACTAGATGCTAATAATAGGGTGGTATCTGGGAAAAAACACACCTAATGTAAACTATGAATGACAGTTGATAGTACTATTTTAATATTCTTTCATGAATTATAACAAGGGCACCATACTAAAGTGTCAACAGTAGGGGTTATATGGGAATGCTGTATTTTGACATGATTTTTCTGTAAACCTGCTACTTCTCTAATTTAAAAACAAAATTTTAAAAATGGGGCATATTTCACATACCTGTGTCTTAGGTGTTTTAAATGATGCAATCCATGTAAATTGTTTCACACAGTGCCTGGAACATAGAAGTTCTCAATAAATGCTAGCTGCTGCTGTTAAAAAAATGTACAATTATTAAAAGGTTCTGTCATCAATTGTAACAAATATCCCACACCAATGCAAGGTGTTGGCAGTGGTGTAGTGTATGGGAATCCTGTATTTTATGCATGATTGTTCAATAAACCCAAAGATGTGGAGAATTTGCAACCATTGCTGGTGGCAATGTCAAATGTTCTAACAAAAAACAAAATACTTTTTAAATGCCTTCAAAATTTTCAGGCCTAACCCAACACTAAATCAGAAACTATGAGGCTGTGGGCCAGGAACCTATGCTTTTAACAAGCTCTATAGGTCATTCCAATGCACACAAAAATTTGAAAACTGTTGGTCTAGTGGAAGATTTACAGTAACAGCGAATGGTGATATGAACAAAAAGTAATGAGAGTACAAGGGATAGAATGCCTGGGTAACTCAGAAAGTCTTCCAGAGGAAGTAGTATTTAACCTCATACTTCAATAAATGAATAAAAGTTTGCCAATGTAGATGCAAAATATTTTGTTCCATATTCAATTTAGTAATACCATTCTACCATTTTTCTTTCCAGTTAAGTTGCCTTTTTTCTTAGTGCTAACTGAATTCTAGCACTTGGCTCTGATAATCTTTCTAAGCCCTTCTAACTGGCAATGGGAGAAATCTCAACAAGGTAGAAATTAAGTATTTCCTCTTTTCCTGCATTTTCTGAAAAGCAGATACCATTCTGCATCATAAAAGTCTTGCAAACGTTACTATTTCTAACAAACGGATCTTGTAAAATCCCCAGACTTCAAAGATTTTTATTATGTCCTAAAATTGTCTGTAATTCTAATTGGTTGCCTAATATAATATATAAATTGAAATCTATGTTTTCTGCAAGTCAGCTATAAGCAAAAGAGAGTCACTGCACTACTATCTTCTTCCATATTCGTGGAAGTAAAGAAAAATGAATAAAGCCTAAATTTCTTATTTGAAAAAAAGTGGCTGCAACATTTGACATTGCCACCAGCAATGAATGGTTCCAAATTCTCCACATCTTTGGCAAAACTTGTTATTGTCTGTCATTTTTATAACAGGCATCCTAGAGGGTTTGAAGTATTTCATTGTCGTTTTGATTTGTGTTTCCTGATGGATGGCTAATGATGTTCAGCATTTTTTCATGTGCTTTTTGTCCATTTGTATATCTTCTTTGGAAAATTGTCTATACAAACCCTTTGCCCATTTTTAATTAGATTGTCTTTTATTGTCTAGTTTTAAGAATATTTTATATACTCTGACCGATAGTTCCTTATCAAATACATGATTTGAAATTTTTCTTCTCCCATTTGAGTGGGTGTGTTTGTACTTTCTTGGTGGTGTCCTTTGAAACACAAGAGACCTTAATTTTGGTGGATTCCAATTTATATGTTTTTTTTCATTTGTCACTTGTATTTTTGATAGAATATCTAAGAAACCATTGCCTAATCAAAGATCACAAAGATTTATACCCATATTTTCCTGTAAGAGTTTTGTGGTTTTAGCCCTTACATTTAGGTCTTTGGTTCATTTTGACTTAATTTTTGTATAGTGTGTGAGTTAGAGGTCCAAATTCATTGTTTGGCATATGGATATCCAGTTGTCCCATCACTTTTTGTTGAAAAGATTATTCTTTCACCATTGAGTTTTCTTGAAACCCTTGTTGAGAATTAGTTGACCATGAATGTAAGGATTTACTTTTTGGATTCTTAATTCAATTCCATTAATCTATGTCTATCCTCAGGCAAGTACTACACAGTCTTAATTATATTAGCTTTGTAATAAGTTTTGAAATTGGGAAGCATGTATCCCACAACTTTATTTATCTTTTCCAATATTGTTTTAGTAATTCTGGGTCACCTTCATTTCCATAAGAATTTTAGGATAAACTTGTCAATTTCTGCATAAAGTGGCAGCTGGAATTTTGACAGGGTTGCTTTCAATCTGTAGATCAATTTGGAGAGGATTACCATTTTATCAGTATCAGTTCTTCCAGTCCATAAATGTCAGATATCTTTACATTTATTTAGGTCTTCTTTAATTTTTTTCAATGATGTGTCATAGTTTTCAATATTTGAATCTCTCACTTCTTTTGTTAAATTTGTTCCTAAATATTTTATTCCTTTTGATGGTGTTATAATGGAATTGTTTTCTTAATTTCGTTTTCAGATTGTTCATTGTTAGTGTATAGAAATACAACTTATTATTTTTCTACATTGATCTTGTAACCTGCAACCTTGATGAACTCATTTATTAGTACTAATAGTTTTGAAAGTTTTTTTGGTGGCTTCCTTAGAATTTTCTGATTACAAGATCATGCCATCTACAGAGACAGTTTTACTACTTCCTTTACATTCTGGATGCCTTTTATTTCATTTTCTTGCTTAATTTCCCTGACTCAATGTTGAATTGCCTGTTTTCCTCTAATGCAATGTTAAATAGAGTGGCAGGGGCAGACATCTTTGTCTTTTTTGCATCCATATTTATAAAGAATATTGGTCAGTAGTTTTCTTTTTTGTGATGTTTCCATCTATCCCCTATCCGTCCATATGGTTTCTCCTTTTATTAGCATCTTGCATTAATGAGGTACATTTGTTACAATTGATGAACCAATATTGATGCATTATTATTAAATAAAGTTCATAGTTTATATTATGGTTCACTCTCTGTGTTGTACAGTTCTATGGGATTTCTTTTATAATATTTTCAAGTTGTTTTCTTAGTGGTTTCCCTGGAGATTAAAATTAATGTGTTAAATCATAACACTCTAGTTTGGATTAATACCAACTTAATTTTAATAGTATATGAAAACTTTGCTCTTATATAGCTCTATTCCCTCCCCCCTCTTTTGTGCTGTACTGTCAACAAATTACATCTTTATGCACTGTATTTCCATCAACACAGATTTATCATTATTGCTTAATAAGAGAAAATAGAGTTATAAACAAGAATATATTTATATTATCTTTTATATTAACTTATTTAGTAACATTTACTAGTTTTCTTTGTTTATTCATGTGTATTTGAGTTACTGTCTAGTTTCCTTTCTTTTCAGCCTGAAGGAATCCCTATAGCATTTCTTGTAGAACAAGTCTGCTAGTGATGAATCCTCCCAGATTTTGTTTATCTGGAATTGTCTTCATTTTTCCTTCATTTTTTTATTGTGGTTGAAGGATAGTTTTGTTGGATATAGAATGCTTGGTTCAAGTCTTTTTCTTTCAGTACTTTGAATATGTCATTACACTTCCTTCTGCCCATCATGGTTTCTGATGAGAAATCAGCTGTTAATCTTATTGAGAATCCTTTGTATATGATGAGTCATTTTTTTCTTACTGCTTTCATGATTTTTCTCTTTGTCCTCCAACAGTTTTATTATGATATGGATAGGTATCGATCACTTTCTATTTATCCTACTTGGAGTTCATTAAGTTTCTTGAATATGTGAATTAATGATTTTCCTCAAATTTGGAAAGCTCAGGACCATTATTTCTTCAAATATTCTTTATGCCCCTTTATGCCCCTTTCTTGCTCTCTTTCCTTTCTGTTACTCCTATTATGCATACATTGTTATGCTTAATAGTGTCCAACAGGTTTCTAGGGTTCTATTCATTTTTCTTCATTCTTCTTCTCTTTCTGCTCCTCAGACTGGATAATCACAATTGATCTATCTTTAAGCTCACTGATTTTTTCTTCTACCTACTCAGATCTGCTATTTAGCTTCTCTGATGAAATTTTAATTGCAGTTATTGTACTTTTCAATGCCAGAATTTCTATATGTTTCTTTTTCATATAATGCTTGCCTCTTTATTGATATTCTCTATTTGGTGAGACATCATTATCATACTTTCCTTTAGTTCTTTATACATGGTTTCTTTTAGCTCTTTGAACATATTTAAAATAGCTGATGTAAATTCATTTTTTAGTAAGTCCAATATCTGGACTTCCTCAGGAATGGTTTCTATTAATTGCTTTATTTCCTCTATATGGGCCATGCATTATTCTTTCTTTTCATATCTTTTTGTTGAAAACTGGATCTTTAAAATAATATAATTTGGCAGTTCTGGAAATCAGATTCTCCGCCCTCCACAAGCTTTATTACTGTTGCTGTTTGTTTGTTTAGTGATTTTTCTGAACTAATTTTGTAAAGTCTGTGTTCGTTGTGTGTGGTCACAGCTCAGTTAACTTGGACAGATTTCCTTAATGTATGGAACAAAGAAGTTTCTCAGTCTTTATTGGGGGGCTGTGTGTACATGTTGGGGAATGCCTTCAGCACTCACCCATGGAGTTGAAAACTCTACCTTAGCATTCACTTCCTACTTCCACAAAGCCTCAAGGTCAGTCAAAGGTGAGAACTTAGGGCCTTCTCAGGTCTTTCCTGAGCACATGCACAATCTTGTGCATTTGCACAGTCCTATATGTGTGTGTGGCCTTATAGAGCCCCAGGAATCTGCTAGAGCTTTTCAATACCCCTTATAGAAATTGCGTTTCCCAGCTTTTCCTTTTAAACTTTTTAGTTAGCCTATTGTTTACCCCAAGTATTATACACTGTGCCAAGAAGCCGTTTTGTCAAACTACTGATGTTGACTGTTTTGTCCACACACCCCTGGGAAAAAGGCTGTCTGCACTAAGTGAACTTGAGTCAGGTCAAATAAAGACAAGCTTTGTGAGTAAGGTCTTCCAGCGAACCACTAGACTGGTAAAACAAGAGCAATTATCTAGGAGTGAGGCTTTGAAGGAGCTCCAATCTTATTCTATTCCTCCGATTGTTGCCAATCTATTGGTTTTCACCATGATTTTGAGCTGTTGGTTTTCAAGGCTGCCTCAGAGCTGGGGAGCAGAGGGTGAGAATGGGAAAAGTTAAAATACCACAAAGCTCAATGTTCTTACTGAGATTCAGCTATTTTTCTTAAACAAATGCTTCCAAGTTCCTTCCTTTGTTTAATTTCCAGAGTTCAGAAAAATTTCATTCTGACAAATTTTGCCAATGTTCTCATTACTTTCATGGAGGAGAGGATCTTTGGAGGTCCCTACTCTGCCATTCCTGATGATTTCACTCCCATCCTTGACTTTTTCTTCTTTATCTTTAATATATAACCCATCATTAAGTCCAGTTGGTGCTATCTTTAATCTATTTCCTGGATGCCACTACTTCTCACCACCCCACTGCTGTCAACTAATCCAAGCCACCAATATCTCTCATATGAATTACTGTCATAAACTCCTAACTGTTTTCTCTACACCAGTCTTATCCTCCTGTAATACATCCTCCACACAGCATCCTGGTGATCTTTTAAAAATGTCCTTCAGATGGGGTTATGCCATTGTTTTAAATCCTTCAGTGCCTTACCCACTGCCCTTGGAGAAAATTCAAGATCCTTCCCATGCATGATCTGGGCTTCTGCTTGCCTCGCTGTCTCAACTCATGCTTTGTCCCTGTTGTCACCTGTGCTAACAGCCCTGTTTGTTTTCTTTCAAGTTCTTGAACACTTCAAGCTATTTTCCATTATAAGACTTTCTCACTACATTTACTACCTCATCTGTTTTTTCTAGGACTTTCCTGGTTTTAGCACTGATAGTCCTATGTGATGGGAAACCTCTCAGTTCCAGGTGAACTAGGAGAGTTCACCACCCTACTTCACACACACTGTTCCCTTTACTTGAACACTATTCTCCCCTGACCCCTGCCATTCTTCATCTAGATATAATCTATTTATCCTTTAATCTCAGCTTAGATATTGCTCCTTTATGCCTTCCTTGACCACAGGATCATCAGTAGGGCCCCTGTTTTCTCTCTCTCATGATTCCCTACTATTGTCTTTCCCAGAACTTAAAATGATTTTTAATTGTTTTTTTTTATTTTTCTTTTTACTTATTGAGTTTCTCCTCCACTAGAATGTAAACTCTATGATGGTAGGGAATGCTTCTGTCTTATTCACCCATGTATTCCTAGCATCCAGCACAATACCTGACCTATAGTAGGACCTCAGTAAATATTTGTTAAATGAATGAATAAATGCGTGCATGAATGCTACACTACATCAGGTTGATCTGCCAGTCTATTCACAGTTAAAGAATTTGCATTCTGTGGTAGTTTTCCTCTGTGACCTGTCTGTACTCCCCAGACAGGATTAAGGCACCCTTCTCATATAGTGATGTTCTGTGACTCCTTCCTACTTCTTGCATCCTTAGAACACAAAGAACTCAGCATGTCCAGTGGCAAATAGCTCAGGGCACAACCTGATCTGAGCAAGGATTGGGCTAGCCCATGCAGTGCCTTTGTGTGAAGAGGGAAAAGATGTCCCCACAACTTGGGCACAATCCTGAGGGAAATGGCTTGGTGAGCAGGGCACAGCCTGCATTTCAGGCCCCTTTTGCCCCACCATGGGTCTTGTTTCATCATGAATTTCACAACTGTAAGCCACAGCCCTGACTCTGAGGGGACATTTGTAAGCAAGGTGAGAGGAAGAGAGATGAGAAAGAACAATGAAGCCCCAGAAGATGCAGTGCCTGTCTCTGGTGGAATCTGGAGTTCTTTTGTAAGTGGCTTTTAAAGGTCAGTCCAAGAGAAGGAATAAAGGGAGACTGGCTCAGTCATCTCAATACATGTTAGTGGTTAAATGTCAAGAGCACATGTTCTGGAATACCACAGGTCTGGGTTTGTATTCTGGTTCTGCCTTTTACTAGCTATGTGTCCTTGGAGAAGTGCCTCCATTTTTGCATCTGTAAAATGGCTTAAAAAGTTATTGTGGGACATTAAATGAGATAATATATATGTTTTTACAGCATCTTAACCACAAGTCCTCAGTAAATACTTATTTCCATTATTGATACATTATATATTATATTATTTAAAATATAGTCTGCAGAATATTAGATTTGTAAATAATATTTCATATTACATTGTATAAAATTTAATATACAAAATATTAGTATGAAATCAGAATGGGTTTCAAAGGGAACTTTGAGCAAACAGCCCCTTCCTCTGGCAGCTGGCCTTGACTGCGCAGCTTGGGTTTTTATTAAAAGATGAGATTGGAAAGCTTCCCAGATTGTACAGCTGGCTCAGTCCCTAGCCAACCTAGTGACGGTGTAGGGTGATGAGCAAGGTGACTCATTGTCCCAGTGGAGGCCTCATCTCCTGTGCAACAGCAGGGGTAGAGGTGGGAGTGATGAATAAGTACTAAATAAGACCTTCAAGAGTCATTCCCATGCCAAATACACAAATTAGGTAGATGCTGGCTGTCTGCAGGCCTGTCTGCAGGAAGAAGGCACACAGGCAGCATGGATGACTTAGTTCCCTTCAGCTGGTCCAGTCTTCTAAGACAGATCTTTGTTAGAGGAAGGCATAGCTCAGTGCCCTATGGTACCCTGAATGGTGTCTAGATCGGGAACTGGGTGGAGCCTTGGGCCTAGAGGAGGCCAAGAATAGAGGAGTCAGTCCAGCACTGGAGCACCTCTGTGTGGCACCACTTCATCTGCCATCCCTGAAGACATCTGAACCCAGGAAAAATGGTTCTAGTAAACAATCAGAAAGGGAAAGAAAGGATGGGAGCATATCTTGGGGCACACATGAATCAGGTCTTTTTGAGTTTTGACTGGGAAGCCACCTTCTTTACTCAAGCTCACTCAGGCAGTGGAAATCCCAAAACCCAAATTGGATACAGAGTACAATGGATGAAAACAATACTAATATCAGTAACAATAATAATAATAGCAGTTGATGAACCTTACCGACATCATTGCCTTCTGCACTAAGTGCTTACATAGGCTACATTGTTCCATCCTCCCAACAACCCTGTGAAGTAGGAACCATTGCCAACTTTACTTTACTGATGAGGAAAAAGGCTCAGAGAAGTGAAGTAGCTTACCTCTGGTCAAGCAGAAAAGCATGCATTTGAATCAAGGTCTCTGCTGACACTAAAGGTCCTAATCCCAAATCAGAACACATGGTCTGACAGTCAGACATGGGGTTCACCAGACATTTTCAGGAGGAATATCCAGGGCCTTTGGTTATTCCTTGTACAGCTTGGACCCTGAGCTCTGAGAGGCCCAGTGTTTTACCTGTTCAGCTCTATCATTTACCATCATGTGACTTACAAGATGTGCAACCCTGAACAAGGGCTTAGCACACTGCCTGGCATACAACAAGCACTCAATGTTAGCTTATATTATTATTCTTTTTACCTGATCCTGTTTCCCCTGGATAAAATTGAGATAGTAGGACCCACCGGTTTATTGTGAAGTCAAATGAAATGATGGATAGAAAGGACTTTGCAAACTGAGACGGTCAGTGTGAACATAATGTGGTATTCCATACATTCATTTGTTCCTCTTTAGCTTGTGCTAAATTCTTATTATGTGCTGGGCAGACATGAAACTGAAAAAGACACTGGCCCTGCCTTTGTGATCTTCAAATTATCCCTGAAGAGCTTAATAATTATTTTTTTTTGTGTACCACAAGACAGGGATTTTCACCTCCATTTCACAGATGAGGTTAAGTAACTTGTTTCAAAACATATAGTAAAACAGAATTAATAATAATAGCAATCTGTGGTCTTGAACAAGTTTCTTAATCTCTCTGTGGTAGGTTGAATATTGGCCTACAAAATATCCAGGTCCTAATGCCTGAAACTTGTGAATGCTACTTTATATGGGAAAGGGGTAATAGCAGGTGTGATTAAGTAAAGGACCTTGAGATAGGGAGATTATCCATGTAGGCACAATGTAATCACAAGTGCCTGTAGAAGAGGGAGGTAAGAGGAGACACAGAGAATGAGATGTGCTGATGAAAGCAAAGATGAGAGTGATGCAGTCACAAGCCAAGAAACACTGGCAGCCATCAGAATCCAGAAAAACAAGGAACAAATTCTTCCCTAGAGCCTCTGGAGGGGATGTAACCCTGCTAACACCTTAATATCAGCCCAGTGACACTGATTTCAAACTTCTGGCCTCCAGAACTGTGAGAGAATACATTTCTGTTGTCATATGCTGCTAGGTTTGTGGTAATTTGTTACAGTGGCCATAGGGAACTAATACATTCTTCATGCCTAAGTTTCTTCATTTGGAAAATAGGGCTAATAAGACCCACCTCATAAGGTTGTTGTAAGGATTCAATGAGTTAATATGTTCCAATAGTGCCTGTCATGTTGTGAGCACCATGTAAGTATTAGCTATTGGTATTTTTGCCATTATTATTATTATTATTATTATTATTAATGGAGTGTTTACCATGTGCCAGGCCCTGTGCTCAGGTCTTTAGATGTATTTTTCATGTAAGCAAAAGTGCTGGCCCTGTAACTCAAATTTTATGGATACAAAGTCCTTGAGTGTCTTTTTTTACATTTGATTATGATTATTATTATTATCACTTCAAGGTTCCGTAGGAGAAGTCCATCCCTACCCTTCTCAAAACCTCTATTTTACACCTTGCCATGAACCTGCTACCCTGGAACTCAGGGCTTTGTTAGAAAATCTGCCTAAACAGGGAGAATGCTCCCTGGTAGCAAGTCCAGCCCACTCCCAGTTCCAAGCTCCCTGCTAGACCTGTTGGAGAGGGTGGGATGGCATGAAACCCTTGCTCCTCCTGGGATTGAAAAGCCATCTCTTCCTATTAAGAGGACCAAGGACATCACCACCTTTCTCATTTCTCCTCAGTGCCTGACATGTACAAGCACCACATAAATATTTGGCAAATCATTGAATCTCCCTGAGATGGATGGAAGGCAAAATTCCATTACCCAGACAGAGATTTTGAGGCCCAGGGAGGTTAACTTAGTGTATCCATCTTGGTGCTGGCAAGAAACAGATGGTGTACCCAAAGGGGTAATTTAAGGAGAGTTTAAGGAAGGGGCTATTTATGAAAGTGTCTCTTGGCTGGGTGAAGGAAAGATTCAAGGGATGGTGAAAGACCCAGGAACCAGCTACAGCAGGGAGCTTTTAGGGACCCCAGCCTGAAGAAGCAAGGGGAAGGAGGAGTTGTGGAACCCACTGAAAGCTGCAGCTGTGAAACAAGGACTGCTTAACATGTGGCTTTGGGTAAAGGAAAGAAGACCCTGCCAACCTGTCGCCCAGGCAGTAAGGGAGCCAGAGGAAGAAATACCCAATCCTTCTATCCTCCTACCCTCCAGTCTTCTGCCAGTACTTCCCATTGGCCAAATCCAACTAGAAATCAGAGCAGTAGGGAGCCCGGGTGATACAATCTTCTTGGGTCAGCTTCCTGAGCAGGGTGGAGAGGGTGGAGATTGGCTCTGGAGGGGCATACAGAGAGCATCCAGTATGGCAATTTTCCCAAGGTCATGCCACAAGACCAGTGCTAAGTTGAAGATAGGACTTTCGATGAGTCTAGGCTTGTTTGCTGAGATCACATGCTTCTAAGCAATCTAGCCTGATGATGTATTTAGTGTTTGGCCAGGCATTTGTTATTCTTGTTTAGAACTTCTGACACAGTTTTTCTCCCCCCAACCACCATCCCACCATGGTCAATGGCTTTGAAAAGTAAAATCTCTCTAACACTGTGAAATTATTTTAATTGATTTTTGTGACATCTCATGTTTAATTATGTTTTCCACAGGTAATAAGTGAGTTAATACAAGGGATAAATGAATAAAAATCTCTGTAATATCCCACAGGCTATTTTTATGCCCTTACACAAAATTAGGACTAAACTCTACAGATTTTTCTGCAAGTTATGTTTAATTATAAATTAGATTTTTCCCCTTGGAGGTGGACATTAATTTTCCAGAGAAATGTTGGCAAAGACAGAAGAATCCCAATGCATCTTTGCTTGACAAGGCTGAAAAGGCTTGGCCACTCTGTCCTTGGGCTTTTAAGGTGAGTAGCTCACTGACATACTTGCCATGCACAGGTCAGAAATTCTAGCTGGTGGAGGCCTGGGCTCGAGGATAAGCCAGAACTGAATTGATTCCCAGCTCTGCCACACGTCTTTACTGTGTGAACTTGGCCGAGTCATTTAATCCCTCTGAGTCTCAACTTTCTCTTGGAATAGTGGGGAAATGACTGTGCCTGCCTTGCAGAGTTGTCATGAGGGTGAAATGAGGTCATGCTGTAAAGCCCTTGGTGTGCTACCTGGTGGATGGTCAGCACTCCATAAAGGATGCAACTGCTTGTGGGAGTTCTGGGCTCAGGAACTTCCCTCCTCTCCCCCACCCCCCACTGACTTCCAGTTACTCTGGATAACATCCCATCTTTTAGCACTGTACCCCAACTCCTAAAACCACCTCTGACTCCCTTACATGCAACAGCCCTCTGAACACACTCTGGGAGTTCTGGCTCTTAGCTTTTGGACTTCAGTCATTCTTTTGGCCTTAGTGCCCCTTACCCCATGGCATCAGGTCAGGACTCCCTGCCCCTCGTATTCCAACCCATAGCCTGGCAGGCCTGTGGGCCCCCAGAAGCTGAGGGGGGAGTGCTATGGTGCAGTTCAGATAGGGTTTTCAGTAATCATGCAGTTCAGTGCAGCTCCTTACAGATAAGAAGGATGCTTGGGTGAAAAGCACAGGTACTGGCATCAATTAGACCTGGATTCAAATCCCATTTCTGCAACTTACTAGCAGTAGAGCCTTTTGCAAGTCATTTAACCTCTTTCTGATTCCAGTTTATCATCTGTAAAATGAGCTAAAGATAGAACCTACTTCATGAGCTTGTTATGAGGATCAAATTAGTTGCCAGTTTTGGAGTGTGCTTACAGCAGTGGGTGCTTTATTATAACAACTACTTCATCTCTGACCTGGATGTGTAAGGGACAAAGCTCCAGCTCAGCACAAAGGCACTTGCTCCAGACATTCTTGCTGCAAAGCCTCCTTCTTCTTTTGCAGACTCTTCCCCCACCCCTCTGGCAGCTCTGCCCTCTAATCTCATTCCCACTTTCTACAATGGCAATGATTTCCAGGAGCAGCAAGCCTCAGGATCAGCTACAGCTGACTAAGATTTAGATTGAATTTTTCACCTATTCTTATTCTTATTTCCATTTGTCTTCCTTGCCCTTAATGTGCTCAGAGCAGGTGGGAACACTGCTAAGTAAGCCTTATTTTATTTACTTACTTGCTTACTTCTTTACTTTCTGGGTGTTTTGGACAAAAAAGTGAGGGACACTCATCACTCAGTCTGCCGGGCCACACCCCAGCCTGGCCATCCTGCTCTTTGCCTCCTGTGGACTTCCTAGAGCCCTTTTGTAAATAGCCTTCCCAGTCCTCTGCATTCTTCAAGCCTCACCCTGTTCCTTAACTCCAGAAGATGTCTTCATTATCTGCTTTACCTGGAGTATCAAGACTACCCCAATTTCTATCCCACACTGCCCTATTGAACCTATGCCCTCAAAAGTCACTGATGAACTCCTCCTGGTCAAATGCAATGGCCTCCATACATTCTTTGGCATTTCCTCAAAGGTGGCATTTTTTTCCTTTCAGCATAGGTAGGATTTGGTGGGAGATGTCAAAAGTCTTTCCACAGAAGAGAGGGGGCAAGATGGTGGGTTAGTTAGTCCCCTGGAACAACTAACAAACAACCAGGAACAACCAGTAAATAATTTGGAATAACTGCTGGGGGACAACCATGACTGTCCAAACATCGTACACCAACCTGGATTGGGAGGAATGCCTGAGACCACAGCATAAAATCATCTGTAAGTAAAACTGTGGAGCCACGCTGGAAGCTCCCTCCCCCCATGGCAGGCTGAGCTGCAAAACTTCGCTATGGTAAAAAGCAGCACTCTCCAAGCAAGTGAATATAGCCCAGCTGAGCTCAACTGGGATTTTAATTAACAAATGTGGACTGCTGAGCTACAAACCCCAACAAGCAGGGGCTTTTAGTGATGACTGACCTTAAAAAACCAGAAGACTCATCTGTCCTGGGAGGGGGAGCCCAGAAGACCAGGTGTTACCTCTGGTTGACAAGTGAAACTGGGGGGCTGTGTACTGGCTCTAAAAGGGGGTTTTCTGTCCCTTTTTCTACCTCTCAACCTGAGGGGCTCAGCAGAGAAAGCCTCAGCCATTTTCAGTTCCCAGTGCTCTGACCCAGACAGGGGTGGGGATAACAGAGACAGAGAGATGACAATTCAAATGCAGATGATAACTACCTAGAGGTTGTATATTCCCTAAGAGGAAGGAGGTAGGGCCCAGCATTACCTTCAGAACCAGACCCCAAGGGCCAAAACAGAAACTAAAAGGGCCACTCCTCCTTACACCAGTCAGAAGTGACAGGCTGACAGGCGCCACCTGCTGGGCAGGTCAGAAAAAGCACAGTGGCTAGAGGCCTCACAGGAAAGTCTGTCAATTTCTAAGACACACCCACAGGGATACTTGAAACTGAATATAACCACACTCTGATCTCTGAACCGTTCTGGTCTGGGAAATCTGATTGGGGTAACCAAGAAAACCAGATGCCTAGACAACAGAAAACTACAATCTACACTAGAAAAAACAAAAATATGGCCCAGTCAAAGGAACAAACTTACACCTTGATCAAGACACTGTGTAGATATTGTTTCACTTTAATGAAATAATCTATTAAAGAATTTCAAAGAGATATGCTAAACCAAATCAAAAACCAAATCAACAAGTTCAGGGAAGATATGGCAAAAGAGATGAAGGCTATAAAGAAAACACTGGGCAAACAAGGTAGAAATCAAAAGTTTGACAAAACAAAAGGCAGAAGCTATGGAAATGAAAGGCACAACACGAGAGATGAAAGACACAATGGAGACATACAACAGCAGAGTTCCAGAGGCAGAAGAAAACACTCAGAAACTGGAGAACAAGACACCTGAAATCCTACACACAAAAGAACAGATAGGGAAATGAATGGAAAAATATGAGCAATGTCTCTGGGAATTGAATGACAAAATGAAGTACATGAATGTATGTGTCATGGGTGTCCCAGAAGGAGAAGAGAAGGTAAAAGGGGCAGAAGCAATAATAGAGGACATAATCAATGAAAATTTCCCATCTCTTATGAAAGACATAAAATTACAGATCCAAGAAGCACAGCATGCCCCAAACAGAATAGATCTGAATAGGCCTATGCCAAGACACATAATAATCACATTGTCAAATGTCAAAGACAAAGAGAGAATCCTGAAAGCAGCAAGAGAAAAGTGAACCATCACATGCAGAGGAAGCTTGATAAGACTATATGAGGATTTCTCAGTAGAAACCACAGAGGCAAGAAGGAAGTAGTGTATATATTTAAGACACTGAAAGAGAAAAAAAAACAGCAACCAAGAATCCTATATCCAGCAAAACTGTCCTTCAAATATGAGGGAGAGTTTAAAATATTCTCTGACAAACAGACAATGAGAGTTTGTGAACAAGATACCTGCGCTACAGGAAATACTAAAGGGAGCACTGCAGACAGAAATGAAAAGACAGGAGTGAGAGGTTTGGAAAGCAATTTTGGGAGATAGTAGCACAGCAATGTAAGTACACTGAACAAAGATGACTGTGCGTATGGTTGAAAGAGGAAGGTTAGGAGCATGTGGGACACCAGAACAAAGGCAAAAGATAAAGATAGGGACTGTATAACTCAGTGAAACCTAGGGTGCTCAATGATTTTAATAAAAGGTACAAATATAGAGGTAGAACAAATGAATGTCAACATTGCAAGTGTTAAAAATAGGGTGGGATTGGGGGGAAAATACAGTCATTGCAAAATGAAGACTATAGTTAACAGAAACATTGTATTATGCTTCCTTTAATGTAACAAAGGCAACATACCAAAGCTAAATGCCTATAAGAGGGGGCATAAGGGAGGCGTATGGGACTCTTTGCATTGGTGATGTTGTCTGACTTTTTATTCTAATTTAGTTTAATTCTATATTTCCTTTTGTAGCTTTTTAGTTGTCATGCTTTCTTTCTTTCTTTTTCTTTTGTCTCTCTACCTTCTTTTACTCTTCCTCTTTCTTTGTGGAAGAAATGGAGATGTCCTTATAGAGATAGTGGTGATGGTGGTGAATACATAAATACGTAACTATACAGGGAACCATCTATGGCTTTTACTTAGTATGGAACGTGTGGTTGTTGAACAAAACCATCTAAAAAAACTTTTTAAAAAACAAACAAAAAAATGGGTTGATGAAGAAAATTTGAGGGCACTATATTGAGTGAAATAAGTTAGTCACATAAAGACAAATATTGCATAGTCTCACCGATATGAACTAGTTATAATATGTAAACTCATAGACATAAAATACAAGTTACCAGGATATAGAACGAGGCTAAAAATGGGGAGTGGTTGCTTATTATGAGCAGAATGTTTAACTAGGTTGATCTTAAGTGTTTAGAAATGGACAGAGGTGATAGTAGCATGTTATTGTGAGAATAACTCACAGTGCTGAATGGTGCATGAATGTGGTGGAAATGGGAAGCTCAGAGTTATGTATGCCACCAGAAGGAAAGTTGGATGTTAAAAGATGGGAATGTATAAAACAGTGAACTTTGTGGTGGGTAATGTCCATGATTAACTGTACAAATATTAGAAATCTCTTTCATGAACTAGAACAAATGTATGATGCTATAACTAGAAGTTAATAATAGAGGGGCATATAGGAGAAAAATATACCTATTTCAAACCATGTACTGCAGTTAACAGTATTTTAACACTCTTTCATCAACAGTAACAAATGTACTATACCAATACTATGAGGCAATAATGGATGGTGGGTGGTTAGGGGTATGGAAGGATTTGAGTTTCCTTTTTTTGTCTTTATTTCTTTTCTGGAGTAATGAAAATGTTCTAAAAATTGAAAAAAAAACGTGGTGATGGATGCACAGCTGCATGATGATACCAGGTGCAATTGATTGTGCACTTTGGATCTTCAGATAATTGTATGGTATGTGAACAATCTCAATAAAATTAAATTTTAAAGAAAAATCTTTCTGCACCCAGCACTGTGAATTTGGGTCTGAAGCTGTTGTACCATTTGTAGGTAAGTAAACAAAATACTTTCACTGGTCCTGGTTTTGAACTAGGTGCCAGCAGTGCTACAGAAATGAAACTCAGTTGCTGCCTTCAAGCAGCATCTCAGCTCACAAGGCAGGCCCATATTTAAGAGGCAGAAGAGTGCGGTGTGCAGCAACAAGGGGTAGTTTTAAAGTCAGGCAAACTTAGTTACATATTCTAGTACTACTAGTGTGTGATCTTGGATAAATCACTTCACGTCTTTGAGCCTTTGTTTCCTCATGTGTAAAATGAGAATAGTAGTAATGTTCATCTTATTTCTAAATTATGTTTACATTATTCAAGATCAGAAAGCAGGTGACTCATAGTAAAGTGGAAAGTTTTAATAGTTTTTGCTTTGTAATGTGGAGATATGCTTCAATAAACAAATGGCAAGGCAGATTTTATTCTAAGGAATGCACAGAAAATAGTTGTTCCAACCCAGCTCTTGAAGGGCTTGGGTCAGCACAGACTGAAGAATATGCCAGGCACAGGGTGAGACATGGGTTTATTAGGACTTATGGACAGGAGAGAGTTCTTCCTGGTGGCAGCCAGCTGAGGAAAAGAGAAGTTAGTGCTCCACAAAGAGTAGGGGTTCCCTGGGAGTGGTTTATAAGAGTTTAGGATACAGACATTCCGTAAGGTATGAGAACAGAGGTTGGCAGGGTCTTGTGACATGGGGGTGTGGAGATTTATTATCAACAGTGATCATGGGAGGGGAGTTTTAATACTTTGTTTACAATACTATTTGTACATTCTTTCCCCCCTGGGGAGGTCTGATGACCTTTAACGTCTGTCCTTGTAAAGTAGACAGCTATGTGCAATAACTCACTTTTACCATGGAGGGGAAGGTCCTGGGCCCTGGGTCCCCACAATAGTCAACCTGGTAGCTCAAGTTAAAGCATTGGTAAAAGTCAACATGTTAAAATTTGCTGTAGACAACATCTGAATGCCCAGACTAGATTTACTACCATTTAAAATATAATTTTATATATGCTTGTTGGTTTGAGAAGTATGTACCCCAGAAAAGGTCATGTTCTTAAAATTAATTCATTCTGTGGATGTATGCCTATTGTGGGTGGGATCTTTTGATTAGGTTATTTCAGTTGAGGAGAGTCCCAGGGTGTATCTTAATCCTCTTACTGGAGTCCTTTGTAAGAGGATAAAATACAGAGAGAAGACACAGTAAAAAGCCCTGAAGAAGCTGAGAGAGGAAGCCAGTGAAGCCAGAAGATGGAAGCAGTGAAGCCTGGGAGAGATGGAAGAGACCAGCAGACATAGCCATGTGCCTGGCCATGTGACAGAGGAGCTGAGGATCACTGGTAGCTGGTCTTTAGGGAGAAAGCATTGCCTGTTGATGCCTTGATTTGGACATATTCATGGCCTCAGAACTGTAAACTTGTAAGTTAATAAACCTCCATTGTAAAAACCAACCCATTCCTGGTATACTGCATATCATCAGCTTTAGCAAACTAAAACAATATGTGTGAATATATAAGTATACATACACATAAAGCTTCAGAGTTGAATATTTGCAGAAACCCTGGAGCTCCTGCTCTGAATGCTTGGGTTCATGGATCACCCTTTATAAATCACTGAACTGAAAAATAGTAGGTAAGTGGAAAGTCACATGCTCAAAATGCATAGCAAAAGACCTTGGCTCCAGCAGGTCACAAAGCAAGGAAATGTAAGCTGGTCTAATTAATAAGTATAGGTTTTGCTTAATAACAAACTCAAACAATAAGCTCTCTGAGGATGAACTGATTTCAACTTTTTGGAGGTGATGGGGTGGAGCAGTAAGATTATTTTTATGGGGGGATGTGCTAGAAAGGCATTCTGGAATATCTCCTTCAAAATGATGCAAACTGGTAATACCATCTTCAAACATCATTTTTCAAGGTACATCAATTTCCAATATAACAAAACACACTTATTAAGCCATTTAATTTTTTATGTTCCAATCAATTAAGAAAATATGCCTTGCAATATATCCATATATCATAAACAGAGCTGTATTTTTTCTCTGGCTTTTCTTAAGTCAGTGAGCAACAAAGTTCCACTTCAAGATTTCTTTCTATTTTTCTTCCCATATCTATTCCTGCCCCGCTAGAGTCCATTCTCCACACAACAGCCAGAAGAATTTTTTAAGAAATAAACCAAGGCATGCCCCTCTTCTTTGCTCCCCTGCTCATTCACAATGATGCATCCTAGACCAGGCCACCATCGTTTAACTTCCGGATGACTGCAGTAGACTCCTCACTGGTCTGTCTGCTTCCATCCTTGCTCCCTGGAGTCCATTTCCAACTCAGCAGCCAGAATGATCTTTTAAAAACATAAATCAAATCATTTAAGCTTTAAACCCTCTAATAGCTAGTTTCCCTTCTTAATTAGAAGAAAATCCAAACACTTGGTATGCAAGGCCCTTGTGTCTTGATCCCTGTTTGCCCTTCTGTTCTCCTCAGTTATCAGTCTTTCAGCAGCAGAGATTTTTCTTTTTAATTACAGGAGAAGAAGCTGATTTAAGAGGTCTGAGTAACCACTGATCCTTTTATTCAGCAAACATATCATGTTCCTTCTCCGTGCCAAACTAGGCTCTATGGGGCCTAAAGATGAAGGAGGCATATGTGCCCTCAAGGCACTCACAGTCTAGGAAGGATACCCCAATGAAGATGAAGAGGGGCGTGTCTCATTTTAAAGGTGGTGAAGGTTTTGGAAGTGACCTTGGACAGTTCCTGTAACCTAGAACTTACAGTACAGATGCTGTCAGTCCCAGCGCCTGGCTTCGTGCTCCCATTGAAATGTGTAACCTCGCAATTTAAATTCCGTGCATAAGCCTGCATTCATTTTCCTATGGAGATAACACTGTTGCTTTCCTATGATCACACAGCTTCTTCTCTGGAATTTATGTCATGCTAAGTTAATTTCAGCAGATCTCTTTTACTCAATTTTCCTTCATGGACTCAGGCCAGCACTCTCACATTGCTCTATCAGAGGTTTCTTTTATTTTTTTTCAGAAATATACTCATTTATAATCAATTAATGAGTCATAATTTGAACCTTAATCATGACATTATATAGAAATCATAATACAGGTATTGTGTCCTCAGTTATTAAGCTATATGTTGAATAGTTCATATTTTTAAAACATTTTATTACATTAACTTTGATAAAATCTTATCAAAACATCTAAGTGTTCAATATAAATCATTACTGAAAGTACAATATAGAATTTAATGAAAATTACCAAGGTGCCAGATAACTATGTTCTATTAAACATGCACAATTTAACATTGAGAGCTACATAAATTAATTCTTGCTAAAAGTTGATTCATCTTTACAGAGGCATAATTTGTGGACCATAATTAAAATTTCCCCTTCACTACTTCCCTTTTCTTCTTCCAAAATTCTTCAGTAAGTTTAACTTTCTTCTGTCATTCATATATAAAAGTTAAAAAAGTTTTACAATACATAGGCAAAGTGCCCATTAATCTAACTACAACTTCTATCAGTGTTTTCTTGGTCCAAGGAAGCAAACTCAACAATGTCTCAAAGACCTCTACTCCTATTCACATATTTACTGAAAGAAAACTTTTTTTCATCTAGTAACTCATGACTGTGAGATTATCTCTTAACACTGCATTCTAGTGATTCTCACTATAGTGTTGAAGGGGTGGCAAATCAGAATGACCTTTGGATACGTGAAAAAATAATATGCCTTGGGGTGTGGTACATTAAAGGCATATACTCCTTGCCAACTGCCCCTCCTCCAGTTCAGTACCACTTTATTCCTATTCATTTTTTCTCTATTTTTCCTTTAAACATATTTTCCTGAAAAATTATGGCTATATATCAATACCACCAGTTTCCTAGGTCTCCCCACATCTTTTCAGCACATGCTACATATTGGTCACCCTTTATATTTGTGGTGCATAGAATCAACTTTGAAGGGGAGGGATACAGGGAGTTGTGAGAGTCATGAGTATCAAGACATCTGAATCAGTGCAATTCAACAACAGTTTACTGACTTTCCATGGACAACATGTCATGCTTGATCCAGTGGCGACTACAGAGAGGAATGTGTTTTCTCTGCCCTCATGAGCTCTCAATTTAAAGTCTCAACTCTGTCTTTAATTTGTCTATGACACCTTGCTATGCTTGTACTGTTTTCTCATCTGTCAAAGGTGGGGGCTCAGCCTCATGAACTCTTAGATCCTTCATAGTTCTCCCACTGTATGAGACTATGATTCCATGAAACTCTGCTTCTCCATCTCATACTGCGGAACTTCCATGGTCTACTTGGTGGTGGTAGAGAAATCACAGACAGCCATGTGCTCTGGCCAAGAGTTATGAATTAGGAAGGCACCTGTGCTCTGCTCCTTCTACTCTCTTCTTTCCTCCTAGATTTGCTTCACAACTCTGGATTCTCTTGTGCTCATTCCTTTTCACCCTGCAGCCTTAGACTTTAGGGTGAGACAAGTAATCAGGGCTTCCTTTGAAGAAAGAGTCCACCATAGATATGTGTGCCTGAAGGTCCAAGATGAACTTTCCCTTACATGAGTGTCTGCTCTTGGAAGGGGCTGTCCCCAAAACAGCCTAGAAGAAAGTCATTGTTTGTTTATATACCCACAGGTTGCTAAATTACTTAAAAATAGAAAAGGCTTCTTTCAGTTTCTCAGTTTAGATCAATTCTGATATTCTCTTTTCCCTGTGGGATGTTAGAGAAGAATGCAATTAAGAGCCAATCTGACTACTGAACTGTACACTTAAAAACGGTTAAAATGGGAAATTTTGTGTTATATATATGTTACTGAAAAAAAAATTAAGAGTCAATCTGTTATTGGGAGAGGAAAAATATTCCTAATGATTACTCTCATCTTTTCAATATTCATTTTCTTACATTTCTTATTAACATATAAATAGGCATTGTTGAACATTGTTAATAATAATAAAAACCTTTCTAGGCATTTCCTTTTTTCTTCAACAAGGAAATACCTTCATGTTGTATTAACCTGTAATTCTCTAGGCAATTTTGATAACATGGGTAATTTCATCCCTCAAGCACACATGCATTCTCTAAAATAATGAAAAAGCTGTTGTTAGAAATATGTAGGAGAGCCACTGTGCTAAACACAGCCTCCTTTTCTGATTTTCCCTTGAGAGGGGGTTGACTGGGCACATACTGTGTAACACCAGTGAAACCTCCTCCTTGGTGCCCCAGGTGATGCAATATGACGAGGAAGGAAAATATTTCCTTTTAAAAACTTGTTCCTCAGGACTTCATTTAACAGTCTAATAAAAGTGGAGAAAATGAGGTCATGTGGAATATTGACGGACGCTTTGCTAAATGACCATTTGGGAGACAAGGGAAATATTTTTTAGCTATTATTCTACTCTGATTCAGAAAATGAAGCCCAAAGCTATTTGTGACTGTAGGAGTTTTGTCTCTAGAGTTCAAGGGAGAGTAGAAATAGACAAGTTTTCTGCCAAATTTCATCAACATAGACATTCAAATATGGATAATTCTGGTTCTTGAGGTACAGGTTTGGGTGCCTAAATAACTGAGTTCTCAAAGTAAATTCTACAACATATCAATTAAGATTGTCTCTGGGCATTGGTGAAATTAGCCAGATAATTGCCAACTTTCACATCACTTTGTACCATGGATCTCATTACCTGAGGTTAGCTGAACTTTTGTGGAGGTTGATCCATTCATCAAACACTACAGGTTAAACTAAAAGAACCCACAACAATTCTATGTAATTGGGTTTACCCATTACAAAAAACAATAAAAATTTGGGTCACGCTCTTACATTTGACTGGTAGAAATAAGCATGCACAATTAATGGAAAATATCCTTGCTTTATCTGTGTGAGATATCCAGTCATGTGTTATACTGTGCCAAAAGACTTTGGAAATAATGATGTTCATGTAATTTGGTTTGGGCCTTAGTCAAAGAAAACCTAAAATTTATCTGACTAAATTTGATGTTAATACCTATTATTCTTATAATAGAATTTTACCTGCAAGTTTTGGCTCATGGATTGTGTCCTCTACTAGAGTTTCTTTTTCTCGCCACTGTAGTTAGAGTAATGGCACATTTAACACACAAAAAGAGATTATAATTTGCTTCTTCAAAAGTTCTTTATGTTAATTGAGGTATTCATCCACGCTGCTCACTTTTCACACCTGCTTTGGAACAATCAAATAATTTAGGGCTGGAAAGTGGTCATACACATGAGAAAAGAAAAATAGGAAAAAGGGAGAGAATGTATAGGAATAAGTAAAGGGCAGAAGGTCATCCCATTGCTCTTCGCCAAAACATCCACACACAGTAGATAAAACAATAGTGTTTATTATGCAAAAAAGGATCTTATTATCAAACCTTATTCACTTTAAAGAATATAAACCCATGACTAAGGAACAAATTGTCTGACAGAAGCACCTAGTATATATCTCATGTGTTGCCTTCAAAGGGTAGATGCAATATTCTTATATTAACCATTAAGCATTTTTTTTCCAAGGAGTCAGATCTTTCATTACTATGCGTTCTCCCAACACCCCCTGGCCTGAACAAAACCAACTCACCTTGGGGTTCCAGTAGCAGGATGGGCATCTCTGCTCTTCCCTACTGTGCCGGTTTGAATGTATTATGTCCCCCAGAAAAAGCCATATGCTTTGATGCAATCTTGTGGGGCAGACATATTAGTGGGGATTAAGTTGGAACGTTTGGATTAGGTTGTTTGCATGGAAATGTGCCCCACCCAACTGTGGGTGATAATTCTGATTGGATAGTTTCCATGGAAGTGTGGCCCTGCCCATTCAGGGTGGGCCTTGATTAGTTTACTGGAGCTCTATGTAAGCTCAGACAGAAGGTGCGAGCTTGCAACAGCCAAGAGGGACACTTTGAAGAGTGCACAGAAGCTGAGAGAGTAGCTGCAGATGAGAGACAGTTTGAAGATGGCAGTTGAAAGCAGACTTTTCCTCCAGAGAAGCTAAGAGAGGACAAACACCCCAACAGCAACTAAGAGTGACATTTTGGAGGAACTGCAGCCTAGAGAGAAACGTCCTGGGAGAAAGCCATTTTGAAACCAGAACTTTGGAGCAGATGCCAGCCACGTGCCTTCAGAGCTAACAGAGGTTTTCCGGACATCATTGGCCATCCTCCAGTGAAGGTACCCGATTGCTGACGTGTTACCTTGGACACTTTATGGCCTTAAGACTGTAACTGTGTAACCAAATAAACCCCTTTTATAAGAGCCAATCCATCTCTGGTGTTTTGCATTCTGGCAGCATTAGCAAACTAGAACACCTACCATGGCCAATATTCATTTAACACCTACTTTGAGCTCTGTAGGTGTGCTACACTGTGAGGGGCTTTCACATACTTTATGAATTATGAATTTAATCCTCTCAACAACCATGAAATGTATTTAGTATTGCTGTTAACACCTCCTTCTGTAACTTGGTGCTTAAATTGTTAAATGGCAACAAAACACAGGTATTGGGAAGCAGATGCTAAAAGCAATCAGTGTAGTTGTGGCTCCAGAGATATTAAATAATTTGGGTACCTCTGATAGAAACATGGAAAACTTCAATTGGAAAAGTTGCTTAAACTTTGTGATGAGCAAAATTCTAAGAAGGTCCCTGTGACTTCCACACCCTGGTACCCACATCCTTTTATAATCCCCTCTTCTTGAGTGTGGGTGGCACCTTTGACCTTCTTCTAGCCAGTAGAATATGGCAAAGGTGATGGGATTTGGCAGGTATAAGTAAGTAATTCTCTAATAAATTAATTGTTAGTTAATCAAAAGAGAGATTATCTTGGATTGGCTTGATCTATTCAGGTGAATCCTTTTAAAAGAGAATCCAGGCCTTCCTTGAAAGAAGAGACTTGCAGAAATCAGACTCTCTCTCCTATTGGCCTTGAAGAACAAGCCATCATGACTTTTAAAGTGGTAGTAAAATGAATTCTGCCAACAACCATGTACACTTGGAAAGAGAACTTAGAGAACCCCAGCCAACACCATGATTTCAGCCTTGTGAACCCCTGAAAAGAGTACCCAGTTAAGCTGTCCCACAAGAACTGTGAGGTAATTAATATATGTTGTTTTCAGCCACTAACTTTGTAGTAATTTGTTACACAGCAATATAAAACTAATATAAACTTCATAAGCCTTACTTAATTCTGAAAAATAGGAATCATAACTAGTCAAGCTTCCAAAAAAAAGGGTGAAAAGATTCAATAGAATTGCTTTAGCTATTTCAGAATTATTGAGGTAATGGCTAACTACTTGGGTTCTGGATTGAGATAAACTGGGGTTCTGGGACCAGTCCTGATACACATTAGCTGTTTGACTTTAGATAAGTCCTTACATCTCTTGGAACCTTTATTTTCCCACCTTTGATGGCATTTTCCATGGTTGTGTTTCTGTTTCATTTAACAATTGAAAACATGAAGTTACAAAGAGCTTGACTTGCTTACACAAAGTGTCCTATTGGGATTAATCCTCATGCTCCAGAAGAGGTTTTCAATGGGAAAAGTTTTTCATAAAATGACGTTCTGAGTCATTCATCTTTTAGAGAAGGTAGAGCTGGTGAAGATGGGGATTGGTGTAAATACATTTTAGATTGTCTTTAGTTTCTCAGTTTTTAGGCTTCTGGAATATAGCCCAGTGCCTTCTGCCTCCTCTTGTTCCCTATTGTGTTATCCAAAGGCAAATAAATCAATCAAATGTTAGAGGGAGAACGTGTCTTGTTCAAAGTCACATTCCCAACTCAAGTTCTCTGGCCCTCCATGCCTTGCTCCTTCAATGACATCATTCTGCTCCTCCTAGAATGTATTCTGATTTGCTGTGAGCCCCCTAGAAAGTAATTTCCACACACGGTTTCTTTCTTTGTTGTTTTGCCCAAGGCCTGTATCCTTTAATTTGATTGCATCTTGTCTAGCTGATTGAAAGTAATTTTAGCAAATACTTAGCTTTAATGGTTCTATTCTCAAAGCAGAGTGCCAGAGGCCACTCCCAAATTCTACAATTCAGAGTATCTCCATGATTTTTCACTCCCTTTTTGCCTCACGAAGCATACGTGTCTCACATACATTTTCAGTGGAAAAGAAAAGGGATGGAAAAAGTCATAGTGAAAAACACACTCACATGGGATTTTTTAAAAATACAAAGAACTTAGGGAACTTCCTGGGGCCAGCCACTTGAAGGCCAGTTTTGGGTCTCCTGACAAAATTCTACTCATCTTTCCAGATCCAGGTTAACTAACTCCTCAGCTAGGACTCCTTTCTGGTCCCAACCCAGGCAGAGTTTATCTCTCTCTTCCTCCTCCCATTGCATTTTTTTAGCATTTAAATTTTTTTATTTAGAAAACATTTCAAACATGTAGGACAGTTGCAAATATAATACAAAACTTATACAGAGAACTCTAACATACCACTCCAGATACCTAGATCTATCAACTTCTAATGTTTTGCCACATTTGCCATATCCTTCAATCTATCCATCTGTCTATTCATCTATCTGTATGTCTATTTATCTACTTATTTTGCAAACATTTAAGAGTAGGTTATAAACATTATGCTCCTTGAACATGTAATACTGCCATGTATATTTCCTAAGAATAGGAATATTCAGTTCTGCAACCACCTTAAGTACAATTATCAAGTTTAAGAAATTTAACATGGATATATGTTGCATATGTATCAGAACTTCATTCTGTTTTATGGTTGAATAATGTTTGTATATCACATTTTGTTTATCCATTCATCTGTTGATGGACACTTGGGTTGCTTCCACTTTTTGGCTATTGTGAACAATGCTGCTATGAACATTGATGAACAAATATCTGTCCTAGTTCCTGCTTTCAGTTCTTTTGAGTATATACCTAGAAGTGGGATTGCCAGGTCATGTGGTAGTTCTGTGTTTAACTTTTTCCACAGTGGCTGCACCATTTTACGTTCCCACCAACAGTGTACTAAGGTTCCTATTTGTCCACATCTTGTGAACACTTGTTATTTTCCGTTTTGTTTTTGTTTTTAATAATAGCCATTCTAGTGGGTGTGAGGTAGTATCTCACTGTGGTTTTGATTTGTATTTCTCTAACGGCTAATGATGTTGAGCAGGTTTTCATGTCCTTAGTGACAATTTGTATACTGTTTTTGGAAAAATGTCTATTCAAGTCCTTTGCCCATTTTTAAATTGTAGTGTTTGTCTCTTTTGTAGGAGTTCTTTATATATTCTAAATATATTTTCAGATATATGGTTTCCAAATATTTTCTATATTCTGTTGGTTGTCTTTTTGCTTTCTTTTGTTTTGTTTTTTTAATGCAATTTTATTGAGATATATTCACATACCGTGCAATCATCCAGAGTGTACAATCAGTTCTTAAAGTATCATCATATAGTTGTGCATTCATCACCACAATCAATTTTTTGAACATTTTCATTACTCCAATAAATAAAAATGAAAATAAGAATCAAAATAAAAATAAAAATAAAAGTATGAAAGAACACCCAAAACATCTCTTACTCCTTTTCCCCCATATTATTTATTTACTTTTTGTCCTCCTTTTTTCTACTCATCTGTCCATAAACTGGATAAAGGATGTGTGAGCCACAGTGTTTTCACAATCACACAGTCACACCGTATAAGCTATATAGTTATAGAATCATCTTCAAGAATCAGGGATACTGGATTGCAGTTCAACAGTTTCAGATATTTCCTTCTAACTATTCTGATAAACTAAAAACTAAGGAGGAATATATATATAACACATAAGAGTTACCTCCAGAATGACCTCTCTACTCCATTTGAAATCTTTCAACTACCAAAACGTTATTTTGTTTCATTTATCTTCCCCTTTTGGTCAAGAAGGCTTTCTCAATCCCACAGTGCCTCATGCACAATCATCTCCAGGAGCAATGGGAGTTGTGTACCACATAGTGTGGAAGGCAGTGGGTTTACCTGCAGTGTTGGCTTAGAGAGAGAGGGCACATCTGAGCAACAAAAGAGGTTCTCTGGGGGTGACTCTTAGGCACAATTATAAGTAGGCTTAGCCTCTCCTTTGCAGCTACAAGCTTCATAAGGGCAAGCCCCAAGATCAAGGGCTTGGCCTCCTACAATGGTAGTCCCCAATGCTTGTGAGAATATCAGGAATTCCCCAGGTGGGGAAGTTTAATATTTCCAATTTTTCCCCAGTCCCTCAAGGGAGTTTTGCAAATACATTTTTTCTCTGTCAAGATTACTCTGGGATGTATCAGGGCTTCATGCTAACCTGTACAAACCAACCAGATCTCACCCCCTATTCAAGATTCCATGTAATCATGGTGTTTGAATAAACTGACCATGCAAGTTAAATTGTATGGTGTGCTAAGAAAATATAGATTTTCCACCAAATAAACATCAATTCCTTTGGTCTCACATAGAAGTTAAAGTTTTAAAATACAGTCAACATCTTCCTTTTCCCTTTAGTCTGGTTTACATTAGTCTTAACCAAGTCCATTTTGTTCATCTCTAATTAAAGTCTGATCTGTTTTTCAGCTTCTTTAACATTTGCTGTATGGGTTAATGCTGACATTCATAGCTGCCAAATTCTGGCTCTGAGTCTCAGGTGTCACACAGATACCCAAAGTTCCAGGGACTGACCATATTATACACAAACAGCTCATCACCTCAGAATTTGGAAATAACCATTGCATCACATGAATATATGTGACTGCTTTTAGAGCTTACAGTCTAGGAACATTTACCATGAGCCTTCCCCTGATAACCTATGCTCTCAGATTCAATTCTCAGAGTTTGCATATTATAGTTAGTCAATATAAGTGAGGCATTATGATGTTTATCTTTTTTATTTTAGCTTATTTCATTAAACATACTGTCCTCAAGGTCCATTCACCTAGTTGCATACCTCACAACTTCATTTCTTCTTGCCACTGCTCAATATTCCATTGAATGTATACACCACAGTTCACCATTCCATTTATTGGTTGATGTACCCTTAGGTCACTTCCATCTGTTGCAAATCGTGAATACTGCCACCATAAACACCCATGTGCAAAGTCCACTCATGTCCCTGCTCTCAGTTCTTCCAAATATATACACAATAACGGGGTTGCAGGACCATATCACAACCCCATAATTAGCTTCCTGTGGTACACCACACTGCCCTCCAGATGGGCTGCAACATTCTATTTCCCTACCAACAGTGAATAGCTACTTCCCTCTCTCCACATTTTCTCCAGCACTTGTATCCCTCTGTTTATTTTTGAATAGTTTTGTCCATACACTATACAATCCATTTTAAGTAAACAATCAATGATTCCCAGTATAGTTACATAGTTATGCATTCACCTCCACAACCTATATGAGGACATTTCCATTTCTTCTGAAAGAAAGAGGAAAAGGAGGAAAAAATGAAGAATAAATATATAAAAGATAGAAGAAAAATAAAAATAAAGTAAAATACAGTGAAAAAGTCGGACAACACCACCACCACCAAGAATCCCATATCACTCACTTATAACCCCTTCTTATAGACATTTAGCTTTGGCATAATGCTTTGTTATAATTAATAGAAGCATCTTATAATGCTAACATTAACTATAGACTCTAGTTAGCATTGATTTCTTTTTTTCCCTTCTACCATCCAATTTTCAACACCTTGCAATGTTGGCATTCATTTTTTCTCCCTCTTTTAAAAACATTCTTATATTTGTACATTTAATCACCATCATTGACCACTCTAGGTTTCACTAAGTTATACAGTCCCAGTCTTTATCTTCCATCTTTTCTTCTGGTGACATACATGCCCCTAGCCTTCCTCTTTCAACCATGCTCACACTCAACTTTCTTCAGAGTACTTACAATATTGTGCTACCATCACACAGTATTATGCTATCCATTTCTGGATCTATACAATCAATCCTGTTTACCCTTATTCACTCCTTCAGCATCAAATGCCCAATTTCTACCCTCTTTCTATCTCCTGATAACCTGTGTTCTCAACTTTAACTCTCAAATTTCACTCGTCAGTGTTGGTTCATATTAGTGAGTCCATAGGGTGCCCATCCTTTTGATTCTGGCTAATTTCACTCAATATAATGTCTATTGTCTAACATTTTTACTTGTGAAATTTATATGTCATATCTTATTTTATTCCCCCCCTCTCTGTTTACTTTCACTGATAGTCTTCATTTCTACTCTCTTTTCCAAATCTCTCTCGTGTCTTTTTCTATCTCCTGTAGTCCTCCCTTTAGTACTTCTTGTAGAGCAGGTATCTTGTTCACAAACTCTCTCAGTGTCTGTTTGTCTGAAAATTTTTAAAACACTCCCTCATTTTTGAAGGACCCTTTCAGTGTCTGTTTGTCTGAAAATATTTTAAACTCTCCCTCATTCTTGGTTGGCAGTTTTTCTCCTTCAGTATCTTAAATATATCATGCCACTGTCTTCTCACTTCCATGGCTTCTACTGAGAAATCGGCACATAGTCTTATCAAGCTTCTTTTGTATGTGATGGATGGCTTTTCTCTTGCTGCTTTCAGAATTCTCTCTTTGTCTTTGACATTTGATAATCTGATTATTAAGTGTCTTAGAGTAGGTCGATTTGTATCTATTCAGTTTGGATATATTCTTGGATCTGCAATATGTCTTTCATAAGAGATGGGAAATTTTCAGTAATTTTTTCTCTTTTATTGTTTCTTCCCCTTTTCCCTTCTCTTCTTCTTCTGGGACACCCATGACACTTATATTCATATGCTTCATGTTTTCATTCAACTCCCTGAGACCCTGCTCATGTTCTCTATTCTTTTCCCTATCCTTCTTTGTGTAGGATTTCAGATGTTCTGTCATCTAGTTTCTGAATCCTTCTTCTGCCTCTTCAAATCTGCTGTTTTATGACTCCATTGTGTTTTTCATCTCTTATATTGTGACTTTCATTCCCATAAGTTCTGTAAATAGTTTTATCAAATTTTCAAGTTCTTCTTTATGTTTTCCCAATGTATTTTCTTATCTCCTTCATCTCTCCTGCCATATCTTCCCTCAATTCATTAATCCAGTTTTTGAATTAATTTAGTGTATTTGTTTGAAGGTCTTTAATTGTTGTTTCAACTCCTGTATCTCATTTGAAATGTAAATTTGTTCCTTTGACTGGGACATATCTTCATTAATTCTAGTGTGATTCATAATTTTTTTGTTGTCAGGCATCTCATTTCCTTGATTATCCCCAGTCAGATTTTCCCAGAGCAGGCAGGCCCTGGAATCAAGAGGGTGTAATCTATATCAGGTTTCCCTAAGGATGAGACCCAACAAGTTGTCAGACTTTCCTGTGAGGCCTCTAGATGCTGTACTTTTCCTATCCTGCCCAGCATGTGGTGCTTGTGAGCCTGCAGCTCCCCATTGATGCAAAGAGGTGTGTTGCCTTCAATTCTCAGTAGACCATGTCCCTGCCATGGACTGAGAGTGTCAGAAGCTAATCCTAAGCTGTTTCTGTTTCTTATTTTTCTTTTCCCCCAGGCCTTAGGGTCTGAGTTCTCTGAAGGAGGACAGCCACTTGAGCTGGGCCCTGCCTCCCCTATTTCTTAGGGAAGATAAGCCCTTTAGGGATTTATCTCCTACATTTGACTTCTTCCTTTGTCTCTCTGCCTTAACTCCACCCTTCACTGGGTCAGTGCTGACAACTGAAAATGCCTGAGACTTTCTCTAATGACTACTTAGAATGAGAGAAAAAAAGGAAAAAAAGAAAGAAATCCCTTTTTCAGAGCCAGTCCCCAGCCCCCCAGTTACCAGTCAAGAACCAGAGTTGGTGCCTGGTTGTATATGCCCTGTTTCTTGGTACACAGCCCTTTTTCAGTATTCTGAACTCAGGTGACTCCAAAAGCCTGTATTGTTATTTATTTATGTATTTTCTTTTCTATCAGCCCTGCTTCCTCTCTGCCAGGATAAAACTTTCCTGCTTGCCCAGGGTTTATCTGTGCTTGTGGATTGTATGCAGTAGTCCAAATTCATTAACTAAAACCACAGTTGGAGCTTGGTTGGGCAACATTCCCATGTTCCTGGTAGGGACTGCTTCTTTTTCCCAGAGGGAAGTGTTTCAGCTCAGCCTGCCATGCTGGTGGGGGAGAGGCACCAGCTCTGCAGTTTGGGAAGCTTTACTTACAGTTCTTATGCTGTTATCTCAGTCATTCTATCCATTCCAGACTGATGTATAATGTGTGTTTCATCACATATGTCTTCCAGCAGTTGTTTCAGACTATTTACTAGTTGTTCCTGGCTATAGGCTAGTTGTTTCAGAGGAGTAACTAAGTTCCACACCTTCTTATGCTGCCATCTTGCCCCCCCTCTCTCCTCCCATTGCATTTTGACCAGAATTCATCCTTATTTTCTATCATGGGTTTTCTTGTTTTATAGTTATTCTCCTCAACATGAGGCAATGAACTCTCAGAGAGCAAAGATCATTTCTTATTTATCTTTGCATCTTCCACCTACCCCTAGTGCAGTGCTGGCACAGAGGAGACACTCAATCACTGTTTACTGAGTTGAATCAAAAATCAGTCTTTTTTTTTTTAACTTTGAAATTTGCTGCAGTATACTCTTTGATAAAATTCCTTTGGTGATTGATAAAATGGTTTACATTTCCTGAAGTTAACTCTGGAAAAAAGAGTAATGCATAATCTTCCAATTATAGACTTTCATCAGCATCTCACATACGAAACATGGATTGTTGAATGCATTTTTTGGTTTTTGGTCTCCACTATTTTCCACTCTATGTGTGGTCAGTATACATTACCATATCAGTCAGGGTTCAAGGAAAGAAACAAATACCAATGAAGATATACTAATCAGAAAGGATTTAATTGAGGGAATTAGTACTGAAAAATATTTGAAGGGCTGGAGGAGTGAGCTTTATGCTGGAAATCCAAGAATGTCTCCCACAACACAACAGAACTGATTCACTCACAGAACTACTATCTCTAAGACCACCAGTGAAACCACCAAAATCAAGAACACACTGCTGTCACAGAGACCTAGGAGTCTGCAAAATGGGAATTGGAAGCTGCCATTGCCATCACTTGTACTGCAATTTCCTCTCAGCCCCAAAAGAACTGGTGACTGAGCACTGGCCATGAAATCTGGCTGGTGCTTCTGCTGTGACTGTTTCCCAACATCCAGCAGCTAGAGAATGGAAATGGTACTACCAGTGGAGAAAAATCCCATGTCTCTGTGACCTTGCTTCCCAGCAGAAAACAACCAAAAGAGCAGATAGATGGCCTATACCTCACTTCTGTCTTCCAAACCCCAAGCAAGTGCATCTAATTAGTGGTATCTATTTTGCATCCAGAACCCTAACTACTAGGCTAAGCAATGTAGTTTATAGCTTTCCAACCTCTGCACTACAGTAAGGTGCTTCAGAAGGAGGACATAAAAGTGCCTGAGTGAGCTACTCCACAATATCCTCACAAGCTGATTGGATGGTTATGACACTGAGGAGTTTTCAGCCACCTGCTCTGGGGTCAAATAGACTCATTGTTCTAAATATGTCATTATAGTAAATATGTCAATCATTGTCTGTCCTGCCCACTGCAGGGGAAGCTTTAAGAAAAACTACCTGTCTAATATCCTTATTGACCAGGAGTAGGCACTTGGCTCAATAGTGGCAAATACAGAGGCTCGCCAGGGGCCTATGTAGCTTGGGTGTCCTGGTTTGAAAAGAAGAGCTAAACCAATGGGCTTTTGACCTCAGGAATTTAGTATGGGAAACTGAGAAACTTTCAGGGCAGCTGAACTGATAGGTCATCTGGGAGACAAAGGTCCAGGGTGGCCATTGTAGACTACGTATAAGGTGGAATTTTTACGAAATCAGATTGTTAGAGAGGTTAATGGAGCAAATTGGAAGGATGAAACAGACATGCCAAGGAGAAAAGACAGCCCCTGAGTGAGGCCCAGAGAAAGTAGCTCTCTCCATTCTTAGCATCTCTTGACACAAATTGCAATCAATCTAGACATGCAGTTGCAGTACTCTCTCCATTTGCCTAAGGGGTAACTTGAGTGTGCCTTCTGTGTAGCAAAAGAACCCTGACAAACAAGAAACCTGACAAACCCCAGTTCACAAGAGAAAGTGTATAGGAGACTCATTTCTTCTGCTGGGACATGTGACAAAAACACACATGTGGCTATGTTTACCATCCTATTTTCTCTTCCTGAGCACACAAAAAGAGTACATTTCACAACCTCTCTTCAAGAATACTCCAAGTTCTTACCAATGGGGAATGTGAGCTGAAGTGATGTATCATTTCTGGTACAGGCAGTTAAGAATGGTGTGATCCTTCCTCTTGCTCTCTCCCTGATCAATGCTGCTGGGAGTTAAAACCTTTGAGATGGCAGCATTTCACAATAGAAATAGCCATGTTCTCCAAGTCACTTGTTGGAGGAGAGCTGACAAGAAGATCTGTTTATGCTTCTTCCGACAATAACATGACCTTTGTTGTTTTAGAACACTGATTTTTGGGGTGGGGGGGGTGTTTGTCTATTGCTGTTGCAGCAAATTGTATTCATTACCCTAATACAGCCTAGCATCCTGGACCGACAGCCCACAGTGCTGATCACTACGCCATACAAGAGAGGCTGGTGTCCTGATTGCATCTAGGGATGTGGTTGTTTGAATATGGTTGGGAACTGTACATTCTCTTTCAGGACCATCATTATTCTGATTTGGGTGCTGAAAAACATAATATCAGCAATGGAGAACGGGGTTTTCATTGATTTAGCTCAGAAGCATTCCCTTACAACTTTCTGGAAAAATAAGTAAGGCAAAAAGAACCTTTAAAGCCCTCGGTGTGCCAAAGGAATGTTTCCTCCTTTCAGAAGGTGGAAAATACTTTTGCTTAAGAGAGTCAAGGAGGGAAGAATTTGGGTTCCATAACTGAAGTCAATATCAGTATTTCCATGTAAATCAGTGAATGACTGGACCATGTAAACTCCGTAAGGAAAGAATCGTAACTGCTTTTTCACAACTGTATCTCTAGTGATAAGAACATTGCCCATTGTAGGTGTAAAATAAATTTTTGTTGACTGAATGAATGAGACGAGATGAAATCAGATTTTCACATTCTCTATTAGGCTGTTATGTGAGTTTAAAATCACTTTAAAGCACTTTCAGTTGGCTAAGAACTGTAAGTAGATTCCCATGAGCATTTGTGGGTATTCACAAAAACCAAAAGTTTATCAGAAGTGTTCCTAAGTAATTATTACAGGCAACACCAGTAGACATGTGTGAGCCAGCCCCTTGTCAATGACCAGATTTTCGCTGTGTACTAAGGCAAATGATTTCACTAAGTCTCAGTGCCCTTATGTAAATATGGAGATACTGATCTTTGCCCAGTTTGTCTCAGAGAGTTGAGACTCAAATAACTCAACAGATATGGAGGAGCTTTGTAAACTGTAAAGTGTGTGTGTGTGTGTGTGTGTGTATGTGTATACATTTATGTATCCATATATGTATGCATATATATAAAATAAATTGTTTGTAGTCATATGTTCCCTGCAGAGCATTAGGCCTTATTCCTCCTGCAACATTTATATATTTATATTCCCCCTTTTGGACATAGATCCCTAAATTCTATTTCAATGCAAGGGAAATTAGCTGCTACATCTCTGTAATTGTTGACAGATGAGGAAGATAAAGAGGTAAAGGCGATCTTTATGTCTCAGGATAACTGGTGAAGGACTGCGATGACTGGATCCATTATGGAGAAGCTCATTTGGATTATACAGAACATTAATCAGTGTGATGGTTGGGTTCATGTGTCAACTTGGCTAGGTGGCCTAGCTGTCTGGTCAAGCGGGCACTGGCCTGACGATTCCTGTGAGGCTATTTGAGGCTGGTTGGTTTGTCGGATCATCAGTCAATTGACTGCAGCTGACTGATGACTCATCAAGGGGCGTGCTTCCACAGTGAGAGAATGCAATTGGCTGGATTTGGTCCGGGTGATCAGTTGGAGGCTTATAAGCCGGACGGTTAGAGAACCTTCACTTCTTCTTCAGCTGCTCAGTGAAGCTTTTCCTGGGGAGCTCGTCGAAGTTGCCAGTTCGTTTCCTGAGGAGTTCATCAAAGTTGTCGGTTCGTTTCCTGAGGAGTTCTTCAAAGTTGCCGGTTCGTTTCCTGAGGAGTTCGTCAAAGTTGTCGGTTCGTTTCCCGAGGAGTTCGTCGGACGTCTTTCTTGGAGTTGACAGCTTGTTGACGGCTCTGCAGAATTTGGACTCGTGCGCTCCCGCAGTTGCGTGAGTCACTTTTACAATTTGATAACAAGAGACATCTTTCATTGATTCTGTTTCCAAGGAGAACCCTAACTAATACAACTTGGTACCGAGAGTGGTTCTTGAGAAACGGAATCTTAAAATGGGCTTTTACAATTTGTTTTCTACTCTGATTAGATTCAGAGGCACTAATGACTCTATTTCCAATAATCAAGAGGGTACTAAGAGTCCATGGCAGGAGTTGGCAAAGGAAATACGTAAAATAGCACCATTTGATTCTCCTAATTGTGCTCTAGTACGAAGCGAGGCTCTGGGTGACAGCGTTTTCGACACTTTCACGGAGTTTTGCAGTATTAAGAAGTATAATGATGTTGGCTGGCTGCTCTTAGATACTTTGGATACAGTTGTAAGAGAAAGGGATGAGCTAAAGGCTTCAAATTCAAAACTTGAATGCCGTATGACAGATGTAAAGGGATCCATCTGTGCCCTGAAAGAAAATCTTATTTCCTGTGCCCACAGACTGGAGGTTTCTGAAAATCAGACGCAGTCTCTTATTGTGCGAGTAGCACATTTACAGCGTAAACT
The DNA here is from genome assembly GCF_015220235.1 of Choloepus didactylus. NCBI lineage: Eukaryota > Metazoa > Chordata > Mammalia > Pilosa > Megalonychidae > Choloepus > Choloepus didactylus. The sequence continues at coordinate 173,395,777 of NC_051334.1, forward strand.
AAAATCTCAACCTCTCAGGGTGTCTGCTGTTAAAGTAAAGGCATTGATTGGAAAAGAATGGGACCCGGAAACTTGGGATGGGGACATATGGATTGATAATAATGACAGTGAGGACATTGGAACCCTGGATTCTGCTGGGTCATTGTTAGATTTACCTGTAGAGGGCTGTCCTGGGGAAACAGCTTCTCTGCCTCCAGTCTGCCCTAAGGAGCCTGCCACGCAACTCCCACCTAAGGAGATTGACCCTTCAATGCCTGCTAATCTTGTAATCACCTCCCCTGAGGAAGCAGCCCTCACTCTTTTGTCTGGAGAGATTAATCCTGTTTTAAGAGATGAAAATGCAACAGAGTGCCCTGAGGTGAATGGCTTGAGAGATAATTCTAACTCTTTTCATGACCCACCCCCACCACCAGTTTTTGCTTCAAGACCTATAACTAGGCTCAAGTCCCAACAAGCCCCAAAGGGTGAGGTACAAAGTGTGACCCATGAGGAAGTACGCTATACTCCAAAAGAACTGTATGAGTTTTCCAACTTATACAGACAGAAACCAGGGGAATATGTGTGGGAATGGATATTGAGAGTGTGGGATAATGGTGGAAGGAATATAAGGTTGGATCAGGCTGAATTTACTGATATGGGCCCACTAAGCAGAGATTCTGCATTCAATGTTGTAGCTCGAGGGGTTAGAAAGGGTGTTAACAGTTTGTTTGGGTGGCTGGCTGAAACATGGATCAAAAGGTGGCCGGCATTACCAGAAGTTGAAATGCCAGAACTGCCCTGGTATAATGTGGAGGAGGGGATTCAAAGGCTTAGAGAGATTGGAATGTTAGAGTGGATTTATCATGGAAGACCTGCTCACACAGCCCTGGAATGTCCAGAGGACACACCTTTTACCAGGACTGTAAGGAATAAATTTGTGAAACTAGCTCCATCATCCCTGAAGAGCTCTGTAGTCGCCCTTCTCTGTAGGTCAGATATTACTGTAGGAACTGCTGTCACTGAACTGGAATCCTTAAACACAATGGGGATAATCAGGTCCCGAGTCAGCAGAAGCCAAGTGGCTGCAGTTAATCGCCACAGACAAGGTGGACAGGGCTACCATAATGGAAAACAAGCTCAAAGCAGCAATCAAAATAATATGACTCGCAGAGACTTATGGCGTTGGCTAGTGGATCATGGAGTACCAAGTAGTAAAATAGATGGGCAATCGACTAAATTCTTGTTTGAACTATATAAGCAGAAGAATTCTAGGCCACGTGAACAAAAATCTCCCTTGAATTACAAAAACAGAGAGTCACGGCCCCTTAATCAATTCCCAGACTTGAGACAGTTTACAGATCCAGAGCCTCTTGAATGAAGGGAAGGCCGGGTACCCTTGGAGAAGGACCCTGTCACACTGCCAAAAATTTACACTGTTAATCTTCCTCCCAGCCTTCCCCAGGGGGACCTACGGCCTTTTACCAGGGTGACTGTGCATTGGGGAAAAGGAAATGATCAGATGTTTCGTGGATTATTAGACACTGGGTCAGAAGTGACATTAATTCCCGGAGACCCAAAATGTCACTCTGGTCCACCAGTCAGAGTTGGGGCTTATGGAGGTCAGATGATTGATGGAGTTTTAGCCCAGGTCCCTCTCATAGTGGGTCCAGTGGGTCCCCGGACCCATTCTGTGGTTATTTCCCCAGTGCCAGAATGCATAATTGGAATAGACATACTCAGCAACTGGCAGAATCCTCACATTGGTTCCCTGACTCCTGGAGTGAGGGCTATTATGGTGGGAAAGGCCAAGTGGAAGCCACTAGAGCTGCCTCTGCCTAGCAAAGTAGTGAACCAGAAGCAATACCGGATTCCTGGAGGGATTGCAGAGATTAATGCCACTCTTAAGGACTTGAAGGATGCAGGGGTGGTGATTCCCACCACATCCCCATTCAACTCTCCTATTTGGCCTGTGCAGAAAACAGATGGGTCTTGGAGGATGACTGTGGATTATCGTAAGCTTAACCAGGTGGTGACTCCAATTGCAGCTGCTGTCCCAGATGTGGTATCATTGCTTGAGCAAATCAACACATCCCCTGGTACCTGGTATGCAGCTATTGATCTGGCAAATGCTTTTTTCTCAATTGCTGTCAGCAAGGACCACCAGAAACAGTTTGCATTTAGCTGGCAAGGCCAGCAGTTTACATTCACCGTGCTACCTCAGGGTTATATCAACTCTCCAGCCCTATGTCATAATATTGTCCGCAGGGATCTTGATCATTTCTCCCTCCCACAAGACATCACACTGGTCCATTATATTGATGATATCATGTTGATTGGACCTAGTGAGCAAGAAGTAGCAACTACTCTAGATTTGTTGGTAAGGTATTTGCGTGGCAGAGGATGGGAGATAAATCCAACAAAAATACAAGGCCCTTCCACCTCAGTAAAATTTCTAGGTGTTCAGTGGTGTGGGGCCTGTCGAGATATTCCTTCTAAGGTGAAGGATAAGCTGCTGCATCTGGCCCCTCCTACAACCAAAAAAGAGGCACAACGTTTAGTTGGCCTCTTTGGGTTTTGGAGACAACATATTCCTCATTTAGGTGTGCTACTCCGGCCCATTTACTGAGTGACTAGAAAAGCTTCTAGTTCTGAGTGGGGACCGGAGCAAGATGAGGCTCTGCAACAGGTCCAGGCTGCTGTGCAAGCTGCTCTGCCGCTTGGACCATATGATCCAGCTGATCCAATGGTGCTGGAAGTGTCAGTGGCAAATAGAGATGCTGTCTGGAGCCTTTGGCAGGCTCCTATAGGAGAATCACAACGCAGGCCCTTAGGATTTTGGAGTAAAGCTTCACCATCTTCTGCAGATAACTACTCTCCATTTGAGAAACAACTGTTGGCCTGCTACTGGGCCTTAGTAGAGACAGAACACTTAACCATGGGCCACCAAGTTACCATGAGACCTGAGTTACCTATCATGAGCTGGGTGTTATCTGACCCACCAAGCCATAAAGTTGGGCGTGCACAGCAGCACTCCATCATAAAATGGAAATGGTATATACGAGATAGAGCTCGAGCAGGTCCTGAAGGTACAAGTAAGTTACATGAGGAAGTGGCCCAAATGCCCATGGCCCCCACTCCTTCCACCTTACCTTCTCTTGCCCAGCCCACAGCTATGGCATCTTGGGGAGTTCCTTACAGTCAGTTGACTGAGGAAGAAAAGACTCGGGCCTGGTTTACAGATAGTTCTGCACGATATGCAGGTACCACCCGAAAGTGGACAGCTGCAGCACTGCAGCCCCTTTCTGGGATATCCCTGAAGGACAGTGGTGAGGGGAAATCCTCCCAGTGGGCAGAACTTCGAGCAGTGCACCTGGTTGTTCACTTTGCTTGGAAGGAGAACTGGCCAGAGGTGCGTCTGTATACTGATTCCTGGGCTGTTGCTAATGGTTTGGCTGGATGGTCAGGGACTTGGAAGGAACATGATTGGAAGATTGGTGACAAAGAAGTCTGGGGAAGGGGTATGTGGATAGACCTTTCTGAGTGGGCAAACAACATGAAGATATTTGTGTCCCATGTGAATGCTCACCAGAGGGTGACTTCAGCAGAAGAAAGTTTTAATAACCAAGTGGATAAAATGACCCGTTTGGTGGATACCAATCAGCCTCTTTCCCTAGCAACTCCTGTCATTGCCCAATGGGCTCATGAACAAAGTGGTCATGGTGGTAGGGACGGAGGTTATGCATGGGCTCAGCAACATGGACTTCCACTCACCAAGGCTGACCTGGCCACAGCCACAGCTGAGTGTCCAATTTGCCAGCAGCAGAGACCCACACTCAGTCCCCGATATGGCACCATTCCTCGGGGTGATCAGCCTGCTACCTGGTGGCAGGTTGATTACATCGGACCACTTCCATCATGGAAAGGGCAGCGATTTGTTCTTACTGGAATAGACACATACTCCGGATATGGGTTTGCCTTCCCTGCACGACATGCTTCTGCCAAAACTACGATACGTGGACTTACAAAATGCCTCATCCACCATCATGGTATTCCACACAGCATTGCTTCGGACCAAGGAACCCACTTCACAGCAAATGAAGTGAGGGGATGGGCACATGCTCATGGAATTCTGTGGTCTTACCATGTTCCCCATCATCCAGAAGCAGCTGGGTTGATAGAACGGTGGAATGGCCTATTGAAGACTCAATTATGGCGCCAACTAGGTGGCAATACCTTGCAGGGCTGGGGCAGTGTTCTCCAGGAGGCTGTGTATGCTCTGAATCAGCGTCCACTCTATGGTGCTGTTTCTCCCATAGCCAGGATTCATGGGTCCAGGAATCAAGGGGTGGAAACAGGAGTAGCACCACTCACTATCACTCCTAGTGATCCACTAGGGAAATTTTTGCTTCCTGTCCCTGCAAGTTTAAGCTCTGCTGGTCTACAAGTCTTGGTTCCAAAAGGAGGAGTGCTTCCACCAGGAAACACAACAATAATCCCATTGAACTGGAAGTTAAGGCTGCCACCTGGCCACTTTGGGCTTCTTATGCCTCTGAATCAACAGGCAAGTAAGGGGATTACTGTACTGGCTGGGGTGATTGATCCTGACTATCAAGGGGAAATAGCACTGCAACTACACAATGGAAGTAAAGAAGAGTTTTCCTGGCATACAGGAGATCCCCTGGGGCGTCTCTTAGTACTACCATGCCCCGTGATTCAAGTCAATGGAAAACTGCAACAACCCAATCCAGGCAGGACTACCAATGGCCAAGAAACTTCAGGAATGAAGGTTTGGGTCACCCCACCAGGCAAAGAACCACGGCCAGCTGAAGTGCTTGCTGAGGGTAAAGGGAACATGGAATGGGTAGTGGAAGAAGGTCGTGATAAATATGAACTATGGCCACGTGACCAGTTACAGAAACGAGGACTATGATGATATGAATATTTCCTCCTCGTTTTGTGATGATTATGTTTGTATTTGTCTGTGAAGAGAATATTTTTGCTTTCTTCTCTGTCTTATCCCCTTATCATATGGCATAAGCTGTAACGTTCATTTTGAAGATATGGTTTTAGGTGATGTGTACGACTGCCAAGTTGACAAGGGGTGGACTGTGATGGTTGGGTTCATGTGTCAACTTGGCTAGGTGGCCTAGCTGTCTGGTCAAGCGGGCACTGGCCTGACGATTCCTGTGAGGCTATTTGAGGCTGGTTGTTTTGTCGGATCATCAGTCAATTGACTGCAGCTGACTGATGACTCATCAAGGGGCGTGCTTCCACAGTGAGAGAATGCAATTGGCTGGATTTGGTCCAGGTGATCAGTTGGAGGCTTATAAGCCGGACGGTTAGAGAACCTTCACTTCTTCTTCAGCTGCTCAGTGAAGCTTTTCCTGGGGAGCTCGTCGAAGTTGCCAGTTTGTTTCCTGAGGAGTTCATCAAAGTTGTCGGTTCGTTTCCTGAGGAGTTCTTCAAAGTTGCCGGTTCATTTCCTGAAGAGTTCGTCAAAGTTGTCGGTTTGTTTCCCAAGGAGTTCGTCGGACGTCTTCCTTGGAGTTGACAGCTTGTTGACGGCTCTGCAGAATTTGGACTCGTGCGCTCCCGCAGTTGCGTGAGTCACTTTTACAATTTGATAATAAGAGACATCTCTCATTGATTCGGTTTCCAAGGAGAACCCTAACTAATACAATCAGTCAAGGTAAACCAAGTGGAGAAGAGTTGCCATCACAGATTTGGGTACTACTTGGACTTTCTGAATGTGAGTGTACTTACAGGTGTGCCTTACTCTGCATAAAGGCTGAGATCTCATGGCTACATATGTAGACACTTAATCATTTTACATGCAAGATGTACTCACTAATTCATTCACTCAGTCATCTGTTCCCAGGGAGCACTTCTCCTGTGTTAACCAGTTTGATAAAGCAAGAATTAGTTTTTAAAGGGAATGTTTACTGTCTGATTTTTCTAGTCAGCCAGCATTCCTCTATTGAGTGATTTTGGTTGTGGCAAACCCTGCATGAGGCACAGTGAGGGACATGGTGATGTATAAGCCATGTTCCCTGCTCTCAGGGGACCATTAGTTAAGCTGGGGTTAGTCAGGGAAAGCTTTGCTGAAGAGGTGGTGTATTTGTTTTCTATTGCTGCATAACACAGTACCACAAATGTAGCAGGTTAGAACAACATATGTTTATTAACTCAAAGTTCTGCAGAATATGGCTTACCTAGGTTCTCTGCTTAGGGTATCACACAGCTAAAATCAAGGTGTTTGACAGACTGACTTCTCATTTGGAGTGTCCAGGAAAAATATCTACTTCCAATCTCATTCAAGCTGTTAACTGAATTCATTTCATTGATATTGCATGACTGAAGCTCCTTTTTCCTTGCTGGATTTCACCCAGGGGCCACCTTCAGCTCTAAGGGTCACCCACATTCCATGCCATGTAGCCCCCTCCATCTTCAAAACAGTAATGGTGTGTGAAATCTTCTCAAGCTTCAAATCTCTGACTTCCTCCTCTGGAACCAGCTAGAGAAAACTCTGCTTTTAAAGGGCTTACCTGATTGATTGTGTCAGACACACTAAGGATAATCTCTCTCTTGCTATATAATGTAACATAATCATGACAGTGGTATCTCATCATATTCATGTGTTCCACTCACATTCAAGGGGATTATGTAGTACATGAACATCAGGGAGTGTAAATCTTGGGGGTGATCTTAGGATCTTGCCACAGGTGGATTTCAAGTAAGCTCCAGAAAATCTGAAGCTGTAAATGCTACATAACCATGGTGGACAGATCAGAAAGGCACATTTTTCCTGTTGCAAGTCTCCCATCCTTGTTTCCTTTGTTTCTTTCTGGTAATGGTTCTCCCCCAGATTATTGAATATCAAAGATCAATTGGACAAGTTAGTGCCTACATCAGGTCTTTGGTCCCTCAAATGACATCTGGCCTAGGGGTGACTTTCTGCATAGAGAATTTGAAGACTGATTCTTTCCCTGGCTGTCCAGCAAATTCCTAGAAAGCAGGAACTGTATTTTCTTTCATTTCTCCCATCCCCAAAACAAAACAAGCCACAACAACAAAGTTCCCCTTGACCCTCATATTTCTAACACATTTCTCTCCCCATCCTTACACCCAAGCTTTGGAAAGATTCATCTATGTTTCCTATCTCCATCTCTTTGCATACAAATGACTCTTCTGCCGACTATAATCAAGCTGCCACCCTCACCATTCCACTGACTCTACTCTCATAATTGTTACTAGTGACCTCTTAGTTATTAAATCTACATAGATATGTCTTACTCCTTATTGATCAAGCCCTTCTTCTTGAAACACTTTCCTTCCTTCAACTCTGCTACAACACTCTCTGCTGAGTCTCTTCTTGCATCTACAAATGCATGTTCTTAGTCACCTTCACTAGAAACTTTTCTCCTTCCCCTTCTAAATGTTGTCAGGTTGGTTTGACCCAAAAGAGTAAGCTGAACTGGATTCAAATCCTGGCACAGTCACTCACTTGATGTGTGACCTTGAGCAAATTTCATAACTTCTCAAAGCCTCAGTCTTCTCCATAAAAAGAGGATAATATCCATGCTGCAGTGTTGTAGTGAAGATGAGCAATAATGCATGGAAAGTACCAACACATTGGCATATTACTCTTCTATGACTTTAAGCTTCTTGATAACAGATAATATTTTTTTAATCTTCATTTTATTGAGATATATTCACATACCACGCAGTCATACAAAACAAATCGTACTTTCGATTGTTTACATTACCATTACATAGTGGTACATTCATCACCCAAATCAATCCCTGACACCTTCATTAGCACACACACAAAAATAACAAGAATAATAATTAGAGTGAAAAAGAGCAATTGAAGTAAAAAAGAACACTGGGTACCTTTGTCTGTTTGTTTCCTTCCCCTATTTTTCTACTCATCCATCCATAAACTAGACAAAGTGGAGTTTGGTCCTTATGGCTTTCCCAATCCCATTGTCACCCCTCATAAGCTACATTTTTATACAACTGTCTTCGAGATTCATGGGTTCTGGGTTGTAGTTTGATAGTTTCAGGTATCCACCACCAGCTACCCCAATTCTCTAGAACCTAAAAAGGGTTGTCTAAAGTGTGCGTAAGAGTGCCCACCAGAGTGACCTCTCGGCTCCTTTTGGAATCTCTCTGCCACTGAAGCTTATTTCATTTCTTTTCATATCCCCCTTTTGGTCAAGAAGATGTTCTCCGTCCCACGATGCCAGGTCTACATTCCTCCCCGGGAGTCATATTCCACGTTGCCAGGGAGATTCACTCCCCTGGGTGTCTGATCCCACGTAGGGGGGAGGGCAGTGATTTCACCTTTCAAGTTGGCTTAGCTAGAGAGACAGGGCCACAAACAGATAATATTTTAAAAGGTCACAGGACAGAGGTAGGCAAGATGGCAGAGTGGTGAGGTGTTGAACTTAGTTACTCCTCTAGAGCAGCTGGTAAGTAGCCAGGAACTCTATGAAACAGCCTTTTCAGGGTCTTCTGTGATCAGTCACACATTGTACACCAGCCTAGAATGGGTGAGATTGTAGCAAAACAACTGTAAGTTTCCCTGGCTAGGGTGCTGGTACAGCTCCCCCTCCCCAAGCCCCCAATGCCTGGCAGACTGTCTTGGAGCTGGTTCCTGGAGGGAAGGAAAAGCAATCTGTGCCAGGAGCAAGGAGAGGGGCTCAACCTGGCCCCAATAGCAGAAATAATTAAGAAATTCAGACTGCTGAATGAAAGTTCCAAGCACACATAAACCTAGAGCAGTCACCAAAGAAACAGAACAATCAGTCCAGCAGAGAGGAGGCAGGTCTAACAACAACAGCAAAACAAACAAACAAACAAACAAAAAACCAGAGACTTTTGTAGTTGGAGGTGTTCAGAATACTGGAAAAGGGTTGGGTTTCAAGGAAAAGGGGCACATAGAAATGCTTAAACTGCTGATCCAGGTACTACACTTGGAAAGCCACTGACCTAGACTGAAGTGATGAAATAATGATTCCTTCTACCTGTGTAGTAATTTTTACCTTACCTTTCCCCTTCATGTTCATATCCATTATCACACTGAAGCCTCACTGATGTCAGGTTTAGATAAAATGTATTGTGGATCTCAAATGTTCATGACGAATAAGAGTTTAAGCAAAGGTAGCAGGAACTCACCCTTGGATTCTGCAGTCTATTATGACCTATACCTTGTGAATTAGTATCCTATCAGGAGTGGGGGTGGGGACACAGGCTCTGCTAGCAAACTTTAAAATAGGGATGGCAAATGTGAGTCACCTGTGCCTAGTCTCCACCCTGTATTCATGACAATCATTGCCAATCAGTCACAACAGTCTTTTCCCATTGAGCCCAAATTTGGTCTCAAAACCCTTCCAACCAAGGTGCTCCAGGTGGCTACTACCAATTAATCAGGGTTGACACACACTGCTATTTTCCATTATTTCTCCAAAGGGAAATGAAGATGAACTGAATATCTTGGGAATGACTTTATAAACTGCCAATTGCAACACAAACTGAAGATGTAGTCACAAAACAGTGATTCTAGTGACTTTCCGGGTGCTTCAGCAACTTTCAAAGTCTCTCATGGGAAAACAGAGTTATTCTGTTAAAAGGCCTCCTCCAGCCTAGCAAGTTCCAAGAACTGTCTAAGGTTAAGACAACATTCATTCCTTCAACTATTATTTATTGAAGCCCACTCTAGAGTCAGGCACTGTTCTAGATACTTCTGGCTACAAAGATGGAGCAGACACAGATCCTGCATGGTCTAGGATAGAAGATAAATGAGCAAAACTAACCACACCTTAGGGCAGAATGCAGTGAAAGGCTGCAAGAGGCATGGAAAAAGGGTATGAGAGTTCAGAGGAGGGAGACGTCACTTTCAGGTGTGACCTTAAATCTGCCTGTGGTGTGACTACTTCCACCTCTAGGTCAGAAAGTGTCAGAGAATATTATGAGTTTATTCCAGAAAACCTCTGCCCTTCAAGTCTTGATGTCTGTCCATTTCCTGCTGTATAAAAATAGGAATAATACTTGAATGTGCCCCATACATTGATTGGAAAGATTAAGTCAGTATCTAATACATGGTGTGTGCTTGGCCAAATGGAAGGAATTATACTGCTCTTCACTAAAACTCCTCAGGCTCACCTCACTATAAAGTCAATTCAGAGAATAGGTGCATTCAGGTGCTTCATGGAGACTGCAGATCTTCCAATTTAAATTAAAGTGAATCACTTTGCTGTCAAACTACCATCTTTTCATCTTAGCTTGGCTTAGTTTGGGAAATTCACAAGATTACCCACACTTTACTTGAGTCCCATCTTTTGGCAGCCTAACTTCCCCCAAGCCTCAGATGGGGATTTTACATGCCCACATATAACAATGAAAAACCCATGTAATTTTATTAATAATCTCTTATAATGTCTTCAACTGCACCTATAGAAGGAAGATAACATATGGCATGTTTTTCATCAGGAATTTCTACTTCAGGGACAGTAAAGCAATTCCTTCTTGGATAACATACCTGTAATCCTCCCACCCCACTGAGACTAGAAAGCACATATAATATGTCTTTATGTTTCAACTGGATTAGGAAAAAACATAATTTGGATGTTCTGATTTCTCTTCAATAGTTTTAAAAGTTGATTTTACCAGTGTGTGTATTGGTAATTGTTTTTTTTCCCTATTTTTAATTGAGATTGTTCACAAACCATACAATTATCCAAAGATCCAAAGTATACAATCAATTGCCCATGGTACCATTATACAGCTGTGCATCCATCAGCACAATTATTTTTTTCCAATTTTTGGAACATTTCCTTTACTCAAGAAAAGAAAGACAAAAAAAAAAAGGAAACTCAAAATCTCCCATACCCTTAAACACCCTCCTCCATTATTGATTCATAGTATTGGTATAGTACATTTGTTACTGTTGATGAAAGAATGTTAAAATACTACTAACTGTAGTATATAGTTGCAATATGTATATTTTTTCCTATATACCCCTCTATTATTAACTTCTAGTTATAGTGTCATACATTTGCTCTAGTTCATGAGAGAGATTTCTAATATTTATACAGTTAATCACGGACATTGCCCACCACAAGATTCACTGCTTTATACATTCACATCTTTTAACCTCCAACTTTCATTCTGGTGACATATGTAACTCTGAGCTTACACTTTCACCACATTAACACACCATTCAGCACTGTTAGTTATTCTCACAATGTGCTACCATCATCTCTGTCCATTTCCAAACATTTAAATTCAACCTAGTTGAACATTCTGCTCATAATAAGCAACCGCTCCTCATTCTTAAGCCTCGTTCTACATCCTGGTAACTTGTATTTCATGTCTATGAGTTTACATATTATAATTAGTTCATATCAGTGAGACCCTGCAATATTTGTCCTTGTGTGTCTGACTTATTTCACTCAATATAGTTCCCTTAAGGTTTCTTCATCAACCCATTTTTTAGAGACAGTTTTGTTCACACACCATACATTCTGTCAGAAGTAAACAATTGATATTTCCCTGTATAGTCATGTATTTTTGTATTCACCACCATCACCACTATCTATAAAAAGACATCTCCATTTCTTCCACAAAGAAGGAGGAAGAGTCAAAGAATTACCTTTGGTAAAAAGACAAAAGAAAAAGAAAAAAGAGAAAGAAAATGACAACTAGGAAGCAACAAAAGGAAACACAGCATTAAACCAAGTAGAATAAAGTCAGACAACATCACCAATGCCAAGAGTCCCATACCCTTCCCCTATTCCCCCCACATGCATTTAGCTTTGGGATATTGTCTTTGTTAAATTAAAGGAAGCATAATACAATGTTTTTGTTAATTATAGTCTCCAGTTTGCATTGATTGTATTCTTCCCCCAATCCCACCATATTTTCAACACCCTGAAATGCTGACATTCATTTATTCTACCTCATGTAAAAACATATTTATACCTTTTATCACAATCATTGAGCACCCTAGGTTTCACTGAGTTATACAGTCCCTGTCTTTATCTTTCCTCTTTCCTTCTGGTTTCCCACATGCTCCTAACCGTTCTCTTTCAACCATATTCACAGTCATCTTTGTTCAGTGTACTTACATTGCTGTGCTACTATCTCCCAAAATTGTGTTCCAACCCTCTTACTCCTGTCTTTTCCTTTCTGTCTGTAGTGCTCCCTTTAGTGTTTCCTGTAGAGCAGGTATCTTGTTCACAAACTCGGTCATTGTCTGTCAGAGAATATTTTAAGCTCTCCCTCATATTTGAGGGACAATTTTGCCAGATATAGGATTCTTGGTTGGTGGTTTTTCTCTTTCAGTATCTTAAAGATATCATACCATCTTGCCTCCATGGTTTCTATTGAGAAATATGCACATAGTCTTAACAAGCTTCCTTTGTGTGTGATGGATCACTTTTCTCTTGCTGCTTTCAGGATTCTGTCTTTATCTTTGATGTTTGATAATCTGATTATTAAGTGTCTTGGCATAGGCCTATTCAGATCTATTCTGTTTGGGGTATGCTGCACTTCTTGGATCTGTAATTTTATGTCTTTCATAAGAGATGGGAAATTTTCATTGATTATGTCCACTATTATTGCTTCTGCCCCTTTTCCCTTCTCTTTTCCTTCTGGGACATCAATGATACGTACATTCCTGTTTTTCATTTTGTCCTTAAGTTCCCAGAAACATTGCTTGTATTTTTCCATTCTTTTCTCTATCTGTTCTTTTGCTTGTAGGCTTTCAGGTGCATTGTTCTCCAGTTCCTGAGTGTTTTCTTCTGCCTCTTGGGGTCTGCTGTTGTATGTCTCCATTGTGTCTTTCATCTCTTGTGTTGTGCCTTTCATTTCCATAGATTCTGCCAGTTGTTTTTTTGAACTTTCGATTTCTACCTTATGTATGCCCAGTGTTTTCATTATATGCTTCATCTTTTTTGCCATATCTTCCCTAAACTTTTTGTATTGATTTAGCATTTGTTGTTTCAATTCCTGTATCTCAGTTAAAGTGTAAGTTTGTTCCTTTGACTGGGCCATAACTTCATTTATCTAATGTAGGTTGTAGTTTTCTGCTGTCTAGGCATCTGGTTTCCTTGGTTTCCCCAATTGGGTTTTCCCAGACCAGAATGGGCTCAGGTCTTGTAAGGAAGCAATAGTATCTGGTTTCCCTGAGGGTGTCTTAGAAGACTGATACACCCTGTGAGGCCTCAAGCCACTGTGCTTTTCTGCCCAGCAGGTTGTGCCTGTCAGCTCCAGACTGGTGTAAGGAAGTGTGGCCTGTGGCTATTTTTCCCCAGGCTCTGGGTTCTGGTTCTGAATGGAAGGTGGGTAGTAGAGCGTAGCACCACCTCTTTCCTCTTAGGGAAATACACCCCATGGGGAGATGTCATTTGCATTTAAATAGCCTCTCTGCCTGTGCTATCTCCATCCTTGCCTGGGTCAGAGCACTGGGAACTGAAAATGGCTGAGGCATTCTCCACTGGGCCAAAAAAGGGACAGAAAGCTCCCCTTCAAGGCCAGCCCACAGCCACCCTCATTTTCACCCATCAGCCAGAGATAGCACCTGGACTTCTGGGCTTCCCCTCCCTTCCAGAGAGGTCCTCCAGCTCTCCAAGGTCAGTCATCACCAAAAACCTCCCTGCTTGTTGGGGATTCATAGCTTGTATTGAGCAGTCAACATTTGTTAATTAAAACCTCAGTTGGAGCTGGGCTGAGGTATATTTGCTTGTTCAGAGAGTGCTGCTTTCTAGCACAGTGAGGCTTTGCAGTTTGGGCTGCTGGGGGGAGGGGCTCTAAGCTTAGTTCCACAGTTTTTACTTACAGATTTTATGCTCTGATCTCAGGCATTCCTCCCAATCCAGGTTGGTGTATGATGTGTGGACAGTTACATTTGTCCCCCAGCAGTTATTCCAGGTTATTTACTAGTTGTTCCTGGTTGTTTATTAGTTGTTCCAGGGGGACTAACTAGCTTCCACTCCTCTCTATGCTGCCATCTTCTTCCAACTGGTAATTGTTTTTGAAGTAGAGATGTAGTAATTGGCAAGTGACCATTAGTCCAGTTTCCTGTTTAACATCAGCCAAGATTAAGACCAAATGAGATGGCTGTTTGCCATGAGTTTCATGATTTTGCCCTAACCATCTTGTTTCTTGGTTATGCGAAATCAGTCTTAACATTTCTGTAATTCATTTCTGCAACAGAAGTTTGGTCTAGATCAGGGATTTTTTTTTTTTTTTTTTTTGCGGAATGGAGGAAAATACAGCCTAGAAAGGAAAACAACTCTGAAAGATATAGACCATTCATTATTTTTGAAGGCCAAAGTTTAACAATTTCTTGTTGACATTCTGAAAAATGGTTTCCTTACAGTATACTATAGCAGCAGAGCACATAAAACAAATGGTAAAGACTTCAGAAGTGTTGGCATTAGCTCAGTTATTGGTAAAGTCCAGATCAAAATCTCTCTCTCTCTCTCTGACACACACACAAACTCACAAACACACATACCACAGTTTGAATATTCCCATATATTTGCATCTCTTTCTGTGTTTTATAATGGGGAGAGAGAAGCTAGCATTGCTTCTGGAATCATATCAAGCAGCATGAGGGATTAAGAAGCTATGGAAACAGTATGTCTAGTTATATGTAACTTAAAAAGCAGTGGAATTTTGAAAAAAACTAAAGTTCAACAACAAAAAAATAGGGTTTTCTTATGAACTGTACCAAGTTTACATTAAAGTTTTGTTGGTTTTTGCCTCATTCCTTAGCAATATATAGATAGATGATAGATTAGATAGATAGATGGATAGATAGATAGATAGATAGATGTACATTTTACTGGGTTCATCCTGAAATAAGATTTAGAATCTTTTCACCTGATTCCATGACTTTCATTTTTCTATAAATTTTTAAAATTTTTACATGAAAATCTCTCACAAATGTATGCCAAAGCTTTTTCACATTTGTTACATGGTGTTTCCTCCCAACACCTTTGTGAGATAGGTAAAGCCTCCAGGTTTCAGATAAGGAAACTGAGGCCCTGATTGGTTAAGTGTTCTGGCCAAATACACACAGCTCCCAAGTGTTGGAGCCTGGACAACATTCCCTGTCCTCTGCCTCTTGAAGCAATATCCTTCCTACTCTGTCACGTGGTTGTGTGTATCTGTATCTGTCCCACTGAATAAGTGGGACTCCCCCACTGGCCATTCAAACCCATTCTGTGGGGCTAGTCCTGTGACTTTTCTGGTCACTCTCAGATAATGAAAAGTTCTCTTTTCAACTCAGGTCACAAAATAAAAATCCCATTTTCAGTACAGTCCAGTCCCTCTGAAGAGTCAAAACCTCTATCTTCATTTAAAGCTAAAGCTTCTCCATTCCCTCAACTAGGGCCTACAGTGGGGAAGGGGGAGATAGTAGTCATTTTATTCTCTAGTGAGATACCTTGCACTTCTACTACTCTCCTTAACTGAGCTAACCATGGTTTCTGACTTCCTCCAGGGTAAAAGCAGGGCTAGAGAAGAGAGGAAAGGGGCCAAGAAAGACATTATTTGATTGGTGCTGCCATAATAATCCAGCATTGGTGCTCTCTGGGTTTAGGAGATGGTTAAAGCTGTCTCTTATTCTTTGCATTGCTTCATAGGTTTCTCATTTATACACTCAGTGGTTGAGAGGGTTTAATAATTAAAAACTAGTTTCTAAAACCTCCCTAGTCTTGCAGTCTTGGCTGCAACTGAGACAAAAATAGTTTCATTTTAGCATCTTGTTACATATAATTCATTTATTCATTCTTAATATTGTGGCTAGGAACACAAGCTTTGCAGTCAAACAGACCCTGGATTTAAATCCAGTTCCTGCCACTCACTAACTGTGTGACATTTGGAAAGTTTCCTACACTTTCTAAGCTTCCATCTTTATTTTTTAATCTATGAAACAGGGATTATAATACTTCACAGAAGTTGTAAAGATTGAGATAACAATTATTAAGTGTCTGGCATAAAAGAGTTACTCAATAATTGCTGATAGCAATAGCTGTTTTGTTACATAGGCAAAGATGACCCTAGTCAACATTTCAAGGTAGATAGTGTTTGTCAGTTATATCTCCTTTACCTTCTCCTGTCTTCTGGTACCCAAAAGTTCACAGGATTCTTCTCATTTACTCACTCTTCTCGAAGTCCTTCACTAGGTTATCCTTCCTAAGCCCACAAGTTCTGAAAAAAGGCTTTTTTTCTGAGTTGTAAGGATTAAATGACATCATGCATGTAAAGAGATTACCCAGCATCTGGCACCTGTAAGTGCTCAAGAAATAGAGGCGCTATTATTATTGGCTGTAGTGTTACTGTTATGGTCTTCTCCTGTCCCTGTTTCTTTTTTGTTTGTTTTATAAAAATTTACTCTTCACCCTCAATCTCATCTCTTTCATTCTCAACAAATTCACTTTCTTCTCTAATGATTTGCTTGAGACTATTCAAGGTGACAGAGTAGAGTGGTTTTATTAAGAATGCAAGTTCTCTCTCTTGTTGCTCAGATGTGGCCTCTCTCTCTAAGCCAACTCTGCTGGCAAACTCACTACCCTCCACCCTACTTGGGACATGACTCCCAGGTATGTAAGTCTCCCTGGAAATGTGGGGCATGACTCCCAGGGATGAGCCTGGCCCTCATATTGTAGGATTGAGAAAGCCTTTTTGACCAAAAGGGAGAAGAGAAATGAAACAAAATAATGTTTCAGTGGCTGAGAGATCTCAAGTGGAGTCAAGAGTTCATTCTGGAGGTTATTCTTATGCATTATATAGATATCCCTTTTTAGTTTTTAGGTATTAGAATAGCTAGAAGGAAATACTTGAATCTGTTGAACTATAATCCAGTAGAGTTGATTCTAGATGGTAATTGTACAACTATATAGCTTTTATCATATGACCATGTAATTGTGAAAGCCTTGTGACTAACAGTACCTTTACCCAGTGTATGGGCAGATGAGTAATAAAATAATGAATATATGTATAATAGGGGGTTAAGGGGTTTGGGATGGTTTGGGTGTTCTTTCCTGTTTTTATTTTTTCTTTATTTTGGAGTAACGAAAATGTTTTAAAATTGATTGTGACAATGAATGTACAACTATATGAAGATACTGTAAGTCATTTATTGTGTACTTGGATGGATTATATGATGTGTGAATATAATAAAATTGCATTTTAAAAAAATGCAGATTCTGAAATCTCGCCAGCTTGACTTCAAGTCACAGCTCTGTTCCTTACTAGCTGTGTGACCTTGGATGAGTTAATCACTCCTCTGAAACTCAATTTTTTTCATCCATAAAATAGAGACAATGATAGTGTGTACTTTGCAGGTTTTCTGTGATGACTAAATGAGATAATGCATGTAAAACACTTCGTATAAGTCCTGAAGCATTAAGTACTCATTAAATGTTGCCTGTATGGCTTTTCACTATTATTCATGCAATGGTCATTTATTGACTACTTACTATGAGCTCCTCATTGTGCTAAAACTAGGGATAGAGAGATGAGAGGCAAAGACACAGTTCCTGCCTTCAAGAAATTTACAGTCTACAGCAGTGGTTCAAAAGTTGCACATTAGAATCACCTAAGGGGCCTTCAAAACTCTTAATGTTGTATTCATAACCATTAAATCAGACTCTCTGAGGGTGGTGCCTGGGCATCAGGATATTTTCAGGTGGTTTGAATATGTAGTCAGAATTGAGACCCGCTGAACTAGAACAGGGGTTGGCAAACATTTTCTGTAAAGAGCCAGAGTAAAAATTTTAGGTTCTGTGGGCCATGCAGACTCTGTCACAGCTACTGAATTCTGTGGTAGAAGCACAAAAGTTGCCATAGACAATACTAAATACATTAGGTATGGCTATGTTCCAATAAAATTTTATTTACAAAAACAGGTGGCAGGCCACAGTTTACTGACCCCTGATCTCGAGTATCAAAGTAAATCAAAAATCACAACACAGCATGGCAAGTGCGATGACAGGTCAAAAAGAGAAAGCAGGAAGCAATGAAGCTTAAGGTGAACCTTGAAAAGTATGTCGGAGCTAGCCAGGAGAAGCAGGAGAAGGCAGTGGCACAGGAAGAGGAAAGATCTTAAAGGAGAAAAAGGACAGCAATAGCAGTTAGGTGAGCATGGAGAGCTGGTGGACTTCAAAATAGTTGGTATTGTTTGCGTGTACATAAGTGTTATGGGAGAGGTTAACCTGAGAGATATGAACTTATAAGGAGGAGCTGGAACATGGCAAACTTTATATAATGGGGTGATGAATCTAAACTTTATCTTGAAGATCATGGGGGACAATGGCATTATTATAGTCACATTTTAAAGACAGCATTACAGTGGGTGGGAATGAGTGATTGGGGAGTTGCAGCATATTAGTAGCAGTTAAGAAACAATTATAGTGATCATGTAAGAAGTAATGAGAGTGTGAACTATAGTAGGAGCAATAGTGAGGAGAAGAAGTAGAAGAATCCAAAATACATGAAGAAGTAGAATGGACCACAGCAGGTGGACTAATTGAGTTGGGAGAGGATATTGAGGGAGAGGGGTGCATCAGGAAAGGCACCCAAAAAGACACTTTTCCAAAGAGGAAATACAAATGACTAAAGAAACATGAAAAGATGCTTAACCTCACTAGCTATTATGGAAATGCAAATCAAAACCATAATGCGATGTCATTTCTTACCTACTAGAATATGGCCACTATCAAAAAAAAAAAAAACAACAACAACAACAGACAGAAAACTACAAGTTCTGGGAGGACGTGGAGAAATAAGAATGTTCATTCACTGCTGGTGGGAATGTAGAATGGTGCAGCCGCTGTGGAAGGCAGTTTGGTGGTTCCTTAGGAAGTTAAGTACAGAATTGCCGTATGATCCAGCAATCCAACACTAGATATATACTTAGAAGAACTGAAAGCAGAGACACAAACAGACATTTGCACACTGATGTTTATAGTGGTGTAATTCACAATTGCCAAAAGATGAAAACAACCCAAGTGTCCATCAACTGATGAATGACGGTTAAATGAAATGTGGCATATACATACCATGGAATATTATTCAACTGTAAGAAAGAATGAAGTCCTGAGACATGAAACAACATAGATGAACCTTGACTGAAATAAGCCAGACACAAAAGGACAAATATTTTATGGTCTCACTGATATGAACTAATTATAATAAACAAACTCTTGGAGTTAAAACCTAGAGTATAGTTTACCAGGAGATAGAATAAGGGTAGATAATGGGGAGCCGAAGCTCAATTTGTACATATCTTTAATAAGGTTTATTGTAAATGTTTGGAAATAGATAGGGGTGATGGTAGCACATTACTGTGAGTGTAATTAACAGTCCTGAATTATGGATGTGATTACGGTTAAAAGGGGAAGTTTAGGGTCATGTATAACACTAGAAGGAAAGCTAGAGGATGAAACATGGGACTATATAACATAGTGAACTCTGTTGTGGGTGATGACTGTGGTTAATTGTACAAATATAAGAATGTTCTTACATCAACTAGGACAAATGTACATCACTATTACAGGGTATTAATGATAGGGTGATATATGGGGAAAATATGAATAATGCAAACTATGGACTATAGTTAACAGTAGTATTGTAATATTTTTTCATCACTTGTGACAAAGGTACTATACCATTGCTAAGTGTCAATGATAGGCAGGTATAAGGAGATGGGAATTTTCTTTCTGGAGTAATGAGGATGTGCTCAAATTAATTGTGATAATGAATACACAACTCTGTGACTGTACTGAGAGAGCCATTGATTGTGCACTTTGGACAGATTGTATGGTGTGTGAAAAAAACTGTTTAAAAAAGAAAATGAAGCTACCTATGCTACTTCCATACAATGGAATATTATTCAGCCATAAAAAGGAATGAGGTTCTGATCTGTGCCACAACATGGATGAACCTTGAAAACATTAAGCCAAGTGAAAGAAGCTAAACACAAAAGGACAAATATTGTATGAAAGACCTAGAAGGGGCAAGTTCATAGAAACAGAAAGAAGATTAGAGGTTACCAGGGGCTAGGGGACTGGGGGATGGGGAGTTATTGCTTAATGGGTAAAGAATTACTGTTTGAAGTGACAGAAAATTCTTGGTAATGGATGGAGGTGATGGGAGCATGATACTGTGAATATAATTATTGCTACTGAACTGTGCACTTAAAAATGGTTAAAATGGAAAATTTCATATTGTGTGTGTGTACACAGACACACACATATATAAAACCACAATAAAAATTGAACCTAGGGGAAAAAAAATGAAGTCCAGTTTTCTGGCTTATGCAGCTGAGGGCATTTGGTGCAATTTCCTGAAATAAGGAGCACTAGAAGAGGGGCACTGGTGAAAAGATGAAAGGAAGACCAAGAGTGTGATTTCAGACATATGGAATTTAGGATGCCAGTGGGACATCCAGGTGGATACATCCAATAGGCAGTCTTGCTCATAAGAGTGAGGTTTCAATGGGTGATTAGAGATTTTGCAGTCAGCAGCACATAGATGGTAGTTAAAATGGTGGTTTTTGATGAGTTTTCCCATGCAGTGTGGATAAAGAAAAAAAGGATTTAAAAGATCACAATCCTGGGAATACACAAGAGTTGAGAAAGATGAAAAAATTTATGTGGGGTAGCCAGAGTGTTATGGGAAAACAGAAGACAGCAAAGTCATGGATATAGAGCTCCTTTATAGAGTGCTTGATGTGTGTCAGGAACTGTGCTAAGAACTTTATATGGATCATTTTATTTCCAGCAACCCTCTAGGATAGTCAATATTACCATCTCAATTTCAAGCTTGAGGAAACTGAAACACAGAAGGGTTAAGTAATTTTCTCTAGGACACAGAGCTTGGGTTGTTCTTATGTCTCTGACTCAAGAGGACATGCTATTAGCTACTATAATCTCCTGCCTTCCATAGGAACCCAAGTGGAAGAGAGTTTCCAGAAGGTTGGATTAGCCAATATCAAATACTGTGCTGCAAAGATTAAGTAGAGTGAGGACCAAAAAATGTGTGGTCTTTAGATTTGTCAAGAGCCAGACTGCAGTGGGTTAATAAGTGAACAGGAGATGAGGAAAATGCTTTCAAAGGGTAGATGACTCCATCAAGGACTCTTCCATGATGAGGAGGAAGGGGATTGTGGAGGAGGCCATAGAATGTTGAGGGAAGTGATTTGTTTTGTTTGCTTGCCTAACCATGATGAAATGCTGAATTGGAAGAAACTTATGAAGAGAAGAGCTTGAGGACAGAAGTAAGGGGTGGCATAACAGATGGTGCCATCCTACAACAGGTAGTATGATGAAACCATAGTGCAGGACTGGCTCCAGAGAGGATGAGAGTCATCTCTTCCATTGAGATGGGAAAGAAAGAAGAAAGGTTAGAGGGGAATACGGGAAATAATTGCTGGACTTGAGAAAGATCCTGCACAATGGCATCTATTATCCCTGAAATAGAAGATATAACCCTCCAAACACAAAATCCATCCTTCTCCACCCTGCCCTGTAAGTGGGAGGCTAACCTGTATGGATCTTTGGGTTGGGATTGACCAATGGTAGGCACCAGCAAGAGTAGGGAAAGGTGTGGCGAGTAAGATCTGGGTATTTATTCTTCCAGTTTCCTCCTCACCAGGTTGCTTCAGATTGACTATTTCTCTCTACCAAAGGTCACAGCTCCTCCCAGGCAGCCACTCTGTACAGTTGCCCTCTTCAGTTTCTGGTAACTGCTTGCTCTCCCAGCCCCTGCAAGCCTAGGGGTGTAACACTCCCCACAGTTTCTAGCCACATCTTATTGGTTGCCCAAAACTCTGCCCCAATCTTTGTAAATGGTCTCTTCATTAAACTAGTTTCAGTTACCTAGTTTGGATGTGGCATCTAATTCCAGCCAAGACTCAGACTGGAAGAGGAGGAGAAGACATTTACTGAGAATGAGGTGATAGATGTGAGGAGAGTGGAGAAGCTTTGAAATAACTTTCATGGGGAATGGAAGAGGGAATTGACAAGGGACATGCAGAATTTGTTGAAGCAAAGCTCCAGCTGAGGCTAGAAGCTGTCCTTGTATGGGATCAGAGAAGGCAATTGGTTGGCTTGCTCCATGGTTAGAATTTTGTCAATGGTCAAAGAGGCAATGGAGTTCAGAGCACTGGTAGAAAATATTTGAAAAGCAGGGAAACTTAGCAACAAGGCTGCAAAGAGAAGTCATGAAGCTGGCAGGTTGCTGATAGATGGGGGAAAACGGATAATATAATGATTATATTTCCCCCAACAAGTACACAATCAATGGCCATTTGAAAATGAGTTGTTTAAAGGAATGGACCAGGACTAGGATAAGGCAAGTGAAGTGCCTAGGACACAAAATTCATGGAGGCTCTCACTCTCAGGTGCTAATCCTACACTTGCATGACCCTGAGAGTGAGTGCCTCCTTAAATTTTGATCCCTTAGCACCTCCCTTTCTCATCTTAGTCCAAGTCTTGTGCCCAGCGTTCTTATCCCCTGAGATAACTGTTACGATTTTGGCATATTTCCTTCTGCTCTGTTCTCCTAATCATTTATCTGTTTCACTAAGTTGAGATCATACTGCATATACAATTTTATATCTAGCTTTATATACTTGACATTATAATGAAATTGAATCTTCTTTAGAACTGCTTCTATTATATCTCTGCTCACTGGTAATACATATTCACCACAGCAAAACCAGACAATACAGATAAGCAAAAAGAAAAAAAAAAAAAAAGATCCTGTGTAATCTCACTACCCAGGGACAACTACTGTCATCACTTTGCCGCATTTTGAGATTGATTCATAATGTAGACAGTATCTCTGTTGTAGAAATATACTGCCAGCTTGTGGAAGGCTGTGCAGAGAATCTTTGCACAGTTAACTGAGTATAATGAAGTTGGAAGCAGAGTTTTGGGAAGGAAGGGAAGACACCAGGGTCACATTCTTAAGTAGGAGACAAGCACACCCTGCTTAAAGATCTTACATTTTACCCCCAGACATCAAAGAGCCCATTCTGCTACCCAAAGTGCAAAAGCTCAATCTGTGGGGAAATTATATAGAAAAAAAATTTAAAAGATCCTGTTTGTTTGAATAATTTTTAATAATTATTTGATAAGCCTCTTAACACTCTAAGCTTATTTTTTGGACAACTGCTGTCCTGTAGTACTTTAAATAAAGGACAATATAATGTTAAATTCCCAGGTAAAAGGCAGGATTTATGGGTATGGCTACACTAAATGTAATCATGATCATATTTAATAATAATGTATGATAAACATTTATTTATTTATTTAGACTCTAGTTTTCCGTTAGAAAACTTTGAAAAATCTTGATGCCTCCTCCATTACCTAGTGAACAAACTCTCCTCACAATCTGGCCCTAAAACAGCTTTTCAAAATTTTCTCTTTCTACTGTTCCTTTAGGACCATCACTACTAACACCATTACCACCACCACCTTCACCTCCACTGTCCTCTCCTCTTCCCCTCCACCTGTTATTCTAGCTGCATGGGATTACTCCCTCTGCCCAAAATTCATCCCTACTTTCCTGCCTCCGTGTCCTTTTGTACTCAGATTGCCTACAAAGCATTTTTGTTTCCCAGTTTACATGTTGAGCTCTGTCTTTCCAAAGACCCAACCCAAAGGACAATTCTAGCATGAAGTCTTCCTAGATTCAGCCAACTAGAAGCAATTTTGAATTGGATTTTTGGTACTGCTCAAATTCTTATTGCAGTGAGGGATATGGTTTTGAGTAGAATCAATAAACCTTTATTTTCTTGATAGGATATTTGGTGACAAGGGACAAATAGGGAACTCTATAATCAGTCAGTGGATATTCTGATAAATGACGGTGCTCATATTTGCAACCTGATGAGAATTCAGATTTGAAGCACTGGTGAGTGTTGAGAAAGCAAATATCAGATTTCTCAGAGGAGTGGGTGATACAGGTCCTGTTAAATAAAAATATGACATTTGGGATCCAAATGTGGGAATATGGATAGAAAGAACAAAACTAAGAGACAAGAGAGGGTAAGAATGAGTTATACCTCTCTCCCTTCATTAATGATGAGATATAGTAGGAAGCAAATGGGATTTGGAGGGGAGGAAGCTGAGAGCCTGTTCTGGGCCAGGCCTCATGCTAAACACTTTGTAAACACTGTCTCACTTAGTCTCACAAGCACACTTTTTGGAATTGGTCAGCCTAGATATGAGTTGTAGTGCTATACCTCACCAGCTCTGTTAATTTGGGTGAGTCTTTTCATGCTCTTCAAGCTTCCGATTCCTCATCTTTAAAATAGTACAAACAGGTTCTCTGAAGGGTTTTTGCAACAATCAAAGAGGTCATATATATGTAAAGGAACTCTGTACACCCTTCTTCTCCACAGAAATTTCTCATACCATTGTCATAACACAAGGTATAAGTGAAAGAGGATTATTTTTTGTGATTCATTCATTGTCCATGAGTCAACAAATATTGCTTTGTGTGCCAGGCATTAGGGATAGAGCAGAAGCTTCCTTCACCAAGTACGGTCTAGGTTCAATGCTAGGACCTTGTAGGGACTTGTCATCATAGGAGGCTTACGCCCTTGGGCCATTCTTCCTGAATTGCAGTTAATGACTAGGAAACCTAACTAAGGAATATGTTTCCTTGAGGGGCCGAGGAAGGCAAAAAAAATCAAGAGACTATGCAGTTGTCCCAACAGTCAGACCAGAGCTTACTGGGATGAGTCTTAGAAGGGCAGGACTAAAGTATCCAAAATCTAATTTGTCTTCCTCCCACTGCATGAGGCTGGATTACAGACATGAATTGTATGGACACACTCTTCTGATTGCCCCATAGCATGTACCCTGGACAGTCTCACATATAAAATAATGTATCTGGCCAAGACTGATGGAATTGCTTTCAAAGATGGGATTGGGTCTAAGAAAGATTACAGACCCAGGGCTATTTTTCCCAAGGCAATTGCCTTGCAAAAAGAAGTCCCTAATCCTCAGTAGTGGCAGCAAAAGTAAAAGTAAACATGGGTTGAAGAAAACCAGCACTGGGTATTTGCTTACAAGCTGAGTAAGTGGGAAATCTATTTCTGGTATTACTCCTACTCCTAGCCAGGTTTGGGCCTATATATTCAAATGGAAGGTACCTGGCTCCAGTGCCATGGTTGATTGGTTTGTTTCTTTCTCTCTCTGTCCCTTTCTCTGTCTCCCCCTTCCTTCCTTTCTCCCTGTCTCTCTTTTTCTTTTTCTTTTCTTTCTGTAGCACTTTTACTGAGGTATACTTGATATACAATAAGCTGAACTTATTTAAAATTGTACCTCTTGATAACTGTTGCTGTGTATATACACACATGAAACTATTGCCTTAATCAATAAAGAACACATTTCCCCAAAAGTTTCCTTGTGCCTCTTTGTAATCTCTCTTTCCCACCCATCTATCCCCTCCAGAATTAGGAAACTATTGTTCTATTTCTGCCACTAGAGATTAATTTGCATTTTCTAAAATATTGTATGAATGAAATCATACAGTATGTACTCTTTTTTGTCTGAATTTTTCATTTAACATAATTTCTTTGAGCTTCATCCATATTGTTGCATGTATTAGTAATTCAGTGTTTTTTATTGCTGAATAGTATATAATTGGTTGATCCACACATCACAATTTGTTTATCCATACACCTGTTGATTGACATTTGGGTTGTTAGCAGTTTGGGGGCTGTTACAAATAAAGTTGCTATGAACATTCATGTGGCAGTCTTTGTATAGACAGATGCTTTCTATCATCTTGGATAAATACCTAATGAAATGGTTGGATCATATGGTAGGTGTATGTTTAACTTTTTTAAAAACTGTCAAATAGTTTTCCAATGTAGTTGTACCATTTTACATCCCCAGCAACAATATAAGAGCTTTCTAGTTCCTCCAGATCCTGGTCAGCATTTGGAATGGACAGTCTCTGAAATTTTAGCCATTCTAATAGGTATGTAGTAGCATTTCACTGTGATTCTAATTTTCACTTCCCTAATGGTAAATGATAGCAAGCATCTTTTCATGTGCTTATTTGTTATCTATATATCTTCTTTATCTGTTCAAATCTTCTCTCTATTTTTAATGTTTTTATTCCTTATTATTGTGTTTTGAGAGTTAATTATTTATTCTGTATACAAATCCCTTGTCAAATGTGTGCTTGGCAGATATTTACTCCAAGTCTTTTTATTTTCCTAACACTGTCTTTTGAACAGCAGAATTTTAAATTTTGATGCAGCCCAAGGTACCAATTTTTTCATTGATGAATCATGCTTTTGGTGTCCTGTCTAAGAAATCTTTGCCTAACCCAAATTAGCAAAGATTTTCTCCTATACATTCATACAGAAATTTTAGAGTTTTAAGTTTCACATTTAGGACTACAATTCATTTTGAGTTAATTTTTGTATGTGGTGCAAGTATGGACCGAAGTTGTTTTGTTTTTGTTTTGCGTATAGATAACCAATTGTTTCAGTACCACTTTTTGAAAAGATTATTTTTTTTGTACTGAACAACCTTTGCACCTTTTTCAAGAATCAATTCTCCATATTTGTTAATTTGTTCTTCTTCCTCTAATTCCTCCAGTTCTGAGGTTATGTCTTTGATATCTAAACTTTATTCTTTTTTAATGTAATCATTTAGAGCTATAAATTTCCCTCTTAGCACTGCTTTTGTTGCACCCCATAAATTTGTGTATATGTGTTTTCATTTTCATTCACCACAAGTTATTTCCTAATTTCACTTGTGATTTCCTCTTTAATCTATTGGTTGTTTAAGAGTATATTGTTTAACTCTTATTCATTGTTGGTGGGACTGTATAATGGTTCAGCTACTCTGGAAGTCAGTCTGGCAGTTCCTTAGAAAACTAGATATGGAGTTACCCTTCAATCCAGCAATTGCACTTCTCAGTATATACCCAGAAGATCTGAAAGCAGTGACACGAACAGACATCTGCACGTCAATATTAGTAGCAGCATTATGCACAATTGCCAAGAGATGGAAACAAGCCAAATGTCCTTCAAGAGATGAGTGGATAAATAAAATGTGGTATATACAAACGATGGAATACTAGCGGCAGTAAGAAGGACCGATGTTGTGAAACATATGACAACATGGATGAACCTTGAAGACATAATACTGAGCAAAATAAGCCAGTCACAAAAAGAGAAATATTGTATGCTACCTCTAATGTGAACATTGAAAAATGTAAAATAAATGGTTTATAATGTAGAATGTAGGGGAACTAGCAATAGAGAGCAATTAATGGAGGGAGAATGATAACCCAATAAGAACAGATAAGCTATCATGGGTAAATTTAACATTCTGGGAATGCCCAGGAATGACTATGGTCTGTTAAATTCTGATGGGTATGGTAGGAACAAGTTCACAGAAATGTTGTTATATTAGGTTATTTTCTTGGGGTAGAGTAGGAACATGTTGGAAGTAAAGTAGTTATTTTAGGATAGTTGTCTTTTTCTTACTCCCTTGTTATGTTATGTTTGTTTGAAATTTTTTTTACTGTATGTTTTTTTTAATTTTTTGATATAGTTAATTTAAAAAAAAGAGTTAATTAAAAAAACAATGAAAAAAATATGCAGAGCCCCCTTGAGGAACTGGTGGAGAATTCAGGGATGTTGGGCTTCCCCACCTCGATGGTTGCTGATGTGCTCACAGACATAGGGGACTGGTGGTTTGATGGGCTGAGCCCTCTACCACAGGACTTGCCCTTAGGAAGACTGTTGCTGCAAAGGAGAGGCTAGGCCTGCTTATAATTGTGCCTAAGAGCCTCCTCCCGAATGCCTCTTTGTTGCTCAGATGTGGCCCTCTCTCTCTAGCTAAGCCAACTTGGCAGGTGAAATCACTGCCCTCCCCACTACGTGGGATCTGACACCCAGGGGAGTGAACTCCCTGGCAACATGGAATACGACTCCTGGGGAGGAATCTAGACCCAGCATCGTGAGATGAACATCTTCTTGACCAAAAGGAGGATGTGAAAGGAAATGAAATAAGTTTCAGTGGCTGAGAGATTCCAAAAGGAGCCGAGAGGTCACTCTGGTGGGCACTATTGCACAAAAAATAGACAACCCTTTTTAGATTCTAGTGAATTGGAATAGCTAGCAGTAAATACCTGAAACTATCAAACTACAACCCAGAACCCATGAATCTTGAAGACAATTGTATAAAAACGTAGCTCATGGGAAGTGACAATGTGATTGGGAAAGCCATGTGGACCACACTCCCCTTTGTCCAGTGTATGGATGAATGAGTAGAAAAATGGGGGAAGGGAAAAAACAAACAAACAAAGGCACCCAGTGTTCTTTTTTACTTTAATTGTTCTTTTTCACTTTAATTTTTATTCTTATTATTTTTGTGTGTGTGGTAATGAAAATGTTCTAAATTTAATTTTGGTGAATGCACAACTATATAATGGTACTGTGAACAACTGAATGTACACTTTGTATGACTGCATGGTATGTGAATATATCTCAATAAAAAGGAATTTTTTAAAAAATAGTATATTGTTTAATATCCACATATTTGTGAATTTTCCATTTCTCCCTCAGTTCTTGATTTCTAGCTGCATTCCAGTATGGTTGGAGAAGACACACAATATGCCATTATTTTTTTTTAATTTATTAAAACTTGTTTTGTGGCCTAAGATATGGTCTATCCTGGAGAATGATCCAATGTGAACTCAAGAAGAATGTGTATTCTGTTACTGTTGAATGAAGTGTTCTATAAACGTCTGTTAGGTTTAGTTGGTTGAGTATCATTCACGTCTTTTATTTTCTGATTGATTTGCTGTCTATGTTATATTTGTTATTGAAAGTGGGGTATTAAAATCTCCTACTATTAATGTAGAACTGTCTATTTCTCCCTTCAAATCTGTCAGTATTTGCTTCATATATTTGGAGGCTCTGCTTTTAGATATGTGTATATATTTATAATTGTTACACCTTCTTGTTGAAATGACCCCTTTATCAGTATGTAATGACCATCTTTGCCCCTCATGGGAGTTTTTTACTTAAAGTCTATTTTATCTAATATTGGTTCTCTTTTTGTTACTACTTACTCAGATACCACCCAGTTACTACCCAGTTACTTACCCAGTTACTACCCAGTTCTCTTTTTGTTACTACTTGCATGGCATATTTTTTTCCATCCTTACACTTTCAACCTACTTATGTTTTTTAATTTAAGGCAAGTCTTTTTTAAACAGCATATAATTCAGTCATGCTTTTTTATCCATTCTGACAATCTCTGCCTTTTGACTGGAGTGTTTAATCCATTTACATTTAAGGTCTCTACTGCTAATGCATGACTTTCTTCTGCCATTTTGCTATTTAGCATTTGTAAGTCTTATACCATTTTTGTCCCTCAAGTCTTCCATTAATACTTACTTTTATATTTATTTTATTTTTTATGTTGTACCTTTGAGTGCCTTCTTATTTCTCTCTAGATGTATTTTTCATGTATTTTCCTTGTTAGCATGGAGTTAAACTTTAATATCCTAAACACATAAAAATCACATTTGGTTTGATACCAACTTGATTTCAATAGCATATACAAACACTTCTCCTACACCCCTCCATCCCTCCACCCGTTTTTGTACTTGTTATTAGTTATATCTTTATGCATTGTGTATCCAAAACCATAGATCTATCACTATGTATTTGTATCATTATATGTTTGTATTTTAGCACCTATAGGAAGTAAGAAGTGGAGTTACATACCAAAAAATACAATACAATCGTACTGACATTTATAACTGCCCTAATGGTAACCTTTACTGGAGGTCTTTATTTCTTTATGCTGCTTTGAACCAATGTCTAGTGTCTTTTCTTTTCAGTCTGAAGAACTCACTTTAGCATGCTTATAGGGCAGGTAGTGGTGATAAACCCCCTTAGCTTTTGTTTATCTGGGAATGTCTTTTTCTGCAGATTTTATTGAGATATAGTCATGCTTTATTTGTAGAATTCATTGATTAGTTCTAGTAGCTTTGTTGTGGATATTTCAGGATTTTCTATAGATAGGATCATGTCACCTGCAAATACTAAAAGTTTTACTTCTTCCTTTCCAATTTGGATGCCTTTTATTTCTTTTTCTTGCCTAATTACTCTGGCAAGAACTTCCAGTACAATTTTGAATAACAGTGGTGGCAGTGGGCATTCTTGTCTTGTTCCAGATCTTAGAAGGAAAGATTTTCGTCTTTCCCCATTGAATTAGCTGTGAGTATTTCATATGTGCCCTTTATCATGTTGAGGAGGTTTCCTTCTAATCCTAGTGTTCTAAGTGTTTTTATTAAGAAAGGGTATTGGAGTTTGTCAAATGCCTTTTCTACACCACTTGATATGATCATGTGTGTCTTTCCCTTATTATATTAAAATGGTGTATTACATTGATTTTCTTATAATGAACCACTCTTGCATTCCTGGGATATATCTCACTTGATCATAGTTTATAATTCTTTTAATATGCTGTTGGATTAGGTTTGCTAGTTTTTTGTTAAGAATTTTTTTGCATCTACATTCCTAAAGAATACTGGTCTGTAATTTTCTTTTTTCATAGTATCTTTATCTGGCTTTGGTATTAGGGTCATGATGGCTTCATAGAATGAGTTAGGCAGTGTTCCCTCCCATCTGGAAGAGTTTGGGCAGCAATGGTGTTAATTCTTCTTGGAATGTTTGGTAAATTCACTAGTGAAGCCATCAAGTCCTGTACTTTTCTTTGTTGGGGGGTTTTTCATTGCTGATTCAAAGTTTTTACTTGTTTTCTGTCGAGATTTTTTATTTCTTCTGTGTCAGTGTAGGTAGTTTGTGTGTTTGTAGGAATTTGTTCATTTCATCTAATTTTTTTGGCACACAGTTATTCATTGTATCCTCTTAAAATTCTTTTTTTTCTTGAGAGGTTAGTAGTCACTCCCCTCTGTCATTTTTCTTTTAGTTATTATCATCCTCTATCTTTTCTTCTTTGTCAGTGTAGCTAAAGATTTGTGAATTTTGATCTTTTCAGAGAATGAACTTTTGGTTTTGTTGATTCTTTCTCTGTTGTATTTTTTATTCTCTATTTCACCAAGAGCATCTCTTAATATTTTTTAAGATGCATTTTCTTGATTTAGCACTCACCCAGTTACTCCAACCCTTTAATAGTTTTCTGGAATTTTGAGGAAGATGGCTCTGGAAATTTTTGCTAGTTGGTCAAAGATTCTGTGGGGGAACTGCATCCTGGATCATTTTATGACACTGTGTCAGTAAGCTGAAAGTCCACATTTATTTTTCTGGTGTTAATAGGGTATATTTTTCCAGCCTTGTATTTTTAAACTTTTGGTGTCTTTATAGCTAAAATATATTCTTGTAAGTAACATAAACTTGGATCTTGGATTTTTATCAAACCTCAAAGTCTCTGACTTTTATTTGGGGTAGGTATTAGTTATCTATCATTGCTTAACAAATTACCCCCAACATAGTGTCTTAAAATGGCAAATATTTATTATCTCACAGTTTCTGTGGGCCAGGAATCCAGAGACAGTTTAGCTAATCAAAGTAGTTCAGAAGGCTGCACTCAAGTTGTCTGCTGGGCTGACAGTCATCTCAGTACTCTACTAGGGGAAGATTTGCTTCCAAGCTCACTCATTTGGCTATTGGAAGGCTGTTCTAGTTTGCTAATGCTGCCGGAATGCAAAACACCAGAGACGGATTGGCTTTTATAAAAGGGGGTTTATTTGGTTACACAGTTACAGTCTTAAGGCCATAAAGTGTCCAAGGTAAGTCATCAACAATCGAGCACCTTCACTGGAGGATGGCCACGGTGTCCGGAAAACCTCTGTTAGCTGGGAAGGCACGTGGCTGGCATCTGCTCCAAAGTTCTGGTTTCAAAATGGCTTTCTCCCAGAATGTTCCTCTCTAGGCTGAAGTTCCTCAAAAATGTCACTCTTAGTTGCACTTGGGGTATTTGTCCTCTCTTAGCTTCTCTGGAGCAAGAGTCTGCTTTCAATGGCCGTCTTCAAACTGTCTCTCATCTGCAGCTCCTGTGCTTTCTTCAAAGTGTCCCTCTTGGCTGTAGCAGCTTGCTCCTTCTGTCTGATCTTATATAGTGCTCCAGTAATTTGGTGGGGCCAACACCTCCATGGAAATTATCCAATCAGTCATCACCCACAGTTAGGTGGGGTACATCTCTGTGGAAATACTTGAAGAATTACAATCTCATTAACACTGCTATGTCTGCCCACACAAGATTATATCAAAGATAATGGCGTTTGGGGGGACATAATACATTCAAACTGGCACAAAGGCCTTAGGTCCTTACTTGATGTTGACTTGAGATATGAGTTCATTACCACTTGGACCTCTCCACTGGGCAGTACAGAACATGGCTGCATGCCCCTCTCTCTGAGCAAGCAAGCAAGATGGAAGCCACAGGAATTTTGTTAGTTAATCTCAAAAGTCACATTCCATAGCCATATTCTATTCATTAGAAGTGAGTCTCTAGCTCCATCCCACATACAAGGGGAGGGAATACATATGGGTTTGAATACCAGGAGCAAGACTCATTCAGTGCCATTTTAGAAGCTATGTACCACAGGGTGTTTAGACCATTTATATTTCATGTGATTATTGATGTGGTTACATTGAACTTTATTATTTTGGTATTTGTTTTCTATTTGTCCTTCTTTTGTTTGAAACTTTTCCCTATTTTATGCTGTCTTTTGAATTATTTGAATGATTTCTTTATTCCATTTTATCTCCATTGTTGGATTATTAGGTATAAATCTTTGTTTTGTTATCTTAGTGATTACTTTAGGGTTTAGAGCATACATTTTCAACTTATCACATTCTACCTTAAAGTGATGTTATGCCTACCACTTCATGTGTTGTATAAGAGCATTATAATCACATACTTCCAATTCCCACCTCCAGGTCTTTATGCTATTGATGCCATGTATTTTCTTTTAAATATGGTATAAATCCCACAATACATTGTAAAATTTTTGTTTAAACAGTCAATTATCTGTGAAAGAGACTTGAATAACAAGAAAAAATCTTAGAGACTTACCAATGTAGTTATCACTCCTGATGTTCTTCATTCATTGATGTAGACCCATACTTCCATCTGGTGTCATTTTCCTTCTGCCTTAAGAACTACCTTTAACATTTCTTATAGTGAATATTTTCTGGTGATGAATTGTCCAGCTTTTGCATATCTGATAAAGTCTTTATTTTACCTATATTTTTGAAAGATATTTTCACTGAATATAGAATTCTTGCTTAATATTTTTTTCATTTCATATTTTAAAGATTGCTCCACTGTCTTTTCACTGTTTCTGACAAGAAATATGCTAGAATCCTAATTTTTTTAAGCAATTTTATTATGATATTCCTTGGTATAATGTTTTTCATGTTTCTTGTGTTTGGGTTCATTGAGATTCCAGGTATCTGTGGGTTTGTAGTTTTCATCAAATTTGGAAATTTTTTAGTCATTATATCTACAAACAATTTTCTGTCCTTCCTCTCCTTTAGGGACTTGAATTACACATATCCTGGACTGCATGAGGTTGTCCCATAGCTCACTGATGCTCTTTTCGTTAGACTTTTTCCTCTGTGTGTTTCATTTTGGATAGTATATAGTGCTATGCCTTCAAATTCATTAATTCTTTATTTTGCAGTGTCTATTCTACCATTAATGCCATGTCATGTATTTTTAATCTCAGACATTGTAATTTTCTTGTCTAGAAATTCTATTTGGGTCTTTTTTTTTTTTTTTTAATTCAGTTTTATTGAAATACACCCACACACCACACAATCATCCACGACACGCAATCCACTGTCCACAGCACGACAACACAGCCACGCGTTCACCACCACAATCCATCTCCGAACACCCTCCCCACACCAGAAAGAACCAGAACAAGAACAAAAAATAAAAGCGAAAAAAAAAACACCCAAACCATCCCCCCATCCCACCCCACCCGTCCTTCAGTCTTCATCCCCACTCCCCCACCCATCCACACACTAGACAAAGGGGGTGCGATCCACAAGGCCTCCAAAACCACACCGTCACCCCCTGCAATCCACACCACCACATAACTGTCCCCAGGAGTCCAGGCTGCCGGGCCGGAGCCCGGCAGTGTCAGGCATTCACTTCCAGCCACTCCAACACACCAAAGCCCAAGAGGTGTTATCTGTACAGTGCACAAGAATGTTCACCAGAGTGACCTCTCGACTCCACCTGGAATCCCCCAGCCACTGAAACCATTCCGTCCCACCTTGCATCCCCCCTTTGGTCAAGAAGACACTCTCAGTCCCACGATGCCGGGCCCACACTCATCCCCGGGAGCCACACCCCGTGTTGCCAGGGAGATTTACACCCCCGGGAGCCGGGCCCCACGTAGGGGGGAGGGCAGCGAGCCCACCTGTCGAGATGGCTCAGTTAGAGAGAGAGAGGGCCACATCTGAGCAACAAAGAGGTACTCAGGGGGAGACTCCCAGGCACCATTACATACAACTCCAGACCCTCCCCTGTGGTAACGTGCCCCACAAGGGCAAGGTCCCATGCTCAAGGGCCCAGCACATCAAACCACCAGTCCCAACGTTTGCGACAACATACGCTAGGGGATCAGCATCTCAAAGCCCAGAGACAGGCCCCACAATTCAGGGATAGAGTCAACCGCTGCAAGAGCCCACAATCCAGGCACTACCACAACCATTGTGTCCACGCTAGGCTACGCTCCAAGACCCAACCCCGAGTCCACACACTGCAGCCAGTCCACACCGGCGAGGCATCACCGCTCCCACCATGCCTTCCCCAACAACTCCACTCCCACACATATATTCTCCCACAATTCCACAGACCCACATTCACACACCACACATCCATCCACAGTGCACAACCAGCTGCCCACGGCACCACCAAAAAGCTGCACATCCACCACCACAATCAGCACCCGAACACACCAACCACCACAAGAAAACTTTCCTCTTTTCTTCTTCTCCAGCAACAAGAAAAAATGTCAAAAAGAAAAACAACATGTCGCACAACACAACACACCACCAAGGACAGCAAACAACACCACCACCAAGAATAACACACCACTCCCCTATATCCCCCCCACACACACATCCAGCAATGGCACACCGCCTTTGTTACATTTAATGGAGGTATATTACAATGTTACTGTTGACCATAGACTCCAGTTTGCTTTGATTATGTTTTTTCCTGAATACCATCCCTTTTTCAAATTTCTACATGGTTGACATTCATTTGCTTTCCCACATGCAAAAACATTTTTATATTTGTATATTTAGTAACAGTCATTGGCCACTCCAGTTTTTGCCACGTTATACAGTCCCAGTCTTTATCATCTATCGTTACCTCTGGTGTCATACATTCTCCTATCCCACCTCTTTCAGCTTTACTCACAGACATCTTTGTTCAGTGTACTTACAATACCGTGCTACCATCACACAGCATTATGCTATCTATTTCTAGATCTATGCGATCAATCCTAAACATTCTGTAGTCCTTCAGCATCAAATGGCTGATCTCTGCCCTCTTTCTATCTCCTGGTTGCCTGTTTGTCAGCTTTTAACTCCCAAAGTTTGTTCATTAATATCTGTTCATATTAGTGAGACCATACAGAATCTGTCCTTTTGTTTCTGGCTAACTTCACTCAACATAATGTCCTCAAGGTTCAGCCACATTATTACATGATCCATGTCTTTGTTCTGTCTTACAGCTGCATAATATTCCATCATGTGTATATACCACAGTTTGTTTATCCACTCGTCCTTTGATGGACATTTGGGCTGTTTCCATCTCTTGGCAATTGTGAATAATGCTGCAATAAACATTGGTTTACAAATGTCTGTCTGTGTCTTAAGTTTCAGTTCCTCTGAGTATATACCCAGCAATGGAATAGCTGGGTCATATGGCAAATCTATATTTAGCTTCCTGAGGAACCTCCATACTGTCTTCCAGAGTGGTTGCACCATTCTACATTCCCACCAACAATGAATAAGTGTGCCTCTTTCTCCACATCCTCTCCAGCACTTGTCATTTTCTGTTTTTTGGATAATGGCCATTCTGGTAGGTGTGAGATGATATCTCATTGTGGTTTTGATTTGCATTTCCTTAATAGCCAGTGAAGTTGAGCATTTTTTCATATGCTTTTGAGCCATTTGTATTTCCTCTTCAGAAAAATGTCTGTTCATGTCTTTTGCCCATTTTTTAATTGGATTGTTTGTCTTTCTGTTATTGAGATGCAGGATTCCTTTATATATTCGGGATATTAAACCCTTATCTGATATGTGGTTTCCAAATATCATCTCCCATTGTGTAGGTTGCCTTTTTACTTTTCTGACAAAGTCCTTTGATGTACAAAAGTGTTTAATTTTGAGGAGATCCCATTTGTCTATTTGTTCTTTGGTTGCTCGTGCCTTGGGTGTGAGGTCTAAGAAACCACCTCCTTTCACAAGATCTCTAAGGTACTGCCCTACATTTTCTTCTAAGAGTTTTATGGTCTTGGTGCTAATGTTTAGGTCTTTGATCCACTTTGAGTTAATTTTGGAATAAGGTGTGAGATGGACATCCTCTTTCATTCTTTTGGAAATGGATATCCAGTTCTCCAAACACCATTTATTGAACAGGCTGCTCTTTCCCAGTTGCTTTGGCTTCACTGCCTTATCAAAGATCAGTTGTCCATAGATGTGAGGGTCTACTTCTGAACACTCAATTCGATTCCATTGATCAGTATATCTGTCCTTATGCCAGTACCATGCTGTTTTGAGCACTGTAGCTTTGTAATATGCTTCAAAGTCAGGTAGTGTGAGACCTCCCACTTCATTCCTCTTTCTCAAGACATTTTTGGCTATTCGGGGCACCTTACCCTTCCAAATAAATTTAGTTATTGGTTTTTTCTATTTCTGTAAAGTAAGTTGTTGGGATTTGAATTGGTATTGCATTGAATCTGTAAATCAGTTTAGGTAAAATTGCCATCTTAACTATATTTAGTCTTCCAATCCATGAACATGGTATGTTCTTCCATTTTTTCAGGTCTTGTTCAATTTCTTTTAGCAGTTTCTTATAGTTTTCAATGTAAAGGTCTTTTGTGTCCTTGGTTAAGTTTATTCCTAAATACTTGATTCTTTTGGTTGCTATTGTAAATGGGATTTTTTTCTTGATTTCCTCCTCTTGTTGCACATTACTTGTGTATAGGAACACTACAGATTTTTGCGTGTTGATCTTGTAGCCTGCTACTTTGCTGTATTCATTAACTAGTTGTAGTAGCTTTGCTGTAGATTTTTCCGGATTTCCTACATATAGAATCATGTCATCTGCAAATAGTGAAAGTTTTACTTCTTCCTCTCCAATTTGGATGCCTTTTATTTCTTTTTCTTGCCTAATTGCTCTAGCTAGAACTTCCAGCACAATGTTGAATAGCAATGGTGATAGTGGGCATCCCTGTCTTGTTCCTGTTCTTAGAGGAAAAGCTTTCAGTCTCTCCCCATTGAGTGTGATGTTAGCTGTGGGTTTTTCATATATTGCCTTTATCATGTTGAAAAAGTTCCCTTCTATTCCTATCCTTTGAAGTGTTTTCATCAGGAAAGGATGTTGAATTTTGTCAAATGCCTTTTCTGCATCAATCGAGATGATCATGTGGTTCTTCTGCTTTGATTTATTGATGTGGTGTATTACATTAATTGATTTTCTTGTGTTGAACCAGCCTTGCATACCTGGAATAAATCCCACCTGGTCGTGGTGTATAATTCTTTTAATGTGCTGCTGGATTCGATTTGCGAGTATTTTGTTGAGGATTTTTGCATCTATATTCATTAAAGAAATTGGTCTATAATTTTCTTTTTTTGTAGTATCTTTGCCTGGTTTTGGTATTAGGGTGATGTTGGCTTCATAGAAAGAGTTAGGTAGCTTTCCCTCTTCTTCAATTTTTTTGAAGAGATTGAGCAGGATTGGTACTAATTCGTTCTTGAATGCTTGGTAGAATTCACATGTGAAACCATCTGGTCCTGGGCTTTTCCTTTTTGGGAGCTTTTTGATGACTGACTCAATCTCTTTACTTGTGATTGGTTTGTTGAGGTCATCTATTTCTTCTTCAGTTAATGTCGGTTGTTTATGCTTTTCTAGGAAGTTGTCCATTTCATCTAAGTTGTCTAGTTTATTAGCATATAGTTGCTCATAGTATCTTCTCATTATCTCCTTAATTTCTGCAGGGTCGGTAGTTATATTTCCTTTACCATTTCTGATTGCATTTATTTGCATCTGCTCTCTCTTTTTTTTTGTTAGCCTAGCCAGTGGTCCATCGATTTTATTGATTTTCTCAAAGAACCAACTTCTGGTTTTGTTGATTCTCTCTATTGTTTTCCTGTTCTCAATTGCATTTATTTCTGCTCTAATCTTTGTTATTTCTTCCCTTCTGCTTGCTTTGAGGTTAGTTTGCTGTTCTTTCTCTAATTCCTCCAGGTGAGCAGTTAACTCTTCAATTTTTGCTCTCTCTTCTCTTTTAATATAGGCATTTAGGGCAATAAATTTCCCTCTCAGCACTGCCTTTGCTGCATCCCATAAGTTTTGATAAGTTGTGTTTTCATTGTCATTTGCCTTGAGGTATTTACTAATTTCTCTTGTAATTTCTTCCTTTACCCACTGGTTTTCTAAGAGGGTGTTGTTTAGCCTCCATATGTTTGTGAATTTTATGACCTTCTGCCTTTTATTTATTTCCAACTTCATTCCATTGTGGTCTGAGAAAGTGTTTTGTATAATATCAATATTTTAAAATTTGTTGAGACTTGCTTTGTGACCCAACATGTGGTCTATCCTAGAGAATGTTCCATGAGCACTTGAGAAAAAAGTGAATCCTGCTGTTGTTGGATGTAGTGTTCTATAAATGTCTGTCAAGTCTAGTTCATTTATCATACAATTCAACATCTCTGTTTCTTTAGTGATCCTCTGTCTAGATGTTCTATCCATTGATGAGAGTGGTGTATTGAAGTCTCCAACTATTATTGTAGAGGTATCTATTTCTCCTTTCAGTGATTGCAGTGTTTGCCTCATGAATTTTGGGGCATTCTGGTTTGGTGCATAAATATTTATGACTGTTATGTTTTCTTGATGAATTGACCCTTTTATTAATATATAGTGTCCTTCTTTGTCTCTTTTAATTGTTTCACTTTTGAAGTCTAACTTGTCTGATATTAATATAGCTACTCCCGCTTTTTTCTGGTTGTTGTTTGCATGAAATATCTTTTTCCAACCTTTCACTTTCAGTCTATGTTTGTCCTTGTGTCTAAAGTGAGTTTCTTGTAGACAGCATATAGATGGGTCCTGTTTTTTAATCCATTCTGCCAGTCTGTGTCTTTTTATTGGGGAGTTTAATCCATTTACATTTAGTGTTATTACTGTAAGGGCAGTACTTTCTACTACCATTTTGTTTTTTGGAATTTATATGTCATATCTTATTTTTTCCTCTCCTTTTACCTTTCCTGATAATCTTCATTTCTGCACTCTTCTCCAACTCTCTCTCTCCTGTCTTTTCCTATCAGCCTGTAGCATTCCTTTAGTATTTCTTGTAGTGCCGGTCTCTTATTCACAAACTCTCTCAGTGTCTGTTTGTCTGAAAATGTTTTAATCTCTCCCTCATTTTTGAAGGAAAGTTTTGCTGGATATAGAATTCTTGGTTGGCAGTTTTTCTCTTTCAGTATCTTAAATATATCATGCCACTGTCTTCTTGCCTCCATGGTTTCTGCAGAGAAATCTGTACATAGTCTTATTGACTTTCCCTTGTATGTGATGGATTGCTTTTCTCTTGCTGCTTTCAGAATCCTCTCTTTGTCTTTGACATTGGACAATCTGACCAGTAAGTGTCTTGGATTAGGTTTATTGGGATCTATTCTATTTGGGGTACGTTGTACTTCTTGAATCTCTAATTTTCTGTCTTTTATAAGAGTTGGGAAATTTTCAATGAATATATCTTCTATTACTCTTTCTGCCCCTTTTCCCTTCTCTTCTCCTTCTGGGATACCCATAACACGTATATTTGTGCGTTTCATGTTGTCACTCAGCTCCCTAAGACCCTGCTCATATTTTTCCATTTTTTTCACCAGCTGTTCTTTTGTGTGTATGAATTCGAATGACCTGTCTTCCAGTTCACTGATCTTTTCTTCTGCCTGTTCAAATCTACTGTTGTGTCCCTCCATTGTGTTTTACATCTCCTCCATTGTGGCCTTCATTCCCATGAGTTCTGCCATTTGTTTTTTTTTTTTATCATCATTTTATTGAGATATATTCACATACCACGCAGTCATACAAAACAAATTGTACTTTCGATTGTTTACAGTACCATTACATAGTTGTACATTCATCACCTAAATCAATCCCTGACACCTTCATTAGCACACACACAAAAATAACAAGAATAATAATTAGAGTGAAAAAGAGCAATTGAAGTAAAAAAGAACACTGGGTACCTTTGTCTGTTTGTTTCCTTCCCCTACTTTTCTACACATCCATCCATAAACTAGACAAAGTGGAGTTTGGTCCTTATGGCATTCCCAATCCCATTGTCACCCCTCATAAGCTACATTTTTATGCAACTGTCTTCGAGATTCATGGGTTCTGGGTTGTAGTTTAATAGTTTCAGGTATCCACCACCAGCTACCCCAATTCTTTAGAACCTAAAAAGGGTTGTCTAAAGTGTGCATAAGAGTGCCCACCAGAGTGATCTCTCGGCTCATTTTGGAATCTCTCTGCCACTGAAGCTTATTTCATTTCCTTTCACATCCCCCTTTTGGTCAAGAAGATGTTCTCCATCCCACGATGCCGGGTCTACATTCCTCTCTGGGAGTCATATTCCACGTTGCCAGGGAGATTCACTCCCCTGGGTGTCTGGTCCCACGTAGGGGGGAGGGCAGTGATTTCACCTTTCAAGTTGGCTTAGCCAGAGAGAGAGGGCCACATCTGAGCAACAAAGAGGCATTCAGGAGGAGACTCTTAGGCACAAATATAGGGAGGCCTAGCCTCTCCTTTGCTGCAACCGTCTTCCCAAGGGTAAAACTTATGGTAGAGGGCTCAACCCATCAAACCACCAGTCCCCTATGTCTGTGGTCATGTTAGCAACCATGGAGGTGGGGTAGGCGAATACCCCTGCATTCTCCACAGGCTCCTCAAGGGGGCACTACATCTTTTTTTTTTTTTCCTTGTTTGTCTTTTTTCTTTTTTTTTTTTTTTAACTTTCCCTTCTTTTTTAAATCAACTGTATGAAAAAAAAAGTTAAAAGAAAACAAACATACAATAAAAGAACATTTCAAAGAGACCATAACAAGGGAGTAAGAAAAAGACAACTAACCTAAGATAACTGCTTAACTTCCAACATGTTCCTACTTTACCCCAAGAAAGTTACATAATATAGCAACATTTCAGTGAACTTGTTCCTACTACATCCATCAGAAATTAACAGACCATAGTCATTTCTGGGCATCCCCAGAACGTTAAATAGCTTATCTGTTCTTCTTGGATTATTGTTCCCCCCTTCCTTAATTGCTCTCTACTGCTAGTTCCCCTACATTCTACATTATAAACCATTTGTTTTACATTTTTCAAAGTTCACATTAGTGGTAGCATATAATATTTCTCTTTTTGTGCCTGGCTTATTTCGCTCAGCATTATGTCTTCAAGGTTCATCCATGTTGTCATATGTTTCACGAGATCGTTCCTTCTTACTGACGCGTAGTATTCCATCGTGTGTATATACCACATTTTATTTATCCACTCATCTGTTGAAGGACATTTGGGTTGTTTCCATCTCTTGGCAATTGTGAATAATGCTGCTATGAACATTGGCGTGCAGATATCTGTTCGTGTCACTGCTTTCCGATCTTCCGGGTATATACCGAGAATTGCAATCGCTGGATCGAATGGTAGCTCTATATCTAGTTTTCTAAGGAACTGCCAGACTGACTTCCAGAGTGGCTGAACCATTATACAGTCCCACCAACAATGAATAAGTGTTCCAATTTCTCCACATCCCCTCCAGCATTTGTAGTTTCCTGTTTGTTTAATGGCAGCCATTCTAACCGGTGTTAGATGGTATCTCATTGTGGTCTTAATTTGCATCTCTCTAATAGCTAGTGAAGCTGAACATTTTTTCATGTGTTTCTTGGCCATTTGTATTTCCTCTTCAGAGAACTGTCTTTTCATATCTTTTGCCCATTTTATAATTGGGCTGTCTGTACTATTGTCATTGAGTTGTAGGATTTCTTTATATATGCAAGATATCAGTCTTTTGTCAGATACATGGTTTCCAAAAATTTTTTTCCCATTGAGTTGGCTGCCTCTTTACCTTTTTGAGAAATTCCTTTGAGGTGCAGAAACTTCTAAGCTTGAGGAGTTCCCATTTATCTATTTTCTCTTTTGTTGCTTGTGCTTTGGGTGTAAAGTCTAGGACGTGGCCTCCTAATAGAAGGTCTTGAAGATGTTTTCCTACATTATCTTCTAGGAGTTTTATGGTACTTTCTTTTATATTGAGATCTTTGGTCCATTTTGAGTTAATTTTTGTGTAGGGGGTGAGGTAGGGGTCCTCTTTCATTCTTTTGGATATGGATATCCAACTCTCCCAGCCCCATTTGTTGAAAAGACCATTATGGCTCAGTTCGGTGACTTTGGGGGCCTTATCAAAGATCAGTCGGCCATAGATCTGAGGGTCTATCTCTGAATTCTCAATTCGATTCCATTGATCTATATGTCTATCTTTGTGCCAGTACCATGCTGTTTTGGCAACTGTGGCTTTATAATAAGCTTCAAAGTCAGGGAGTGTAAGTCCTCCCACTTCGTTTTTCTTTTTTAGAGTGTCTTGAGCAATTCGAGGCATCTTCCCTTTCCAAATAAATTTGATAACTAGCTTTTCCAAGTCTGCAAAGTAGGTTGTTGGAATTTTGATTGGGATTGCATTGAATCTGTAGATGAGTTTGGGTAGAATTGACATCTTAATGACATTTAGCCTTCCTATCCATGAACATGGAATATTTTTCCATCTTTTAAGGTCCCGTTCTATTTCTTTTAGTAGAGTTATGTAGTTTTCTTTGTATAGGTCTTTTACATCTTTGGTTAAGTTTATTCCTAGGTACTTGATTTTTTTAGTTGCTATTGAAAATGGTATCTTTTTCTTGAGTGTCACTTCCGTTTGTTCATTTCTAGCATATAGAAACATTACTGACTTATGTGCATTAATCTTGTATCCCGCTACTTTGCTAAATTTGTTTATTAGCTCTAGTAGGTGTATCGTTGATTTCTCAGGGTTTTCTAGATATAAGATCATATCATCTGCAAACAATGACAGTTTTACTTCTTCTTTTCCAATTTGGATGCCTTTTATTTCTTTGTCTTGCCGGATTGCCCTGGCTAGCACTTCCAGCACAATGTTGAATAACAGTGGTGACAGCGGGCATCCTTGTCTTGTTCCTGATCTTAGAGGGAAGGCTTTCAGTCTCTCACCATTGAGTACTATGCTGGCTGTGGGTTTTTCATATATGCTCTTTATCATGTT
Organism: Choloepus didactylus; assembly: GCF_015220235.1. Classification (NCBI taxonomy): domain Eukaryota; kingdom Metazoa; phylum Chordata; class Mammalia; order Pilosa; family Megalonychidae; genus Choloepus; species Choloepus didactylus. The sequence goes on from NC_051334.1 coordinate 173,439,364, forward strand.
GAGGAAGTTTCCTTCAATTCCTACCTTTTGAAGTGTTTTTATCAAAAAGGGATGTTGGATTTTGTCAAATGCTTTTTCAGCATCTATTGCGATGATCAATTGATTTTTCCCTTTTGACTTGTTAATGTGTTGTAATACATTGATTGTTTTTCTTATGTTGAACCATCCTTGCATGCCTGGAATGAACCCCACTTGGTCATGGTGTATGATTTTTTTAATGTGTCTCTGGATTCGATTTGCAAGTATTTTGTTGAGGATTTTTGCATCTATATTCATTAGGGAGATTGGCCGGTAGTTTTCCTTTTTTGTAGCATCTTTGCCTGGTTTTGGTATTAGATTGATGTTAGCTTCATAAAATGAGTTAGGTAGTGTTCCATTTTTTTCAATGTTTTGAAAGAGTTTGAGTAAGATTGGTGTCAGTTCTTTCTGGAAAGTTTGGTAGAATTCCCCTGTGAAGCCATCTGGCCCTGGGCATTTATTTGTGGGAAGATTTTTGATGACTGATTGGATCTCTTTGCTTGTGATGGGTTGGTTGAGGTCTTCTATTTCTTCTCTGGTCAGTCTAGGTTGTTCATATGTTTCCAGGAAATTGTCCATTTCTTCTATGTTATCCAGTTTGTTGCCATACAGTTGTTCATAATATCCTCTTATAATTTTTTTAATTTCTTCAGGATCTGCAGTTATGTCACCTTTTTCATTCATTATTTTGTTTATATGGGTCTTCTCTCTTTTTGATTTTGTCAGTCTAGCTAGGGGCTTGTCAATCTTGTTGATCTTCTCAAAGAACCAACTTTTGGTGATATTTATCCTCTCTATTGTTTTTTTGTTCTCTATGTCATTTATTTCTGCTTTAATCCTTGTTATTTCTTTTCTTCTACTTGGTTTGGGATTGGTTTGCTGTTCATTTTCTAGCTTCTTCAGTTGATCCATTAGTTCTTTGATTTTGGCTCTTTCTTCCTTTTTAATATATGCGTTTAGTGCTATAAATTTCCCCCTTAACACTGCTTTTGCTGCATCCCATAGGTTTTGGTATGTTGTGTTCTCATTTTCATTCGTCTCTATATATTTAGCAATTTCTCTTGCTATTTCTTCTTTAACCCACTGATTGTTTAGGAGTGTGTTGTTTAACCTCCAGGTATTTGTGAATTTTCTAAGTCTCTGATGGTTATTGACTTCTAATTGTATTCCATTGTGGTCAGAGAATGTGCTTTGAATAATTTCAATCTTTTTAAATTTATTGAGGCTTGTTTTATGTCCCAGCATATGATCTATTCTGGAGAAAGTTCCGTGAGCACTAGAAAAGTATGTGTATCCTGGTGATTTGGGATGTAATGTCCTGTAGATGTCTGTTAAATCTAATTCATTTATCAGATTGTTTAGGTTTTCAATTTCCTTATTGGTCTTCTGTCTGGTTGATCTATCTATAGGAGAGAGTGATGTGTTGAAGTCTCCCACAATTATTGTGGAAACATCAATTGCTTCCTTTAGTTTTGCCAGTGTTTCTCTCATGTATTTTGTGGCACCTTGATTGGGTGCATAGACATTTACGATTGTTATTTCTTCTTGCTGAATTGCCCCTTTTATTAGTACGTAGTGGCCTTCTTTGTCTCTCAAAACATCCCTGCATTTGAAGTCTATTTTATCTGAGATTAATATTGCTACACCTGCTTTCTTTTGGCTGTAGCTTGCATGAAATATTTTTTTCCATCCTTTCACTTTCAGTTTCTTTGTGTCCCTGTGTCTAAGATGAGTCTCTTGTATGCAACATATTGATGGTTCATTTTTTTTGATCCATTCTGTGAATCTATATCTTTTAATTGGGGAGTTTAATCCATTTACATTCAACGTTAAAACCGTGAAGGCATTTCTTGAATCGGCCATCTTATCCTTTGGTTTATGTTTGCCATATTTTTCCCTCTCTCTATTAATATCCTTTATTGTACCCATACCGAATCTCTTTAGTACTGAACCTTTCTCCAAGTCTCTCTGTCCTGTCTTTGTTTCTCTGTCTGTAGGGCTCCCTTTAGTATCTCCAGTAGGGCAGGTCTCTTGTTAGCAAATTCTCTCAGCATTTCTTTGTCTGTGAAAAATTTAAGCTCTCCCTCAAATTTGAAGGAGAGCTTTGCTGGATAAAGTATTCTTGGCTGGAAATTCCTCTCACTCAGAATTTTAAATATATCGTGCCACTGCCTTCTCGCCTCCATGGTGGCTGCTGAGTAGTCACTACTTAGTCTTATGCTGTTTCCTTTGTATGTGGTGAATTGCTTTTCTCTTGCTGCTTTCAGAACTTGCTCCTTCTCTTCTATGTTTGACAGTGTGATCAGTATATGTCTCGGAGTGGGTTTTTTTGGATTTATTCTATTTGGAGTTCGCTGAGCATTTATGATTTGTGTATTTATGTTGTTTAGAAGATTTGGGAAGTTTTCCCCAACAATTTCTTTGAATACTCTTCCTAGACCTTTACCCTTTTCTTCTCCTTCTGGGACACCAATGAGTCTTATATTTGGACGTTTCATATTATCTAACATATCCCTGAGGTCCATTTCGATTTTTTCAATTTTTTTCCCCATTTTTTCTTTTATGCTTTCATTTTCCATTCTGTAATCTTCGAGGTCACTGATTCGTTGTTCAACTTCCTCTAGTCTTGTACTATGAGGGTCCAGAATCTTTTTAATTAGGTCAACAGTTTCTTTAATTTCCATAAGATCATCCATTTTTTTATTTAGTCTTGCAATGTCTTCTTTATGCTCTTCTAGGGTCTTCTTGATTTCCTTCATATCCCGTACTATGGTCTTATTGTGCATCTTTAGTTCTTTGAGTAGCTGCTCTACGTGCTGTGTCTCTTCTGGTCTTTTGATTTGGGTGCTTGGGCTTGGGTTATCCATATCGTCTGTTTTTTTCATATGCTTTATAATTTTCTGTTGTTTTTGGCCTCGTGGCATTTGCTGAACTTGATAGGGTTCTTTTAGGGTTTGTAGACCTATTGAAGTCCTTATCTCTAATTTATCAGATCTACAGCTTCGTGGAGTACACTTTCTCTAACTAACCAGCAGGTGGCGTCCACGAGCCACCTGTTCTCCACAAGCCAGTTCTCCCCTGCTTAGCCTTTTTGGTGAGTGGGGGAGTGAGTCTTGTGGGGCCCAATTGGTGTACCAAGCTTGCGTGTGTAGTTGGTGTTGCCTGCCCTGTATGTGGGGCGTGTTTCTGGGCAGTCGGGGAGGGGGGGTGGCCCTAACAATCAAATCTCCCTGATGATCCTATAGTTTTAAAGGTGCTGCAATAGTCTAATCCTTCAGTTCAGTCCTGCCACAGTTTGTCTCTGCCACTGACCCACAAGCCTTTGGTATTGGCGTATGGCTCCTGAGACTTGCAAGTGGGCCCCTCTTCCAGGCTGTGCACCCCGGGTCCTCTGTTGAGGGATGACTGTGCTATGTCACAGGTGAGTGCCGTCCCCCCAGGGCAGTTCTGGGCTGCTGGGCTGTGTAGGGAGGCTCCCAGTCTGCTCAAATGATGGCTGAATGGGGCTTTGTTAATTCACACTGCTCCACCTTCCCAGTTCTGGGACATTCAGCTGAGGTTGCAGGGAAGGCTAATGTCCACGCCCAGTTTTGTGGTGTGTGCCTGTTATTTGAAGCACTTCCATCACACTGGGTTGTCTGGGGCAGCTCTGGGCTTTGGGGCTGGCGATGGGCAGGAGTGTTTCCTGTCCACCAGGATGGTGGCTGTGAGCGGACACCCCCCTTTTCTTGGGAAGTTGTGTTGTTTATTGAATTTTCTCAGCCACTGGATTATTGCCTTTTGTCTCAGAGCTCTCTTAGTTCTGCTCTTGACTTGACGTGCCCAAATTGCAATACTTTGAAGCTTTCTGTATTGGGCTTCTTAGAGTAATTGTTTTAGAAAAAGAAAAAAGGATTTAAAAAAAAAAAAAAAAAAAAAAAAAAAAAAAACGGCCCTCCTCAGAGATCTAATGGGTTATTGAAATGCTAATAGACGTAGCAACCAAGGTCATTAAGGAAAGGTCCACAGGGCAGAGAGATCAGCTTTTCTTCGGGATTTGCATATGCGCCTCAGGGCCTGAGCTCGGGCTTGAGCTCTGCCCTTCCCCCTTCTATGTTCACCAGAACTCCAAAAATCTTCAGCTTTTATTTTGGAGTTTTTCGTGTTGTTTTTTTTCTATGCCTGTCTCCTCTCTGCTGGGCTGGCTGCTCTCAGAGTCTCTGGTGTCTGGTCTCAGTCTATCTATGGTTGGAGTTTGAATCAGTAGAATGAGTTTCCGATAAGAGCAGCCACTGCACTTCTCCCTTCTCCTTCCCGGAGCTGACAGCCCCTCCTCCCACGGGACTGAGCCTGGCAGGGAGGGGCGCGGGTCCCCTGGCCGCAAAAACTTACAGATTTCGCTGATCTCAGCAGTTCCACGTTTTCATGAGTGTTGTATGAAGTATGCCCAAAGTCAGATTGCTCTGTGGTGTCCAGTCCACGCAGTTCCTGGCTTTTTACCTACTTTCCTGGAGGAGTAACTAAAACTTACAGCTCACCAGTCTGCCATCTTGCCCCGCCTCCCGCCATTTGTTTTTTTAAGTTTATGAATTCTTCTTTATGGTCAGCCAGTGTCTTCTTTATATCCTTCAGCTCTTTTGCTATATCTTCCTTCATTTCATCAAATTTATTTAGCATTAGTTGCCTCCACTCCTGTGTCTCAGCTGAGCTATTAGTTTGTTCCTTTGGCTGGTCCATGTTTTCGTGTTTCCTGGTATGGCTTGTTATCTTAAGTTGTCTAGGCATCTGATTCTCTTGATTAGTTTATTTTGGAGCTTGTTTTCTGTCTTTTACCTAGTGGTTTTCTTGTTGGTTGGCTTTGTTCTCTGGCCTCTGTTATTCAGTTCAACTTATTCTAGACCTCTAACTTAGGTTCTATTTAGTTGATCAGAATTTTTCCCCTCTTGTTTTTTCTGTTTCTTGCTCTGCCTCTATGTAACCTTTTTGTGAGTGGGTCTCCTTGGATATGGTCGACCCTAGTCAGATTTTCCCAGTCTAGTGAGGCCCAGGTCTCATTGGGAGGGTATGGAGTTTTCCTGAGAATGAGACCCTCCTATGAGGCCTTTAGAATTGGTGCTTTTCCTCTCCTGTCCAGCAGGTGGCGCTGGCCAGCCCGCAGCTCCCCCACCAGTGTAAGGAGGTGTGGAGACTTTAGTTCTCCTGGTGACTCTGAGCCTGTCAGGGGCGTGGCTGACTGAAGCTGGAATCTGAATTCCAGCCCCTGGGGTCTGAATTCCCAGAAGGAGGACTGCCAGTTGAGCTGGGCCTCCCTCCACTTTCCCAATCCTCAGAACTCCAGTTGTCTCTCAGGGGCACTATTCCCTTCTCCTCTCTCCTCTTTGGGGGCCTCTCAAGGTAGATTCCTTGGTCAGCCTGAGTTACCAATTAAAGATGGGGCTGGAGGCCTTCAGTAGTGAATACGGAATTCAAAGACACTGTGGGTACTCTTGTCTCCCCTCAAGCCCAGCCTAGTCCCTCAACCTGGGCTTTCCAATAGAAAATAACCACATATATTACTTTTAGATTAAAAAAAAAGTAGAAAAGAAATCAAGAAAAAGAAAAAAGGGGAAAAAAAAGAGTCTCTTTTAAACGTCTTTCCCCAGCCTGGAAGTTTTGTCAGTGTCAGAATAGAGCATTTAAAGATATGCTTTGGGCTATTGTCTGATAATTACTCTCCAACCGCTTCAGTTCCACCCCTGCCAGGGGCTATTGAAATGCAAAGAGATAAGGGATCAGTGAGAAGCCAGAAGGGACAAAATGTAAGGGAAAAAAAAATGGCTTTTTTGGAGTCTGGGAATGGGTGCCCGCTTTTACGTGCCCCCACTTCTTGGAGCCCAGCCCTTCTTTAGCACCCCAGCTCCCAAAGTTAGTTAATTAATTTGTTAATTAATTCTGCAGTTGAGGCTGGGTTGAGCCTCCCTTCTTGCCCTCAGCAGATTGCTGTTTTTTGGTTCTTTTTTCCCCCCCTTTCAGGGAGCCGGCAGCAAGACAGTCTGTGAGGTCTGGGTGGGGAGGGGCGCCAGACCCCTGGTCCGGGGAACTTACAATGTTCGCTGCGATCTCAGCTTTTCCTCCAATTCCAAACTTGAGTCCAATGTGTGACTGGTTACTGGAGACCCTGAAAACGCTGTTTCATATAGTTCTTGGGTAACTGCCAGCTGCTCTAGGGGAGAGACGAAATTCTGCTCCTCACCACTCTGCCATCTTGCCCCTATTTGGGTCTTTTTTGTACCTTCCATGTCTTTATTTATTTTTCTGAGAGTTTTTTTTATCATGAACAGGTGTAAGGGGCTTGACCTCGTTACCATTAACACTGGGTGGTAATGGTAAAAGGCCCAGCTCCCCACACGACCTTCACTGACACCACTCTGGTGGAGGTTTGGGGGTGCCTTGTTATAGCCTTGGTGAAGTCTAGACTTCCCACTTGGCCTTTGCTGCTGATGAAAGTGTCCATTTATTTTCTGTGATATATGACTGGAGTAGAGTGGTTATTTTCTAGAAATGTTCTGCCTTGCTAGTGTTCTCCTTTCCTTGTCCTTTGGTTAGAGAGAACTGACTTTTTTATTGGGACATTCTGGGTTGCTGACTTTTCCAACACCCAATCCAAGATATATGAGGCAAAGAGAAAACCCAGGGGCCATGCCACTGTGTCACTCTTTGGTCCTGAGGTTTGTATCCAGTGTGGTTTCTTCTCTCCACCTTTCAGAGTCTTCTTATGTTTGTTTTATATGTAATGTGCAAGGTTTTTGGCTGTACTTAGCAGGACAAATAGGAAAATGTATGTATACTCCGTCTTTCCAAAAACAGAAGTTCGTATGTAATTTTTGAACATCTGGAATACAATTACAGTAAGTGTTTTAATATCCTGCTCTGATAATTTAATATCTTTGTTAGTTCTGGATCACTTTTAAAAACAAATATTGAATGAAACATTGGATTATTTAAATGATTAATAAGCAATATTAACATCTATAATATATTCTAAAATATAGCTCAACCATAGTTTATTCATTCACCTATTGTAGATTTTCATTTATCTCTAATTTTCGCTAATAGAAATATTGCTTCATGAACATTCTTTTGAAGTATTTCTTTTTTATGCAATTTTATTAAGATATATTCACATACCAGATAATTATCCAAACTGTACAATCAGTAGTTCATTGTATCATCATATAGTTGTGCATTCATCACCACAATCAATTTTTGAACATTTTCATTTCTCAAAAGAATGAAATAAAAATAAGAACAAAAATTAAAATACAAAAGAACACCCAAAACATCCATACCACTTATTCCCCCCTATTATTTATTCATTTTGTGTCTTTATTTTCTTACTCATCTGCCCATACACTGGATAAAGGGAAAGTCAGTCACAAGGTTTTCACAATTACACAGTCACAATGCAAAAGATATATAGTTATATAATCATCTTCAAGAATCAAGACTAGTGGATTGCAGTTCAACAAATTCAAGTATTTCCTTCTAGCTATTCTAATACCTAAAAACTAAAAAGGGTTATCTATATAATGCTTAAGAATAACCTCCAGAATGACTTCTCAACTCCATTTGAAATTTCTTAGCCACTGAAACATTATTTTGTTTCATTTCTCTTCCCCCTCTGGTTCAAGAAGGTTTTCTCAATTCTGGGTCACTTTTGATTAACTGATTTATCTCTTCATTATGGGTCATATTTCCTTCTCCTTTGCATGCCTGGTAATTTTTTATTGGATTCCAGACATTGTGAATTGTACCTTGTTGAATAGTAGATATTTTTGTATTCCTGTTTACATTTTTGCCCTATGAATTATGTTTTCCAATCTAACTGGTAGCAACAAACATGCTCATGACCCTATGTGAGTATTGGGCACTGTTCTCTAATCCTTTTGAAAAGTTCTTTCTCTGGCCTTGGGTAGTTTCCTCTCCTGAAAACACTAATTATTAGTCAGCTGATATTTTAGGGGAACTTTCTACAGATCTCTTTCTCTCTGAGCAGCAATCTCCTTTCTGCTATTCTGTTCTGTAAACAATAGCTACCTTGATTTGCCTGAACTCTCTGCTGCATCTCCTCAACTCAGGGAGTTTGCTAGGCTCTGACTTGTGTCCTCCTCCCTGTGCCATGGCCTGGAAACTCTTTCATGGCAGTAAGCTGTGGCAATCATAGGGCTTACCTTAACTGTTCTTCCTCTCTAAATGGTCACTGTCCTTCATTTGCTGATGTTCAATGTCTTGAATACCATCTTTTCATATATTTTCTCTGGTTTTCTTGGTTGTCTTAGGCAGGAGGGTAAATCTAATCCCTGTTACTCCCATTTTGGCTAGTCAGATGGGTACTTCACTTAGCATACTTGGGCCGCTTTATGGATTTGCAGTTCTGGAGTTTATGAAGCATTTTGGAAGTAAGATGGCAGAGTGCCCTCTACCATCAGAAAGCCACTGACCTTCTTAGCACCATTCAAAAGGCCCAGGACCTCCAACTCTAGTCAACAAGGTACAAACATGTTGGTGTGGAGCTGCAAAATCTGTGTTTGAGAAAGTCACATGAAATTGGCATTTTTAAAATGCTACTCAACAGGAGGGTGCTTGATGGATTGGAAAACAGGAGAGGCTGGAGGTAAGGGAGAGATTTCGGTAATAGTCACAGTCATGAGGTGATAAGACTTAAAAACAGTATTAAGAACTGACATGATGGAATGGAGGTGAAAAATATTTGAATGAAAAATATTGTTTGAGGAGAAGAAAATGAAAAGTTAGCTTGAGATGAAATTGTAGAGAATCTTTAATGCCTTGCTAAGGAAATTTGACCTTAAGAAACTTACTAAGACCCTCCTTAGCTTTTTTTTACCTCATAAAATGAGAAATTATATGACTATTTCTTTTTAGGGGCTATTTCTAAAAATATTGCTAGAAAATATTATAAAACAGTTTTATGGGAAAGGAATTATGTTCATGATACATAATGATGAGGATATGACTACTGTTAACATTGATCATTGTTAGGCAGAAATCTTTTCCTGTTAGGGAAATGTGTGATATGTAAAAATAATCTTTTTATAAATTTAAGGAATAGTTTAGCACAACTATCATCTTTCAGTTTCCGAAAGAGTTAACATAATGAAATCAGTTGGTTGCCTTCATTACTCATATTTTGTATTTTTGAGATAAAAGAATTGGACTTTATCAGTAATGCAGCCACTGATGTGTTTAGGACTGCAGAAACCATCCAAATTATTTTTAAAATAAAATCTTTCACTGATGTGGCTAATGCTGCAGGAATCAAATTCATTTTAAATGGACATTATCTGATGATTGACCTCCTTAATTCACTAAATACTTTACATTGATACATACTGGACTCTGATTTGAGCTATTTTTCCAGAAAATTAACTTCATTGAGAATTAGTGATTAATTATCAGGTAGTTGAGGCTAATACTGTATCATGATTACCTGATGAACACTTGGGAGAAAATAGACTGATCTACATAAGCTTCATATACACAGCCCTCATCATTTTGTTCATCTTGGCCACTTCACTTTTTCTCTAGCACTTTGAAAGTCTGTTACTCTGAATTTTCCCTAGAATCTCTCATATTTGGCCTCACTAAAGTACTTCAGAGAACCCACCCTAGCTGTTTCTGGGTTTACAGAGACCCAATTACCATCAGTTCCCCTTCTAAGTCATTCCCATTTGTTCTGTTCATTTCAGAAGAAGCATTAGTTGTTTTTAATTTCTTGTCCCAAAAGCCCACTGAACCCAGTGCACTCTCCCCCGCCCCGACTCTCTCTCTCTCACACACACACACCCCTGGCCTCAGTGCCAAAGACAAACCTAAAATAGAATGTCAAGTGCTGACTCCCCAACTCACAGGTCAAGGACTCCCAAACTCCATGCCCCAAGCTAGGTGGGTGTTTCTTGGATTAATTTTTGCAGATACTCTGTGAGGACTTGAGAAGGGGAAAGCCTAAAACAAAAGAGGAGTGGGGAAGATACTGCTGCTGAGAGGATGGCAACAAGATTAGAAGTGTGCTCAGCAGATAAATGAGCAATGACCAGGGGATTTAGTTATTTACTGCTGTCTTCACTTCTGGCAGCTTTCCTAAGGCAATGGCAGATTCTATAAAGACTATTTGAAGAAGGGGTGAGGTCTAATGGCTAGAACCTTAGAGCTTGAGAGCTGTGATCTTGTCTCTGCCTTTATTTTGCTGAATGACCTTTGACTTCACCTTCCCACTTCCATCCCCAAACATAGACCATACCTTCATAGTGCACTAAGGGCAGTATGGCCAGCTGACCATAACTTCATTTCCTGGGGTCTGGATCCCACCATCTGCTCTGCATTTGGCCCACACTCCAAAAATGTTACATCCAGATGTCTTTGAGTCTGTGTCTTTCTCTTTACAGTGGACATATACTACCAAAGGATCTTTTGGGCCTAAGGGGTTTGTACTAGTACAAGATGTAAATGAAAATTTACATGTGTGTTGGTGCTCTTAAGGTTAAGTGAGATATTCCCCATCATAATTTTTATTGTTTATTGTTACTGTTTCATTGAGTGGGAAAACTGGGAATTTTCCAGTCTTTGAATTTCCTGTGTTATGTCATAATTATATCCAGATCAGCTTATGTTACATAATTAATGAATCAGTAAAATCAGACCTAACTGTTTCCACATAAAGAAAGAACATTGGAAGTAGGAGAGTCTTTGGGGACACTCAGCTCAAGGAGAATAAAACTAACATCTTTTTCAGCATTTATTATTTGCCTGGCACTCAACATGCATTATTTATTTAATCCTCCCACCAACTCTGGGAGGTAGGGGCTACTATTCCCCCTAGTTTGCCATGAGGAAAGTGAGTTGTGAGATAGATTAAATAATCTGCCCCAAATCACACAGCTAGTAAGTGTCCAAGAAAGAATTTAAACCCAAGTCCAGAAGACTCCAAAGCCATTATATCAGGCAGCCCCCAACAAACCTGATTTCTCTTTTTAACAACCTGTTCTCCTTCTGTGAACAGCCCTGCTGCTTGAGGAAGCCATTTTGAAGTCTGACTCCTTTTCATAGGTCTGCTATGACTGAGCTGAAATCACCACAAACTTAGAGCATTTTGGGAAATCTGCCAGATCTGGAGCAGTGGAGAAGTTCTCCAAGGCCAAGGCCATATAAAAGGGCCTAGTAAAAGGATTAGTAGTTTCAAGATGCCAGAAGAGTGGCTGGATCTTAAGGAGATAGGGAAATAGGCTGAATCGGAGCAACTGGGAAAGCAGAGCTCCAAACCCCAAGGTGGCCAATGCAAGTGAGAGATCCCAAAGATTGAGTGGCAGTTAAGAGGCAAGGTGTTCTGGTTTGCTAAAGCTGCCAAAATGCAATATTCCATAAATGTATTGGCTTTTACAATGGGGGGTTATTAGTTCATAAATTCACAGTTCTAAGGCCATGAAAAAGTATCTAAACTAAGGTATCAACATGAGGATACCTTCACTGAAGAAAGGCCCATGGCATCTGGAACACCTCTGTTAGCTGGGAAGGCACATGGCTGGTGTCTGATGATCCTTTGCTCCAGGTTGCATTGCCTTCAGCTTCTGATTCCAGTCCTCTTCTCATTAAGCATCTGTGGGCTCTCTCAGCTTCTCCAGCGCAAACTCTGGGCTTCTTCTCTTAGCTTAGCATGCCCAAATGTCTTTCTGTCTGTGTCTCCGAGCATCTCGGTCTGTGTCAGCTCTGAGTTCTCTTTCTCTCTTGCTGAGCTCTCTTAAGAACTCCAGTAAACTAATTAAGACCCATCTTGAATGGACAGGGTCACATCTCCTTGGAAATAATCTAAGCAAAAGATCCCACCCACAATAGGTCTGCACCTTCAAGATTGGATTAAAAGAGCATGGCTTAGAATTGTTAAACCACCTCTGAACAGTATGCGTCAGAACTTGCTCATTAAGTTGGCTGCAGAGGGACAGAAGAAAGTGTGTGTGGGGGGGTGTGTGCAACTCCATTCACATTTCCATTTTGATATAACCATTGTACCTGCACATCTCTTGGCTGCGCCATAGGAAAACATTGTTAACATAATTCGATGAAAATATACTTTGCTATTATTGCAATGTAATCTGACAATGAATTCTCTTAGATGCATTATACTCATTGTACTCTTGCTTTATATCTCATTTTAATTTGAGTATTAAGGGAATACAGTAATTGCAACTCTGCCAATATCTATAGAGGCCTGTTTCATTCTTGTCTTCTATGAAATTTTTGTCCCAAAGAAAGGCAAGAATATATTTTTCCCCCTGATTGAGTTGGTGTCATGTATTCTTGGTTTTCCCAATACTCATGGCTTTGGGACTTTGAATTGGTAAATATTCATGAAAAAGCATGATACATTCTGTGTGATCTCAATCACATAAAAATGTATGCTCAGTTGTATGTATACACATAAAAGACCTAGAAGGACATGTCAAACTATAAACTGCTTGTGATTCTGGATGTCTTTTGTGTTATTCACTTCTTATGCTTTTCAGTTTTCTATATTGCAAATTAATTTAAAAGTTTGAAAAAAATGAATGCTGTCTTAAAAACCTTTTTTAAAAAAAGAGCATGGCTTTTTGGGGGTACATAACAGTTTCAAACCGGCAAACAGGAGATCCTAGTGCAGAAGTAGACAGATAGGTGAGATACATACTAACCTCTACAGAGCTCTCTGGTGCTGAAGCATGGGCACGTATGGATAATAAAGAGAGGGAGACATAGATGAAGAGAAAGTGAGATACTGAAACAGAGAGGAACTGAGGCAAAGAGAGACATAGAGCCTATGTCCAGGCAGCACTTTTGCAGCCCAACTAGGGCAGTTCAAGTGTCACAGAGCACTTCAACAGTCCCAAAGATGCCGTAGTTCTCACTGTGAGGACTGCTTCCTCATGCAGACACACAGAGTAGATAGTTCCTACATCACTCTAATTATTTGAGTAGAATTTGACTTTCCTTCCACCATTCCTAGCCAGAAAGCCTGAGCAGCAGTGACAATGAGCTTCCAAATTGCAGCTGCTTAAATAAAACATGAAATTTTGTCTTACCACAAAAATGTCCTAGCTGAGCTCATGTTTACCCAACTATCTAATTTTGCCACCTTCCAAAATAGCATCACACAACGCCCTTGTGAGAAGGCATTTGTGTGTATGTGTGCATGCATACGCATGCACACATGGAATAAGAGAAAAGAAGGGGAAGGAGGTGGAAAAATGTACATTTGTATATTCAAAAATAGCCTTTCTTAATAATTTCCCTACATTGCCTGCACGAAGCCTTCACAGCCAGAGTAGAACAGAAGAACATGTGATTTACTTCAATTTTTTTTTCTTCTCTGGACCTCAGAAAGTCAAGAGGTATTCCTGGAGGTGACATAAGATGACATACTAGCAGGAGACAGGATGTTGCCAAAGAAAGAAACAAGCACTGCCAAGTGGGAGAGTCAGCTCCTGCCATATCAAGTAATCCTACAGCTGGCCAGGTAGAGACTGCCCCTCTCCAAAAGCTATCCTCTGCTTGGGCCTTTTCTGGACCCCTCGGGACTCCTTTGGCCTTGAAAGACGAGTATGAAGTGCACTCTTAAGTGACATGATTTTTTGGGTCATATTTTATTTTTTATTCTTTTAAAAGATGTCTCCAATGATCAATTGACAGACTCATTAGAAGTGGATGGATTTCTTTTCCCAGGTCTTAAAATCCCAAGGCCTTAGAATCTCCCCAAACCTGGGCCTTCGGGAAGCACAATGTTTCCCCAGGACCCAACATGCATACTACCCTTAACCCTCCAAAAAGAGAGAATTTTAAACCAGGTGTTGGATTTTCATGAGGGTCAGGTACAGTTTTATTTTGTAACCAATTTTCAGAATACTTCTCTACCCCCATGTATGAGTACTTTGCCAACTCGTAAATGAACACAAACCCCCGCAAAATTTCAAAATCCCCAAACTCAGCAAGGTCCTCTCCTTGTCAAAATGTATTCTGTTCTCTCTAAAAAAAGGCATTAGTGCCTCAAGGATCATTTTTTGGCCTCTGTTCCTGTACCTACAATTACCTTTAATAATAATGACACCGGAATAGAAACATAATGGGTTAGCCTGGAACACTGGAGTGGGTGTTTAATTGGCCTTGCATTCTCAAAATCTGAGATAAAAATAAGACTGCTTAAGAAGGCCCTCTCCAGCTGGGCACTCTGGGGAGCAGTTAGTGTGCCGCCAACTCCTGAGCAGCATTGTGCTCCTATCTGCCAATCTTAAATTAGCCCATTTTGAGCCCGGACAATCAGGCTCTTTAGCTTCCTGAACTGATTCAGTTCATAAAGGGCTATTCTTTTAGGCCAAGTCTATTTTTGTGGTGGTCTGGCAGCTCTGAAGTGTTTTACCTCCTGAAAAGGCCTAGAACTTTTTCGGTTTTCTTTGGCATAGATGTGGCCCTAAAATTATGTCTGCAGGTAACAAGGAGACTTCAGGACAGCTATTCTCAAAGCATGGTTTATCAAAGTAGGTGGGAGGAATCCTAGGGATCTATAAGACCTTTTCCTCCTTTTTCCAACTACATACTTGGGTGAAACTGGTTTTTCTTCATATACTGCAAACTACACAGCATAGTTGCATACTGAATGAAGAAGCAAATATGAGAATCTGCTATCTTCTATTATACCAAATATTAAAGAGATTTGTAAAAATGTAAAACAATGCCCCTCTTCTCACTATTTTTTTTTTTGTTTGTTTTGGAAAATGCGGTTATTTTTCATAAAAATATGTAATGAGCTTCTTATTATTTTTAAATGAATTTATAAATTTTAAATTCCTCAGTTTTAATTTCTAATACAGTACATACTAATAGCCATGAGCCATGTTAAAATTCATTGGAGGTCCTCAAGGATTATCAAGAGTGTAAAGGGAGCTGAAACAAAAACATGTGAGAACTGCTATTTTAGAAGATGTCAAAGAAATGCTTAGAAAAAATACCAAAGTTTCCATGTGTTGAAGTCCTATCCCTGAGACTATAGCACTTCAGCAAGAAGATTAGGGGTCTCTCTGTCCTTTCTGGGCTCCTGCCTCCAACCTTCTGGACTTTATATTTCTTTCTTTCATTATATATCTGTTGGGTATGCCTGGAGCACAGGGACATTTAGAATAAACATCAGAGAGACTACCAAAAAGCAATAAGCACTCAATTAATGTAGTCAAGCATTTTTCAGCATAGTAGCTACAAGCCTCAGGCTTTGGAGTCAGACAGATTTGGGTCAAAACCCTGTCTTTGCAACTTATTAGCTATGTGATCTTGAGTGAGTTAATCTCTCAAGCCTCTAACCTTTCTTCATCGGGAAAATAGGGATGACTATTTCACTGGGCATTCATGAGAATTAAAGGAGGTATATGCAAAGTGCCTGGCACATAGTGGGTGCTCAATAAATGGGAGCTATTATCATTACTATTCCATATAACATCTCAGGAGAGTACCTCCATCTATGGAGACATGTGTAAGCACCTTGTAACCATTCAGCCATTAATGGTCTCTCAGACCCCTTCTTGCAGGCTCTTCTTACCAACTACTACCCCCACGTGTGTGTGTACTTGTGCAGTTGCACATGCACATATACACACACAAATTCACTCAACAACTATTTCCTGAGCACCCACTATGGGCCAGGCACTATTGTGAGTGAGGATAAAACAGTGAACAAGACAGACATGGTCCCTGTTCTCAAGAAGCACAGTCTAGATGGAGAGCCAGAGGAGAAAACAGGCAATTACAGCACCGTGCTAGGATAGAGGAAAGCCAGGAGACTTTGGGAAGCCAGGGAAGGGCAGCTGACCCAACCTGGAGCAGTTTTAAAAGCCAGCTTTGTCAGCCATGTTAGAAGGAATCCAATTTACATGAACTGCAGGCCATAAGAATCCCACCTCTCAAAGAGTGGAGGAACCTCCAATTTCTCTATAGGATTACCAGCCATGGGTGGGGGGGGGAGCAGAAGTGTTTCATCATGGCTGTCTTAGTATTCCAGGGCTGCTGTAACAAAGTACCACACACTAGCTGCCTTAAACAACAGTAATTTATCATCTCACACTTTGGGAGGCTAGAAGTCCAAAACCAAGGTGTCAGTAGCCTAAGCTTTCTTTCTTTGAAGTCAATAGCATTCTGGTGATGGCTTGCCAGCATAAGTTATTATCTTCTTCCATCCCATAGGCATCTCTCTCCCCTTCTGTCTCCTCTTCCTGGGCCCAAATTTCCTCTGTTTATAAGGACTCCAGACTTATTGGATTAAGGCCCAAACTAATTCAGTTCTGCCCAATCTTAATAAGATCTTTGAAGATTCTATTAAAAATGGGTTCAGAGGCAGGGCAAGATGGCAGACTGGTGAGCTGTATGTTTTAGTTACTACTCCAGGAAAGTAGGTAGAAAGCCAGGAACTGCGTGGACTGGACACCACAGAGCAATCTGACTTTGGGCATACTTCATACAACACTCATGAACACGTCGAACTGCTGAGATCAGCAAAATCTGTAAGTTTTTGTGGCCAGGGGACCCGCACCCCTCCCTTCCAGGCTCAGTCCCGTGGGAGGAGGGGCTGTCAGCTCCAGTAAGGAGAAGGGAGAACTGCAGTGGCAGCCCTTATCAGAAACTCATTCTACTGATCCAAACTCCAACCATAGATAGACTGAGACCAGACACCAGAGAATCTGAGAGCAGCCAGCCCAGCAGAGAGGAGACAGACATAGAAAAATCAACACGAAAAACTCCAAAATAAAAGCGGAGGATTTTTGGAGTTCTGGTGAACATAGAAAGGGGAAGGGCAGAGCTCAGGCCCTGAGGCTCATATGCAAATCCCGAAGAAAAGCTGATCTCTCTGCCTTGTGGACCTTTCCTTAATGGCCCTAATTGCTTTGTCTCTTAGCATTTCAATAGCTCATTAGATCTCTGAGGAGGGCCCTTTTATTTAATCCTTTTTTCTAATCCTTTTTTCTTTTTCTAAAACAATTACTCTAAGAAGCCCAATACAGAAAGCTTCAAAGACTTGCAATTTGGGCAGGCCAAGACAAGAGCAGAACTAAGAGGGCTCTGAGACAAAAGGCAATAATCCAGTGGCTGAGAAAATTCACTAAATGCCACAACTTCCCAAGAAAAGGGGGGTGTCCGCTCACAGCCATCATCCTGGTGGACAGGAAACATTCCTGCCCATCGCCAGCCCCATAGCCCAGAGCTGCCCCAGACAACCCAGTGTGACGGAAGTGCTTCAAATAACAGGCACACACCACAAAACTGGGCATGGACATTAGCCTTCCTTGCAACCTCAGCTGATTGTCCCAGAGTTGGGAAGGTGGAGCAGTGTGAATTAACAAAGCCCCATTCAGTCATCATTTCAGCAGACTGGGAGCCTCCCTACACAGCCCAGCAGCCCAGAACTGCCCTGGGGGGACGGCACTCACCTGTGACATAGCACAGTCATCCCTCAACAGAGGACCCGGGGTGCACGGCCTGGAAGAGGGGCCCACTTGCAAGTCTCAGGAGCCATACGCCAACACCAAGGACTTGTGGGTCAGTGGCAGAGACAAACTGTGGCAGGACTGAACTGAAGGATTAGACTACTGCAGCAGCTTTAAAACTCTAGGATCACCAGGGAGATTTGATTGTTAGAGCCACCCCCACTCCCTGACTGCCCAGAAACACGCCACATATACAGGGCGGACAACACCAACTACACACGCAAGCTTGGTACACCAATTGGACCCCACAAGACTCACTCCCCCACTCACCAAAAAGGCTAAGCAGGGGAGAACTGGCTTGTGGAGAACAGGTGGCTCGTGGACACCACCTGCTGGTTAGTTAGAGAAAGTGTACTCCACGAAGCTGTAGATCTGATAAATTAGAGATAAGGACTTCAATTGGTCTACAAATCCTAAAAGAACCCTATAAAGTTCAGCAAATGCCACGAGGCCAAAAACAACAGAAAATTATAAAGCATATGAAAAAACCAGACGATATGGATAACCCAAGCCCAAGCACCCAAATCAAAATATCAGAAGAGACACAGCACCTAGAGCAGCTACTCAAAGAACTAAAGATGAACAATGAGACCATAGTACGGGATACAAAGGATATCAAGAAGACCCTAGCAGAGCATAAAGAAGACATTGCAAGACTAAATAAAAAAATGGATGATCTTATGGAAATTAAAGAAACTGTTGACCAAATTAAAAAGATTCTGGACACTCATAGTACAAGACTAGAGGAAGTTGAACAACAAATCAGTGACCTGGAAGATGACAGAATGGAAAATGAAAGCATAAAAGAAAGAATGGGGAAAAAAATTGAAAAAATTGAAATGGACCTCAGGGATATGATAGATAATATGAAACGTCCGAATATAAGAATCATTGGTGTTCCGGAAGGGGAAGAAAAGGGTAAAGGTTTAGGAAGAGTATTCAAAGAAATTGTTGGGGAAAACTTCCCAAATCTTCTAAACAACATAAATACACAAATCATAAATGCTCAGCGAACTCCAAATAGAATAAATCCAAATAAACCCACTCCGAGACATATTCTGATCACACTGTCAAACATAGAAGAGAAGGAGCAAGTTCTGAAAGCAGCAAGAGAAAAGCAATTCGCCACATACAAAGGAAACAGCATAAGACTAAGTAGTGACTACTCAGCAGCCACCATGGAGGCAAGAACGCAGTGGCACGATATATGTAAAATTCTGAGTGAGAGGAATTTCCAGCCAAGAATACTTTATCCAGCAAAGCTCTCCTTCAAATTTGAGGGAGAGCTTAAATTTTTCACAGACAAACAAATGCTGAGAGAATTTGCTAACAAGAGACCTGCGCTACTGGAGATACTAAAGGGAGCCCTACAGACAGAGAAACAAGGAAAGGACAGAGAGACTTGGAGAAAGGTTCAGTACTAAAGAGATTCGGTATGGGTACAATAAAGGATACTAATAGAGAGAGGGGAAAAATATGACAAACATAAACCAAAGGATAAGATGGCTGATTCAAGAAATGCCTTCACGGTTATAACGTTGAATGTAAATGAATTAAACTCCCCAATTAAAAGATATAGATTTGCATAATGGATCAAAAAAAATGAACCATCAATATGTTGCATACAAGAGACTCATCTTAGACACAGGGACACAAAGAAACTGAAAGTGAAAGGATGGAAAAAAATATTTCATGCAAGCTACAGCCAAAAGAAAGCAGGTGTAGCAATATTAATCTCAGATAAAATAGACTTTAAATGCAGGGAAGTTTGGAGAGACAAAGAAGGCCACTACATACTAACAAAAGGGGCAATTCAACAAGAAGAAATAAGAAACGTAAATGTCTATGCACCCAATCAAGGTGCCACAAAATACATGAGAGAAACACTGGCAAAACTAAAGGAAGCAATTGATGTTTCCACAATAATTGTGGGAGACTTCAACACATCACTCTCTCCTATAGATAGATCAACCAGACAGAAGACCAATAAGGAAATTGAAAACCTAAACAATCTGATAAATGAATTAGATTTAACAGACATATACAGGACATTACATCCCAAATCACCAGGATACACATACTTTTCTAGTGCTCATGGAACTTTCTCCAGAATAGATCATATGCTAGGACATAAAACAAGCCTCAATAAATTTAAAAAGATTGAAATTATTCAAAGCACATTCTCTGACCACAATGGAATACAATTAGAAGTCAATAACCATCAGAGACTTAGAAAATTCACAAATACCTGGAGGTTAAACAACACACTCCTAAACAATCAGTGGGTTAACGAAGAAATAGCAAGAGAAATTGCTAAATATACAGAGATGAATGAAAATGAGAACACAACATACCAAAACCTATGGGATGCAGCAAAAGCAGTGCTAAGGGGGAAATTTATAGCACTAAACGCATATATTAAAAAGGAAGAAAGAGCCCAAATCAAAGAACTAATGGATCAACTGAAGAAGCTAGAAAATGAACAGCAAACCAATCCTAAACCAAGTACAAGAAAAGAAATAACAAGGATTAAAGCAGAAATAAATGACATAGAGAACAAAAAAAACAATAGAGAGGATAAATATCACCAAAAGTTGGTTCTTTGAGAAGATCAACAAGATTGACAAGCCCCTAGCTAGACTGACAAAATCAAAAAGAGAGAAGACCCATATAAACAAAATAATGAATGAAAAAGGTAACATAACTGCAGATCCTGAAGAAATTAAAAAAATTATAAGAGGATACTATGAACAACTGTATGGCAACAAACTGGATAATGTAGAGGAAATGGACAATTTCCTGGAAACATATGAACAACCTAGACTGACCAGAGAAGAAATAGAAGACCTCAACCAACCCATCACAAGCAAAGAGATCCAATCAGTCATCAAAAATCTTCCCACAAATAAATGCCCAGGGCCAGATGGCTTCACAGGGGAATTCTACCAAACTTTCCAGAAAGAACTGACACCAATCTTACTCAAACTCTTTCAAAACATTGAAGAAAATGGAACACTACCTAACTCATTCTATGAAGCTAACATCAATCTAATACCAAAACCAGGCAAAGATGCTACAAAAAAGAAAACTACCGGCCAATCTCCCTAATGAATATAGATGCAAAAATCCTCAACAAAATACTTGCAAATCGAATCCAAAGACACATTAAAAAAATCATACACCATGACCAAGTTGGGTTCATTCCAGGCATGCAAGGATGGTTCAACATAAGAAAATCAATCAATGTATTACAACACATTAACAAGTCAAAAGGGAAAAATCAATTGATCATCTCAATAGATGCTGAAAAAGCATTTGACAAAATCCAACATCCGTTTTTGATAAAAACACTTCAAAAGGAAGGAATTGAAGGAAACTTCCTCAACATGATAAAGAGCATATATGAAAAACCCACAGCCAGCATAGTACTCAATGGTGAGAGACTGAAAGCCTTCCCTCTAAGATCAGGAACATGACAAGGATGCCCGCTGCCACCACTGTTATTCAACATTGTGCTGGAAGTGCTAGCCAGGGCAATCCGGCAAGACAAAGAAATAAAAGGCATCCAAATTGGAAAAGAAGAAGTAAAACTGTCATTGTTTGCAGATGATATGATCTTATATCTAGAAAACCCTGAGAAATAGACGATACAGCTACTAGAGCTAATAAACAAATTTAGCAAAGTAGCGGGATACAAGATTAATGCACATAAGTCAGTAATGTTTCTATATGCTAGAAATGAACAAACTGAAGAGACACTCAAGAAAAAGATACCATTTTCAATAGCAACTAAAAAAATCAAGTACCTAGGAATAAACTTAACCAAAGATGTAAAAGACCTATACAAAGAAAACTACATAACTCTACTGAAAGAAATAGAAGGGGACCTTAAAAGATGGAAAAATATTCCATGTTCATGGATAGGAAGACTAAATGTCATTAAGATGTCAATTCTACCCAAACTCATCTACAGATTCAATGCAATCCCAATCAAAATTCCAACAACCTACTTTGCAGACTTGGAAAAGCTAGTTATCAAATTTATTTGGAAAGGGAAGATGCCTCGAATTGCTAAAGACACTCTAAAAAAGAAAAACGAAGTGGGAGGACTTACACTCCCTGACTTTGAAGCTTATTATAAAGCCACAGTAGTCAAAACAGCATGGTACTGGCACAAAGATAGACATATAGATCAGTGGAATCGAACTGAGAATTCAGAGATAGACCCTCAGATCTATGGCCGACTGATCTTTGATAAGGCCCCCAAAGTCACTGAACTGAGTCATAATGGTCTTTTCAACAAATGGGGCTGGGAGAGTTGGATATCCATATCCAAAAGAATGAAAGAGGACCCCTACCTCACCCCCTACACAAAAATTAACTCAAAATGGACCAAAGATCTCAATATAAAAGAAAGTACCATAAAACTCCTAGAAGATAATGTAGGAAAACATCTTCAAGACCTTGTATTAGGCAGCCACTTCCTAGACTTTACACCCAAAGCACAAGCAACAAAAGAGAAAATAGATAAATGGGAACTCCTCAAGCTTAGAAGTTTCTGCACCTCAAAGGAATTTCTCAAAAAGTTAAAGAGGCAGCCAACTCAATGGGAAAAAATTTTTGGAAACCATGTATCTGACAAAAGACTGATATCTTGCATATACAAAGAAATCATACAACTCAATGACAATAGTACAGACAGCCCAATTATTAAATGGGCAAAAGATATGAAAAGACAGTTCTCTGAAGAGGAAATACAAATGGCCAAGAAACACATGAAAAAATGTTCAGCTTCACTAGCTATTAGAGAGATGCAAATTAAGACCACAATGAGATACCATCTCACACCAATTAGAATGGCTGCCATTAAACAAACAGGAAACTACAAATGCTGGAGGGGATGTGGAGAAATTGGAACTCTTATTCATTGTTGGTGGGACTGTATAATGGTTCAGCCACTCTGGAAGTCAGTCTGGCAGTTCCTTAGAAAACTAGATATAGAGTTACCATTCGATCCAGCGATTGCACTTCTCGGTATATACCTGGAAGATCGGAAAGCAGTGACACGAACAGATATCTGCACGCCAATGTTCATAGCAGCATTATTCACAATTGCCAAGAGATGGAAACAACCCAAATGTCCTTCAACAGATGAGTGGATAAATAAAATGTGGTATATACACACGATGGAATACTACACGGCAGTAAGAAGGAACTATCTCGTGAAACATATGACAACATGGATGAACCTTGAAGACATAATGCTGAGCAAAATAAGCCAGGCACAAAAAGAGAAATATTATATGCTACCACTAATGTGAACTTTGAAAAATGTAAAACAAATGGTTTATAATGTAGAATGTAGGGGAACTAGCAATAGAGAGCAATTAAGGAAGGGGGAACAATAATCCAAGAAGAACAGATAAGCTATTTAACGTTCTGGGGATGCCCAGGAATGACTATGGTCTGTTAATTTCTGATGGATGTAGTAGGAACAAGTTCACAGAAATGTTGCTATATTAGGTAACTTTCTTGGGGTAAAGTAGGAACATGTTGGAAGTTAAGCAGTTATCTTAGGTTAGTTGTCTTTTTCTTACTCCCTTGTTATGGTCTCTTTGAAATGTTCTTTTATTGTATGTTTGTTTTCTTTTTAACTTTTTTTCATACAGTTGATTTAAAGAAGAAGGGAAAGTTAAAAAAAAAAAAAAGAAAAACAAGGAAAAAAAGATGTAGTGCCCCCTTGAGGAGCCTGTGGAGAATGCAGGGGTATTCGCCTACCCCACCTTGATGGTTGCTAACATGACCACAGACATAGGGGACTGGTGGTTTGATGGGTTGAGCCCTCTACCATAGGTTTTACCCTTGGGAAGACGGTTGCTGCAAAGGAGAGGCTAGGCCTCCCTATGGTTGTGCTTAAGAGCCTCCTCCCGAATGCCTCTTTGTTGCTCAGATGTGGCCCTCTCTCTCTGGCTAAGCCAACTTGAAAGGTGAAATCACTGCCCTCCCCCCTACGTGGGATCAGACACCCAGGGGAGTGAATCTCCCTGGCAACGTGGAATATGACTCCCAGGGAGGAATGTAGACCTGGCATCGTGGGACAGAGAACATCTTCTTGACCAAAAGGGGGATGTGAAAGGAAATGAAATAAGCTTCAGTAGCAGAGAGATTCCAAAAGGAGCCGAGAGGTCACTCTGGTGGGCACTCTTACGCACACTTTAGACAACCCTTTTTAGGTTCTAAAGAATTGGGGTAGCTGGTGGTGGATACCTGAAACTATCAAACTACAACCCAGAACCCATGAATCTCGAAGACAGTTGTATAAAAATGTAGCTTATGAGGGGTGACAATGGGATTGGGAAAGCCATAAGGACCACACTCCACTTTGTCTAGTTTATGGATGGATGAGTAGAAAAATAGGGGAAGGAAACAAACAGACAAAGGTACCCAGTGTTCTTTTTTACTTCAATTGCTCTTTTTCAGTCTAATTATTATTCTTGTTATTTTTGTGTGTGTGCTAATGAAGGTGTCAGGGATTCATTTAGGTGATGAATGTACAACTATGTAATGGTACTGTGAACAATCGAAAGTACGATTTGTTTTGTATGACTGCGTGGTATGTTAATATATCTCAATAAAATGAAGATAAAAAAAAATGGGTTCACACCCACACGACTGGGAGTTAAAATATGAACATGTCTTTGTAGGATATGTGATTCGATCTATAACAGTGGGTATCACTTCAGGAAGAGAAATCTCCTCTGCACATCCAAGTGAGCCCCATCTGTTCCCGGCATACTTCTCCATGGCTATCACTTGACAAGAATTATCTTCAAGTTTCTCATGCCCATTCCTTAAAGACCAAGTGTCAAAGGTAGGCAGGGAGTATGACTGTTATGAACACAGGTTTTGAAGGCAGAGTGACCTGCTTTCAAATTACAGCTCTGCTACTTAAAAGCTGTGTAGATTAACCTCTCCGTGCCTGAATTTCACCCTCAGTGAAATGGGGAGTATAATCACAGCTTACCTCCTAGGGTTGTCATGAGTATTAAAGGAGATAATGTACACCTGGTGCTTTGCACAGTGCTTCACACACGGTAAACCTCAATGCCTGTTAACTAGTATTATTATCTGCTAGTAGCCACCAACGTGCTCTTTTCCAAACTTGAGTCAGATCACGTTGCACTTATCACTGCTCCCTCCTACTTAAGTTCCTCTATGGGTCCCCTTTGCTCTTAGGATAGAGGATAAGGTACCTCTACCAGCAACGTCAGAGCTAGAAAATAAAGCTTCAGTTCCCCAGTGAATATTCTAAAGGAAAAGACCCCTGAACAGCAGGCAAACTAGGAGAATGAACCAGAACAAGACTTTAAAAATCAAGTTTAGTCTACTGTGGCCCTCAACAACAGGTGCTGCTCAATGGTTTCAATATAGGGAGAAGTAGAATTAATTAAGTTATATTTGATGATGTTATAATTGATTAAGGCTGATTTTCCAAGTCAGCTACAAAGCTGTTATGACGCCATGAGAAGCCAAAGAGCTGTCTTTTGTTAAGATTTCATAGCTACTTTGCCTTAAAACATTTTCATCTCTTTTTCAAGTTCCTCATGTTTGTCGCTGAAAAAAACATTTTTGACTGCAAATTCGGGGATGAATAGGCAATAATTTTGAATGATCTGCCCTGTTGATCTGGCCCCTGCCTACCTTTCCTGTTTATCTTGCAGCTATCTCCCTGTTACTCTGCACTACAACAATATTGGCCTCTTTTCAATTACTCAAATGTATCAGGATCCTTCTGACCGTGCTTTCCACAGGTCCCCTCAATCTCAAATGCTCTTCTACTTCACCTTGCCTGGTTAAGGGGTGTTCATTCTCAGATCTCAGCTCCAGTATCACTTCCTTACCAAAGTCTTCCTTCTCTGATGCCTCTGGTATCAGCCAAATCTTATAAAGCCGTATTCTTTCCTGTCAGAGCACTTATCTGTGTGTTATTGCATTAATTTAATTGACTGACTAAAGTCTGTCTTGCCTACAAGTCTTAAGCTCCATGAGGACAGAGGACACGTGTGTTTTTGCTCACCACTGCCTAATAGAGTTTCTTCCATATAGTAGTTGCTCAATAAATGTGAGTTGGATGAGAGAGTAGTACTTGAATGCTCCTACTTACCAATTCTTTATGTCTTTCAATCTAACCTACCTCCACTTTGCCCCAGATAGACACAGGCTCATAATCACTGCAGCAGTTTCTCTTGCCTCCTACCCTGTCTGAAATGTCTGCTCCCCTCCCTCTGCCCAATGGTTCCACATTTGTAGGGCCTGGCTCAGAAAACATCTGCTGTTAAATGAATGTGCTAAATGGTCCCCAACCTTCCAGGCCCAGGTCATAAGCCACATCATTGACTGGGCTCTCCCTGACCAGCTTTGATCTCTCCCTATGGAACTTCTAGAGTTGGCACTGTCTTTAACTCCCATATGGACTTACGTGCTACTGTGTATTATTAAGGATCATCTTTTCATATTCATGTGTCATTTCCTTTGAAAAGGGAAGAGAGCTTGTTCCATAATGTATAGTGCAGTGACTAAGTGTCCAACTTTGGACTTACACTGACATGGGCTCAAATCTTGGTCCTACTACTTACTCGCTATCAACCTTGGGAGGTCATCCCCCCCTCTACACCTCAGGTTCCTCATCTGTAAAACTAGGTGTTTCATGACATGACCTCTTAGGTCACTCCCATTTGAGGATTCCAGCTGCTTTATGAGCTGCTAAGGAAATGGGTGCTACTTGATTGCCATGGAGTCTTGACACACTGTCCCACAAGAAAAGGAAAAGTGGTGAAAGACGGATACTGTCCAGTAGGTCATCAAAATCAAGAGAAAAAGAGATTATTCTAAAATGTAAAGAGTGGTTATTTCTGGGTGGGGATTACAGGTGACTTTCATATTTTCTACATTTTCTGTGGTACTGGCTCACTTAGTGATTTCTGGCCACTCCTTCCCATACCTATTAAAACCAGCTCCTGGAACCAATAATATTGCCTATTTTTAGACTGCACACATTTAGGTTCTGCTTGTGGTCTAAGGAGATGTGCAAGCAGCAATTCCCTGAGCTACCACTGCAGACCAGACCCTGTGCTTGGGAGTCTGAACAGTGGGAATGAGAGACCTTCATGTTTCCCCCAGGCAGAAATGACTAAACTGTTCCATTCAGGACAAAGGTTTTTACACTTCTTCTGATACAACTTATCCAGGTGCTGACATGTTATTGGTGAATAGGCATTTCTCTTCAAAGGACCAAGGCATTTGCCTTTTTTTAATGAGGTGGTTTTCCCCATTTTTATATTTGGTCTCCTTTTCCCCTGATCTGCTTCTCTATGTGGCAGGCTTTATTCTTCTCTTTTTCTTTTGTAGTCCCAATGAAGCAAACAACAGCCAAAAGAAATAGTTTCTTCTGGCTTTACAAATGTGGCCTAGCCCCAATAACATCATCCCCCACCTCTGAAGAACTGGAAACCTGAAGTTAACTTGAACTCCTATATTGTGCTACTGGCTTTCCATAAAGTGTTATGAATAAAAATAAACCGCTATTGTTGTGATGAACCAAATTCCAGCATACTGTGTGTGCACATTAAGTGTTAAATAATAATATGTTTGGTGATGCAGTGAGCTTGATTCATACCCATTATTATTATTTTTTTTTTTTTTTTGCTTTCTTCCGAATCTATGGAGTTGGCTATTGTGGGTTGGGTCACCCCATTGTTAGGGAAAATTAATGAGAGAGATTACTGTCGGGTTGTGTGCATTTCTCTGCACCTAGCATACAATAATGACGATTTACCTGTCAGCCTTCCTGACACTAATCTTTGCTTGTGGCTCTCTCTGATCTGACTTTTCTAAATCCCCTTGTAGTTATTTAAATCTTTGAATATTGGTTCTTTAAGGAGATTGAGAAATGATAGTCATGGGCAATATATTATTTCTGAGTGGAAAAAAAACAGACTTTTCAAAGCTTTCTCTCACATCCACCAGAGCTTGAACTATATTGTGCTTCTCCCAGGTATCAGCAAATATGTGGGTGGTTGCATGGAGGCAGCTTTAAAGAGTGTGGGTAATTGTTTGGTCACACCTATCAATCAGCAAACTCTGTACTTGAATTTCTCTGATTAGCTACAGCCATTTGTGGGAATATTTGACTCGTGACCAAATTTCCAAGAGGTTCATTTTCTCTAATGGCTTATCTCCACATCTTAAAACATAACAATTAGCAAAGGACCTATTTGATGTTTTGCATCTGCTTAGATTGTCTAATCATGAGGACTGACAGGAAAAGCCCAAATCCCTACACCTTAAAAAAAAAAAAAACTTTTGAGCAGGCAAGTTGCATTTAGTGCCTTCCGCTGTGTGACCCTGGATTCTCTCTGGGCCACTGACTCCACAGTGCATCTGTGTCAAACTGTTTCCTTCTATCTATTCCTGCAGACTGTTATGTCTAGCTATCTAAAAGTGCTGGAGACAGGCTTCTGCTATCAGTCCAATGGGTTTCCTTTGAGTGTAGACAAGACAGAATGTGTGCTCTTCAGGGACAAAGACTGTCCTCTCTTATCTCTCTTTCCTCTTCCTGAACCACACCCTGAGCTGACTGTCCAGCTCATAAGAGAAGTAAAGCCTCAGGAGTGGTAGACTGAATCTTTCAGATCCTAAATGAGGACACATGGGTCTCAATGGCACAAGTGTGTGGGTGAAGACAATGAGGTAGACTGTGTGAAATGGAGATTGTTGTGAAAGCTCTGAGCCCTTGGGGTCACTATTTGCTCATTCCAGTGACCTCCTAGTATTTTGATGTTCAGTTATCTTGAGAGCTGATATGAACCTATCAAAGCAAAATTTTAATATAAATTTGTGGATTAGGAGACAGAAGAGCAGGCTTTGGGGTCAACTAGACTCAGATTCAAACCTGGATTTGCTCCTTAGTAAATGGGTAACCCTGGACAGGTTGCAACTTAAGAGCCTCTTAGCTGTAAAATGAGGTTTAAAATAGTACTTACCTTAGAGAGTTATTGTGAGGATTCAATGGGATTATGTGGGTAATACATGTAGAACAGTGCCTGGCACATAATAAGGGCTAAGTAAACACAAGCTGTTATGCATATTATTCACTCTTATTATCTTTTTGTAAAAAGGCAAACATTCTGTAACCACTCAAGTGCTTGTGATGGGAGGAGTGACAAGAAGAGTAGACAATAAGCATTACCAAATCAAAAATCTTTACTCCCAGTATCAGTGCACAAAAGAGAGTTTATTTTCTGATTGTGAATGTACAGGAGTCTGTTTTTAGTCTCCCCCCATTATCTTAGGCTATTCCCAACAGTTCCCATCCAACCAACAATTTGGGTTCCTCTGAGTTCAGTCTTGATATAGTAGAGAAGAGATTTCCTGGCCCACCTTGACAATTATACTACTCTTGTTGACACCATTCCAGGAAATTAATTTTGAAACTGGTGGCTTAATGTACTGCAAATGCCTGCAAGTAAGGGGAATTTTCAGGGTATGATAATTATTAGTTTAGCCCCAGGACAAACTTGTGATTAAATGACAATTCATTTTAAAATTACTAAAGGAGACTATTTAACAATAGTTAATCTAATATTGCCATTACATTGAAATGACTACATGACACATTTTTTGTTAATGTCATTTTAAGGTCATCATATAAAACACAGGAAATGCAAAACGGAAGGTGCTTATAACAAGAATCAAGCCCATCCTAGGCAATTTTGTATTACTAGGCTTTTGATGTCTTAAACCTAAAATTCGGCTGTAGTTTTGGATAAGAACTTTCATTTCTGTGTTTCCTAGGCTTCCTGACACCCATTCTTCATCTTAATCCCACCCTTAATTTAGCCTTGCCTTTTCATGTCCAGGCTCCAAATGTCTCAAAGTGGGTGTTTGCCATCTCTGCACTGAGGTATCCTCCAACAAGAAATGAAGTCACTTGGCTGGGAGAGTCTCTGGGGTCTCCACAGTGCTGACACTCAAATGTGAAGCCTGTGAGGGCTCACTCTGGGCTGCATTTCATTTTGCTTGGCCTCCAGGGGCAAAAGGGAAAAGGGAAAGTTCTAGTGCCCAAGCACTGCAGGATAATAGTTGGATGCTAAAGGTGTCCTTGAGGGAAAAATAAAATAAAAAGAAGAAGCCTAAGTATCTGCAGACTTTAGGTTCATCTGCTTCAATGTTTTAAATGCCAGTGCAGTTGTACTGGAGTGTATTAACTTTTAAAACAAGCACCTAACCTTTTAGGGCTTTGTCATGAGAGCATTCAATCCAAATTCATATTTCAGTTGCATAACCAGAGTCCATTATTCAGAAACTCCTGGCCCAAATCAAGCACTCACAGCACTATTTCAGAGTTTAGGCTTGCTGGATGGCTGAATCTAAGGAGATCTTCATAAAAGTCAATGGAGAAGAAAATTAAGTCATTTAAATTGCTAATTCTGGAGTTTTAGAACTTTGAAAGTGTCCAATCAAGAAATATTCCATTATTTATGATGGTGACTTAATTTGTGTCTGTTGAAGTGCTCAGTTAGTGCTCTTCCATCTTTCCCATATAGTCAGTGGTGGTGGCAGAGATGAGGAAGGAAAGGTAGTGCATTAAAGAAATAGTGGCTCTGGGGCCCAGTTTTATCTCCTTTGACCCTGAAGTTCCCAAAATGAGTTCAATAAGAAGGGAAGCCAGCTTTCCCTGAAACCACAGACTGCACCAAGGTCAAAAGAAATGGTTTTGTGATTATCTGTGCTACTGCCCAACTTCCTTGGATTTGTGCAGATAATCAATAATCAAGAAAAAAAAAGGCCATGACTCCTAAGCTTCCTGAAGGGCTAGATCCATCCAACAAGTCTTACGGAGTGAAGGCTGAATAAGAGAGGGGTGCTGGACCTGTATAATGCCTCAGTATCCTTGGCCTTCAGCCTGCCCCTAGAGGGTTCCTTTAATTCTTCACCCAGGTCAACTGGGAACATGGAGATGGGAGGCAGAGGGTGATAGGCCAGAGATAAAAATCCTCTGCACTCCAGGTATCTTTTGCACAGCCTTGTCACTGGGAGAATACCCAGGAGAGCCTGATTCACCTGCCCAATTTTGGAAAAAAAAAAAAGTGCATAGAGATGTAAAGAAATAAATGGCAGATCATGGACTGAAATTCTGAGCCCATCTCTTATTCATCAAGGGAGAAGACTTTTCTGGGGTTTCACTCTTCCTTTGTTATTATTAAACCAGCACAGTTCCCAAGAAGAATTCACTCTCCATTTTGTGGTTCCTAAGGCTAAAACTGCCATTTGTTTTGTAATGAAATGGCACTGTTGCTTGGGATTGGTGGAGCCCATGTTCTGATGAAAAGGTTTACCCACTTCTTCCCATTTCACTCAATACTGACGTAAACACTGGAAAACTATTTTATTATCTCTTGAGATTTGGAACTCTCAGTATGTCTTTGTGATGTCAATTCCAGTCCAATCTAACTCCTGATAGCAGAGGTCTTAATCTTTGCTTAGAGGGGTCCATAATCCCCTTGAGAATACATGTAACCTTTTGTAGGTAGCTGCACATCTGCTTCTTTTCAGGGAAAGCACATACTTTCAGAGGATTTCCAAGATGGTCTGTGGCCCCAAAGGCTAACTGCAACTTCCCCGTTTGAAGAAATTTGAACGAACCCATCTTGTTTCCTTTCTGTCTTGATTCCATCACATTAATTCAGAATGGCTGCATAAACCGTTTGTTTCTTCAATTCTCACAGCCCCTGTGTTTCCAAGAGCATCTCTCCTTCCTTATCCCCCATTTGTATTCCTCCCCTGACAATCTTTGCTCACTCAAGTCAGAATGATTTGGTGCTTTGGATCCTTTTTAAAATGTCCTTCTCTCCATGCTTAAATCCCCTCTTGCCCTCTGTGTGAATGCTTCTTCCAGTCAGTCTCTTCAAACTCTTTTCTGTCCTAAATTCACTCTCTGCAAAAGGGAGAGAAATATGGTCTTTCTTCCTTTCTAGTTAAATGCCTTTGTACTTTGTACTTGTTGTGCCTATATCCACTCTGTCTCCAAATAGCTGCCTTGGGCACAAGAGGATGAGGGGCTGTCATAGGAGGGATAAGTGATGAGTCATGATAAGTTTTTATAACTACTACAAGCAATAGCTACCAGGTATTAAAGGCTTACTCTGTGCCTCCTGGAATGCTCACAACAACCCTGTGAGACCGGAACTGCTTTTGCCACTGGAAGAGTTTACAAATTCAAGAGTGGGGATTAGAACCTGAATTCAAAATCCAGTGTGTATATCCTCTGTGCTCCTCATATCACCCTCTCAGTGAAACAGAAGCATGCATGTGCTTCCAGAAGTAAAGTGGCCCCTGCTACCTGTTTGACTAAAATGAGCATCTTAGGCTTCTCTGCAAATGCATATGCTGCCATCAGCCTCCACTTTCCAAGCTGATGCTGAAGTCTTATCTGTGGTTAGTTTGTTCATTTCCATTTAAATTCTTTCTCCAGAGTCAATACTGATCTGTGCAAAGGTTTCCTCAACTCCCAGATCTCGAGTGACTCATGCAAACACAATTATTATGCCATCTTATTTGCCCATCATAATTAGCTATCCATTTTAAACCTCAAAAAAGCGTGTTTTAGTGGTTAATGGCAATGGAAAAATCAATTAAGGCCTATATGGGAGTGTGTATGTCTGGTCATTACTGCCCTATTATGTGCATCAGCTCTATTGTCCGCCTCAGAGCTGTAATCGCAGATGAGCTGCCCCTTCTCTCTAGCACACTCCAGCAGCTGCCTGCTCCTGCTGTTCAACCAGTGTGTGTTAGTGAATGCAAATTAATATTAATATCAATCAGCCTAAGCCCAATCAGCCTCTCCTAAGTAGGGAAGTGAATCTGCATAAAATCAAATGAGATAATGTATGTGAAAGTACCCTGAAAATTACAAAGCACCATACAAATCAAATGTATTTTTATAATAAAATCATAATGTATTAAAAAACCAACTATGAATTATTTTTTAAATTGTCTGCTGTTTTAGATTAGCTGCACGATTAGCAGGTGCTCAATAAATTTTTGTTCAATTGTATTGTTGAATTGAGATAATCAAGAGTTGACTGTACATGAAAACAAAGAATTCCACGAAATATTTAACTAAGTACAATACATTAGAGAATGTATAAAAAATGAAGTAAAAGAAGATGGATGACTTCAGATACAAAGGAATATAATTTATGCTTTCATTTGAGGATAGATAGAAGATACTCAAAATCTTCTCCTTTTCAAGACCAGTTGATTACAAGTTGCTTTTTTGTAAAAATCTTTTACAAGTTACTATACAACAA
This sequence comes from Choloepus didactylus, assembly GCF_015220235.1. Classification (NCBI taxonomy): domain Eukaryota; kingdom Metazoa; phylum Chordata; class Mammalia; order Pilosa; family Megalonychidae; genus Choloepus; species Choloepus didactylus. Next base: position 173,472,278 of record NC_051334.1, read on the forward strand.
AATCTTCACTGGATTTCAATTTGAAGCAACTGTGCAATCCTAATTAAACTATTTTTAATCTTATTCAAGATGAAAAAGATGTAAACTCATGCCAAAATACTTTGGTGGCACAAGCCTAGTTTGCAATAAAGCTTTTTGATGGCTTTTTTACTTTTTTATACTCAAAACATTTATTAGTTTATTACCAATTTTGAAACATGCTGGAGGAGAATTCTGGTTTATCCCAATATATATTGTTTGTAAAATTTTGATTTATTTGAATAAAACTGAACAATTTCGGAGCTAAAATAGTGTCTATGAGAAATAAAGTGTAAGCACATTTGTGATTAAGGTACAAATATTCTTTGTCTTAGAGTTTGTTTACCCACCTTTTAGAAGAAAATTTGAAGGTACTTGGGTAATTGATGGAAATTTGTCAATGGGTAAATAGCACCTTTGTTCTTAGAGTTTTGGAAAGTTAAACAGCTTGGTCTCTGGGTGAGTCTTAAGAATTTGATTCCATATATGAATTGTGAAATTTTTGTAGATCTTATCACTTGGAAACTGTAAATGCAACCTGCTAACATTTGGAACATTTAAGTTAGGCTTAAGAAGCAAGCTAGGGAGGCGGGGCAAGATGGCAGACTGGTGAGCTGTATGTTTTAGTTACTCCTCCAGGAAAGTAGGTAAAAAGCCAGGAACTGCGTGGACTGGACACCACAGAGCAATCTGTCTTTGGGCATACTTCATACAACACTCATGAAAACATGGAACTGCTGAGATCAGCGAAATCTGTAAGTTTTTGCGGCCAGAGGACCCGCGCCCCTCCCTGCCAGGCTCAGTCCCGGGGGAGGAGGGGCTGTCAGCTCCGGGAAGGAGAAGGGAGAATTGCAGTGGCGGCTCTTATCGGAAACTCATTCTACTGATTCAAACTCCAAACATAGATAGACTGAGACCAGACACCAGAGACTCTGAGAGCAGCCAGCCCAGCAGAGAGGAGACAGGCATAGAAAAAAAACAACACGAAAAACTCCAAAATAAAAGCAGAGGATTTTTGGAGTTCTGGTGAACACAGAAAGGGGAAGGGCGGAGATCAGGCCTTGAGGCGCATATGCAAATCCCGAAGCAAAGCTGATCTCTCTGCCCTGTGCACCTTTCCTTAATGGCCCTGGTTGCTTTGTCTATTAGCATTTCAATAACCCATTAGATTTCTGAGGAGGGCCGTTTTTTTTTTTGTTTTTTTTTTTTTTTTTTTTTAAATCCTTTTTGCTTTTTCTAAAACAATTACTCTAAGAAGCTCAATACAGAAAGCTTCAAAGAATTGAAATTTGGGCACGTCAAGTCAAGAGCAGAACTAAGAGAGCTCTGAGACAAAAGGCAATAATCCAGTGGCTGAGAAAATTCACTAAACAACACAACTTCCCAAGAAAAGGGGGGTGTCCGCTCACAGCCACCATCCTGGTGGACAGGAAACACTCCTGCCCATCGCCAGCCCCATAGCCCAGAGCTGCCCCAGACAACCCAGTGTGACGGAAGTGCTTCAAATAACAGGCACACACCACAAAACTGGGCGTGGACATTAGCCTTCCCTGCAACCTCAGCTGAATGTCCCAGAGCTGGGAAGGGGGAGCAGTGTGAATTAACAGAGCCCCATTCAGCCATCATTTGAGCAGACTGGGAGCCTCCCAACACAGCCCAGCAGCCCAGAACTGCCCTGGGGGGACGGCACTCACCTGTGACATAGCACAGTCATCCCTCAACAGAGGACCCGGGGTGCACAGCCTGGAAGAGGGGCCCACTTGCAAGTCTCAGGAGCCATACGCCAATACCAAAGACTTGTGGGTCAGTGGCAGAGACAAACTGTGGCAGGACTGAACTGAAGGATTAGACTATTGCAGCAGCTTTAAAACTCTAGGATCATCAGGGAGATTTGATTGTTAGGGCCACCCGCCCTCCCCGACTGCCCAGAAACACGCCCCACATACAGGGCAGGCAACACCAACTACACACGCAAGCTTGGTACACCAATTGGGCCCCACAAGACTCACTCCCCCACTCACCAAAAAGGCTAAGCAGGGGAGATCTGGCTTGTGGAGAACAGGTGGCTCGTGGACGCCACCTGCTGGTTAGTTAGAGAAAGTGTACTCCACGAAGCTGTAGATCTGATAAATTAGAGATAAGGACTTCAACTGGTCTACAAACCCTAAAAGAACCCTATCAAGTTCAGCAAATGCCACGAGGCCAAAAACAACAGAAAATTATAAAGCATATGAAAAAACCAGACGATATGGATAACCCAAGCCCAAGCACCCAAATCAAAAGACCAGAAGAGACACAGCACCTAGAGCAGCTACTCAAAGAACTAAAGATGAACAATGAGACCATAGTACGGGATATGAAGGAAATCAAGAAGACCCTAGAAGAGCATAAAGAAGACATTGCAAGACTAAATAAAAAAATGGATGATCTTATGGAAATTAAAGAAACTGTTGACCAAATTAAAAAGATTCTGGACACTCATAGTACAAGACTAGAGGAAGTTGAACAACGAATCAGTGACCTGGAAGATGACAGAATGGAAAATGAAAGCATAAAAGAAAGAATGGGGAAAAAAATTGAAAAACTCGAAATGGACCTCAGGGATATGATAGATAATATGAAACGTCCGAATATAAGACTCATTGGTGTCCCAGAAGGGGAAGAAAAGGGTAAAGGTCTAGGAAGAGTATTCAAAGAAATTGTTGGGGAAAACTTCCCAAATCTTCTAAACAACATAAATACACAAATCATAAATGCTCAGCGAACTCCAAATAGAATAAATCCAAAAAAAACCCACTCCGAGACATATACTGATCACACTGTCAAACATAGAAGAGAAGGAGCAAGTTCTGAAAGCAGCAAGAGAAAAGCAATTCACCACATACAAAGGAAACAGCATAAGACTAAGTAGTGACTACTCAGCAGCCACCATGGAGGCGAGAAGGCAGTGGCACGATATATTTAAAATTCTGAGTGAGAGGAATTTCCAGCCAAGAATACTTTATCCAGCAAAGCTCTCCTTCAAATTTGAGGGAGAGCTTAAATTTTTCACAGACAAAGAAATGCTGAGAGAATTTGCTAACAAGAGACCTGCCCTACTGGAGATACTAAAGGGAGCCCTACAGACAGAGAAACAAAGACAGGACAGAGAGACCTGGAGAAAGGTTCAGTACTAAAGAGATTCGGTATGGGTACAATAAAGGATATTAATAGAGAGAGGGAAAAATATGGCAAACATAATCCAAAGGATAAGATGGCCGATTCAAGAAATGCCTTCACGGTTTTAACATTGAATGTAAATGGATTAAACTCCCCAATTAAAAGATATAGATTCACAGAATGGATCAAAAAAAATGAACCATCAATATGTTGCATACAAGAGACTCATCTTAGACACAGGGACACAAAGAAACTGAAAGTGAAAGGATGGAAAAAAATATTTCATGCAAGCTACAGCCAAAAGAAAGCAGGTGTAGCAATATTAACCTCAGATAAAATAGACTTCAAATGCAGGGATGTTTTGAGAGACAAAGAAGGCCACTACATACTAATAAAAGGGGCAATTCAGCAAGAAGAAATAACAATCGTAAATGTCTATGCACCCAATCAAGGTGCCACAAAATACATGAGAGAAACACTGGCAAAACTAAAGGAAGCAATTGATGTTTCCACAATAATTGTGGGAGACTTCAACACATCACTCTCTCCTATAGATAGATCAACCAGACAGAAGACCAATAAGGAAATTGAAAACCTAAACAATCTGATAAATGAATTAGATTTAACAGACATCTACAGGACATTACATCCCAAATCACCAGGATACACATACTTTTCTAGTGCTCACGGAACTTTCTCCAGAATAGATCATATGCTAGGACATAAAACAAGCCTCAATAAATTTAAAAAGATTGAAATTATTCAAAGCACATTCTCTGACCACAATGGAATACAATTAGAAGTCAATAACCATCAGAGACTTAGAAAATTCACAAATACCTGGAGGTTAAACAACACACTCCTAAACAATCAGTGGGTTAAAGAAGAAATAGCAAGAGAAATTGCTAAATATATAGAGACGAATGAAAATGAGAACACAACATACCAAAACCTATGGGATGCAGCAAAAGCAGTGCTAAGGGGGAAATTTATAGCACTAAACGCATATATTAAAAAGGAAGAAAGAGCCAAAATCAAAGAACTAATGGATCAACTGAAGAAGCTAGAAAATGAACAGCAAACCAATCCTAAACCAAGTAGAAGAAAAGAAATAACAAGGATTAAAGCAGAAATAAATGACATAGAGAACAAAAAAACAATAGAAAGGATAAATATCACCAAAAGTTGGTTCTTTGAGAAGATCAACAAGATTGACAAGCCCCTAGCTAGACTGACAAAATCAAAAAGAGAGAAGACCCATATAAACAAAATAATGAATGAAAAAGGTGACATAACTGCAGATCCTGAAGAAATTAAAAAAATTATAAGAGGATATTATGAACAACTGTATGGCAACAAACTGGATAATGTAGAAGAAATGGACAATTTCCTGGAAACATATGAACAACCTAGACTGACCAGAGAAGAAATAGAAGACCTCAACCAACCCATCACAAGCAAAGAGATCCAATCAGTCATCAAAAATCTTCCCACAAATAAATGCCCAGGGCCAGATGGCTTCACAGGGGAATTCTACCAAACTTTCCAGAAAGAACTGACACCAATCTTACTCAAACTCTTTCAAAACATTGAAAAAAATGGAACACTATCTAACTCATTTTATGAACCTAACATCAATCTAATACCAAAACCAGGCAAAGATGCTACAAAAAAGGAAAACTACTGGCCAATCTCCCTAATGAATATAGATGCAAAAATCCTCAACAAAATACTTGCAAATCGAATCCAAAGACACATTAAAAAAATCATACACCATGACCAAGTGGGGTTCATTCCAGGCATGCAAGGATGGTTCAACATAAGAAAAACAATCAATGTATTACAACACATTAAAAACTCGAAAGGGAAAAATCAATTGATCATCTCAATAGATGCTGAAAAAGCATTTGACAAAATCCAACATCCGTTTTTGATAAAAACACTTCAAAAAGTAGGAATTGAAGGAAACTTCCTCAACATGATAAAGAGCATATATGAAAAACCCACAGCCAGCATAGTACTCAATGGTGAGAGACTGAAAGCCTTCCCTCTAAGATCAGGAACAAGACAAGGATGCCCGCTGTCACCACTGTTATTCAACATTGTGCTGGAAGTGCTAGCCAGGGCAATCCGGCAAGACAAAGAAATAAAAGGCATCCAAATTGGAAAAGAAGAAGTAAAACTGTCATTGTTTGCAGATGATATGATCTTATATCTAGAAAACCCTGAGAAATCAACGATACACCTACTAGAGCTAATAAACAAATTTAGCAAAGTAGCGGGATACAAGATTAATGCACATAAGTCAGTAATGTTTCTATATGCTAGAAATGAACAAACTGAAGAGACACTCAAGAAAAAGATACCATTTTCAATAGCAACTAAAAAAATCAAGTACCTAGGAATAAACTTAACCAAAGATGTAAAAGACCTATACAAAGAAAACTACATAACTCTACGAAAAGAAATAGAAGGGGACCTTAAAAGATGGAAAAATATTCCATGTTCATGGATAGGAAGGCTAAATGTCATTAAGATGTCAATTCTACCCAAACTCATCTACAGATTCAATGCAATCCCAATCAAAATTCCAACAACCTACTTTGCAGACTTGGAAAAGCTAGTTATCAAATTTATTTGGAAAGGGAAGATGCCTCGAATTGCTAAAGACACTCTAAAAAAGAAAAACGAAGTGGGAGGACTTACACTCCCTGACTTTGAAGCTTATTATAAAGCCACAGTTGCCAAAACAGCATGGTACTGGCACAAAGATAGACATATAGATCAATGGAATCGAATTGAGAATTCAGAGATAGACCCTCAGATCTATGGCCGACTGATCTTTGATAAGGCCCCCAAAGTCACCGAACTGAGCCATAATGGTCTTTTCAACAAATGGGGCTGGGAGAGTTGGATATCCATATCCAAAAGAATGAAAGAGGACCCCTACCTCACCCCCTACACAAAAATTAACTCAAAATGGACCAAAGATCTCAATATAAAAGAAAGTACCATAAAACTCCTAGAAGATAATGTAGGAAAACATCTTCAAGACCTTGTATTAGGAGGCCACTTCCTAGACTTTACACCCAAAGCACAAGCAACAAAAGAGAAAATAGATAAATGGGAACTCCTCAAGCTTAGAAGTTTCTGCACCTCAAAGGAATTTCTCAAAAAGGTAAAGAGGCAGCCAACTCAATGGGAAAAAATTTTTGGAAACCATGTATCTGACAAAAGACTGATATCTTGCATATACAAAGAAATCCTACAACTCAATGACAATAGTACAGACAGCCCAATTATTAAATGGGCAAAAGATATGAAAAGACAGTTCTCTGAAGAGGAAATACAAATGGCCAAGAAACACATGAAAAAATGTTCAGCTTCACTAGCTATTAGAGAGATGCAAATTAAGACCACAATGAGATACCATCTAACACCGGTTAGAATGGCTGCCATTAAACAAACAGGAAACTACAAATGCTGGAGGGGATGTGGAGAAATTGGAACTCTTATTCATTGTTGGTGGGACTGTACAATGGTTCAGCCACTCTGGAAGTCAGTCTGGCAGTTCCTTAGAAAACTAGATATAGAGCTACCATTCGATCCAGCGATTGCACTTCTCGGTATATACCCGGAAGATCGGAAAGCAGTGACACGAACAGATCTCTGCACGCCAATGTTCATAGCAGCATTATTCACAATTGCCAAGAGATGGAAACAACCCAAATGTCCTTCAACAGATGAGTGGATAAATAAAATGTGGTATATACACACGATGGAATACTACGCGGCAGTAAGAAGGAACGATCTGGTGAAACATATGACAACATGGATGAACCTTGAAGACATAATGCTGAGCGAAATAAGCCAGGCACAAAAAGAGAAATATTATATGCTACCACTAATGTGAACTTTGAAAAATGTAAAACAAATGGTTTATAATGTAGAATGTAGGGGAACTAGCAGTAAAGAGCAATTAAGGAAGGGGGAACAATAATCCAAGAAGAACAGATAAGCTATTTAACGTTCTGGGGATGCCCAGAAATGACTATGGTCTGTTAATTTCTGATGGATGTAGTAGGAACAAGTTCACTGAAATGTTGCTATACTATGTAACTTTCTTGGGGTAAAGTAGGAACATGTTGGAAGTTAAGCAGTTATCTTAGGTTAGTTGTCTTTTTCTTACTCCCTTGTTATGGTCTCTTTGAAATGTTCTTTTATTGTAGGTTTGTTTTCTTTTTAACTTTTTTTTTCATACAGTTGATTTAAAAAAGAAGGGAAAGTTAAAAAAAAAAAAAAAGAAAAAAGACAAACAAGGAAAAAAAAAAAAAAAGATGTAGTGCCCCCTTGAGGAGCCTGTGGAGAATGCAGGGGTATTCGCCTACCCCACCTCCATGGTTGCTAACATGACCACAGACATAGGGGACTGGTGGTTTGATGGGTTGAGCCCTCTACCATAGGTTTTACCCTTGGGAAGACGGTTGCTGCAAAGGAGAGGCTAGGCCTCCCTGTATTTGTGCCTAAGAGTCTCCTCCTGAATGCCTCTTTGTTGCTCAGATGTGGCCCTCTCTCTCTGGCTAAGCCAACTTGAAAGGTGAAATCACTGCCCTCCCCACTACGTGGGATCAGACACCCAGGGAAGTGAATCTCCCTGGCAACGTGGAATATGACTCCCGGGGAGGAATGTAGACCCGGCATCGTGGGATGGAGAACATCTTCTTGACCAAAAGGGGGATGTGAAAGGAAATGAAATAAGCTTCAGTGGCAGAGAGATTCCAAAACGAGCCGAGAGATCACTCTGGTGGGCACTCTTACGCACACTTTAGACAACCTTTTTTAGGTTCTAAAGAATTGGGGTAGCTGGTGGTGGATACCTGAAACTATTAAACTACAACCCAGAACCCATGAATCTCGAAGACAGTTGTATAAAAATGTAGCTTATGAGGGGTGACAGTGGGATTGGGAATGCCATAAGGACCAAACTCCACTTTGTCTAGTTTATGGATGGATGTGTAGAAAAGTAGGGGAAGCAAACAAACAGACAAAGGTACCCAGTGTTCTTTTTTACTTCAATTGCTCTTTTTCACTCTAATTATTATTCTTGTTATTTTTTTGTGTGTGCTAATGAAGGTGTCAGGGATTGATTTAGGTGATGAATGTACAACTATGTAATGGTACTGTAAACAATCGAAAGTACAATTTGTTTTGTAAAAAAAAAAAAAAAAAAAAAAAAAAGAAGCAAGCTAGTCAGCCTAGTGGAAAATGGTAACAATGGAAATAGATTTAACTAGCAAAACCCTTCCTGTGGCTTTATTTTTTTCCTGTGGCTTTATTTACTAAATAGACAACCAATAGCTTGCTTGGGTTGAACAGAGGAAATCTCAAGTGCAATTCCATGAGTTTCTAGAATTACATTTTCTAAGAATACTTTTAAAAGGAATTTTGGAAAATAATGACAATTGAGGAATTAATATTATAGTTTTCAGATTAATAATTCATTTTCTACATATTTCTTAAACAACAATGTATGAATGCTGTTAAACAGAAAATTCAGCAGTAAACTAAGCTATGAATACTATTTTTTCCCAACACAGCTTGATAATTGCATTAGTGAATGAGTATAAACAAAGGCTTTATAATAACTATATCTCCAGTGTAACATTTTAAAGTAGTGATAAAGAAAAATCCAGTCTTTAAATCATAGTGCTATTTTGTTTAGACCATTTTCATTTGCAGCAGAATGTTGAAGGAGTTAATGTAACTTAGCTATGGATTTTAGACCTGTGTTTTATACATAGAAAGCCAACCAAATATCATTTGAGTTTCATGTTTATAAATTAATGTCAAATGTAATGTTGATTGAAAAATCAGTTTCAAACCAAGTCACAATGAAAAGAAACATAAAAAGTTTAAAAGCTTGTCTATCCTCCTAATTCTCCCAAATTCTGATATTGACTGATAGAAAACAGACATTTTATTTATCTTTCCTATGACAGTGTATATTGCTTAAATCTCAATAGAAGTGCCAGAATTATTATTGTAACCAGATGATGCTCCGGTTTCCTAAAGAATGTGACACTTGGCTTAAGTAGAAAAGACTGTGGCCTGCATGCTGTATTAAATCCTACAACCCAGAAGGAGCAAGCAGGCCAACCAGGGGCTGCCATAGATTCCTTGTTTGCCTCTGGTGGTCTCTCTGTTGCTTGATAAGCATGTGGAGACCACTTTTCTAGATTTTGCTTCCACAAGCTTTGGATTATTCACACCTCTCTCTCCTTAAAACACTCTCTTCCCTTGGTTTTGAGGACACACTCCTGGTTCTCCTGCTTCTCTGCCTCCTTTTTCACCTCCTGCTTCCAACTTGTGGAAGGTCCTTGAGGTTAACACCTTGACATCTGCTTACCTCTCTACTGTCTGCTATGAAATTCCCACCTACTTTTATGATTCCAGCTGTCACCACTTTAAACTCTATCTCCAGCCCTGAATTCTGGTGTGAATGTCACTTTTCTCTCTTCAGATGCCCAATGCACATTGCAACTCAAATGTCCAGTTGTTACCTCCACTTTATTTACCTAAAAGTGCACACATCTTATCCCCTGTTGACCCTTTTCTCCAAATCCTGGCTCAACTTCCCTGTTTCTTTCAAGGTTAACACTGTTTTCCTGTTTACTGTTCTTCAAGACTACTGATCTTGACAACATCTTTGACTCAAACCCTTAAGAAAGAACACTATTATTTATTGATAACTCACCATGGGCCAGAAACTATACATTACCTCATTGAATCTCCATAGCAGTCCTATGAGGAAGGTATTATGATTATCTCCACTTTACAGATAAGGATGCTGAGGTTCAGAAAAACTAAGTTATTCAAGGAATAAATCCAGCTCCATGTGAAGCCCAAGTCTGAGCACTTAATCACACTGCAGGGGTCAAAAACTCAACTGCTTACAAGACACCAGGAAAGGAATGTAAATAAGTGAAGCAGGCCAGGTTTCAGAACAAATAGCAGTGCAATTTGTCCCTGTTGGTTAAACAGGAGTGGTAGGACCTGTAGTGCAGCCACTCAGTTCCAGCTATGGTAGAAACTAGCCTTGCCAGATCTTCCAATCTTTGAAAAGAAGACAGATATCTAGAATTTTATGTGAAATCTTCCAATTATTAAATGTAGACAACTTTATCAAAATTTTAATTCTCTTTGTTTTATTTCCAACATTTTTTATGAAAAATGCCAAAAATATACAGGAAAGTTGAAAGAATTTTGTTGTGAACACTCATATGCCCATCAACTAGATTCTACTGCTAACATATTACTGTACTAGCTTTATGACATATTTATCTCCCAATCCATCATTTTATGCATTTCAAAGTAAGTTGTGACATCAAGACACTTCCCTGTAAACACTTCACCACGTATATCATTAACTAGAGCTAAATATTTGTTTACAGTATTTTCCTTTTGTCTTAGAGATAAATTTAACAAACAATGAAATGTACAAATATTAAGCCTACCATCTGATGCACCTACACCTGTATAACCCAAATGCCTATCAAGATACAGAACATTCCCTTCACCCCAAAATGTTTCTCTGTGCCCCTTGGCATTCAATCCTTATCTCCCCACCTCCCTATCCAAGGTAACCACTGATCGGATTTTTAGCACCATAGGTTAGATTTCACGTTCTAGAACTTTGTGTATGTGGAATTACACTGTGTATATTCTTCTGTGTTAGGCTTCTGTGCCAGTTTGGATGTCTTTTGTCCCCCAAAATGCCATGTTCTTTGATGCATTCTTGTGGGCGCAGATGTGTTAGTGTTGATTAGGTTGGGATCCTTTGATTGAGTGTTTCCATTGGAGATGTGGCTCAGTCAACTGTGGAAGAGACTTTTGACTGGATAATTTCCATGGAGGTGTTACCCCACCCATTCAGGGTGGGTGTTAATTGGATCACTGGAGCCCTATAAAGGAATTAACAGACAGAAGGACCTCGGAGCAACTGAGAGTGATATTTTGAAGAGGAGCTGCAGCTAACAGAGGACAAAACTCCCCAAGAGCAACATTTTGGAGAATGCCATTTTGAAATGCAACCTTGGAACAAGGAAATGCCAGCCATGTGTCTTCCTAGCTAACAGAGGTTTTCCGGATGCCAATGATCATCCTTCAGTGAAGGTACCCTGTTGATGCCTTACCCTGGACACTTTATGGCCTTAGGACTGTAACTGTGTAACCAAATAAACCCCATTTATAAAAGCCAATCAATTTCTGGTATTTTGCATAACAGCAGCATTAGCGAGCTGGAACAGCTTCTTTCACTTAGCATAATGCTTTTGAGAGCCATCCATGTTGCTGGACATCTTACCAAATTTTAAAAATCACTATGTAGTCCAAAAAGAACACACCCCACATTTGCTATCCATGGGATGTTAGGATGAAATCTCCCTTCTGTGCTCAAATCCTTCTCTTCTCTCTTCATACCCACATGCCATCAAGTTTGTTTCCTTAAAGCACCTTGTCTCTTTCTTCTTTTCCATCCTTGCTGCTACCACTATGCTATCATTCTGTGATATCTTGGTTCCAGCAGGGCATTTGAAAAGTCTCATATGCTGTCTTAGAGAATAAGATGGTGATATAAGGGCTAAAAAGTTGATCAAATAGCTAAATCTACAACTGGCTGTGTACCTGAAGCCAGAGTGTAGATTAATGGATAATGATGACAGTCTAGAGGGGTTTGTGTATTAGATTGCCACAGAGCTCTGTTCTTGACCTTGCCCTGCTCAACTTTTTATCAATGGTTTAGATGAAAATACTCACACTTATCAAGTTTGTAAATTTGCAAAGATAGGGAAGAGAGTAAACATAATAGATGACAGACTTAAGTTTCAAATTCTTGATATGCTATAAGGATAGGACAAAGCAAGAGGTTGAAATCTAACAAGAAAAAATAAAATAATGGCATTTAGGTTTTAAAAAGTCAATTGCCAAAGTATAGTATGAGAAATGGTTATACTGATGCCACTTCACATGAAAAATATCTCAAATATGTCACCAGTATTTTGATAAGAAAAAACAAATAGACCATAGGAAAAAAAAACAAATAAAATAATCATAGTCCACATGAATAGAAGTATATGAGGAAATAATTAATTTAGTATAGGGGTTAAGAGCATGGGTCTCAGAGTCAGAAAATACTGCTTTTGCAACATTAGTTAAAGATGGTTATTAGATCTCCAACTGGAGATGTGGAGTAGTTAGTTGGTTATAAATCTGGGAGTTGTCAGCAAATAGATGGTATTGAGAATCACAGTACCAGATGAAATAAGAAAGACAGTGAGAGTAGAGGAAATATCCAAGAATTGAGTTTTGGGTCCTTCAACATTTAGAAATCAGGTAAAGGAGAAAGAGGAGCCCACTAAGAAGACTGAAAAGGGGTGGCCAAAGAGGAGAAAAAAATGGGAGGACATGGGTTTCTGGAGGCCTAGAAAAGAAAGAGGTTTCAGGAGGGAGGAGTAATCAGCAATGTCAATGCTGAAAGGTGGGGAAAGATGAGGACCCTTGGATTTTGCAAGGATAGAGTCCATCACTGGCCTTTGTAATAATCATTTCAGTTGAATGATGGAATTGGGAGTCTGAGATGAGTGAATCAAAGAGAAAGAAGGAAGGTGAGGAAGTAAAGACAGCAACTAGAGGTAACTCTTCTGAAAAGATTTTTCTTTCATAGAAAAAAATAGAAATTTATGAGAAGAGAGAAATAGGAGAATTGCAGGAGTAAATGGTCTTTAAAAAGTGAGATGGGTTGGGTTCTAGTCTTTATTCTTGGGAAAAAGAAAGAGCAGATTACCTATTGCATCAAGAAGGAAGAAAGGGTGGTGTATCTGGGTTGGTGAAATTGGTGGCGGAAAGATGAGGTAGTCCTGCTCTGAAGACTGTTATTGGCATATATATGTCTCTATTCCTGCTGTGCCTTCTGCCTCTTACTCTCCCTCCCTAACCAAATCCTTTCTATTCAGCCAAGTGCAGCCTCATTCCTTCAGAAAGATCACTGTACCTGGAACTAGAAAAACTGGATTCAAGTTCCAGCTCTTCTAAGTGTAAGCTGTGTGACTTTGGAGAAGTCATTTACCTTATCTGAGGATATTTCCTCATATGTACACTTGGAACAAACTGCACAAATGAAAATGAGATGTATTCTAGTTAAGCCTACCTCCTCTAAAAAGCTTCCATGACTACTTCAGTGTTTTTGGAAACTTTTTGGGTCTTTATTACTCATTTGCTGTCTGACATTACCTAATAGTCCTTAAATGTGTTATTGTTGATTTGATCACAAGATTATAAATTTCTGAGAAGCAGGATGTGAGTTTTCTATGTGCTATGTTGAGGATTAATAGGCAGGAAGAGAAACAGACCAATTTATTGAGCAACTACTACATGCCAGGGGATTTATGTAACTTATCTTGTGTAATTCCTACAACAATCTGGAGAAATGGACATGATTTTACAGGTGAGGAAACAGTCCCAGAGAGATTAAGCAGTTTCCCCAAAGTTACACAGCTAGTAGGTGGTAGAGCCATGATTTGTACCCCAAACTCCAAACTCCAACCTCCAACCCTATGCTCTTTCCACTATTCCATCCCACACACTGTGAAGCCAGGCATTTTTGGATACATTTGGATTTCTTGCTGAGGCTTTAATAACTGAGAGAAAATGAATTTTTTCCTTTATTTTATTAGAGAAGTTGATTTACAGAAAAATCATGGATAAAATAAAGGGTTAACATATAACATACTATTGTTAACACCTTGAATTGGGGTACTAAATTTGTTACAATTGATAAAGGCACCTTTTTGTAATTGCACTATTAACTATAGTCCATGGTTTAACCTAGGATTCACTGTGTTGTGCAGTTCCATGGATCTTTAAAAAAAATTTATTCAAGAAACATATATACAACCTAAAATTTTCCCCTTTAACCACGTTCAAATATATAATTCAGTGTTGTTAATTACATTCACAATGTTGTGCTACCATCACAGCCATCCATTACCAAAACTTTTCCGTCATCCCAAATAGAAACTGTAAATTTTAAGCCTTAACTTCCCATTCCCTATCCTTACCCCTTCTTCTGGTCTTATATTCTAGATTCTGACTCCCTTAATTTGCTTATTTTAATTATTTCATATAGATCATGCAAAATTTGTCTTTTTTGGTTTGGCTTATTTCGCTCAACATGATGTCTTCAAGGTTCATCCATGTTGTCGCATGTATCAGAACCTCATTCATTTTTAGTGCTGAATAATAGTCCATTGTGTGTTGATACCACATTTTATTTATCCATCCATCAGTTGATGGACACTTGGGTTACTTCCATCTTTTGGCAATTGCAAATATTGCCATGTGAACATCAGTGTGCAAATATCTGTTCAAGTCCCTGCTTTCAAGTATTTTGGGTATGTAGCTAGAAGTGGAATTGCCAGGTCATTTGGTAATTCTATACTTAGCTTCCTGAGACTGCCAAACTGTCTTCCACAGCAGCTGAACAATTTTACATTCCCAACAGTAGTGAATGAGTGTTCCTATTTCTCCACATCCTCTCAAACGCTTGCAATTTTGTTTTTTAATAGTAGACATTCTAGTGGGTGTGAAATAAACCCCATTAAGGTTTAGATTTGCATTTCCCTAATGGTTAATGACATCAAGATCTTTTCATGTGCTTTGTGCCCATCTGTATATCTTCTCTGGAGAAATGTCTATTAAATCTTTTGCCCATTTTTTAATTGGGTTGTCTTTTGGTTGTTGAGTTGTAGGATTTCTTTATATATTCTGGAAATTAAACAGTTATAAAGGAGATGGTTACCAAATAATTTTTCCTATTGTGTACATTGTCTTTTTACCTTCATGATAAAGTCCCTTGAAGCACAACAGTTTTTAATTTTGATGGGGTCTCATTTACCTATTTCTTCTTTTGTTGCTTGTTCTTTGGGTATAAAGTCTGAGAAAACATTGCCTAACAAAAAGTCCTGCATATGCTTCTTTACATTTTTTTCTAGTAGTTTTATAGTTCTGGCTCTTATGTTTAGGTCTCTGATCCATTTTTAGTTGATTTTTGTATCTGGGGTGAAGTAGGTATCCACCTTCATTCTTTTACATTTTGGCATCCAGTTTTCCCAGTACCATTTGTTGAAGAGACTATTCTTTCCCAATTCAGTGGTCTTTGTGCCCTTGTGAAATATCATTTGGCCATAAATGTGAAAGTTGATTTCTGAACTTTCAACTCTATTCCACTGGTCAATATCTCTGCCCTTGTGCCACTACCATGCAGGTTTTACTACTGTCAAAACTTTGTAATAAGTTTTAATAAGGCTTTGTAAAAAGTTTTAAGATCAGCAAGTGTGAGTCCTCCAACTTCCTTGTTCATTTTGAAAATGGTTTTGGCTGTGCAGGGGAACTTACCCTTCCATATAAATTTGATGATTGGTTTTTCCATTTCTGCAAAAAAGGTTGTTGACATTTTGTTGGGATTGCATTGAATCTGTTCATCACTTTGTGTAAAATTGATTTTGCTGATACTTGCTATTGTTTTTTATGTCTTTTAGCTTCACTCTAATCTTTGTTATTTCCTTACTTGCACTCACTTTGGGTTTTAGTTTGCTCTTGTTTTTCTAGAAATTCCAGTTTTGAAGTTAGGTCTCTAATATGAAATCTTTATTCTTTTTAATGTAAGCATTTAGAGCCATAAATTTCCCTCTCAGCACTGCCTTTGCTGCATCTCATAAGTTTGGGTATGTTGTATTTTCATTTTCTTTCATCTTTGAAAGAAAGATGAAATTTCCTAATTCCCCTTGTGATTCCCTCTTTAACCCATTAATGGTTTAAGAGTATGTTGTTTAATTTTCACATATCTGTGAATTTTCCATTTCTCCCTCTTTTATTTGTTTCTAGCTTCATTCCATTGTGGTTAGAGAAGATACACTGTATGATTTCCACATTTTTAAATTTCCTGAGACTTGTTCTGTGACCTGAGTTATGGTCTATCCTGGAGAATGTTCCATGTGCCCTCAAGAAAAATGTGTACTCTGTTCCTGTTGGGGGAACTGTTCTACATATGTGTATTAGGTCCAGTTGGTTTAGAGCATTGTTCCTTATTGCTCTTCTGCTAAATATTTTATCCATTATGGTAAGTGATGTATTAAAATCTCCCACTATTAACATAGAACTATCTATTTCTCCCTTCAAATCTGTCTGTATTTACTTCATAGATTTGGGGGTTCTATTGTTCGGTGCATACATATTTATAATTGTTACATCTTATGGTTGATTTGACCTCTTTACCAGTATGTAATGACCATCTTTGTCCCTCATAACAGTTTTTTAATTTAAGTCTATTTTGTCTGAAGCAATCTCTTGCTTACTACTGGCATGGCATTTTTTTTCCATTATTTCACTTTCAACCTACTTATGCCTTTGAATTTCAGGTGAGTCTCTTGTAAACAGCATATAGCTGGGTCGTGCTATTATACCCATTCAGCCAATCTCTGCCTTTTGACTGGGGAGAGTTTAATTCATTTACATTTAAAGTCACTACTGATAATGCAAGAGTTTCTTCTGTCATTTTGGATTTATCCTTTGTAAGTCTTATACATTTTCTGTCCCTCAATTCTTCCATTAATGCCTACTTTCATATTTATTTGATTTTTTATAGTACCATATTGTGTTCCCTTCTCATTTATATCTGGATATATTTTTATCTTTTTCCCTTGTGGTTACCATAGGGTGAAATTTTAACATCCTAAATATATAACAAACATATTTCATTTGATACCAACTTGACTTCAAAACCATATAAATACACCATTCCTTTACAGTTCTATCCCCCCACATTTTTGGTACTTGTTTCAAATTATACTTTTGTACATTGTACAAGCATAGATTTATCATTAGTTTTTATGTATTTGCATTTTAGCAGCATGTTAGAAGTGAGATGTGGTGTTACGTACCAAAATATACAATACATTAGTGCTAGCATTTATAATAGCCTAAGTGGTTACCCTTAAGAGAAGTCTGTTTCTTTATGATGCTTTGAACCACTGTCTAGTGTACTTTCTACCAGTCTGAAGAATTCCCTTTAGCATTGCTTGTAGGGCATATCTAGTGGTGATGAACTCCCTCAGCTTCTGTTTGTCTGGGAATGTTTAATCTCTCCCTCATTTTTGAAGGAAAATCTTGCCAGATAACAAGTCTTCATTGGCACTTCTTCTCTTTCAGCACTGTAAATATTTCAACTCACTACTTTTTTCTCCATGGTTTCTGATGAGAGATTGATGCTCAATCTAATTGGTACTCCCTTGTACATAACACATTGCTTTTCTCTTGTAGCTTTCAGTACCCTCTCCTTGTTCTTTGCAACGACACTTTGATCAGTAAGTGATGCAGTGTAATTTTCTTCTAGTTTATCCTGTATGGTGTTCTATGGGCTTCGTGGATGTACATATTCATGTCTTTTGTCAAATAGGGATATTCTCTATCATTATTTCTTTGAATATTCTTTATGCCCCTTTCTCACTTTCTTCTCCTTCTGGGACTCCCATAATCCCTAGACTGGTATATTTCCTGGTGTCTCAGGGGTGTTTGTGATAAATGTTGTTTTTTGTTAATTCTTTTTTCTTTCTTTTCTGTTCCTCAGCCTGACTCATTTCAGTTGTCTTATCTTCAAATTCACTGATTCTTTCTTCTGCCAGTTCCAATCAGCTATTGAAACCCTCCTGGGAATTTTTCATTTCAGTTATGGTGATCTTCAACTCCAGTAATACTTTTTGGTTCCTTTGTAAAGTTGCTGTCTCTTTATTGGGATTCTTGTATTGCTCAATCATTGTTTTCCAGATATCCTTTAGTTCTTTCTCTGTATTTTCTATCATCTCCTTGAGCATACTGAAGATTATATTTTAAAGGCTTTTCTGGGATATCCACGGTCCGATCTTCTTCACTGATATTTTCTGGAGTTTTATATTCTTCTAATTGATGGGCGATCATTTACTGTGTCTTTGTTTGTCTTGTAATCTTTTGTTGGATACTGTACATTTTACTATTTTAAAATGTTAAATCTGGATTTTTTTCCTTGAGATGTCTGTCTCTTGAGTTTGTAACCAGCTGGTGATATGATAGAGATTTTCTTGAGTATCAGGAGCTAAGAAAACCAAACAAATTTAAGTAAAAAACAACTTTCACCATCTTTGCAAATCAGCTTTATGTTGGTTGCTACTTTCCATCACAATACAGCCCTCCTATCCAGAAGGTCAGTCCAAGATGAAATTAAAGTACAGGGTCTTCCCTGTCTTTTCTGAGCCTGTCCCTTGTCCTGGGCTTGTGCTTGCTAGTGGCCTTGGGAGTTCCCCTGATTACAGGATTTTAAAGGGCCCTTCTTCCCAGGAAACAGATCTTCTCCCCCTCCCAGGTGTTTTGCTTCAGAACTTAAAGCAAGATAGCCTTTGCCCCAGGCTTCCTGTCTCATTTTTTTCTTAACCTGCTTTTGTTGTCTCAAGGTGCTTTCCCCTGGAAGGCAAATTCTTGGGGGGGGGGGGGCACCAGTGAAGAGTTTCCCAAGTCAGTCTTTCCCAGCCTGAACAAGGACAAGCACCCACAAAAGGAGCACTTGCCAATTCCAAATTGCCTTGAGGAGGCTATAAGGGAGGGGCCAGGAAGGGTACCAGGAGCTTCTTCTAAAGGTCCCCAATGCTGCACTTTCTTGGCTTGGCTCCTGCTCAGGCAATGCAGCCTTTCCATTGATTGTCCTCTGCAGCTCTGAGGAAACATATGGTCTTTAAGTCTCCTCCACTACCTTTTTAAGGGGCAATTTGGAGCAAAGGTCACTCTCCAAGCCAGGGTCCCAGTGATCTGAAATAGCTAATCAAAAGCAGTGATCAATGATCAGCCTGGCCACCCTGCTCCCACCTCTAGATCTTGGGGAAGTGGATTTTTATGTCCCTCTCTGGCATCAGCAAGGTATTCCAGGTTTCGGACCCTACTGCTGCCTGCCAGGAAAGGGGGTTTGGGCAAGAGTAACTGCCACATGGAGAGAGCAATTTACCGTTCTTTACTATAATTCACCAACATCTTTCTCCCACTCTTCCCTGGATGCTGTACAGTGTTCTACTGGGCCCTAGTGTTTCAAATTAGTTGATTCAGATAGTTCCTACCTATTTCATAGCTGTTCTGGTGGAAGGGCTGTATCTTGGAGCTTCCTACTCTACCATCTTCCCTTCTAGAAAGTCTTTTCATTTCATGAAATGACATTTTGAAAAAAGATATATTTTTTGCAGTTATAATGCCAAACAGTCAGCATCTGTTTTCCTCATAGAAATTTATGATAATGCTGGTTCCTATTCAGCTCTCTGGAAATTAGTAATCTTGCTACAAATACACTTTGTTTGTTTCCTTTGCTTTTCTTATACTATTATCATAAGGAGATCAGAAATTTTAATGAATTGTATACTTTTGGCTCTCAAAAGAACCTCAGAGACCTTCTATTCCAACACCCTTTGTTTTACAGATGAGGAAATTGGGGCCCAGAGAAGGCAGGTGATCTGCTGAAAATCACAGAGTAAGAAGAGGCAGGGCCATGATTGTCAGGCATCCTGTCCTTTTCTTTCCCAGCCTCTCACTCTTTCCTTCAGCCTACTCACCCACCTTATAAGATGGTCTTTTATCCATAAAACAGTAGGTCCCAGTTTTATCAGTTCCTGCAAGGTATTTGAAGGGCAAAGCCTCAAAACATGCCTTCCTGGGTCAATGTCTGGAGATCCTGGGGGAAAGGGAGTGCTAAGAACACCATGGAAGTTAATGCTTATGATATTTACTAGTAAAAAAAAATGATGTGTTATTGCCTCTAAGCATAAATTCAAGGTATTAATACATAAACTCTTTAGAAACAGGGCAATATTTACTTGTTTTAAGGTTTCAACCATGACATTTCCTTCTCAAAACAGCCCTGAGAAATTGGCAATGACAAGTAGATATTAGTTATTTTAAATCCAACTCTCCTCCCTGGAATATATAAACAACTCCCCTCCTCAATTGTTTCCCTTGCAAGTTTATAAATGACTCTCAGGAAATGTCTTCATGGAAGGCTGAATCCAAGGGATATCTAGGTGAAGATTAGATGATGCCAAAGGGCTCAGTTGCTGTTTCCATTTGTCTCAGGAGATGAGCTTCCTCCCTGACCACTTTCTTCCCTTGAGTGAAGACCGATTAGCATTGGCTGGAGGAAGCTTCCTTCCTTAGGACTTCCTTTGCCCTTACTGTTCTACAGCTAGGCCCTGTGTGGGGAGTGAGTGCTTTTATTTCATTGTGAACTAGCAAAGTACACACCACAATTTTCCAACACCGTATTGTGACATACAGTTAATTGTATCATATGTTGTGGTTGAAATCAAAGGAGTTCATTTCTAGAACTAAGAAGACACTAATATCCATAGATCTGCTTTGAGCCACAAATGCACAGCGTGTTGAGGGAAAAATCAGCAAATAAAATACACTTGCAAACTCTATTCTATTTCATTCAAAGAATGTCATTAAAGAGTATATGACCCTTTTATATCTTTTTATGTTTTTTAAGTCCTTCCAGAAGGCTGGATCCAGCCCTTTGAACCTTGATAACTGAGTCATTGACTCAGAAAACAATTATTAAGCACCTACTATATGCAATGATTTGTGCTTAGCACCAAGAGACTATGGCACAGGGGCTGGGGGACAAAGAGGAGAACTAAATGGAGACAATATGTAACTAGTAGAAGTTAAATCTGAATCCCAGTTCATTGATTTTCATTTGTAACCTGAACCAACCTTGGATAAACCTAGCAACCAATTAAAGCCTTAAGTGCTGCCTTCAGGCTTATACAACATACATATTCCAATCCATTCCAATGAACCTCACTCTGCCTCACTTAAATATTGACTAACATTCATGCACCAAGAACAGCAGAACAAACACATTCTCCTATTTTTAATAGATAATAATTTTTCTGGATTTATTGAGAATTTTCAAAACTGTTCTTAGATTTTTCTTCATAATGAATGTACCATGTAACCAAGGCCTAAAGCAGCCAGTGATTCATCTATTGAATCATTTTCTGTGCAAAGATGGCTGTTCTGTGCCCCACTATCTACATGCTTCCATTTGCCTGAGTGAATGCCCATCATGTAGCAGCATGCCCAGAAAGGATTGTTTTAAGGAACAGAAGATTTTTCTTTGTTTTTCTTTTCATTTTTAATGAATTAGCTTTGCATTACAAAACCAAGGTGGCTTCCTGATCAGCTTTAGTTTTTAGGCAACTTTAAAAGGGAACCAAAAAGAGCATTGATTCAACTGTCAGGAACATGTTCCATCTGCCTAAAGAGCTTAGAGGCTGGAAGCCATAGAAAGGGCACTGAATTTGGAATCAGGAAGCTAGGGTTCTATCCCTGACTCTGCCACTAGACAGCTTGAAAAAATAGCTTAATCTCTCTGGGCCTCAGTTTCTCCTTTTCTAAAATTAGGGAGGCAGGACAGCATAGAGGTTAGAAGACAGCTTAACCACTCACTAGTTGTGCGGATTTCAGAAAGTCACTTGACCTCTCTGTGCCTGTTTCCTCCCCTGAAAAAAATGAAGATAGTAGGAGTATTACCTCATAATATTTCCATGATGATTAAATAAGAGAGTATGTAAATGTTTCATACATGTAAATGTTTAATACAGTGTCTGGCACATAGGAATCAGGACATACAAACGTTTTTAGTATTCAAGGTTGAATTAAATCATAATGGCCCCTTCTGGCTTTAAGTTTCTGTAAACCCTTAAGATCAGTAGATACTTTTGTATCATTTTAATTAAAAACTTTTCATTTTGTGACTATTGTAATAGTTATTAAATAGCCAGAGCATGTTAAACAATTGCTGTAAGTTGATTTCTAAGAACACTCATCAATAGTGGCTCCTTTCCTTTATTTCATAGAATTAATTTTTAAAAATCTTCTCCCTGAAACCCAAAGAATAAGGAAGCAAATATTTAATACTGTATGCCTACAGAAGAAATACCAGAAGACAGAGACCACTGATTCCCACATCACCTTGTGCTTTAGCCCATATGAAAGAAAAGGGTAAAGAATTTACTGTGTTTTTCAGGAATCCAAAGACTTTTCTCAGTAATCTTTGTAAATGTAACATTGTAGAAATTCACTTTGAACTGTGGCTATGGTTTATCAGTATTCAGTGAGTAGTATCTGATTTGGGAGGCATTCATCTTATATATGTGATAGAGGAGACTGACTGAGGTAAGCCTATGGAACTTCCTATAGTAAAAATCATCAAAATTCTCGATAAAAACCCAGTATTACTGTCTTAAAATGTTGATCCTTTGTGTGTGTCTATGTGTGCATGCATGTGTGCATATGCAATATATATATACAAATTCTGAATTCAGATGTTTCCTATGTAGACCTTTAATGTTCAATATACAGAAAATATAAAATAGAACTGTGGGAATTATATTTTAATCCAGGTAACTAATAAACAGTGCTTTATGAATATAAAAGATAGGAGTCTCCATCCTCCTCTTCATGGGGTTTTCATGTCTTTTCCTTGTCAACAAAGTTGAAGCCAGTGGCCATATGAGATTATGGAAATACTTGAAATGGAAAGATGTGATCTGGATCTGGTACCAGGAGATCTCATTTTGCCCATCTAGGTAGGTATTATTTAATCTGTGTCTCCTGAAAGAATAAGCTCTGCGATAATTGTCCTTTCATCTGTCAGTGAAGAACTTCTTGCACATGTTAATGTTCCTGAGGATGGAAGGGCCAGATTCAGTTTAGATATAGTACTGTTTCTTGGCTTTCAACTGACTTTGCTAGCATGATCACATCATTTACCAGTAAACTTTGGTGAAACTGACTGAAGCAATTATTTTGTATATCTCTGTGCAGAGTTGCAAGGTGGGGAAGTTAGTGTCTCTTTAGACTGAATATACACAACAAAATTACTAAAAGCTTTGGCTCTTTATCCCATCCACATCGATTATTATATATACTGAGCTAGTGACTGTTCAGAAAGTAATGCAGGCCTTCCTGGAAAACCCTATTTGTGCATTAAGTTAATGCTGTCCTGGTCTCTTAGCACCAGTTTGTTTATTGTTTCCTTTTTAAATTATTTTTGCTCATCCTTCCATAAACCCATGCTCACCATATATAGGGACAGATCACCCTCTATATGTGAAAGAAATAATAGAATCTTCTTTTAAATTCTGTAGAAACTCCAAATATGTGAATTAATGGTACAAATGATGGGGAAGCTGACCTGGTGTGATATTAGCTTCCCAAGCTAATAGGGTACAAATGCAGGAAATAACCCTACTGGACATGGGTCAAAACACATCTGGAGCACCATGTTCAAATATAAATACTCCATTTTAGGAGGGACACTGGGAAAACATACCAAGGAAGGTGATTAAGATGAGGTATGGTCTAGAAACCACACCATACAAAAAAAGTTTGTTTAGCCTGGAAAGAAGACTAATCTGACTAATTCTAACTGCTACAAGATTTGACAATGGAAGAAGTAGTACACTTGTTTTATGTTACTCCATGTTTCAGTTGCTAAAGCTGCCAGAATGCAATATACCAGAAACAGACTGACTTTTACAATAGGGGTCTATTGGTTCATGAATTTACACTTCTAAGGCCATGAAAATGTCCCAATTAAGGCATTTTGTGTTACTCCATGTTTCAGTTGCTAAAGCTGCCAGAATGCAATATACCAGAAATGGACTGACTTTTATAATAGGGGTCTATTGGTTCAAATATTTACAGTTCTAATGCCATGAAAATGTCCCAATTAAAGCATCAACAGGATGATACCTTCTCTGAAGAAAGGCCAGTGGCATCTGGGGTTCCTCTGTCACATAGGAAGGCACAGGGCTGTAGTCTGCTGGGCCTCTCCCAGGGTTAGCTTCTCATTTCCATGGCTTTCTCCAAAATGTCTCTGGGCTTCTGTCTTAGCTTCTCTCTAAGCATCTCTAGGTCTTTGCTTGCTTCTCATGGGGCTTTTCTGTTTCTCTTAGAGGATTCCAGTAAAGGATTAAGATCTACCCTGAATTGTGTGGGTCACATATCCATGGCAACAACCTAATCAAAAGGTCCCACCAACAATAAGTCTTCCCCCACAAGATTGGATTAAAAGAAAATAGTCTTTTCTGGGGTATACATAGTACATTCAAGCCAGCACACTCCACATGACAAATCTATAAAATAGGTGGAAGTTATAAGAAGGAACATTTCAGATCAATAGTTGAAACAAAAAAAAACCTTATAAATGATATGTGTTCACAATATTAATGCACAAAAATCAGCAGTGTTTCTATAAACTAGTAATGACCTAACCGAGGAGGCACTTAAGAACAAAAATCCATTCACAATAGCAACTAAGACAATAAAATATAGGAATAAATTTAACCAAGGATGTAAAGGACCTGTACACAGAAAACTACAAAACTTTGCTAAAAGAAATCAAGGAAGACATAAATAGGTTGGAAGACATTCCATGTTTATAGATAGGAAGGGTAAATGTCATTAAGATGTCTATTCTACCCAAATTGATCTACAGATTCAACACAACACCAATCAAAATTCCAACAACCTAGTTTGTGGGCATGGAAAAGCTAGTTATAAAAGTTATTTGGTAGTTAAAGTGTCCT
Organism: Choloepus didactylus; assembly: GCF_015220235.1. NCBI lineage: Eukaryota > Metazoa > Chordata > Mammalia > Pilosa > Megalonychidae > Choloepus > Choloepus didactylus. The sequence goes on from NC_051334.1 coordinate 173,497,174, forward strand.
CAAATAGCTAAAAACATCCTAAAAAAAGAATGAAGTAGGAGGACTTACACTCCGTGACTTTAAAGCTTATTATAAAGCCACAGTGGTCAAAACAGTATGGTATTGACACAAAGATAGACATGTTGATCAATGGAATAGAATTCAGAGTTTCAAAATAGACCCCCAGATCCATGGTCAGTTGATTTTTGACAAGACCCCCAAATCCACTGAACTGGGACAGAATAGTCTCTTCAATAAATGGGGCTAGGAGAACTAGATATGCATATCAGCAGGAATGAAAGAAGACCCCTACCTCACAACATATACAAAAATTAACTCAACATGGATAAAAGACCTAAATATAAGAGCCAGTACCATAAAACTCCCAGAAGATAGTAGGGAAACTTCTTCAAGACCTAGTGATAGGAGGTAGTTTCTTAGACATTACAGCCAAAGCACAAGCAGCAGAAGAAAAAATAGATAAATGGGAACTCCTCAGATTGAACACTTCTGTGTTTCAAAGGACTTTGTCAAAAATGTGAAGAGGCAGCCAACTCAGTGGGAGAGAATACTCGGAAACCATATGTTTGGTAAGGGTTTGCCATGCAGTATATATAATGAAATCATACAACTCAACAACAAAAGGACAAACAACCCAATTATAAAATGGGCAAAAGATGTGAATAGACATTTTTCCAAAAAGGAAATAAAAATGACAAAAAAGCACGTGAAAAGATGTTCATTTTCATTAGCTATTAGGGAAATACAAATCAAAACCACAATGAGATATCATCTCACACCTATTAGAATGGGTGCTATTAAACAAACAGGAAACTACAAATGTTGGAGAGGATGTGGAGAAATTAGTACACTCATTCACTGCTGGTGGGAATGTAAAATGGTACAACTACATTGGAGGACAGTTTGTTGGTTCCTCAGAAAACTAAATATAAATTTGCCCTATGACCCCACAATTCCACTACTCGGTATGTACCCAGAAGATCTGAAAGTGACACGAACAGACACTTGCACACTGATGTTCGTAGCAGCATTATTCACAATTGCCAAAAGATGGAAACAATTCAAGTGTCCATCAACAGATGAGTACAGAAAAAATGTGGTATATGCATACAGTGGAATATTATGCAGCAGTAAGAAGGAATAAAGTCCTGAAGCATGTGACAACATGGATGAAACTTGAGGGCATAATGCTGAATGAAATACACCAGACACAAAAGGACAGCTATTGTATGATTTCACTGATATTAACCACCTAGAAAATGTAAACTCAGAATATTAAAATGTAGACTATAGAGGACCTAGAGATAGAAGCTAGAGAAGTGGGGGTGGTTACCTAATGTGTAAAGAACTGTTACCAAGGTTGAACTTAAATGTTTGGGAATGGATAGAGGTGTCGGTACTTTATTATTGGGATTATAATTAATAGTGTCATATTGAAGGTGAATTTGATTGAAAGGGTTTTTTTTTAAGTCATGTATGTCACTGATTAATGCTACAAATATAAATAAGTTCTTATATGAACTACAACAAATGTATGATATTTGTACAAAGAATTAATAATAGAGTGGCATATGGGGAAAAATTAACTATTGAATGCTATGGACTATATTTAATAGTAATACCTTATTAGTACCACACCATTACTAGGGGTAAATAATTGGGTGAATAAGGGATATGGGTGTTTTGGGTTTTCTTTTTTGCATATGTGCATTTATTTTTCTCTTTGGAGCAATTAAAATTGTCTAAAATTGAGAGTGATGATGACTGCACTAAGTGAGGATACTCTAAGACATTGTTTACTTTGGATAGAATATATGGTATGTCAATATATCTCAATAAAATCTGCAGATTCAATAAATAAATAAATAAACAAACAAACAAAGATACAAGCGCTGGAAAAGATGTGGAGAGAGAGGTATTCAGTGTTAGTAGAGAAGTAGAATAGTGCAGCCCCTCTTGAGGGCAGTGTTGTGGATCCACAGGAGGCTAAATATAGTGTCACCATATGATCATGCAATCTCATTACCAGGGATATACTCAGAAGAACTGAAAGTAAGGACTCAAATAGACACTTGCACACTGATGTTTATGGCAGCGTTATTCATGAAAGCCAGTGGATGGAGGTGGCCAAAGTGTCTATCACCTGAGGAGCAGTAGGGCAAACTGTGGTGTATACATAGGATGGAATATTGTGCACATACAGAAAGGAATGAAGTCATGAGGCATGCAACGATGTGAATGAATCTTGAAGGCATTACTGAGTGAAATAAGACAGAAATAAAAGGACAAATACCATAGAGTCTCATTTAGAAAATGTTTATAAGAAAATTAGGGCCTAGATTTTAAGTTCTTACAGCAGCACATTTATTCATGAGATAATTGATTTTTATAAATTCTGAGGTGCTGTACTCCTTGTGTATAACTTGGTATTTCCCTGGAACTTTGGGTACCTGTGTGACACCTAAGATTCAGAGTTACAATTCTGCAGCTCTGAAAGTCAGCAGTACTCCATACAGCAACTGTTAGAGAAGCTGAATATGAAATCAGACTTCCAATAGAGATATAAGTTAAGCAGATCAGCTTAAGACTAAGGTAAATCAGAATACAGGGTAAAGGATAATATTGTCTGTATTTTAAAACTTTAGCTTCTGTGTGAGACCAAAAGAAGAGATATTTATTTTGCCCAAAATTTAAATTTTCTGTAGCACACTATCTAATTCCACCTGTCTGGTCAGTTTATTTAAACAACCTCATTACATGGAGTCTAGAATAGAGAATGAGATCTTGTTATTCTCTACTGGTTAATGCAATACCCTGATATATTCCAGAGTATTTTGGGCAGAAATTTAAAAAGTATTTGCAAAGTCCTTTGAGGAGCTACAGAAACAATATGGAACAACTGAACATCCTCACCTGGGAAATTCCTGATATTCTCTCAAGGATTAGGGACTCCCAATTTAATAAGCCAAGCCCTCAATCATTTTTTAAATTATTTTTATTAAGATTTATTCACATACCATACAATCATCCAAAGTATATTATCCATTGATCACACTGCCATCATATAGTTGTTCATTCATCACCCTGATCTATTTCTTTTAAACATTTTCCCTGTACCAGAAAAAAGTGAAAATAAGAGTAAAAAGTTAAGACTAAAAACATAACACCCAAACTGTCCCCCCCACCCTGTTTTTCCTTTAGTTTTTTTTGCCCCCATTTTTCTACTTATCCATCCATACACTGGATAAAGGGGAGTGTGATCCACATGGCTTTAACAATCACATTGTCACCCCTTGTAAGCTACATTGTTATACAATCATCTTCAAGATTCAAGGCTACTGGGTTGTAGTTTGGTAGTTTCAGGTATTTACTGCTAGCTATTCCAATTCATTAAAACCTAAAAAGAGTTATCTATATTGTGTGTAAGAGTGCCCACCAGAATGACCTCTCGGCTTCTTTGGAGTCTCTCAGCCACTGAAACTATTTCATTTCTTTTTACATTCCCCCTTTGGTCAAAAAGATGTTCTCTATCCCACGATGCTGGGTCTAGATTCCTCCCCAGGAGTCATATTCCACATTGCCAGGGAGATTCACTCCCCTGGGTGTCAGATCCCACGTAGGGGGGAGGGCAGTGATTTCACCTGCCAAGTTGGCTTAGCTAGAGAGAGAGGGCCACACCGGAGCAACAAAGAGGCATTCAGCGGGAAACCCTTAGGTACAATTATAAGCAGGCCTAGCCTCTCCTTTGCAGCAACAGGCTTGCCAAGGGCAAGTCCCATGATAGAGTGTTCAGCACATTAAACCACCAGTCCTCAGTGTTTGTGAGCACATCAGCAATCATCAAGGTGGGGAAGCCCAACACCTCTGCATTTTCCCCCAGCATCTCAGGGGGGGTCTGCATATTTTTTCATTGGTTTTTTTAATTAAGTATTAAGTATATCAAAAAATTAACAGAACCATACAAGAAAAAAAACATTTCAAACAAACCAAAACAAGGGAATAAGAAAAAGACAACTAACTTAAAATAACTACATTACTTCCAACATGTTCCTATTCTACCCCAAGAAAATATACAGACTATAACCCAGCAAAGGAATAAGAAAGACAGAAAACCTAAGATAACAATATTTCTGTAACTAGTTCCTACCATACCCACCAGAAATTAACAAACCATAATCATTCCTGGGCATTCCCAGAACATTAATTTACTCATGATAACTTATCTGTTCTTATTAGATTATCATTCTCCCTTCACTAATTGCTATCTATCACTAGGTCTCCTACATTCTACATCATAAACCATTTATTTTATATTTTTCAACGTTCACATTAGTGGTAGCATATAATATTTCTCTTTTTATCCCTGGTATATTTTGCTTAGCATTATGTCTTCAAGATTCATCCATGTTGTCATATGTTTTATGACATCGTTCCTTCTTACTGCCACGTAGTATTCCATCGTGTGTATACACCACACTTTATTTATCCACTCATCTGTTGAAGGACATTTGGCTTGTTTCCATCTCTTGGCAATCTTTGAATAATACCACTATGAACATTGGTATGCAAATATCTGTTCATGCCACTGCTTTCAGATCTTTTGGGTATATACTGATAAGTGAAATTGCTGGATCAAAGGGTAACTCAATATCTACTTTGAGGAACCGCCAGATTGTCCTGCAGAATAGCTGTACCATGGTACAGTCCCACCAACAATGAATAAGAGTTCCAATTTCTCCACATCCTCTCCAGCATTTGTAGTTTCCTGTTTGTTTAATGGCAGCCATTCTAATTGGCGTGAGATGGTATCTCGTTGTGGTCTTAATTTGCATCTCTCTAATAGCTAGTGAAGCTGAACATTTTTTCATGTGTTTCTTGGCCATTTGTATTTCCTCTTCAGAGAACTGACTTTTCATATCTTTTGCCCATTTTATAATTGGGCTGCCTGTACTACTGTCATTGAGTTGTAGGATTTCTTTATATATGCAAAATATCAGTCTTTTATCAGACATGGTTTCCAAATATTTTTTCCCAATGAGTTGGCTGACTCTTCACCTTTTTGACAAATTCTTTTGAGTTACAGAAACTTCTAAGCTTGTGGAGTTCCCATTTATCTATTTTTTCTTTTATTGCTTGTGCTTTGGGTGTAAGGTCTAGGAAGTGACTGCTTAATTCCAGGTCTTGAAGATGTTTCCCTACATTATTTTCTAGTTTTATGGTGCTGTCTCTTATGTTGAGGTCTTTAATTCATTTTGAGTTAATTTTTGTGTAGGGTGTGAGGTAGAGGTCCTCTTTCATTCTTTTGGATATGGATATCCAACTCTCCCAGCCTCCTTTGGTGAAAAGAGTGTTATGTCCCAGTTCAAAGACCTTGGGGGCCTTATCAAAGATTGGTCAGCTGTAGATCTGGCGGTCTATCTCTGAATTCTCAATTTGATTCCATTGATCAATGCATTGTCTTTCTTTGTGCCCATACCATGCTGTTTTGACAACTGTGGCTTTATAATAAGCTTCAAAGTCACTTCATTTTTCTTTTTTAGAGTGTTTTTAGCAATTCAAGGCATCTTTCCTTTCCAAATAAATTTGATAACTAGCTTTTCCAAGTCTGCAAAGTAGGTTGTTGGAAATTTGATAGGGATTGCATTAAATCTGCAGATGAGTTTGGCTGGAATTGACATCTTAATGACATTTATCCTTCCTATCCATGAACATGGAATACTTTTCCATCTTTTAAGGCTCCTTTTTGTTTCTTTTACTAGAGTTCTGTACTTTTATTTGTATAGGTCTTTTACATCTCTGGTTAAGTTTATACCTAGGTACTTGATTTTTTTAGTTGCTGTTGAAAATGCTATCTTTTTCCTGAGTGTCTCTTCACTTCAGTCATTTCTAGTGTATAGAAACATTACTGAGTTATGTGCATTCATCTTGTATCCTGCTACATTGCTAAATTTGCTTATTTGCTCTAGAAGCTGTGTCATTGATTTCTCAGGGTTTTCCAGATATAAGATCATATCATCTGCAAATAATGACAGTTTTACTTCCTCCTTTTGATTTGGATGCCTTTTATTTCTTTGCCTTGCCAGATAGCCCTGGCTAGCACTTTTAGCACAATGTTGAATAACAATAGTGACAGTGGGCATACTTGCCTTGTTCCTGATCTTAGAGGGAAGGCTTTCAGTGGCCCCCCCATTGAGTACAATGCTGGCTATGGATTTTTCATATCTGCTTTTTATCGTATTCAGGAAGTGTCCTTCTATTCCTACCTTTTGAAGTGTTTTTATCAAAAAGGGAGGTTGATTTTGTCAAATGCTTTTTCAGCATCTATTTAGATGACCATTTGATTTTTCTCTTTTGATTTGTTAATGTGTTGTAATACATTGATTGATTTTCTTATGTTGAACCATCCTTGCATGCCTGGAATGAACCCCACTTGGTCATGGTGCATGATTTTTCAAATGTGTCTTTGGATCCAATTTGCAAGTATTTTGTTGAGAATTTTTGCACCTATATTCATTAGGGAGATTGGCCTGTAGTTTTCCTTTTTTTGTAGCATCTTTGCCTGGTTTTGGTATTAGAATGATGTTAGCTTCATAAAATGTGTTAAGTAGTGTTCTGTTTGCTTCAATGCTTTGAAAGAGTTTAAGTAAGATTAATGTCAGTTCTTTTTGGAACTTTTGGTAGAATTCCCCTCTGAAGCCATCTGGCCCTGAGCATTTATTTTTGGGAAGCTTTTTGATGATTGATTGGATCTCTTTGCTTATGATTGGTTGAGGTCTTCTGTTTCTTCTCTGGTCAATCTAGGTTGTTCATATGTTTCCAGGAAATTGTCCATTTCCTCTACATTATCTAGTTTGTTGGCATAGAGTTGTTCATAGTATCCTCTCATAATTTTTTTTATTTCTTTGGATCAGCAGTAATGTCACCTCTCTCATTCATTATTTTGTTTATTTGGTCTTCTTTCTTTTTTATTTTGTCAGTCTAGCTAGGGGCTTGTCAATCTTGTTGATCTTCTCAAAGAACCAACTTTTAGTGTTATTTATTCTCTTTATTTTTTTTGTTCTCTATGTCATTTACTTCTGCTTTAATACTTGTTATTTCTTTTCTTCTACTTGATTTAGGATTAGTTTGCTGTTTATTTTATAGCTTCTTCAGTTGCTCCATTACTTCTTTGATTTTAGCTCTTTCTTCCTTTTTGATGTATGTGTTTAGTGCTATAAATTCCCCCCTCAGTACTGCTTTTGCTGCATCCCATAGGTTTTGATATGTTGTGTTCTCATTTTCATTCATCTCTATATATTTAGCAATTTCTCTTGCTATTTCTTCTTTAACCCACTGATTGTGTAGGAGTGTGTTGTTTAACCTCTAGGTAATTTTGAATTTTCTAAGTCTCTGATGGTTATTAATTTCTAATTGTATTTCATTTTGATGGGAGAATGTGCTTTGAGTAATTTCAATTTTCTTGTAATTTATTGAGGCTTGTTTTATGTCCAAGCATATGATCTATTCTCAAAAAAGTACCATGAGCACTAGAGAAGAATATATAACCTGGTATTTTTGGGATGTAATGTTCTATATATGTCTGTTAATTCAAATTCATTCATCAGATTGTTTAGGTTTTCAATTTCCTTATTGGTCTTCTGTCTGGTTGATCTATCTATAGGAGAGAGTGATGTGTTGAAGTCTCCCACAATTATTGTGGAAACATAAATTGCTTCCTTTAGTTTTGCCAATGTTTATCTCATGTATTTTGGGGCATGTTGATTGGGTGCATAAGCATTTATGATTGCTAGTTCTTCTTGTTGAATTGTCCCTTTTATTAGTATGTAGTGGCCTTCTTTGTCCCTCATAACATCCTTGCTACTCCTGGTTTCTTTTTTCTGTAGATTGCATGAAATATTTTTCCATCCTTTCACTTGGTGGCATACACTTTAACTAACAAGCATGTGGCATCCCTGAGCCACCTATTCCCCTCAAGCCAGTTCTCCCCAACTTTGTCTTTGTGGTGTGTGGGGTCTGACACTTGTGGGGGTCCAATTGGTGCACCAAGTTTGTATGTGTAGTTGGTGCTGTCCATCCTGAATTTGGATGTGTCTGAGTGGTTAGGGAGGGAGGGCAACTTTAATAATCAAACCTCCCAAGTGTTCCTGGGGATTTGAGGCTATTGCAAGAGTCTAAACCTTCAGTTCAGTCTCACCACACTCTGCTGCTTACCCACCAGTCCTTGGTATTAGTGTGTAGTCCCTAGGACTTCCCAGTGGGTCCCTCTTCTAAACCGTGCCCTCCTAGGGCCTCTGCTGAGGGAAGACTGTGCTACGTCACAAGTGAGCACAGCCCCCCAGGGAAGTTCTGGGCCATGGGGCCGTGTAGGGGCATTCCCAGCCCATTGAAAGGATGGCTATATGGGGTGTGTTAATTTACCCCTTTTCACACACCTCTACCTTCCTAGCTCTGAGACAATTAGCTGCGGGTGTGTGAAAGGCTATTGTCCACACCAGCTATTGGTTTGTGTGTGTGTGTTGCTGGAAACACTTCCCACCATGTTGGGTTGTGTGGCACAGCTCTGGGCTGCGGTGCTGGGCACCAGGCAGGAGTGTTCCCAGCCTGCTGGGAAGATGGCTGTATAAGGCATGGTTATTTTCCCCTTTTTCACTGACCTCTGCCTTCCTAGCTCTGAGACAATTAGATACGGGTGTGCAAAATGCTGTAGTCCATGCCAGCTATGGGGATGTGTGTGTGTGTTGCCAGACACACTTCCTGTTATGCTGGGTTGTGTGGCACAGCTCTGGGCTGCAGTGCTGGGCACCAGGCAGGAGTGTTCCCAACCTGCTAGGAAGATGGCTCTATGGGGCATGTTTGTTTTCCCCTTTTTCACTGACCTCCACCTTTCCAGCTCTGAAACAATTAGCTGCAGGTGTATGAGACTCTATTGTCCATGCCAGCTATTGGGAAGTGTGTGCATGTTGCTGGACAAACTTCCCACCATGCTGGGTTGAGCAACACAGCTCTGGGCTGTGGTGCAGGCACTGGGCAGGAGCATTCCCAGGCTGCTGGGAAGATGGTTGTGTGGGGTATAGTTATTTTCCCCTTTTTGCTGACCTCTGCCTTCCTAGATCTGAGATAATTAGCTGTGGGTGTGTGAGAGGCTATCATCCATGCCAGATACTGAGGCGTGCCCACAGGTTGTGAGGAAGTAGCTCCTGCCTTGCTTCACTGTGCGGCTCTCACTGCTGAATCCACAGCCACTTTTGGGTTTTTAAAACTAGTCCAACTCCATATGCCAACCCCCGGTTTCCCCAGACTGCAGCATGGCCACTGCTTCTCCAGCAGACTCACTCATTCATTTCAGAATGCAGACTCCTGGTTTCACCAAGTGCATGGTCCCCATGGATCTAGCAGACCTTTCCCAGCTGGTGCCTCACTGGAACTGGTGCTCTGGATCACTTTCTGTCTTTTATCTAGTATTTTTCATGGAGAGTTTTTCCCTTGTCTCTCCTAATCTGCCATCTACCAGAACCCCCAAGCCCTCAATCTTGAGGCTTGCCCTTATGAAACCTATTTCTGTATTGGAAAACTAACTCTACTTATAAATATGCCTAAGAGTCACCCCCAGAAAACCTCTTTTGTTGCTCAGATGTGGCCTCTGTCTCTAAGCCAACCCTGCAAATAAATTCACTACCCTCCACCCTATATGTGACATGACTTCAAGGGGGATAAGTCTCCCTGGCAATGTGGGACATGACTACCAGAGATGAGACTGGCCCTGGAATCATGGGATTATGAATGCTTTCTTGACAAAAAGGGGGAAAAGAAATGGAAGAAAATAATGTCTTGGTGGCTAAAAGATTTCAAATAATGTTGAAAGGTCATTCTGGAGGTTACTCTTTTGCAGGCTTCAGCCAGATATTGCAAATTGCCACAGTATGCCAAGCCCCAACCAACAGCATTCCTGAAGACCCTAAAGAGTACCTGGGCTCTATCTAAGACTCTATAAATGTTTTACCTAGTAAGTTTTTTTTTTTTTCAGAAACTTAGGCCTGCAGATTGTTCCTATGCCAGATAAACCCTGAAACTCAGAGTTACCAGTCTCTCCAAGAACATCAACCAGTTTCATGCCTCTACCTCATAAGGTCAACACCCCTTTCCAGCATGAATAAGTTAAAATGGTCATTGCCCAGATATCCCTGAAGATTTAGAGAATGATTAAATGGGAAGGAGGAGGTGTAACTGAGAAATTAAGATTTAACAAGTGATTATGACTACTGACTCATTATATAGATATTTCTTTTTAGTTTCTAGTGTATTAGAATAGCTAGAATGAAATACTGGAAATTGTTGAGCTGTAATCAAGTAGCCTTGATCTTTAATGATGATTGTATAGCTTTATAGAAAAAAAATCAGTTGCCCGCGTTTGTATGGATCTACTTCTGGATGTTTTATTCTGTTCTACTGATCTAATACCTATCTCTGACATATTGCTAACTGTCTTAATTAACCAAACTTTATTGTAAGCCTTATAATTGGGCAGAGTGCAATTCTAGGGTTCAATAACAGGGGGATAAAGGATATGGAATGTTTGGGGCTTTCTTTTTCCTTTTTAATTCTTTTTCTGGCATAATGCAAATGTTCTAAAATTGATCATGATGATAAATGCCCAACCTATTTATGATACTGTGAACCATTGATTGTATATTTGGATGGATTGTTTTGTGTGTGACTATGTCTCAATAAAGTTGCATTTTTTAAAAAAAGCTGAATTGGAGTTTTCCAGGAACATAAGTTGAGGAAGCTGAGAATACCATTCTAAATGAGGGGAATGATACATTTAAAAACATGGAGATGTGACACTGTTCAGTGAGATTTTTAAAATTTTAAGTAGCATCATCGTTGGAGCTTAAAATATATTTGGGGAGGAGTAGAGGAGATGGAATGATGTAGAAAGTGTGGAACTGGGCCAAATCATGAGGGGCCTGTCTAAGAAGTTTGAATATTTATGGAAGTCAGGAAGTTGGGCACTAATGTTCCTTTATTCTCTGTATGCTTTAGCTTTGCCTATACAGTTCTTGCATCTAGGTTGGAAGACATTCATAGCAAAACAATATGAAAAATAGAGGTCAGTTATTATCTGCTGCAACAATGTCAACTTAATTTCCACAACCTCAATCCTTGACTGGTCTGCATCTTCTATCATCTTGATACAAATATAAAACATCAAACATAAGAGTTCTTCCATTTACCATGAATTGAACATTATTATGTGAGTTTCTCTAAGCTCTGTAAACTGTCTGTGGATAGGAAATGAAATAATATCTGTAGCTCCTTCTTCATGGGAGGCCTGTCTCCCAGTTGATTTGATATGTTGTTTTTAAGTTAAAAATAAATGGAATCATCTTAACAATAAAACCCTTCAATATTTTAGCGATTTTTATGTTCTGATTTTTAAGGAAAGCTCTTATCTTTTTCAAGTAGTGCAACTGAAATGTGCTTTAATTTTTGTGAAACCCCCATAATCAGCCCTATTAATTAGATGGCTAGTTAAATTTGAGAAGAATTCAGACTTACGAAAAAACTTTAACCTGCCATGTTATTACTTTCAAGTATTGTACTTGAGAATCTTGTAAATGCTTTAAAACACCACACATTCCTGTTTGAATGCAAATGCTGTTGTGACAAAAGTTCTTGAAAACAAATGGATGTCCAGTGTTGGGTTTTTAATATTCATCTTTATTCATTTTATTCTGAATGCACACTTGAAGTGTTCTGGATCAGAGAGAAATTATCACTATCTAGTTAAAAACCAGCTGATGATCATGGTTCTCCACACCCTGATTCTTACCCCTGGGGTGACATGATGAAAGCCAAGTCTAATAGCCTACACATACAAAGCTTGTTTTGTAGGTGAGAAACAGGAAAATTGATGTTATCTGCTTTACATACAGGAGAAAGAGGAAGCTGCCTTGCCTTGCCCTCCTGCAAAGAGGAGTGAAACCTTTGCTCTTTGGAGACAAAGGGAAAGGATCCTGGATTTTCACTCTAATATATCTACCCCAGCTCTTTTTTTGGTTACTGTTTGCATAGAAATCTTTTCCCAGCCTTTTACTTTCAACCTATTTGTATACTTGGGTCTGAGGTGAGTCTCTTGTAGACAGTGTATAGGCGGATCATACTTTTTTATCCATTCCATCAATCTGATTGGGGAGTTTACGCCAATAAACTTTGATGTTCCTACTGTAAAGGCAGTACTTACTTCAACCACTTTATCTTTTGAATTTTATAGGTCATATCTTATTGTTTTGCTTGCTTTTCAGCCTTTTAGTTACCCTTACTGATAATCTTCATTTCTACACTCTCCTTTCCAGCCTCTCTCTCCTGTCTTTTCTTTTCAGCCTTCAGAACTCCCTTTAGTATTTCTTGTAGGACAGGTTTTTGTTAACAAACTCTCTCAGCTTCTGTTTATCTGTGACTATTCTAAATTCTCCCTTTATTTTGAATGACAGTTTTTCCAGATAAAGAACTCTTGGCTGGCAGTATCTTAAATATATCATACCACTATATTCTATCCTCCATGGTTTCTGATGAGAAGTTGGGACTTAGTATTTCATTGAGCATCCCTTGTATGTGATGAATCACTTTTTTCTTAATGCTTTCAGAATTCTCTCTTAAATTTTGGCAGTTGACACTGATTATTTGTGTCTTGGAGTATATATAATTGAATTTATTCTGTTTGGAGTACATTGTGATCCTTGGATATGTATATTTATGTTTTGCATAGGAGTTGGGAAATTTTCCACCATTATTTCCTCAAATATTCTTTCTACCCCTTTTCCCTTCTCTTTCCCTTCTAGGATACTTGCGATGTATATGTTTGTGTGCTTCATGCTGTCCTTCAATTCCCTGAGACCCCACTCCATTTATTCCATTCTTTTCTCTATCTGGTCTTTTGTCTGTTTGATTTCAGATGTGCTGTCTTCTGGGTAACTGATCCTTTCTCCAGCCTGTTCAAATCTGCTATTATATGCCTCTAACATATTTTTAATCTTATCTATTGTGACTTTAATCCCATTAGTTCTGTTATATTTTTCTGCATGTTTTCAAATTCTTTATGCTCATGCAGTGTCTTCTTAATATCCTTTATCTCTCTAGCCATACTTTCCTTCATCTCCTTGAATTAGTTTCCTTCATCTCCTTGAATTGATTTAAGAGATTTGTTTAAACATCTTTGATTAGTTGTTCCAAATTCTGAATCTCCTGACTTTTTAATTTGTTCCTTTGACTTGCCATATCTTCCTTGTTTCTTAATATGGCCTGTAGTTTTTGCTGCTATCTGGGCATTTTATTACCTTGATGAGATTATTCTGAAAGTCAGTCTCTCTCTTTTTTCCAGGATTTCCTTGTTGATTGAGTTTGCACTAAAGAGCTTCTTTTTCACTTGGTTGGTCAGGATTTCCAGCCAAAACAGGCCAGGTGTGCAGACCAGTTTCAAAAGGCCCTGGGTAGAGGGGCAGCAAAGATGTCAAAAGCCTTCTTTTTATTCCACTCCCAAGGCTGTGATTTCCTGGCCTGCCAAGCAGATGGTGCTCTTCTGCAACCTTTTCCCTTCAGCCCTAAAAAGGCAGGGTAATTTAGCCCTCAGGTGGGTTGAAACAATGTCATGGTGGCATCTGTTCAGGACAGGATAAAGCAGCAGAACCCAGACATCTAAATTCACCAGCCAATAAATGAATCAGTACTGGGCCATGTTCCCCTCTGTTCTTGGGAGAGGAGGACTTCCACAGCCCTCCCAGTCTGCAGCAGCCCCCTGGGCAGGCACCAGACCAACCCAAAGCTGTTTGCCCTGAGGGTGGGGGGTGGATGCCAGGAGCCATGGTCAACAGTTTTTCACTGAAGTTTCTCAGTCCCTTTGTCCTGCTCTCCTCTGGACGCCATTTAGAGGATGCTACACTAACTCAAATGTCTTCTCATCTTTAAGGCAAAGAAAGTTTTCCTTCAAAATATTTCCAAAAAGCAAAAAGTTTTGTTTTAAAAATTTTGAAGACTTCTTTATAACTAAGTCCATGGAAGATTAAAAATATATGGATTTTTGGATTTTTTGTTTGTTTTGTCCACTAGCTGTTTTTGAAAGTGGTATGAGCCCTGAAATGCCCTATTCCACCATCTTCCCAGAAGTTCTGGGTTTTCACTCTAACCTTTTGGAATAGAAATGCTCCTCTCCAAGGACTAGATATGTCTCTGACTCTTATAACCTAAAGATGTCTTCAGATGATTTCCTGGCCTCACTTTCTCTTTAAATGTAAGCTTATACCCTGGGAGTTAGATAACTCTCTCTGCAGTGCTCTCACTATTTACAGTTGTAAATTAACTTCACAAGGCTTACTCTTAAACCAGAATCACAAGTTTTGCAAAATTTATTTGGAAACTCCCAATCTCTGCATATACACAAGAATATTCTCTCTACACCTCACAGTTGGCCTCTGATATTAATTAGGTTACGATTTCCTTGTGTTAAGGTTGCATGCATGTTTAGCAAGTCTTTTCCCCCAAGCTCAATAAAAGTATAAACGTCAGCCCAGTATATTCCCATCATAATAAATTCCAACATAAGTTATTCAACAAATTCAATAGATATTGATTGAGTACCTACTGTGTGCCAAGCCCTTTTCTAAAGAGGGATTTCACTACAGGTAGACTTTACCCATAGTTGGCATTTTGATGTTGCTTATACACCATCCCTTCCAATTAAAATGATTCTTCTCCAGTGAAATTGTGTCTTGTTCATTTTGCAATTCATGAAGTCCTAAATGACCATGGAACCAAAATTAAATGCACTCTAAAAACATTTGAACAAGATTTGGGACATTGTTCTTTGTGGACAATGAAATTCAATCATTTCACTTTGTACTTATCCATCCTTCCTTATCACTCATAATCCTAACTACTAATCTTTGAGACATTTACATATCTTCCTTCATTAAACTCAAGCACATTAACTAGCATGCTAGACTAACTCAAATGTCTTCTCATCTTGAAGGCAAGGAAAGTTTTCCTTCAAACTGTTTCTAAATAAGCAACAAGTTTTGTTTTAAAAAATTTGAAGACTTCTTTATAACTAAGTCCATGGAAGATTAAAATATATGGATTTTTGGATTTTTTGTTTGTTTGTTTTGTTTTAGATTCTGGGAAACACATGTTACTGTGACCCATTTGGGGATTTCCAGGAATGGTAGCTTCCTCTGAGGAGCAGGATAAAAACCAGCACACACAGCCTCAGTGGTATCCTCTGCCAGGGACTGAGCCCTGCAAGCTGCACCTCTGCAACATTCTCACCTAGAATAAGGACATGTTTTTCCCTCAAAATGGGAAGGTGACATGGTACTGCTTGAGCCAACCATCCCTGATGCATCTCACATGGGACATGCCAGGTCCTATATCTCCTTTGGTTTTGTTCCAGTTTGCGAATGCTTCTGTTATGCAAAATACCAGACTTGGATTGGCTTTTATAAAGGGGATTTATTTGGTTACACAGTTACAATCTTAAGGCCATAAAGTGTCCAAGGTAAGGCATCAAGAGATACCTTCACTGGAGAAAAGCTATTGGCATCCAGAAAACCTCCATTAGTTTGGAAGGCATGTGGCTGGCATCTGCTTGCTCCCAAGTTGTGTTTCCAAAATGGCAGTCTCCAAAATGTTGCTCTTGGGGCATTTTGTCCTCTCTTAGCTGAAGCTCCTCTTCAAAATGTCACTCTCAGTTGCTCTGCTCCTTCTGTTTGTTAGCTTTTTATATGGCTCCAGTGATTTAATTCAGACCCACCCTGAATGGGTGGGGTAACACCTCCATGGAAATTATCCAATCAGAGTTCTTGCCCACAGTTGATTGAGACACATCTCCATGGAAAAAATCAGTAGGTTCCAATCTAATCAACACTGATAGGTCTGCCCCCACAAGATTGCATCAAAGAACATGCCCTTTTCTGGGGACACAATGTATATACAAACTGGCACAGGTATCTTGAGATGAGTGTTGAAGGATTACTTGGGCATGGCAGCAGGAATGAGCCAGGCCCTGGCATCATGGGATTGTGGAAGCCTTCTAGGACTGAAAGGGGGAAGAGAAAAGAAATGAAATAAAGTTTCAGTGGCTGAGAGATTTCAAATAGAGTCAAGAGGTGTTAAAACCCAGCTTAGCCCCCAGACTGAATAACATGCCAGGCATGGAATTAGACATGAGTTTAATAGGACTTACCTACAGGAGATGATTTGTCTAACTGCATTGGTGGGCCAGGAAAGATGGAAGTTAGCACTCCACAAAAGCAGGGGATGCCAGGGGGTGGTTTATAAGGGTTAGGACAAGGAGGGTGTGAGAACAGAGTTTCAGTTGACACAAGGGTGTGGAGATCTTTTATCAACAGTGATCGGGGAGGATAGTTTCAATGCTTTGTTTACAATACATTTTTTTCCTCCATTGGGGAGGTCTGATGATTTTTAATGCCTATCCTGGTCAAATAGGCAGCTACATGAAATCACTATGGAGGCAAGGGGGCCCAGGACCTGGGTCCCCACAATCCACCCTCACACAGCAGAATACATGGACTATAGGACAGAAGTTGCATCCATAGACAACAGAACACAAGTCTACCACCACCACCACCACCACCCCAGAGATAAATTCATTTTTATATGGCTCCAGTGATTTAATTCAGACCCACCCATGGCCAAGAAAGGGAATTAAACCATTTAGACGAGTCTACTGATAATTGCTGAATTCTGACTGGATGGCAGGGTATTCCAAACAGTCCAATTTGCAGGGGTCACAGTCCAAGGAAGACTGGTAGCTCCTTGAAGATGACAAATCCATGCAAACCTAACATGGAGTTCGATTGTTGGTATGAGTTGCTGAAGCCTGTGCAAAGGTGTTTGCTAGGTGAAAAGAAAAGATGTTTATGAGGAACAGTAAGCGCTAATTACATGCTAGAGATCTATTGGTTGATAATATGGTACCAGACAGAGAAACATTATTGGGATGTTTTAAATACCAGATATTCTCCCTCTGCAAATTTTGAGAGCTTTCAACCATACATCAATTGTTAATCTGGGCATAGGAAGGGTACACATGGTTATGCATAAGGTTCCCATGGGATTAGGAGACCCTGGATAGTAGACAAAGATTTTTGCAGGCATTTAGGTCTGTCTTATTATAATATTTTGGGTAACTCCTATTCCCCAGAGACTTAGGATTACTAACCAATGTAGCTACATACGCCAGCACCAAGGCCAATTGACCTCATTTTCCCCATTTTGTATGGTCTGAGGCACAGGTAACAACAAATTATTACTATTTTCCCACTTAGACTTTAAAGTGCTGAACTCTCAATGCTTGCATTGGTCCTGCCATTAGCATTTCAATAGGAGCTGGGGCTGCAGCTCTCAGTGTGGAGTTCAGGCAGGTTAGGGCCTGATAAAACATTTTTGTTGTAGAGATTTTATGGTCCATAACCCATGCTTGGGTCATTTGTTCAGTGAAAGAGGTCCCCCCCATCACTATTTGTGAAGGTATGCTGTACAGAGCACACATCCTTTCCAAACAGCTGGTGGTGGCCTGCTGGTTTACTTTCCCTACTGTGAAAGTTAACAAAAGTCCTGTAGTTGTGTCTATGATAGTAAAAGCAAACCTTAAGAACAGAAGGGCACTAATGTAGTTTACATGTCCCATCTGGTGTGGTAGCCTATGTGGTTGATGAAGGGAGCATGAAAGTCATGCTTTAGTGATGTCCACTATCTGCCAGCAACAGTTACCTTTCATCATCGGTAGGCACCCTAAATATCTTTCCATACTTTTTGCCATTTCTATAGCTATCTCAGGTGCAGCAACTTTAACTGTTGATTCCTCTATATAGGGTACTGGTCTGAGAATCTCATGCATTTGTGCATCCAGAGGGCTGGTATTGAAAATGCTGCGCTGTAGCAGGTAGGCTCGCCAACTGGCTGGTGTGCTCAGCTTGGTACTGCCAGAGTATAGCTTAGAAGCTGTGTCAGTTATCCACCCCTGAATAGGTATGGCCATTTTTAAGGTGACTGGGCATCTTTATGTCAGTCCCTCTGCTTGCAATAAGACACTATATGCAGCACAGAATTGCTTTTTGTAGGGGGTTGTATCTCAGTTCTGCCCCTTTCCATAATGGGGACCAAAGCCAAGGTGCATTCATTTAGAATGTTGCCTCTGCCTCAGACCCCAACCAAAGCCAGTATTAGTGCTGGCTACATCCAATTCACATGGCAGGTCTGTATCTGCACCCCCAGTGCTTATGCCTGTGCTATTGCCCTTTTTGTCTTTATAAATCAGCCTATTGGGAGGTGTTCCATTCTTAGGGATAGCCTTTTCTAATCAAGACATACAAAGTTTTAATATTTGGGCTAAGTGAGGAACAAAGGTCTCCAATACCCCAACAATACCAAGAAAGCCATTATTTGCTTTGGCATTTATTGGATGGGGAAACATTGCACCCTAAAGAGAGTTACTTGTTAGTGAATTAGAGTTACACTTGCAGGACTTTTCCACCCAGCCAAGTCCTTTGTGAGACCATGGCAGATGGTCAGGCTATGTACATAGCCTTGGGGAATCACAGTAAAAGTCCATTATTGGCCTCCCCAGGAGAAGAAAAATGAAAGCTGGCTCTATTTTCCTAGAGAAATGCTAAGAAAATCATTAGCAAGATCAAATACATTCCAGTATAGGGGAAATATATACTGTATAAAAAATAATAATTTTAACAAACATGGCCCATTTTGCAGCATTTTTATATGCCTACCATTTTAATTTTCATATCTGGTAAAAAAAAAAAAAATTTAAACATCACTGCCCCCATCTTTCTGCACCCAGCCATTCCCTCATAGTTGCCTTAGGTGCTTAGGCCTTGTGGGGCAGGGATAGGTGAGACAGAAAGAAAGAGGCTTATCTTGTTGAAGTTGGATTTAAAAATTTTAAAACAGGGTGGTGGGATTTGGGAGTTTCTATGTCCTACTTTTAATTATTTTCAGTTATTAGTTCTATTTCACTTAAAGCTATGATCCAGGCAATTGGGAAAGGTCTTGGCCTTTTCCAGAGGCAGCTCTCTGGCAGCCTTCTGCTGCCTTAGGGAAATTCCAGGGGTGATTTCCTTTTAATTTCTAGGTTTGTTTACAGTAATTACAGAAACAAGGCTTTGAACACTGATGCAAAAAGTTTTTTTTTCCTTTTATCTTTTGGGATTCCAGGAGTGTGTGTGTGTGTGTGTGTGTGTGTGTGTGTGTGTGTACATACATACATTCACATATATATTTAAGCAATTCAAACAGAGCTCTTTAAGAATTTTTGTTAATTTCTTATTACCATCTGGAGGTATAAGAAGATACATTGAACAGACAGACAAGACACAAATAGAAAGTTAGTCACAAGAAACAGAAACACATCAGAAGTAGACCCTCACATCTACGGACAACTGATCTTTGATAAGGCAGTGAAGCCAAAGCAACTGGGAAAGAGCAGCTTCTTCAATAAATGGTGTTTGGAGAACTGGATATCCATTTCCAAAAGAATGAAAGAGGATGCCTATCTCACACCTTATACAAAAATTAACTCAAAATGGATCAAAGACCTAAACATTAGCACCAAGACCATAAAACTCTTAGAAGAAAATGTAGGGCAATATCTTAAAGATCTTGTGATAGGAGGTGGTTTCTTAAACCTCACACCCAAGGCATGAGCAACCAAAGAACAAATAGACAAATGGGATCTCCTCAAAATTAAACACTTTTGTACATCAAAGGACTTTGTCAGAAAAGTAAAAAGGCAACCTACACAATGGGAGATGATATTTGGAAACCACATATCAGATAAGGGTTTAATATCCAGAATAGATAAAGAGATCCTACAACTCAATAACAGAAAGACAAACAATCCAATTTAAAAATGGGCAAAAGACATGGACAGACATTTTTCTGAAGAGGAAATACAAATGGCTCAAAAACATAAGAAAAAATGCTCAACTTCACTGGCTATTAAGGAAATGCAAATCAAAACCACAATGAGATACCATCTCATACCTACCGAATGGCCATTATCCAAAAAACAGGAAATGACAAGTGCTGAAGAGGATGTGGAGAAAGAGGCACACTTATTCATTGTTGGTGGGAATGTAGAATGGTGCAACCACTCTGGAAGACAGTGTGGAGGTTCCTCAGGAAGCTAAATATAGATTTGCTGTATGACCCAGCTATTCCATTGTTAGGTATATACTCAGAGGAACTGAAACTTAAGACACAGACATTTGTAAACCAGTGTTTATTGCAGCATTATTCATGATTGCCAAGAGATGGAAACAGCCCAAATGTCCATCAACAGATGAGTGGATAAACAAACTGTGGCATATACACATGATGGAATATTATGCAGCTGTAAGACAGAACAAAGACATGGATCATAAAATAATGTGGATGAACCTTGAGGACATTATGTTGAGTGAAGTTAGCCAGAAACAAAAGGACAGATTCTGTACGGTCTCACTAATATGAACAGACATTAATGAACAAACTTTGGGAGTTAAAAGCTGACAACACAAGTGACCAGGAGACAGAAAGAGGGTAGAGATCAAGCATTTGATGCTGAAGAACTACAGAATGCTTAGCAGGATTGCTATCCAGAAATAGATAGCGTAATACTGTGTGATGGTAGCACAGTATTGTAAGTACACCAAACAAAGATGTCTGTGAGTAAAGCTGAAAGAGGTGGGATAGGAGAATGTATGGCACCAGAGGTAAAGATAGATGATAAAGACTGGGTCTGTATAACTTGGCAAAAACTGGAGTGGCCAATGACTGTTACTATATATACAAATATAAAAATGTTTTTGCATGTGGGGGAGCAAATGAATGTCAACCATGCAGAGTGTTGAAAAAGGGATGGTATTTGGGAAAAAACATAATCAAAGCAAACTGGAGTCTATGGTCAACAGTAACATTGTAATATACCTCCATTAAATGTAGCAAAGACAATATGCCAATGCTAAATGTATATGAGAGGGGGCTATAGGGGAGGAATATGGGATTCTTGGTAGTGGTGTTATTTTCTGTCATTACTATTATATTGTATTGTATGACATGCTATTTTTCTTTTTATCATCTTTTTTATTATTGCTAAAACAAACAAACAATTTTTCCTGTAGTAATCAATATGTTTAAGTGCTGATTGTGGTGATAAATGTACAACTTTATGATTATACCATGAACAATTGATTGTACACTGTGGTATATGAATATAACTCTATAAAATTGTAGGAAAAAATATATATAAGAGTAAAAGTGTTGGAGATAACATGGTGAGAGGGATGTACCTATCTACTGTTGATGAACAGGTAGAATGGTGTAGCCTTTCTGAAGGTCAGTGTGGTGGTTCCACATAAAGTTAAATATGTGGGGACCACAAGGTCCTGCAACCCCATTATGGGGTATGTCATTTGAAGATCTGAGAGCAGAGACATGAATGGACATTTGCAAACTGGTGTTCATGGAGGCAGTAATCATGATTTGCAATGGGTGGAGGCAACCTAAGGGTCCATAGACTGAGGAACAGAATGGTGAACTGTGGTGTAGGCATACAATGGAATATTGAGCAACTATGAGAAGGAGTGAAGCTGTGAGACACACAACAAGGTGAATGGATCCTGTACACAGTATTTGAGTGAAGTACGCCAGAAATAAAGGCAAACACTATAATGCCTCACCAATATGGACTAACTACAATGTGTAAACTCACAATTGAATCTTAGAACATAGTCTAATGTGGAAATGATTATTGTAATGGTCCCCAGATTGTAAGCTCTTACAGCAGTCAACTCTATTCCTGAATTGTAATGCCTATCTCTAAACTTTGAGATGCTGATCCCTTAGTGTATAACCTGATTGGTCTCTGGAACAATGCATATCTCTGAGACACCTGAAACTCTGAGCTAGAGCTCAGCAGATATGAATGTCACTATTAGCCCTTACGGCAACTGTTTAAAAAAAAAGCTGAAAAAGAGCCCAGATTTCAATTAGTGATATGAATGAAGCAGATCTGGTTAAGACTAGGGCAAACCAGGCCAAAGAGTAAAGGTCAAAACTGACTGTGTTTTAAAACTTCAACTTCCATGTGAGACCAAGGGAAGAGATGTCTATTTGGTGCAGGATCTATATTTTCTAAACAGTATAACTCTACATTCAGTTTGTTCAAACACCACAATTACATGGAACTTTGAATAGGAAGTGAAATACGGTAAGTTGGTACAAGTTAGAGTGAAATGGTGACACATCCCAAAGTAATTTGGGAAGAGAAAAAAATATATATTCACAACCCCCCCCCGAGGAGCTGAGGGAAGGTGCAGAATTGTTGGACTTCCTCACCTGGACTGGTGTTGATGTTGTCACAAACATTGGGACTGGCGGTTTGATGTGCCGAGCCCTCTATCGTGGGACTTGCCCTTATGAAGCTCGTTACTGCAAAGGAGAGGCTAAACTTGCATATAACTGTGCCTAAGAGTCTCCTCCTGAGTGCCTCTTTGTTGCTCAGATGTGGCCCTCTCTCTCTCTAACTGAGCCACCTCAGCAGGTGAACTCACTGCCCTCCCCCCTACATGGGACCCGACTCCCAGGGGTGTAAATCTCCCTGGCAACGCAGGATATGACTCCTGGGGATGAATCTGGACCCAGCATCATGGGATTGAGACTATCTTCTTGACCAAAAGGGGGATGCAAAATGAGATGAAATAATTTCAGTGGCTGAGAGATTTCAAATGGAGTCAAGAGGTCACTCTGGTGGATGTTCTTATGCACTATATAGATAATGCCTCTTAGGTTTTAATGTATTGGAACAGCTAGAAGTAAATACCTGAAACTACCAAACTCCAACCCAGTAGTCTGGACTCCTGAAGATGACTGTATAATAATGGAGATTACAAGGGGTGACAGTGTGATTGTGAAAAGCTTGTGGATCACACTCTCTTTATCTAGTGTATGGATGGATGAGTAGAAAAATGGGGACAAAAACTAAATGATGAATAGGGTGGGATGGGGGATGGTTTGGGTGCTCTTTTTTTACTTTTATTTTTTATTCTTATTCTGATTCTTTCTGATGTAAGGAAAATGTTCAGAAATAGATTGTGGTGATGAATGCATAACTATATGATTGTACTGTGAACAGTTGATTTTAGACTATGGATGATTGTATGGTATGTGAATATATTTCAATAAAACTGCATTAAAAAAAGAAAAAAAGAAACAGAAACACAGAAATACTTTTTTTTTACTTTCTTGGAACTGGTTTTTATTTTATACTTTCACATTACATTATCAAATTATGCCTGTGTTTCCTAATCCATTCTCTTTTTTTTTTCTTTTTTTTAAATTGGGATTATTCAGATACCATACAATTATCCAAAGATCCAAAGTGTACAATCAGTTGCCCCTGGTACCCTCATACAGCTGTGTATCCATCACCACACTTAATTTTTGTTTAATTTTTAGAAACTTTTCATTACTCCAAACAAGAAATAAAGTGAAAGATGGAAAAAAAAGAAAAAAAAAGAAAAGAAAAAGGAAACTCGAATCCTCCCATATCCCTAACCAACCCCCCTCAATTGTTGACTCATAGTGTTGGTATAGTACATTTGTTATTGTTTATGAAAGAATGTTCAAATACTACAAACTGTAGTATATAGTTTGCAATAGGTATACATTTCTTCCCTATATGCCCCTCTATTATTAACTTCTAGTTGTATTGTCATACATTTGTTCTGGTTCATGGAAGAGTTTTCTAATATTTGTACAGTTAATCATGGACATTGCCCACCATAGGATTCAGTTTTATACATTCCCATCTTTTGACCTCCAACTTTCCTTCTGGTGACATATATGACTCTGAGCTTCCTGTTTCCACCTCATTCATGCGCCATTCGGCACTGTTATTCTCACATCTTGCTACCAACATCTCTGTTCATTTCCAAATGTTTAAGTTCATCCTAGTTGAACATTCTGCTCATATTAAACAACCACTCCCCATTCTTAAGCCTCGTTCTATATCTTGGTGTCTTATATTTCATGTCTATGAGTTTATATATTATAATTAGTTCTTACCAGTGAGACCCTGCAATATTTGTCCTTATGTATCTGCCTTATTTCACTCAGTATATTGCCCTTGAGGTTATGACATCAACTCATTTTTTTTTTGTTCACACACCGTACATTCCATCCTAAGTAAACAATCGATGGTTCTCTGTATGGTCACATATTTATGTGTTCACCACCTTCACCACAATCTATATAAGGACATCTACATTTCTTCCACAGGGCAGGAGGGAGCATCAAAGAAGGTAGAGAGGAAAAAGAAGGGGGAAAAAATGACAGCTAGGAAGTAGCAAAAGGAAAAGTAATCTTAAACCAAAATAGGGTAAAGAGTCAGACACCACCAATGTCAAGTGTCTAACATGCCTTCCCTATCCCCCCCTCTTATCTGCATTTACCTTGGTATATTGCCTTTGTTACATTAAAGGGAGCATAATACAATGATTCTGTTAGTTACAGTCTCTAGTTTACATTGATTGCATCCCTCCCCCAATGCCTCCCCATTTTTAACACCTTGCAAGGTTGACCTTTGCTTGTTCTCCCTTGTAAAAGAACAGATTTGTACATTTTATCACAATTGTTGAACACTCTAGATTTCACCAAGTTACACAGTCCCAGTCTTTGTCTTTCCTCCTTTCTTCTGGTGTCTCACATGCTCCCAACCTTCCTCTCTCAACCATATACATAGCTATCTTTGTTCAGTGTACTTACATTGCTGTGCTACCATCTCCCAAAATTGTGTTCCAAACCACGCACTCCCATCTTCTCCTATCACTCTGCAGTGTTCCCTTTAGTATTTCCTGTAGAGCAGGTGTCTTGTTCACAAAGTCTCTCATTGTCTGTTTGTCAGAAAATATTTTGAGCTCTCCCTCATATTTGAAGGACAGCTTTGTTGGATATAGGATTCTTGGTAGGCGATTTTTCTCTTTCAGTATCTTAAATATATCACACCCCTTCCTTCTTGCCTCCATGGTTTCTGCTGAGAGATCTGCACATAGTCTTATTAAGCTTCCTTTGTATGTGATGGATTGCTTTTCTCTTGCTGCTTTCAGGATTCTCTCTTTGTCTTTGACATTTGATAACCTGATTATTAAGTGTCTTGGCATAGGCCTATTCAGATCTATTCTGTTTGGAGTATGCTGCATTTCTTGGGTCTGTAATTTTATGTCTTTCATAAGAGATGGGAAATTTTCATTGATTATTTCCTTTATTATAGCCTCTGCCCCTTTTCCCTTCCCTCCTCCTTCTGGGACACCAATGATACGTAGATTCTTTTACTTTGTTTCATCCTTAAGTTCCCAGCAATGTTGCTCACATTTTTTCATTCTTTTCTCCATCTGCTCCTTTGTGTGTAGGCTTTCAGGTGTTTTCTTCTCCAGTTCTTGAGTGTTTTCTTCTGCCTTTTGAGATCTGCTGTTGTATGTTTCCACTGTGTCTTTCATCTCTTGTGTTGCGCCTTTCATTTCCATATATTCTACTGGTTGTTTTTTTGAACTTTCAATTTCTGCCTTATATATGCCCAGTGATTCCTTTACAGCCTCTATCTCTTTTGTGAAATATTCTTTAAACTTTTTGAATTGATTTAACATTAGTTGTTTAAATTCCTGTATCTCAGTTGAAGTATACATTTGTTCCTTTGACTGGGTCATAGCTTCATTTTTCTTAGTGTAGGTTGTAGTTTTCTGTTGTCTAGGCATCTGACCTCCTAGGCCACCCCAGTCAGGTTTTCCCAGATGAGAACAGGCTCAGGTCACAGAAGGAGGAACTATTCAGTATCTGGTTTCCCTGATGGTTTTTCTTAGAGGATTGATACACCTGTGCTTTTCTGCCCGGCAGGTGCACCTGTCAGCCTATCACTGGCTGGTGTAAGAGGGTGTGGCCTGTGGCTCTCCTCCCCCAGGCTTTGGGGTCTGGTTCCGGAAAGGTGGGCAGTAGAGCTGGGCCCCTCCCTTCCCTCTTGGGAAGCTATGCCCCCTCCAGAGAGGTCACTGCATATCAATAAGTTCTTTGTTTCTCTGACTTTGCTGATCCAAGTGTTTTGATTTTAAAATGGCTGAGGCTGTCTTTACCGCAAAGAGCTGTGGACTGGAAGTGGCTGCGGTTTTCTCCACAGAGAGAGAAAGGGACAGAAAAGCTCCCAGGTTCACCTGTCAGCCTCTGGGCTCCCTGTTCTGAGACAGATATGTCCCCCGACTCTCCCAAGGTCAGTTGTCACCAAAAGCCTCTGTCTGGTTGTTGAGGATTCACTGCCTGTATTGAGCAGTTAACATTAAAACCCCAGTTGGAGCTGTGTTGAGAGAGTGCTGCTCTCTAGCACCGTGAGGCTTCCATGAGGGAGGGGCTCTCAGCTCTTGGCTCTCAGTGCGGGTCTGCAGTTTTACTTACAGATTTTATGCTGCGATCTCGGGCATTCCTCCCAGTTCAGATTGGTGGATGATGAGTGGACAGTTGCGTTTGTCTCCCTGCAGTTGTTCCAGGTTATTTACTAGTTTTTTGGTCATTTATGAATTGTTCCAGGGGGACTAACAGTCTTCCACTCCTCTCTATGCCGCCATCTTAGCTCCTCCTCACAGAAATACTTTTGAGAGGGGCAAACACAGGATTGAATATACATCACCTCATCCCATTTCTACTCTTTTTCAGAACAATTCTAATTATAATGCAGTGTTCTTTCCATAGAGCCATTTCTCTGCTGATTTTAAATCATATGGAGGCCAGACTGTGTCACAGAAATAAATTTTTTCTCATAGGCTCACAACTAAAATTTTTTCAATATTTTTAATACAGCAAAAAGGTTACCATTCTTCCCTTCCTCTTCTGAAGAGCAGTGTATGGGGTGCCACATTTTGTGGTCCTATCCAACAGTAGCTAAAATTCTCCAGACTCAAGCCCAAGGCAACTTATGGCCTTTGACTTGTGCATATCTGCATGCCAGAGTCTCTAACTGATCATCCACTCATATCAGGTGATCAGTCAGAGAGTCCTTCATTTCAGCCTCTAGTTTTACTTTCTCTTATAAATGATGGGCAGTAGCTTTTGTACCTCATGCCTTGGCAACCATCTGCAAGGCTCCTAACAGGGATCATGCCATGGCCACTGCCATTTGGCAGTTCCTTTTCTTCTCAATCAAATCTAGTTGTCCTGCTGTCTCTTGCAAAACACTTAGTAACTCCACCAGAGTTTTAAGGGCATCCCCATACTCTTGCAGCAGTCCCCATTCATACAGGAGGGCAGCCACCCTTCCCCAGGTGGATTATATGGGCCAATTTGAGATTCCCCCTAAGGATTCTCCCTTCCTAGAATTCATACCTGCTATGGCTGGTGACTCTTTGGTCCTCCTGGCTGTGCTTGCCAGTTGTTCCAACCCAGCTTAGCTCCAAGATTGAAGAACACACCAGGCACACAGTGAGACATGAGTTTAATAGGACTTACTTACAATAGATGATTTGTTCCACAGTGGTGGCCTGGGAAAGATGGAAGTTAGTACTCCATCAAAGGAGGTGGTTCCAGGGGAGAGGAGGTTATAAGGGTTAGGGCAAGGAGGGTGTGAGAACAGAGTTTCAGGTGACCCAAGTGTATGGAGATTTGTTATCAACAGTGATCAGGGGAGGTTAGTTTCAATGCTTTGTTTATAATACACTTTTTCCTCTCTTGAGGAGGTCTGATGACTTTTAACATCTGTCCTGGTCAAGTAGCCCACTACATGACATCAATATGGAGGGGAGGGGGCCTGGGCCCTGGGTCCCAACAAGAGGTCATTCTGGAGGTTATTCTTATGCATTATATACATATCCCTTTTTAGTTTTTAGTGTGTTAGAAAAGCTAGAAGTAAATATGAATCTATTGAATTGTAATCCAGTAGCCTTGATTCTTGAAGATGATTGTATAACTATATAGCTTTGCAGTGTAGCTATGTAATTGTGAAAACCTTACAACTAACATTCTCTTTATCCAATGTATGGACAGATGAGTAAGAAAATAAAGATAAATAAATAAGTAAATAAATAAATAAATAGGGATAAGGAGTATGGGATGTTTTGGGTGTTCTTTTCTATTTTTATTCTTTTTTTGGAGTAATGAAAATGTTCAAAAATTGATTGTGGTGATGAATGCACAACTATATGATGATACCATGTACCACTGATTATACACTTTGTCTGGTATATCTCAATAAAATTGCATTAAAAAAAGATGGCACAGCAGAATCATGTATTTTAGCAGTATCAGGAGAAGGCAGCCCAAGCAGCACAGCTCCCTGAGAATGTATATGCTGCCCTGAAGTTGAATTGAAATTCAGCAAAGTTGAACGTGGCAACAGATCCTGATACAAAGCAGATTCTCGAGGGGATCTGGCAGTTGGTGGCACTGGCCATGGAACTACTTGAGAGAATCATGCAGTCCAGAGTTTCTGGAGAAGAACTCAATTACTTTGTCCAGATATTTTTGAAAGAGGCAAAGGATTTGCTTTCTGAATGGCTGGATTCCAGATTTGGCAGTGTGGTGACTGATAACTCTCCTTTCTCCAAACTCCCAAGTTCTGGAAAGAGGAATTCCACAAAGACATGGAAGCTCTGAACACCCTGCCTCCAGACATCCTGATTTGGGTTACTTACTACATGCTGGAGATTGTGGCCATCATTAAGATCATGGACAACAGTTATGGCTATGCATTCAATGGGTCTGTCTGTTTTGATAAGGTGAATTTTGCTTCCAGTGAGAAACACATCTAGGTGAAACTGGTGCCCAAAGTCATTGGGGATCAGAAAGCCCTTCAGGAAGGAGAAGACAAACTGAGCATCTCAGCCAATCACCTGAATAAGAATGGTCTGCCAATGACTTGACCCTGTAGAAAGCCTCCAAGCCCAGAGAACTGTCCTGGGTGTGTCCATGGAGAAGGGGCCAGTGGTGGGCACATCAAGTGCTCCACCATGTTGGACACCCTCCTGGGGGCTTCAAGGGATATTCATAGAGGGGGTTTCAACCTTTGTTTCCCCCACCACAATAAGCTTGGTCAGAGACCTACTTCAAAAATGACTGCTAGATCAGGTATTTCCTTTACACAGGGCACTTAATGATTGCAGACTGGCAAATGTGAAAATAGTTCAAGAAAACTTCATCACCTTCAAAAATGCCTTAAAGAAGCATTCAGTCTGGCAGTTGTGGTTGGCTTTCCTTATGCATTCTTGGAAGGACACATTGAACTCTGAGCAAAACTATGGGATCTATGGCCCAGTAATGAGAAGTTCATGAATGAGTTTTCTTAAACATGAAAGATATCCTTCATGCTCCTGGTGATCCAACTGGTCAGTTTGAGAATTGTGAAGATGAAGAAGTAGGACTGAAAAAACTATGACAGGAAGACAATAGTTCATGAGGACCTCTGTGACAATGTCGACACCTGCACCATCTTGAAAGAAATGTGAGCCCCAGTGAGCCAGTGCAACCTCTACATGATGGCCAGGAAGACCTCAAGAAGGAGGCCCAATAGGGTGCACCTGGAGAGTGTTGAGCTATCCCTCACCCATATGCCAAAGATCTTTGGGACCATCAGAGGGGAAAGCACCTTAGGTTTCCCGGTTCAAGGTCACAGAACTGGCCTGAACCTGGAGGCAACAGTTATGCTGTATCTTCAGGTTCTGTCAGAGTTTAGAGAAGGAGTGTGGAAGATAGCCAAGCAGAAAAAGTCCCTGAGGGTCTGCAGCTCAGTGATGCCATGCAGGATGATGTCCTGCCTGAGCTTAGAGTGTGGCTGGAGGATCACAAAGACTTACATCTGTGGTCAATTTGGTGGACATTGATACTTTGTTGTAAGAGAGAGAAGAGAAGAAACAGTTTGAAGAAGAGAGAAAGAAGGAGAAAAAAGGATTCCAAGAGAAAGTAGGAACAAGAGGCAGCAAAGCTGATGAAGATGAAGATCCCACACAGTGAATACTCTTGTCCAAAAGTGACAAATACTCCAAGTTTGATGAGAACAGCCTGCCAAAACATGACACGGAAGGCAAAGAGCTCAGCAAAGGACAAGCCAAGAAGCTCAAGAAGCTCTTGGAAGCTCACGAAAAGCTTCAAAAGGAGTATCTGCAGATGATTCAGAATGGAAACCTGGAGTGAAAAGAGAAGATAACTGACTACAGACAAGCCACTGGGGAGGTGGATGCCTTCTCTCTGCCATGGTGGCAGCCTCAACCTGATGCATTTATCATGTTTACAGTTGTCTGCATGTTCTAAATTAAGAATTCTGTTCATATAGCTTCATGTCCTCATTGGCTTTGAGACATCAATAACAAATTCATCTAAACAGTGAAAAAAGGAAAAAATATGGGTTTTTAATAACCTGCTTCACCTTTAATAAAGCAAAATGAGAGAATTTATATTAACAGTATAACAAACAGTCAAAATCAAAGTGATACTTCACTAACTTATACTTCTGCCTCCCTTTCTTAAGATTGCCTTAGAAAGGATAGTAGTTTAATGAGCAGAAAATAAATCTACACACCAATAGCTTCAGGGACTAACCACTGAATTCTAATCACAGCAAACCATAATGGATTATTTCTCTCAAAACAGAGATAGGTTGGAGCAGTTAGAAATTAGTTATAACATAGGCTTTTTGTTACTTATTTGTTGTTAATGCATTTTATCGAGATATATTCACACATGGTATAATGGATCCAAGGAATACAATTAAGGGCTCACAGTGTCAACACATAGCTGTGCATTCATCACCACAATCAATTTTAGAATATTTTCATTACTCCAAAAAAAGAAAAAGAAAATAAAAATAAAAAGGACATACAAAGCATCCCATACCCTTTATCCCTCCTATTATATTCTTATTAATTTTTTTATTTGTTTTATTACTTATCTGTCCATATACTAAATAAAGGGAGTGTCAGTTACAAGGTTTTCACAATCAAATGGTCACCATTTGTTATACTGCCATCATCTAGAATCAAGGCTACTTGATTACAGGCCAACTGGTTCAGATATTTCCTTCTAGCTATTCTAATACACTAGAAACTTAAAGGAATATCTATATAATGCATCAGAGTAACCTCCAGAATGATCTCTGGGCTCTATTTGAAATCTCTTAGCCATGGAAACATTATTTTGTTTAATTTCTTTTCCCCATTTTGGTCAAGACAGCATTCTCAATCCCATGATGCCAGGGCCAGGCTCATCCCTGGCTCTCATGTCCCATATTCCCATCAAGACTTCCACCCATGGCAGTCATGTCCTTTGTAGGGGGGGGTGGTAGTGTGTTTATTTGCAGAGTTGGCATATAGAGAGAGGCCACATCTGAGCAACAAAAGAAGCTTTCTGAGGGTGAACCTTAGGCATACTCATAGGTAGACTTAGCTCCTCCTGTTCAGGAATAAGTTTCATAAAGGCAAGTCCCAAGATAAAGGGCATGGCTTATTACATTGGGATTCCCTGATGCTTGAGAGAATATGATGCATTCCCCAGGTGGAGAAGTTTAATACTTCCACATTTTCCCCCAGTCCCTCAAGGGGACTTTGCAAATACTTATTTATTTTCTGCCCCAAATACTCTGGAATGTATCAGGTATTACATTAATCTGTACAGAATAACAGGATCTAATTCCTTATTCTAGGTTCATGTAATTATTTTGTTTAAGTAAACTGAATGTACATGTT
The DNA here is from genome assembly GCF_015220235.1 of Choloepus didactylus. Taxonomy (NCBI): domain Eukaryota; kingdom Metazoa; phylum Chordata; class Mammalia; order Pilosa; family Megalonychidae; genus Choloepus; species Choloepus didactylus. The sequence goes on from NC_051334.1 coordinate 173,528,952, forward strand.
AGATAGTGTGCTGCAGAAAATTTAAATTTTGTACCATATAGGCATCTCTTCCTTTGGTCTCACACAGAAGTTGAAGTTTTAAAATACAGATAATATCATCCTTTACCCTGTATTCTGATTTACCTTAGTCCTAACCATATCTGCTTAATTCATAACTCTAATTGAAATCTGTTCTCTTTTTCAGCTTCTTTAACAGTTGCTTTATGGAGTAACGCTGTCTTTCAGAGCTGCAGAACTCTATCTCTGGGTCTTGGGTGTCACTCAGGTACCCAAAGTTCTGGGGAACTACCAGGCTATACCAAAAGAGCTCAGCATCTCAGAATTTAGAAATAACCCTTAAAACTCAGTAATAGATGTGACTTATGTAAGAGCTTACAATATAGGAACCTTTACAATGAGCCTTATTGAACATTCTGTATTCCTAAATCATTGATTGCCCACTCTGCCCATGTTCTATCCCCTGATAGCCTATACTCTCAAATTCAATTCTCAGCATTTGCTCATCATAGTTTATATTAGTGAAACCATACAATATTTATCCTTTCATTTCTGGCTTATTTCAATCAACATAATGTCCTCAAGGTTCATTCACCTAGTTGCATAGCTCACAAATTCATTCCTTCTTGCAACCACTCGATATTATGCTGTATATATACAGCACAGTTCACCCTTCTGTTTACCAGTAGATGTACCCTTAAGCCACCTACATCCATTGCAAATTGTGGATAATATGCACCAATGTGCAAATGTCTATTCATGTCTCTGATTTCAGTTCTTTCAAGTATCTAATAGTGGGGTTGCAGGATCATATGACAACCCTATACCCAGCTTCCTGTGGGATCACCACACTGCCCTCCAGAGGGGCTGCACCATTCTACCAACAGTGAATAGGTATATTTTTGTCTCCACATCTTCTCCAGCACTTGTATCACTCTGTTTATTTTTAAACAGTTTAATTCACATCCCGTAAAATCCATCCTAAGTGAAACATCAAATGCTCCCAGTACAATCGCATAATTATGCATTGACCACCACAATCTATATGAGAATATTTCCATTTGTCCCACTAATAAAGAAAAAAAGGAAAAAATAATTTTAAAAATCAAGAATAAAATGATAATAAAAAGAGAAACAATAATAACAAGAATCCCACACACCTCACTTATATCTCCCTGTTACTGACATTTAGCTTTGGTATAGTGCCTTTGTTACAATTAATGGAAGAATATTACAATGTTACTGTTAACTATAGACCCTAGTTTGCATTGATTGCATTTTTCCCATATACCATCTCATTGTCAGCACCTTACAATGATGACATTCATTTGTTCTCCCTCATGTAAAAACTTTCTTATATTTGTACATTTAATAACTTCATTGCTCACTCTAGGTTTTGCCAAGATATATAGTTCCAGTTTTTATTCTCTCTTTTCTTCTGGTGCTGTACTTGCCCATAGCCTTCCTCTTTCAACCATACTCACACTCAGCTTTGTTCATTATACTTACTATATTGTACTACCATCACACAGTATTGTGCTATCCATTTATGGACATTTACAATCTATCCTCTTGAATGTTCTATACTCGTTCAGTATCAAATGCCCAATCTCTACCCTCTTTCTATTTCCTGTTAACCTGTGTTCTCAACTTGAACTCTCATAATTTGCTCATTATGGTTAGTTCATATTAGTGAGACCATACAGTATTTGTCCTTTTGTTTCTGGCTAATTTTGCTCAGCATAACAACCTCAAGGTTCGTCCATGTTTTTACATGTTCCATGACTTTATTCTGTCTTACAGCTGCATAGTGTTCCATCATATGTAAATACCAGTTTGTTGATCAACTCATCCATTGATGGACATTTCAGCTGCTTCCATCTCTTGGCAATCATGAATAATGCTGCTATAAACATTGGTTTACAAATGTCCATTCATGTCCAAGATTTCAGTTCCTCTGAGTAAATACCTAGTAAAGGGATTCCTGGATCATAAGGCAGTTCTATACTTAGCTTCCTGAGGAACCTCCACACTGCCTTCCAGAGTGGCTGAACCATTCTACATTCTCAACAAGAGTGAATAAGTGTACTTCTTTCTCCACATCCTCTAAAGCACTTGAAATTCTCTGTTTTTTTTTTTTTTTTTGATAATGGCCATTCTAATAGGTGTGAGATATCTCATTGTGGTTTTGATTTGCATTTCCCTAATAGCCAGTGAATTTGATCATCTTTTCATATGTTTTTGAGCCATTTGTATTTCCTCTTTGGAAAAATGTCTGTCCATTTCTTTTGCCCATTATTTTAAATTGGGTTGTTTGTCTTTTTGTTGTTAAGTTGTAGGATCTCTTTATATATTCTGGATAGTAAACCCTTGTCTGTTATATGGTCTCTAAATATTGTCTCCCATTGTGTAGGCTGCCTTTGTACTTTCCTGACAAAGTCCTTTTGATGTGCAAAAGTGTTAAATTTTGAGGAGATTCCATTTATCTATTTCTTCTTTCATTGCTCACACTTTGGGTGTAAGGTCTATGAAACCACCTATATCACAAGATCTTGGATATTTCCTTACATTTTCTTCTAAAAGTTTTATAGACTTAGCAATAATATTTAGGTCTTTGATCCATTTTGAGTTAATTTTTGTATAAGGTGTGAAATAGGTGTCCTCTTCCATTATTTTGGATATGGATATCCAGTTCTCCAAGCACCAATTGTTGAAGAGGTTGCTCTGGCCCAGGTGAGTCAACTTGACCACCTTATCAAAGATCAATTGTCTGTAGAAGAGGGGGTCTATTTCTGAACACACAACTTTGGTCCATTGGTCAGAATATCTATCTTTATGCCAGTATCATGCTTTTTGACAACTGTAGCTTTGTAATATGCTTTAAAGTTGGGTAATGTGAATCCTCCCCCTTCATTTTTCTTTCTCAAGATATTTTTAGCTATTCTGGGTGCCTCACCCTTCCAAATAAATTTGATTATTGGTTTTTCTATTTCTGCAAATTATGTTGTTGGGATTTTAATTGGTAATTCAGGGGAGATCCAAAATGGTGGATTAGGAGAGACAGAGAAAAATTCTCCTCTGTGAAAAAACACTAGATAAAGGACAGAAAGTGCTACAGAATACCAGTACCAGGGTCCCAGTGTCTGGGCAAGGATGTATATTTCCATACCAATTGAACAATTGGAGAAGCAAAGAGCCTGCATTTGGAATGGTGTAACTCTTTTATCTGGAGAGCTGCTGGGAAAGGCAGCTGGACTTGCACTGTGGTTGGAGGTGGGTTGGAGAGGGACCTGGTGAGCAGCCAGGGAGATGGTAATCAGAGCTGCAGTCTAATGTGGTGGGAGTGCTTTCCATGCCCCAGGCACATGCCTCAGTATCTGATGTGGGTGTTAGCCCTTTGCACACCTGCAGCTGAAGGCTCCCAATTTAGGGACAAGATGCTGCAGCAAGTGGAGGAGTGTGGAAGAGGGTTATTTTCCATGCCCTGTGCAACCATCTTTGAAGTGGGCTGGGAGCCACCACTTTACAGCACTGCAGCTGATAGCCTCCTCAAAGGAAATTGGGATTCAGCTGACTTGTGACAGTGCAACTCTTCCCCCACAGAAGCCTGTGGGGTACACAGCTGAAAGGCAGGGGAGCCAGACCAAAAGTGACAGGAGCCCCACACCAAGCCCAGGGACTTCTGGGTCCACAGCAGAGATACTGAGGGAAGTCTGAGCTGAAGCAGAGGATGCCTGCTGCAGCCACAGGGTATCACAGCTGCAACCAAGGGAATGGCTGGTAGTACTCAGTCTTAAAGCCATCTTCCCTGCCAAACTGCACAGGGCACAACTCCCAACAACAGGGCTGGCAGTCCTCATTGTCCACAGAAAATTAGTGCACTGATTGGATATCCACATGGTTTGGATCCCCACTCACCATATAAATAATGTTGGGGAGATCTGGATTGAGGGTAAGAAGTGGCCTGGGATTACCATTTGCTGGTAGGTCAGGGAAAGTGCAATGCATCAAGCTGCAGCTGTCAAATTATAGATAATTGTTTAAATAACCTTGCATATCCTAAAAGAACCCTATCAAGGTAAACAAATGCCAAGAGGCCAAAAACAACAGAAAATTATAAAGCATAAGAAGAAACCAGAAGATATGCATAACACAAACACCCAAATTAAAAAATCAGAGGAGATACAGAACATGGAGCAATTAATCAAAGAAGTAATCACAAGCACTAAAACCATGGCTCAGGCAATAAAGGACATCAAGAAGACCCCAGAAGAGGGTAAAGAAGAATTTGCAAGAGTAAATAAAAAATAGACAACCTTATGGAAATAAAAGAAACTTGATCAAATTAAAATGATTCTGGATGCACACAGCGCTAGATTCGAGGAAGCTGAGGAATGAATAACCAAACTGGAGGAGAGCAGGTTGGAAAGTGAAAGTACAAAAGAAAGAATGGAGAAAAAATAGAAAAATTTGAAATGGAACTCAGGGATATGGTGAACAACATGAAGCACACAAATATAAGAATCATTGGTGTTCCAGAAGGGGAAGAGAAGGATAAAGGACTAGGAAGAGTATTCAAAGACATTGTTGGAGAGAACTTCCCACCCATTCTAAATGACATAAATATGCAAATCATAGATGCCCAACAAACTCCAAACAGAAAAAATCCAAATAAACCCACTCTGAGACATATTCTGATCAGAATGTTAAATGCAGAAGAGAAGGAACAAGTTCTGAAAGCAGCAAGAGAGAAGTGATTCACCATATACAAGGGAAATAACATAAGACTAAGTAGTGACTACTCAGCAGCCACCATGGAGGTGAGACAGCAGTAGTATGACATATTTAAAATTCTGAAAGAGAAAAATTGCCAACCAAGAATTCTTTATCCAGCAAAGCTCTCCTTCAAATTCAAGGGAGAGTTTAAAATCTTCACAGATGAACAAATGCTGAGAGAATTTGCTAACAAGAGACCTACCCTACAAGAAATACTAAAAGGAGCCCTACCAACTGAGAAAAAAAGAAAGGGGATAGAGAGATGGAGAAGGGCACAGAACTGAAGAGTTTTAATGAGGGTATTTTAAAGGAAATAAAGAGAGGGGGGGGGAAATATATCTGAAATAAAAACCAAAGGATAAGATAGCAGATTCAAGAACTGCCTTCACAGTAATAACATTGAATGTGAATGGATTAAACTCCCCAATTAAAAGACATAAATTGGCAGAATGGATTAAAAAAATGTGAACCATTAATATGTTGCTTACAAAAGACTCATCTTAGACACAGAGACACAAAGAAATTGAAACTGAAAGGATTGAAAAAAATGTTCCATCCAAACTACAGCCAAAAGAAAGCAAGAGTAGCAACATTAATTGCAGATAAAATACACTTTAAATCTAAGGATTTCACAAGAGGCAAAGAAGGACACTATATACTAATAAAAGGGACCATTAAACAAGAAGAAATAACAATCATAAATATCTCTGCACCCAATCAAGGTGCCTCAAAGTACATGAGACAAACATTGGCAAAGCTGAAGGAAGCAATAGATGTTTCCACAATAATTGTGGGAGACTTCAATACATCATTCTCTCCTATAGATAGATCAACCAGACAGAGGAACAATAAGGAAATTGAAAAACTAAACAATGTGATAAATTATTTTGACTTAGCAGTCATATATAGAGCATTACATACCAAATCACCAGGATACACATTCTTCTCTAGTGCCCATGGAACTTTCTCCAGAATAGATCATATGCTGGGACACAAAACAAGCCTCAATAAATTTAAAAAGACTGAAATTATTCAAAACCCATTCTCTGATCACAATGGAACATAACTAGAAGTCAATAACCATCAAAGATTTAGAACATTCAAAAATATCTGGAGGTTAAACACACTCTTAAACAATCAGTGGGTTAAAGAAGAAATAACAAGAGAAATTGCTAAATATCTAGAGATGAATGAAAGTGAGAGTGCAACACATCAAAACTTATGGGATGCAGTGAAGGCAATACTGAGGGTGAATTTATAGCTCTAAATGCATACATTAAAAAGGAAGAAAGAGGGGGAAGATGGTGGGGTGGTGAGGTGTTGCTTTTAGTTACTCCTCTGGGGCAGCTGGTAGATAGCCAGGAACTGTGTGGAACAGAAACCTCATGGAAATCTGCATTCAGTCATACATCATACAACAGTCTCAAACAGGTGGGGAAGCTGAGATCAATGAAATCTGGAAATTCTCATGGCCAGAGGTCCTGTGACCCTCCCCACCAGGCATGGTGAAATGTTTTGTGGCTGGTTTCCTGAGGGAGGAGGGGCCATTGGTGCTGGGAACCAGGAGGGAGTCTCCACCCAGCCCCAGTTGCAGAACTGATTAACAAACACAGACTGCTGAACAAAAATTCCAATGATAGATAAACTGAGACCAGACACCAGAGAATCTGGGAGCAGTCAGCCTGGTGGAGGGGAGACAGGGCTAGCAAAAACAGCAAAACAGAAAAGAAAACAGAGACTTTCAGAGTTGGGGTGAACTTAATATGGAGAAGGGCTAGGCTCCCAAAGAATCAGGCACATATGCACACCTGGGAAGCCAGGGCCCTTTTCTGAAAAGCTGGTTTTTCTTGTTTCTTGTTTACTCCTAAATTGCTCTCCAACTCCTTATGTTTTTGCTTTTCAATAGCCCATCAGAACTCCTGTATCAACCAGGCCCCCCTGCAAGGGTGGAATTAAAGGTGTCTCAGAGTAATTATCCAGTAGGAAGAGATAATAAGATGAAAGTGCTTTTCTTTAAATAGTCTATAATGGGCCTTTCTTTTTCTTTTTTCCTTTTTTAAATCTTTTTCTCCTTGTTTCAAAAAAATAACTATTCTAAGAAGCCCATTACAGAAAGTGTCAAAGACTTTCAATTGGCCCCTGGATGCAAACAAGAGCAGAGCTAAGATAGCTCTGAGAGACAAAGCAATAAGTCTAGTGGGGGAGACAATTCTGTAAAGGGCACAACTCCCCCAAGAAAAGGGGGATGTGGTCCAGCTCAAGTGGCAGCCCTCTTTCTGGGAACTCAGACACCAGGAGCTGGAATTGAGAAACCAACTTCATTCAGCCACTCCCCCAACAGGGTCAGGGTCACCAGGAGAACTAAAAACACCATGCTTCCTTACACTGGTGGGGGAGCTGTGGTCTGGCAAGCACCACCTGCTGAACAGGATAGGAAAACCACAAGAGTCACAGGAGGGTCTCATTCTCAGGGAAACTCCATAGCCTCCAAGTGAGACCTGGGCCTCTCTAGACTGGGAAAACCTGACTGGGTTTGACCATATTTGAGGAGACCCTCTCACAAAAAGGCTACATAGAGGCAGGGCAAGAAACAGAAAATCAAGAGGTGAAACACTCTGATCAACTAAATAAAATGTAAGTTAGAGGTCTAGAGTTAGTTGAACTGAACACCAAAGGTTAGAGAACAAAGCCAATCAAGAAAGCCCTAGGAAAAAGAGTGAAAAGGAGCTTCAGAATAAACTAATCAAGAAAGTCAGATGCATAGATAGCTTAAGATAATGAGCCATACTAGGAAACATGAAAATATGGACCAGCCAAAAGAACAAACTAATAGTTCAACTGAGATACAGGCATTGAGACAAATAATGCTAAATCAATTCAATGAGCTGAGGGAAGATATGGCAAAAGAGATAAAGGATATAAGGAAGACAAGGGATGACCATAAAGAAGAATTCATAAACTTGAAAAAACAAATGACAGAATTTATGGGAATGAAGGGCATAATGAAGGAGATGAAAAACACAATGGAGGGATACATCAGTAGATTTGAACAGGCAGAAGAAAGGATCAGTGAATTGGAAGACGACATTTGAATTCATACACACAAAAGAACAGATGGTGAAAAGAATGGAAAAATACAAGAAGGGCCTTATGGAGCTAAGTGACAACATGAAGCACATGAACATACATGTTATGGGTGTCCCTGAAGGAGAAGAGAAGGGAAAAGGAGCAGAAAGAATAATAGAAGAAATATTCACTGAATATTTCCCAACACTAATGAAAGACAGAAAATTACAGATTCAAGAAGTACAGTGCACCCCAGATAGATCCCAATAGACCTACTCCAAGACACTTACTGATCAGATTGTCCAGTGTCAAAGACAAAGAGAAAATTCTGAAAGCAACAAGAGAAAAACAATCCATCACATACAAGGGAAGCTTGATAAGACTCTGTACAGATTTATCCGCAGAAACCACGGAGGTGAGAAAACAGTGCTATGATATATTTAAGATACTGAAAGAAAAGAAATGAGAGCCAAGAATTCCATATCCAGCAAAACTGTCCTTCAAAATGAGGGAGAGATTAAAATATTTTCAGACAAACAGACACTGAAAGAGTTTGTGAAGAGATCAGCACTACAAGAAATACTAAAGGGAGTGCTACAGGCTGATAGGAAAAGACAGGAGAGAGAGGTTGGGAGAAGAATGTAGCAATGAAGATTATCAGGAAGAGTAAAAGGAGAGAGAGGAAAAAATAATACATAACATATAAAAGACAAAATGGTAGAAGAAAGTACTTCCCTTACAGTAATAACACTAAATATTAATGGATTAACTCCCCAATAAAAAGACACAGACTGGCAGAATGGTTTAAAAAACATAACCCATCTATATGCTGTCTACAAGAAACTCACTTTAGACACAATTACAAAAAATAGACTGAAAGTGAAAGGTTAGAAACAGATATTTCATGCAAACAGCAACCAAAAAAAGTGGGAGTAGCTATATTAATATCAGACAAATTAGCCTTCAAAAGTAAAACAATTAAATGAGACAAGGATACTATATATTTATAAAAGGGTCTATTCATCAAGAAAACATAATCATAAATATTTATGCACCAAACCAGAGTGCCCCAAAATTCATGAGGCAAACAGAGAGAACACTAAAAGGAGAAGAAGATATCTCTACAATAATAGTTGGAGACTTGAATACACTGCTCTCATCAATGGATAGAACATCTAGACAAAGGATCAATAAGGAAATGGAGATGTTGAATTGTACAATAAGTGGACTAGACTTGACAGACATTTATAGAACACTACACCCCACAAGAGCAGGATACACACTTTTCTCAAGTGCTCATGGAATATTCTCTAGGATAGACCAAATGTTGGGTCACAAGGCAAGTCTCAACAAATTTATAAATATTGATATTATAAAAAACAGTTTCTCAGGTCACAGTGGAATGAAGTTGGAAACCAATAACAGGCAGAAGATTGTAAAATTCACAAATATATGGAGGCTAAACAACACACTCTTAGAAACAACACACTCTTAGAAAACCAGTAGGTAAAGGAATAAATTACAAGAGAAATTAGTAAATATGTCAAGGCAAATGGCAATGAAAACACAATATATCAAAACTTATGGGATGCAGCAAAGGTGGTGCTGAGAGGGAAATTTATTACCCTAAATGCTTGTGACAGTTTAGATGTATTATGTTTCCCAAAATTTCATGTTCTTTGATGCAATCTTTTGTGGGCAGATGTATTAGTGTTGATTAGATTGGAAATCTTTGTGTGTTTCCATGGAGATGTGACTCAATCAACTATGAGTGAAACATTTGATTGGATAATTTCCATGGAGGTGTTACCCCACCCATTCAGGGTGACTGTTAATTGGAACACTAGCGTAGTATAAAGGAGTTCACAGACAATGACCTCAGAGCAGCTGTGAGTGACATTTTGGAGAACAACTGAGAGAGACTTTTTGGAGATAGCCATTAAAAGCACTTATGCTAGCCCAGACTTTGCTCCAGAGAAGCTAAGAGAAGACAAAATGCTCCAAGAGCAACATTTTGAAGAACACATGGGAGATGAGAGAGGAACTGGAACATAATGTGGGATCAGCATATGCCAGCCACATGCCTTCCCAACTAACAGACATTTTCTGGATGCCATTGACCTTCCTTCAGTGAGGGTATACTTGTTGATGCCATAGCTAGAACACTTTTATGGCCTTAAGACTGTAACTTTGTAACCAAATAAACCTCCTTTATAAAAGCCAATCCATTTCTGGTATTTTGCATAATGGGAAGCATTAGCAAACTGGAACAATGCTTATATTAAAAGAGAAGAGATTGTATAACAACATAGCTTACAAGGGGTGATGATGTAATTGTGAAAACTTTGTGCATCACACTCCTTTTATCCAATGTATGGATGGATGAGTAGAAAAGTGGGGACAAAAACTGAATGAAAAATAAGGTGGGATGGGGGAATTATTTGGATATTCTTTTTTAGTTTTATATATGATAGTACTATGAACAGTTGATTGTACACCATGGCTGATTGTATGGTATGTGAATATATCTCAAAAAAAACCTGAATTTAGCTTAAAAATCCAGTTTATAATGAGGAGTCATAAAGTAATAAATGCCTCTTAAATACTTTAACTTAAAATTACAATTATATGTTTCATTTGTCAATCTTTAAAAAAAGAGAGGAGAGCAAAAATTGAGGAATTAACTGTTCACCTGGAGGAACTAGAGAAAGAACAGCAAACTAACCCCAAAGCAAACAGAAGGAAAGAAATAACAAAGATTAAAGCAGAAATAAATGAAATTGAGAAGAGGAATACAATAGAATCAACAAAACCAGAAGTTGGTTCCTAGAGAAAATCAATAACATTGATGGACACCCAGCTAGGCTAACAAATAAAAAGAGAGTGGATGCAAATAAGTGCAATCAGAAATGAGAAAGGAGGCAATTACTGACCCTGCAGAAATAAAGGAGATAATGAGAAGATACTATGAGCAACTATATGCTAGTAAACTAGACAACTTAGATGAAATGGGCAACTTGCTAGAAAAGCATAAACAACCAACACTGACTTGAGAAGAAATAGAGGACCTCAACAGACCAATCACAAGTGAAGAGGTTGAGTCAGTCATCAAAAAGCTCCCAAAAAAGAGAAGCCCAGGACCAGATGGCTTCACATGTGAATTCTAACAAGCATTCAAGAATTAGTACAATCCTGCTCAAACTCTTCAAAGAAATTGAAGAGGAGAGAAAGCTACCCAACTTGTTCGATGAAGACAAAATCACCCTAATACCAAAATCAGACAAAGATACTACAAAAAAATTATAGAAGAATCTCTTTAATGAATATAGATGCAAAAATCCTCAACCAAATACTTGCAAACCGAATCCAGCAGCACATTATACACCATGACCAAGTGGGATTTATTCCAGGTATGCAAGGCTGGATCAACACAAGAATATCAATTAATGTAATACACCACATCAAAAATCAAATCAAAGCAGAAGAATGACATGATCATCTAGATCAATGCAGAAAAGGCATTTGACAAAATTCAACACCCTTTCTTGATGAAAACACTTTAAAGGATAGGAATAGAAGAAAACTTTCTCAATATGATAATGGCAATATATGAAAAACCCACAGCTAACATCATACTCAGTGGGGAAAGATTGAAAGATCAGGAACAAGACAGGGATGCCCACTGTCAACATTGATATTCAAAATTGTGCTGGAAGTTCTTGCTAGAGCAATTAGGCAAGAAAAAGAAATAAAAGGCATCCAGATTGGAGGGGAAGAAGTAAAACTTTCATTCTTCACATATGACAAGATTCCATATGTAGAAAATCCAAAAAAAGACTACAGCAAAGCTATTAGAATTATTCAATTATTACAGAAAAGTGACAGGCTACAAGACCAACATGCAAAAATCTTTAGTGTTCTTATACACATGTAATGTACAAGAGAAAGAAATCAAGAAAAAAATTCCATCTATAATAGCAACCAAAAAAATTCAAGTAATTAGGAATAAACTTAAGCAAGGCCACAAAAGACCTATACAGAGAAAACTAAAAGAAACTGCGAAAAGAAATGAAACAGGACCTAAAAAAATGGAAAAGCATATCGCGTTCATGGATTGGAAGACTAAATATAATTAAAATGTCAATTCTAATAAAGTGATCTATAGATTCAATGCAATACTAATTAAAATCCCAACAACTTACTTTGCAGAAATAAAAAAAACCAATAACCAAATTTATATGGAAGGGCAAGGTGCCCCCAAATAACCAAAAACATCTTGAGAAAGAGGAAGGAAGTGAGAGGTCTCTCACTACCTGACTTTGAAGCATATTATTGTTTTTTAGTGGTCAAAAACAGCATGGTACTGGCATAAAGGTAGATATACTGACCAATGGAATCAAATTGAGTGTTCAATAATAGACTCTCTCATCTGTGGACATTTGATCTTTGATAAGGCAGTCAAGCCTCATCAACTGGGACAGAGCAGCCTCTTCAATAAATGGTGTTTGCAGAACTGGATATCCATATCCAAAAGAATGAAAGAGGACTCCTCTCTGCCACCTTATGCAAAAATTAACTCAAAACGGATTAAGGATCTAATAGTGCTAAGATCATAAGACTTTTAGAAGAAAATGTAGGGAAATATCTTAAGGATCTAGTGATAGGAGGTGGCTTCCTACACTCAAAGCACGAGCAATCAAAGAAGAAATAGATAAATGGGATCTCCTCAAAATTAAACACTTTTGTACTTCAAGGGACTTTGTCAGAAAAGTAAAAAGGCAGCTTATGCAATGGGAGACAATATTTGGAAACCACATGTCTTAGTTTGCTAATGCTGGAGAATGCAAAACACCAGAGATGGATAGGCTTTTATAAAACGGGGGTTTATTTCACTAAACAATTACAGTCTTAAGGCCACAAAGCATCCAAGGTAACACCTCAGCAATTGGGTACCTTCACCGGAGGACGGCCAGCGGTGTTCGGAAAACCTCTGTTAGCTAGGAAGGCAGCTGGCATCTGCTCCAAAGCTCCGGCCTCAAAACGGCTTTCTCCCAGGACGTTCCTTTCTAGCAAGCTTGCTTCTCTTCAAAACATCACTCCCAGCTGCACTCTCTTTTTTCCCCCCAAGTCAGCTCATTTATATAGCTCCACCGATCAAGGCCCACCCCGAATGGGTGGGGCCACGCCTCCATGGGAACATCTCATCAAAATTATCTCCCACAGCTGGGTGGGGCACACTCCAAGCAAATCTAACCAACACCAAAACTTCTGCCCCACACAAGACTACAAAGATAATGGCATTTGGGGGACACAATACATTCAAACTGGCACATTCCACCCCCTGGAACCCAAAATGACATTATCTTTCCAAATACAAAATACATTCATTTCATCACAATACCACAAAAACTTAAATCATTTCAGTAACAAAAGTTAAGTACAAAATCCCATCAAAATCAATTTAGACGTGGTCAGTCCTAAGGCATAATTTTCCTTTAGCTGTGGATCTGTGAACCTAGAACAAGTTATGTGCTTCCAATATACAAAGGAGAGACATTCATAGGATAAACATTTCCATTGCCATAAGGAGAAACAGTAAGGAAAACAGGGTTAACAGGAGCAAAACAGTTCCTAAAACCCACAGGACAAAGTCCATTAGATTTCAAAGTCTGAGAGTCATTTACAGAACAACGTTGCATCCTTGGGGCTTGAGAGAGCGGGAGCCTAACCCTTCCCAAGGACCTTTTTGGCAGCTGTTTCCTCTCCAAATGCTTGGGTGAGTGCTCCAACACATCCACACATGTTTTTACATGTGGGAGAACAGATTAATGGTAACCTTGTGGGGTGTTGAAAAAGGCATGGTATTGGGGGAAAGAATATAACCAATGCAACTGGAATCTGGAGTTTACAGTAACATTGTAGTATGCTCCCATTAAATGTGACAGGGGCAATATATCAAAGCTGAATGTCTGTGAGGGAGGGGTGTAAGGGTGGGGTATGGGATTCTTGGTAGTGGTGTTATTGACTGACCTTACTGGTGTATTTTATTTTGTTTTTACTTTTATCCTTTTTATTATTCTTTTGTTTCAATTCTTTCTTTGAGTAATAAATATGTGTAAGTGCTAACTGTGGTGAGGAATGCACAACCATATGATGATACTGTAAACAATTGTACACTGTGGATGATTGTATGGTATTTGAATATATTCCTATAAAATTGCAGGGAAAAAAAACAGAGGGACACAAGTGCTAGAGAGAATTTGTAGACAGATGTACATTCACTGTTGGTGGGGAAGTAGAATGCTGTAGCCTATTTGGAGGACAGTGTGGTGGTTCCACAAGAAGCTCAATATGTGGGGGTTTCAAGGTCCTATAACCTCAGAATTGGGTATATACTTGGAAGATCAGAGAGCAGGGACATGAATGGACATTTGCACACTGGTGTTTATGGTGACAGTATTCACAATTTGCAATGGATGGAGGTGACCTAAGTGTACATCAAATGATGAACAGAATGGTGAACTGTGGTGTATGCATACAACAGAATACTGAGTGGCTATAAGAAGGAATGAATCTGTGAGACACACAACTAGGCGAACAGATCTTGAGTACAGCATTTTGAGTGAAGCATGCCAGAAATGAGAGGACCAACATTATAATGCCTCACTAATATGGACTAACAACAATGTGTAAACTCAGAGAACTGAATCTTAGGGCACAGCTTATCAGGGGAATGCTTATTGTAATGATCCCTAGATTGTAAGCTCTTACAGCAGTCACATCTATTCCTGAGATATAATGGTTATCTCTAAATCCTGAGATTCTGAGCTCCTTGTGTATAGCCTGGTCAGTCTCTGGAACATTGGGTATCTGTGTGACACATAAGACTCAGAGCTAGAGCTTGGCAGCTATGAATTTCAGTATTAACCCACATGGCAACTGTTGAAAGAGCTGAAAAAGAATTCAGACTTTAATTAGAGATATGAACAAAGGGGATCTGGTTAGGACCAAGGCAAATCAGTTCTAAGGGTAAAGGATGATACTGACTGGGTTTTAAAACTTCAAGTCTTGTGCAAGACCCAAGGGAGGAGATGCTTATCTGGTGCAGGATTTATATTTTCTGTAGCACACTAGATAATTCAACTTATATGATCAGTTTGTTTGAACACTATAGGTGCAGGGAGCAGTGAATGGCAAGTGGAATTTGTTAAGTTTGTACATGCTGGGGTGAAATCCCAATATATCCCAGGGTGACATGGGAGACAGTATAAGTTTATTTGCAGGGTGCCCCAAGGAACTGGGGAGAAATGCAGAAATGTTGGACTTTCCCACCTGGGCTACTGCTGATTTTCCCACAATTGTTGAGGACTGCCAATTTAGTGGGCCAAGCCCTCAATCTGGGGGCTTGCCCTTGTGAGGCTAGTTGCTGCAAGGGAGAGGCTAAGCCCACTTATAATTGTGCCAAGGTGTCCACTCCAGAGAGCCTCTTTGTTACTCAGATGTGGCCCCCTCTCTCCATGACACCCAGGGGTGTTAATTCCCCTGGCAACATGGGACATGACTGCTGGCAATGAGCCTGGACCCAGCACTTTGGGATTGAAATGATCTTCTTGACCAATAGGGGGAAGAGAGATGAAACCTTATTTTAGGTTCCAGTGGTTGAGAGATTTCAAATGGAGTCAAGAGGTCACACTGGAGGGTTTTCTTATGGGCTCTATAGATATCAGTTTTTAGTTTTTAGTGTGTTGGAAGGCCTAGAAGGAAATATGTGAGGCTGCCAAACTGAAACCCAGTAACCTTGATTCTTTTTTTTTTTTAATTTTTTAAAGTTTATTTATCAAAAAATTAAAACAAGCAACAAAAGACATACATTTCAAACAAAACAAAGCAAAGGATTATGAAAAACAGAAAACCTAAAATAACTACTTTGCTTCCAACATGTTCCTACCATACCTGAAGAAAATTAATAAACCCTATCCAAACAAAGGAATAAGAAAAACAAATAATCTACTGAAGGACAATTTGCTTTTTTCCAAGTTTCTGCTGTTACAAATGATGGTACAGTGAACTCCCTGGGTTGAAAGTGGGTACATTGCAAATTTCAGTAAAAATTGTATAAATGCCCTCCACTTCCCCAGAGGGTTCATGACCTTTTCCTCCACCTAATAAAAATATGACAATCTTTTACACTTTTACCAAACTGATAGACCAAATGTTACTTTTTTTGAAATAAATCCAAAGCTATAGGAACAGTTGCAAAAGCAATACTAACCCCATACACAGAATTCCATCATACCCTGACCCCCCTCCCCCAATAGCCCAATCCACCAACTTTAACATGCTGTCACATCGCTATTTCTTTCCCTCCCTCCCTCACTCCCTCCCTATCTATCATCCATCATCTATTTCTCTGTCCTCTGAACATATGAGAGCTAGCTACACACATCCTTGAACATACACTATAATTCACTTATACACTACCCATGAACAAGAACATTCTTTTATGCAATCCCATTAAGGGCAACTAAGAAGTACAAGAGATTCAACAATGATACAAAGCTTACATTATATATTTCCTTTACCTTATGTCTCAACTGTGTCCTTTTGAGCCACCTGTGCTCTATCCTCCAATCCCATCCAAGTTCATCCTTGGCATTCAATCGTCATCTATTTAGACTGTCTTTTTTTTTTTTTTCAATTGTTGAAACATAAATACAGCCTAAATCTTCCCATTCTCCACCTCCCTAGCCTTACATTACTGGGATTAATCACATTTAGAATGTTGTAATGCTCTTTCCCACCATCCATTACTAGAAATTTCCCTTCACCTCAAACAGCAACCCTACACTCATTTCTTAACTCCCCATTGCCCCTTCCCCCATTTCTCTTAACCCAAACTCTACTTTTCATCTCTATGGTTATATTCTCTGATAATTTCTTTGTGTTTACTGTGGGGCTTAAAATTAACCTCTTAAATCCATATCAATCTTGTTTTTCTTTGATACCACCTTCACTTCAATAGGACACATAAACTATGTTCCTATACTCCTCCATTCCCCCACCTTTATATAGTTGTCTAAAATTACTTATTTTACATCAAGCTCAAAACCACTGATTTGTCATTAGAGTTTGTGTAATTTATATCATGCAGGAAGTAAATAGTGGAGTTACAGTTCAAAAATTATTGACTTCTATTTGTATTCCATTGTGGTTGGAGAATGTGCTTTGAGTATATTCAATTTTTTTTTTTTTAATTTCTTGAGGCTTGTTTTATGTCCCAGCTTATGGTCCCTTCTGGAGAAAGATCCGTGATCACTAGAGAAAAATGAGTGTCCTGGTGCTTTGGGATGTAAGGTACTATATATGTCTGTTAAAATTCTCTATATCTCTTTCTCCTTTCTTTGTGTCTCTGTTGGTAGGGCTCCCTTTAAAATCTGAAGTACTGCAGGTCTTTTACTGGCAAAGTCTCTCAGCATTTGTCTGTCTGTGAAAAAATTAAGCTCTCCCTCAAATTTGAAGGAGAGTTTTGCTGGATAAAGTATTCTTGGTTGGAAATTTTTCTCTCTCAGAATTTTAAATATGCCATGCCACTGCCTTCTCGCCTCCATGGTGGCCACTCAATAGTCACAACTTAGTCTTATGTTGTTTCCTTTGTATGTGGTGAATTGCTTTTCTCTTCCTGCTTTCAGAACTTGCTCCTTCTCTTCAGTATTTGAGAGTCTGATCAGAATATGTCTCGGAGTGGGTTTATTTGGATTTATTCTATTTGGAGTTCACTGGGCATTTATGCTTTGTGTATTTATATTGTGTAGAAGGTTGGGGAAGTTTTCCCCAACAATTTCTTTGAATACTCTTTCTAGACCTTTACCCTTCTCTTCCCCTTCTGGGACACCAATGAGTCTTAAGTTTGGACATTTTATTTTATCTATCGTATCCCTGAGATCCATTTCAATTTTTTCAATTTTTTTTCTCCATTCTTTCTTTTTTCTTTCATTTTCTGTTCTGTGGACTTCTAGGATACTGAGATGTTGTTCAGCTTCCTCTAGTCTTGTATTGTGACTATCCAGAGTCTTTTTAATTTGGCCAACAGTTTCTTTTATTTCTGTAAGATCTTCTATGTTTTTATTTATACTTGCAATGTCTTCTTTATGCTCTTCTAGGGTCTTCTTTATGTCGCTTATATCCTGGGCCATGGTCTTCTTGATGTCTTTTAAATCCTTTGCCATGCTTTTGTTCCTCGATTGTAGTTCTTTGATTAATTGTGTGAGGTACCTTGTCTCTTCTGATAACTTGATTTGTGTGTTTGGAGTTGGATTCTCCATATCATCTGGTTTTATCATATGCATTGAGATTTTCTGTCGTTTTTGGCCTCTTGGCATTTGCTCTGCTCGACAGGGTTCTTTCAAGTTGTAAAAAAAAATGTGTATATATATATATATATATATATATATACCTATCTAATTTTTCAGAAACACAGTTTGGTGGCATACATTTTCTCTAACTAACCAGCAGATGGCATCCATGAGTCACCTATACCCCTCACGTCAGTTCTTCCCAACTCTGTCTCTGTGGTGTGTGGGGAAATGATTTTTGTGAGGTTCAGCTGGTGAACTCAGTTTGGGTTTGTTGTTGGAGTTGACTGCCCTGAATGTGGGGCATGTGTCCCGGTGGCTGGGGAGGCAGGGCTGCTTTAATATTCAAACCTCCCAGGTGTTCCCTGAGATTCAAGGCTGTTGCCAGAGTCTAAGCCTTCATTTCAGTTTTGCCCCAGCTTTTCTCTGTCACTGACCCACAAACCACTGGCATTGATGTAGCATCCCTGGTTTTTCTGAGTGGGCCCCCTTCTCAGCTGTGATCTTCCAGGACCTCTGCTGAGGGAAGGCTGTGCTACATCACTAGTGTATGTCATCCCTCAAGGTAAGCCCCGGGCCACCAGCTGTGTAGGGGCACTCCCAGACTGATGCAAAGATTAGCCTATAATTCTTGCCTGGTGTAAGTTCTGAATGGAAGGCAGGTAGCAGAGCTGGGCACACCCCTTTCCTCTTAGAGTAGATAGATGCCTTAGGGGGAGGTCATTAGCATTTCAATGGTCTCTCTCTGCCTGTGCCACACCCTTGTCTGGATCACAGAACTGGGAACTAAAAATGGCCGAGGCTTTCTTCACTGACTCAAAAAGGGAACAGAGCTAGTCTGAGGTGACCCTCTGGCTCTCCAAGGTCAGTCATCACCCAAAGCCTCTGTCTACTTGTTAGGGTTTCATACCTCTTAGTGAGCAGTTCACACTCACTAATTAAAACCCCAGTTGGAGCTCAGCTGAGCTATATTCCCTTGCTGGGAGAAAGTTTCTCTCTGGCACCACGAGGCTATGTAGCTTGGGCTGTGGGGGGAGGGGTCTCCCAATTTGGATCCGAAGTTCTTACTTACAGATTTTATGCTGTGATCTCGGGCATTCCTCCCAATTCAGGTTGGTGTATGATGAGTGGATGGTCATGTCTGTCCCCCTGCAGTTATTCCAGATTATTTACTAGTTGTTTCTGGTTTTTTTTAGTTGTTCCAGGGGGACTACTTAGCTTCCACTCCTCTCTATGCCACCACCTTAGATCTGTTGACTAACCTTGATTCTTGAAGATGATTGTATAACTATGTAGCTTGCACAGTGTGACTGTGTGACTGAAAACCTTGTGGCTCGCACTCCTTTTGTCCAGTGTATGGACAGAAAAGTGGAAAAATGGGAACAAAAATTAGATGAAGAATAGGTTGGGATGGAGGGGATGAAAGATTTAGGTGTCTTTTTTGCTTTTATTTTTATTTTGGAGTAAAGAAAAGGTCCAAAAATTGATTCTGGTGATGAACACACAACTGTATGATGTTGCTGTGAATAATGGATTGTACACTTTGGATGACTGAAGGGTATGTGAATATATCTCAATTATACTCTATTTTAAAAAGTAAATGAACCATGCAGGGAGGATGGGAATGGGATGGTTTGGATGCTCTTTTTATTTTAAATTTTATTTTATTTCTTGCAATAATGAAAATGTTCAAAGTTTGATTGTAGTGATGAAAGCACAAGTATATGATGATACTGTGAACAACTGAGATTATACACTTTGAATGATTGTTATGTGATTAAATCTCAACAAAATTGCAAAAGACAAGTAACTCATCACATACAAGGGATCCTCAAAAAGACTAACAGCTGATATCTCATAAGAAATCATGGAGGCAAGAAATCAGTGAGATGATATATTCAAAGTGATGAGAGTGATAAAAGAATTCTATATCCAGAAAAAATATTTTTTTAAAAATGAAGAATTTAAGACATTGCTAGGCAAACAAAATCTGAGATAATTTGACACTAGCAAACCTACCCTACAAGAAATAGTAAAAGAACTCCTTCTGACTGAAATGAAATGATGATAGACAATAATTTGAATCCACATGAAGAAATAAAAAGCACAGGTCAAGGTAACTACATAAATAAATACAATAGAGAACATAAATATATTTTTGTTTTTGACAGTTTTTTACTCCCATCTAACTTAAAAGACAACTGCCTAAGGCAATAATTATACATCTGTATTAATGGGCATGCAATATATATAAAGAGGTAATTTGTATGACAATAGCACAAAGGAATAGAGAGGAAATGGAGCTATATAGGAACAAATAATTTGTATACTATTAAAATTAGTTAATAGCACAATTACAATAATATGCTCTCATTGATTTTAACAAATGTACCACACTAATACAAGGTATTAATAATAGGGAGGTGTATGGGAACTCTGTATTTTCTGCATGATTTTTCTGTAAACCTACAACTTCTCTAATACAAAAATTAAAGAGGAGAAACTAAGATGGCAGCTAGGTGAGACATGGCAAAAAAAAAAAACACCTCCATGAAAAACACTAGATAAAAACCAGAAAGTGACCCAGAATACCGGTTACAGCGATACGCCAGCTGGACGAGGTCTCCTAGTTCCACAGGGGCCATATACTTGGTGAAACCGGGAGTCTGCATTCTGAAATGAGTGAGTAAGCTGGCTGGAAGACCCGCAGCTGTGCAGCAGTCTGGGGAAGCCAGGGTTTGGAGTTTGGAGACTGACGGGCTCTTTAAAAAAAAAAAAAAGGGAAAAACCCAGGAGTGGCTGCAGCTGCAATAGTGGGAACCACACAGAAAAACACAGCAAGAGGGGGCTGGGCCAGCCTCTTGGTGTCTGGCCTGGAAAATAGCCCACTGCAGATACCCTTGGGGCTGGGGGAAAGGAGGGGAGAGCTGGAAGCAGAAAGAAACCCCGTGGCTAGCAGCTGGCTCCCCGGAGGGCTGGGTAAACTCCTGCCCAGGGCTGTGCCCACAGCCCAGAGCTCCGCCAGTTGTCCCAGAGCTGGGAAGGAGGAACTGTGCAAGGAGGGGGGTGTGGAGATGCCCCATTCGGCCATCTTTGCATCAGGCTGAAAAGGCCCTGGCACGGCCCGGTGGCCCAGGGCTTCCCTTGAGGGACAGCATGCACTGGTGACGTAGCATGGCATTCCCTCAGCACAGGTCCTAGAGGATTGCGGTGGGGCAGGGGGACCCGCTTGGAGAACACAGGGACACTATGCCAAGTCCGGTGGTTTGTGGGACAGCAAGAGAGAGGGTCTGGGGCTGAAATGAAATGAAGGTTAGACTCTTGTGGCAGCCTTGAATCTCCAGGAACCTGGGGGATTTGAATATTAAAGTTGTACTTCCTCCCTGGCCACCCATACACATGCCCCAAATTCAAGGCGGACGGCTCCAGCAACACACCCAAACTGAGTTCTCCAACTGAACCCCATAAGAATCATTTCCCCACACACCGTGAAGACAAGGTGGAGAACTGACTTGAGTGGTATAGGTGACTCACAGACACCATCTGCTGGTTAGTTAGAGAAAGTGTATGTCACCAAACTGTGTTCCTGAAAAATTAGATTGATATCCCTTTTTCTTCACAACTTGAAAGAACCCTATCAAGCAAAACAAATGCCAAGAGGCCAAAAACAGCAGAAAATCTTAATGCATATGATAAAACCAGAAGATATGGAGAATCCAACTCCAAACACACAAATCAAAATATCGGAAGATACACTATACCTCGCAAAATTAATCAAAGAACTACAATCGAGGAACGAAAACATGGCAAAGGATTTAAAGGACATCAAGAAGACCATGGCCCAGGATATAAGTGACATAAAGAAGACCCTAGAAGAGCATAAAGAAGACATTGCAAGACTAAATGAAAACATAGAAGATCTTATGGAAATAGAAGAAACTGTTGGCCAAATTAAAAAGACTCTGGATAGTCACAATACAAGACTAGAGGAAGCTGAACAACGTCTCAGTGTCCTAGAAGTCCACAGAACAGAAAATGAAAGAACAAAAGAAAGAATGGAGAAAAAAAATTGAAAAAATCAAAATGTATCTCAGGGATACGATAGATAAAATAAAACGTCCAAACTTAAGACTCATTGGTGTCCCAGAAGGGGAAGAGAAGGGTAAAGGTCTAGAAAGAGTATTCAAAGAAATTGTTGGGGAAAACTTCCCCAACCTTCTACACAATATAAATACACAAAGCATAAATGCCCAGTGAACTCCAAATAGAACAAATCCAAATAAACCCACTCCGAGACATATTCTGATCAGACTCTCAAATACTGAAGAGAAGGAGCAAGTTCTGAAAGCAGCAAGAGAAAAGCAATTCACCACATACAAAGGAAACAACATAAGACTAAGTTGTGACTACTCAGCGGCCACCATGGAGGCCAGAAGGCAGTGGTGTGACATATTTAAAATTCTGAGAGAGAAAAATTTCCAACCAAGAATACTTTATCCAGCAAAACTCTCCTTCAAATTTGAGGGAGAGCTTAAATTTTTCACAGACAAGCAAATGCTGAGAGACTTTGCCAATAAAAGACCTGCAGTACTTCAGATACTAAAGGCAGCCCTACCAACAGAGACTCAAAGAAAGGAGAAAGAGATATAGAGAATTTTAACAGACATATATAGTACCTTACATCCCAAATCACGAGGACACTCATTTTTCTCCAGTGATCATGGATCTTTCTCGAGAAGGGACCATAAGCTGGGACATAAAACAAGCCTCAAGAAATTTAAAAAAAAAATTGAATATACTCAAAGCACATTCTCCAACCACAATGGAATACAAATAGAAGTCAATAATTTTTGAACTGTAACTCCACTATTTACTTCCTACATGATATAAATTGTAGAGGGCGATTAAGGTAGCATGCATGAAGCCCACCTTCAGCTATGCCGGAGATGTGCAACATGGCCGCCAGGGCTGATACAACAATAGCTTAAGTTACCCTCAGCCTTCTTTACGGAAGTAGTTCGCGCCAAAAGTGCTAGTTCGCGCCTAAAATGCTAACCCCACATCTGCCATCCACCCTAGCAACAGCAATCACCAATCCCAGACCGCTACCTATCCTTATTAGCCACCCCCTCTCCCTCCAGGGCATATATACCCTGCCTCTTCAATAAAGTTTTGCAGCTTGATCAGAAACCTGTCTTGCTGTCGTTCTTCGCGTCTCTTGTCCCATACCATTCCTCCCTCACAGGATTTGGAGCCTCCGTTGATCGTCCCGCGGGCCGGGACAACTGGCGCCCAACGTGGGGCTCGGAGTTCTCTGAGAGACGGAACGCCGCACTCAAGGAGACAGGCCTCTCACACTCACCGCACCCGGGATCGCCGCGAGGAAGCGCGCTCGCGAGACAGATCCGTTCACCAGTCGATCAGTGCTGGCGAAAGGAAGAAACGGAAAGAAGAAAAGAAAGCAACAAAAGGTAAGCCCCCATCCCCAACATGGGACAAGCAATCTCCCAACATGAATTATATATTAGTCAGGTCAAACAATCGCTCAAGGCATGAGGAACTAGGGTTAAGAAAAAGGATCTCACGCGCTTTTTTGATTTTTTGTTAAAAACCTGCCCTTGGTTCCCTCAAGAAGGTACTATAGACCACCAATGCTGGCTAAGAGTCGGCGACTGTTTAAAAGATTATTCCCGGACCTTTGGTCCTGAAAAGGTCCCGGTTACTGCCTTTTCTTATTGGAATCTATTTAATGAAATCCTAAGAGTCCATTCTTTAGCTCCAGACATTCAAAACCTCTGCAAAAAAGGAGAGGAAGCTTTAAGAGAGCACTCTCGTCCCGCTTCAGCATGCAGCTCAGTAATTATTAACATACCTGAAAACCCCCTAAACAAAAACCCCAACAGGGATAGGCCAAATACCCCAACCAGTCAAGCTAGTCTATCGCTCGATCAGCACAGTATCGAACCAGAGGCTGAAATTTCTCCCTCTTTGGAGGAACCGGAGGCTAAAATCTCTCCCTCTTTGGAGATCAACTCCCTTCCTCCGTTTCGGCCACCCCCTTACGCACCCGATTTTCCCAAACCATATTCTCATTTTTATCCAGTCACGTCCTTACCTCAGTTTCGCGCTTTGGAAGAGGCCACAGAAAACCTCCGGCTACACGCCGATAACTTTAAAGAAGCCTTTAATCAGGAGCGGCTGCGAGCTGCCAATTTGCTCGCCGACCTCTGGTCGGCAACTCAAAGCGTTGCAGCCCTTGTGCTTCCAGAAAACGCCCCCTCATCACGTCCCCATTGCGCTCACCACACCTACGCCTTTCCAGTTACACGTAGTCAAACCCAAAATGGCGCCGCCAGCTCCCAAAATGGCGCCGCCAGCTCCCAAAATGGCGATTCTAGTAGCGAAAGTGAGGAAAATGAACAATCAAATCCCCCTAGTTCTAACGAAGAAGAGCAGGAAGAAGCTAGCACTACCTCAACAGTTAAATATAAAAAACTCAGTTTAAAATATTTAGAAAAATTAAAAAAGGCAGTGAGTGATTATGGCGCTACCGCCCCCTTCACGCTCACCCTATTAGAGAGTCTCAGTGAAAAAGAACTCACTCCTAATGATTGGTCCCAATTAGCCAGAGCTGCCCTGTCCGGCGGTGATTTCCTGTTGTGGAAATCCGATTATGAAGAGCATTGTAAAAAGTATGCCACCCGTAATGCCCGTAAAGCCACCTCTAAAACCTGGACATTAAACAAATTTTTAGGTCAAAGCCCCTACCATCAGAATAATAAGCAGGCTCAATTCCCCCCAGGTCTCTTAGCGCAAATACAAACGGCCGCGCTCAGAGCATGGAAAAAACTTCCGCAAAAGGGTGCCGCCACTGCCTCTCTTGCTAAATTAAGACAGGGGCCCGATGAACCGTATAGCGAATTCCTTAGCCGCCTACAAAACATGGCTGAGCGTCTATTTGGGGCCAGCGAAAGCGAGAGTGATTTCATTAAACACCTGGCCTATGAAAATGCTAACGCTGCCTGCCAAGCAGCAATCCGCCCCTTTCGTAATACCAATCTTAATAATTACATAAAGCTCTGTTCTGGCATTGGGCCCACTCAAACTCTTGGAATAGCCATTGGTGCTGCCCTTCAAAATTTTGCAGCGCAGCATAAAAATTTTACGGCACAAGCAAAGCCTCCAACGTGCTATAACTGTAAACAACCTGGCCATTTTTCAAAAAATTGCCCCGTGCCACAAACCAGTTCCTCTTTACCCATTACTAATAAACCCCCATTGCCGCCCTCTATTTGTCCCCGCTGTAAAAAGGGGTTCCATTGGGCGTCTGAATGCCATTCTCGAGCAGACATAAATGGCCAACCCCTTAAGCCTAAGCCCCAGGGAAACTTCCAATGGGGCCGGCCCCAGGCCCCAACCAGAATGAACCCAGGGGTAGTACGGTTCGTTCGACCATCCTCAGTCACAATACCAGCTCTCCCCACCATAAACCATGCTGCCGTGTCGCAGACTTATGGAGAGCAACAGCAGGAAGCGCAGGGATGGACCTCTGTACCACCTCCAAATCAATATTAACCCCAGAAGACAGTCCTCTCCTCATACCAACGGGAGTTTATGGACCACTGCCCCCAAATACCTTTGGCCTCATCTTAGGAAGAGCCAGTACCGCCCTTCACGGGATTCAAATCACCCCAGGTGTGCTAGATAATGACTTTAAAGGTGAAATACAAATAATTGCAGCCACCTCAAACAATATTATCCCTATTCCTTCTGGCTCTCGAATAGCCCAACTTATAATACTCCCCATTCAGCATATCAACTCAAACTTCAAAAAACTCCAGTGCCCTACAGAGGCCCCTGGATCCTCTGATATTTTTTGGGCACAACCAATATCCCATAATCGGCCCATCTTACGATTAAAGTTAAATGGTAAACCGTTTGAAGGAATTTTAGACACAGGGGCTGACGCCACAATTATATCCTCAAATCACTGGCCTAAATCCTGGCCTCTCACGGCCGCTGCCACCCACTTACAAGGAATAGGCGAAGCCACAAATCCCCTACAGAGTTCACAAACCCTTAAATGGGAGGATGAGGAAGGAAACACTGGTACAGTTATACCATATGTTATCCCCCATCTCCCCGTCAATCTATGGGGCAGAGATATCTTAACTCAAATGAAAGTTTTTATGTGCAGCCCTAGTGATACAGTTACTGCTCAAATGCTAAAAATGAATTTTCTCCCTGGCAAAGGCCTAGGCAAAGCTAATCAAGGAATAAGACAGCCCATCTCTATAACACCTAATATAGCTAGAACAGGACTCGGGCTCTCCCAAAATTTAGCCTGACAGCCATTGACATCCCTGTACCCCATGCTGAAAAAATTTCTTGGAAATCCATAGAACCAGTATGGGTTGATCAATGGCCCCTAACTCAGGAAAAAACCTTAGCGGCTATAGAGTTAGTACAGGAACAACTTAATGCCGGACATATTGAACCTACTCAGTCCCCTTGGAACACTCCTATTTTTGTTATAAAAAAGAAATCAGGCAAATGGAGACTTTTGCAAGATTTACGAGCTGTAAACAAAGCAATGTTGCCCATGGGAGCACTGCAACCTGGCCTCCCTTCACCAGTTGCTATCCCTATTAATTTTCATAAAATAGTCATAGATTTAAAAGATTGTTTTTTCTCCATACCTCTTCACCCAGAAGACAGGCAACATTTTGCCTTTAGTGTTCCTCAAATCAATTTTCAAGGCCCTATGCCCCGATTTCAATGGAAAGTCTTGCCACAGGGCATGGCCAATAGTCCGACTTTATGCCAAAAATTTGTTGCTGATGCCGTTAACCCTGTCAGACAACTATGGCCACAGATCTACATTCTCCATTACATGGATGATATCCTGTTAGCGAGTCAGGACATGTCCAACCTACATTCTTGTTTTCAAGACCTTCTTAAAAATTTAACAGCAAAAGGTCTTCAAATAGCCCCTAACAAAGTACAAACTTCAGACCCCTTTTCTTATCTAGGGTTCGAGCTTTGGCACCAGCAAGTTTTAACACCCCGCATTCAACTGCGAACCTCCCATCTACTAACGTTAAATGACTTCCAAAAACTTTTAGGGGACATTCAATGGCTTCGCCCCTACCTAAAGCTACCCACTGAAGCTCTTCTGCCACTCAATAATATCTTAAAAGGAGACGCAAACCCCTCCTCTCCCCGAAGCGTAACTCCAGAGGCAATGCAGGCACTTACCATCGTAAACCAAGCTATCCAAAATCAAACTTGCTATCAAATAAATTACCACCAACCCTTAATTTTTATAATTCTTGCTACAACCCACACGCCTACAGGCGTATTCTGGCAATCCAATTTAAAACAACCAAACGGGCGAGGCCACCCACTACCCTGGGTTCATCTCCCAGCTACTCCAACAAAGGTGCTCTCACCGTATATTTCTCTTATAGCTGCCCTCATAACTAAAGGCCGACAAACTAGTCACCAATTGTTTGGAAAAGACCCTGATTCCCTTATCGTCCCGTACACCCAAGATCAAATCCATTGGCTTTTTCAAACCGACGACGAATGGGCTATCGCATGCTCTTCACTCCTAGGCGATATTGATAATCATTACCCAAGCGATCCATTAATTCAGTTCGCCAAAATCCATCAATTCACTTTCCCAAAGGTCACTAAAGCAAAACCCATAGACTCTGCTACCTTAGTCTTTACTGATGGTTCAGCAAATGGGACCGCAGCATACGTCATCCAGGGTCAAGCATTTTCCGTGCACTCTCCCTATACTTCAGCTCAACTTGTCGAGCTCTATGCAGTCTTACAGGTTTTTTCCCACCTTCAAAACCAACCTTTTAATTTATACACGGATAGTGCATATATAGCTCAGTCCATACCGCTATTAGAAACAACTCCATTTATCAAACCGTCCACCAATGCAGTCCCCTTATTCTCAAAGCTACAAAAATTAATTCTCAAACGACAGCTCCCTTTCTTCATAGGACACCTCCGTGCCCATCAGAACCTGCCAGGCCCTCTAGCGGAAGGCAATGCGCTAGCAGATGCTGCCACCCAATTAATATGTCCCAATCTTTCTAATTCTCTAACCTTAGCTTCCCAAGCCCATGCCCACACCACCTAAATGCAAACACCCTCCGCCTAAAATTCAATATTACAAGGGAACAAGCAAGGGAAATTGTTAAAGCCTGCAAAAACTGTGTAACCCAACTGCCAGTCCCTCATTTGGGAGTTAACCCAAAAGGGCTTATCCCAAATGAAATCTGGCAAATGGATGTCACCCACTTTGCCAGCTTTGGGCAACTCAAATATATTCATGTTTGCGTTGACACATATAGTGGATTTATTCAAGCTAGTTTGCAAACAGGAGAAGCTTCAAAACATGTTATTTCTCACTTGCTGCATTGTTTCACCATTTTAGGCCAGCCTAAACTCATTAAAACAGACAATGGGCCTGGATATACTGGCAAAAATTTTCAAACCTTTTGTCAGCAATTACAAATTAAGCATATTACGGGAATACCATATAACCCCCAGGGCCAGGGAATAGTAGAACGAACACATCGCACCCTAAAAAATGCTTTGTGTCGCCTAGCCGAAAGCACTCTCAACCTCACAAAACAACGTCCCTGAGACCTTTTACATCATGCTCTTTTTGTTCTTAACTTCCTAACTCTGGATGATAAAGGGCAATCTGCAGCCGACAGACATTGGCATCCCAAAACACAGATGCAACAAGCCACTGTTATGTGGCGTGACCCCTTAACGTCAGAATGGAATGAGCCTGACCCTGTGATTATTTGGGGACGAGGCTCTGCTTGCATATACGACCAAAAGAGGGAAGGTCCTCGCTGGCTTCCAGAAAGGCTAATAAAACATATTAATTCCTCATTGCCAAAACAAACCCCTGAGACACTTCCCTCCCCTCCTCTTAATGATAACCTTTCCAGGGTAGAAGCCTCTCCCTGAGAAAAATATCTTTCTTCTCTCTTCCAGCGCATCAATAACTCCTGCTATAACCCATCCGGAGACGACCAGCCCGCACACAACCGGAAGTGGAAAGAAGTCCTGCTTACAGGTTTATTCCATCACTAATCACATGAATTACCACTTGAATTACTATTGGCTTTTACTAATTGGTTTTTTGGCCTTGCTGTTTGCAGCCGGATTAGCAACCGTTGCCCCAAAAGATTGGAACCCGTTAGAAAAAATCCTGCTTGCTATAACATATTTGTGCGTCGTAGGGTGCATCACTCTGCTAGCTTGCTATCCTTAAATAGCCCCTATCAGTATGGTCTTGTTAACCCTACTGCCATCTACAATTGCCCCTTTATACCTTATCCTATCAAGTGTGGGTGCTACTTTTAATGATTCAAACCCACATAAACCATGGAGATGGACCCTAATACGATGGGAAGATTCTAAAATTGTGCAAACCCATGTTACAGCAGGGCGACCTTCTTTTCTCGTCAACGCAACTGATCTATTTCCCACTCCTTCCGTACGCCCCACTGGTTGGAATCAAGCCCAATATTACATGTGCCCATCCTCAAACCCTGGGAAACCGTACTGTAATGCTCCCAACCAATACTACTGTGCATACTGGGGGTGTGAAACATTAGCCACTCATTGGAAGCCTTACGCCACTGATCATTACCTAACTCTAAAATGGGCCCCCTTGAACTGCAAACCACCTGAAGAACCCATTACCTGGGGTATCTATGGAAGTCATCACCACATTGCACCTACAGGTAGCTGCTCACATCTAAATCTCACCGTACAGCTCCCTACTGATCCCGCTTGGCTACTCGGTCGAACTTGGGGCTTTAGAATTTACATGAAAGGAACCGACCCAGGAAGCCTTATTCTAATAAAAAAAGAAGCAGTACAGCAAAAACCATTCACCATTGGGCCAAATGTAGTGCTAGCTCCCCCGTCCCCAACATCTCCTCCTCGCAAAACTGCCAGTTATTCCTCCACTACCAACCCAACATTGTCACCCTCAAGCTCTTTCATAAAGCCAATCTATAACTCACTTTGGTCAATACTCCAAGCCACCTTTCTCTCCCTAAACTCCTCCCAACCTAACCTTACTCGCAGTTGTTGGCTATGCTTCTCTGTCAAACCCCCTTATTATGATGCTATAGCTCTTAATGTCACATTTAATATTTCCAATGAGGACAATCCTCCACAATGTCCTTGGAATGCAAACAGAAAAATCGGCCTTACTATGCAATCCGTTCTTCACTCTGGGTATTGTGTTGGTAACATTTCCTCCTCCTCCTTAAAAAAGGTCTGTGCACAGTCGTCCTTTCCAGAAGGTAAATTCTATATTCCCCCAATAGAGGCAAAATGGCTGTGCTCTTCCACGGGGCTTACTCCTTGCGTATCAGCAAAAGCCCTCACTGAAACAGGGGAAATGTGCCTCTTAGTGGCTGTGCTACCCCATGTCCTCTTCCATGCAGAGGAAGACCTTTATCACCACTTAACCGCGCAACCTCCAACCATGCTAAGAAACAAAAGAGAAATTATCACGGCTGTCACTATTGCTTCTCTTTTAGGTATTGCTGGCCTAAGCACTGGAACCGCCTCTATTATCCTCCACAACCAAGGCTTCTCCCACCTAAGAGCTGCTATAGATGAAGATTTAGCCCGCATTGAAACCTCCATCACCCATCTTGAAAAATCCCTTACGTCCCTATCGGAGGTTGTTCTCCAAAACAGGAGAGGTTTGGATCTGCTTTTCCTTAAGCAGGGAGGGCTTTGTGCTGCACTGGGCGAAGAATGTTGCTTTTACGCTGACCATTCTGGCATAATTAAAGATTCCATGACCAAACTTAGGGAAGGAATTGAAAACCGCAAACGTGAGCGAGAAACCCAAGGAAGTACCTCCTGGGGGCTCAACGGAATTCTCCCTTACCTCCTCCCTATATTAGGCCCCTTTATAACCATACTCCTTATAATATCTTTTGCACCTTGGGCCATAAAAAGAATAATACAGCTAGTTAAGGACCAAGTTGATTCTGCCCTAGGCAAGCCTATTCAAGTGCATTATCACCGGCTTCACCTCGCTGACCAAGGTGTGGATCCAGAAAACCTACCTGCTACCCACCCTTTCGGGTAAGAAAGCCCCCTCCTACGGGAGCAGCATATAACTCGAAAGTATGCTTCTAGCTTATGCTATGATTGGTACCACTGGGTGCGAGGCAAAGCACTGCAAAGGAGGGCCAAAACAATTAAAGGCCATTTTCGAGCTCCTTGAGAAGTATGCCTCATTTGCATAGGGGTTCGCTCTGCACAAATTCCCCTCCCCAGAAAAACAGAAGCCACAAACAACTTGGGGAATGAGGCCTCTACTTCCCCCAGCAGGTTAATACCAAAAGAATGCTCAATCAGCATTCTTCCTCCATCCTTTTGAAAAACAAAGGGAGGAGATGTAGAGGGCGATTAAGGTAGCATGCATGAAGCCCACCTTCAGCTATGCCGGAGATGTGCAACATGGCCGCCAGGGCTGATACAACAATAGCTTAAGTTACCCTCAGCCTTCTTTACGGAAGTAGTTCGCGCCAAAAGTGCTAGTTCGCGCCTAAAATGCTAACCCCACATCTGCCATCCACCCTAGCAACAGCAATCACCAATCCCAGACCGCTACCTGTCCTTATTAGCCACCCCCTCTCCCTCCAGGGCATATATACCCTGCCTCTTCAATAAAGTTTTGCAGCTTGATCAGAAACCTGTCTTGCTGTCGTTCTTCGCGTCTCTTGTCCCATACCATTCCTCCCTCACAGGATTTGGAGCCTCCGTTGATCGTCCCGCGGGCCGGGACAATAAATTACACAAACTCTAATGACAAATCAGTGGTTTTGAACTCAATGTAAAATAAGTAATTTTAGACAACTATATAAAGGTGGGGGGATGGAGGAGTATAGGAACATAGTTTATGTGTCCTATTGAAGTGAAGGTGGTATCAAAGAAAAACAAGATTGATATGGATTTAAGAGGTTAATTTTAAGCCCCACAGTAAACACAAAGATATTATCAGAGAATATAACCGTAGAGATGAAAAGTAGAGTTTGGGTTAAGAGAAATGGGGGAAGGGGCAATGGGGAGTTAAGAAATGAGTGTAGGGTTGCTGTTTGAGGTGAAGGGAAATTTCTAGTAATGGATGGTGGGAAAGAGCATTACAACATTCTAAATGTGATTAATCCCACTAATGGAAGGCTAGGGAGGGGGTGGAATGGGAAGATTTAGGCTGTGTATATGTTTCCACAATTGAAAAAAAAAAAAGACAGTCTAAATATATGACAAATGCGAAGGTTGAACTTGGATGGGATTGGAGGATAGAGCACAGGTGGCTGTAAGGGACACAGTTGAGACATAAGGAAAAGGAAATATATAATGTAAGCTTTGTATCATTGTTGAATCTCTTGTACTTCTTAGCTGCGCTTAACAGGATTGCATAAAAGAATGGTCTTGTTCATGGGAAGTGTATACATGAATTATAGTGTATGTTCAAGGATGTGTGCAGCTAGCTGTCATATGTTCAGAAGACAGAGCAATAGATGATGGATGATAGATAGGGAGGGAAAGAAATAGTGATATGACAGCAAGTTAAAGTTGGTGGATTGAGCTATCGGGGGAGGGGGGTCAGGGTATGATGGAATTCTGTGTATGGGGTTAGTATTGTTTTTGCAACTGTTCCTATAACTTTGAATTTATTTCAAAATAAAAAAAATTAAAGAATATGGGTATGAATATGTGGAGCATATTTAGGGAGGGGCTGAAGCATACATATACAGCAGGAGATGGAGTTGGAAATAAGCTGAGGCCACATTGAAAATGGCCTTTTATGCCTTCTAGAGGAATGTGAACTTTATCTATCACTACCTCATGCTGCAGTTACTAACTACATGTGGCTATTGGGCATTTGAAATGTGGCTGTTTCAAATTAAGATGTGCTGTATGTGTAAAATACAAATCAGTTTGAAGATTTAATATGGAAAAAGAATGTAAACCATCTCACTAATAATTTTTATATCAA
Organism: Choloepus didactylus; assembly: GCF_015220235.1. Classification (NCBI taxonomy): domain Eukaryota; kingdom Metazoa; phylum Chordata; class Mammalia; order Pilosa; family Megalonychidae; genus Choloepus; species Choloepus didactylus. The sequence goes on from NC_051334.1 coordinate 173,562,219, forward strand.
TTACATTTTTAAATGATAACATTTTGAATATATTGAGATAAATTATATTGTTAAATTTTTAAAAAATTAAATTGGGATGCCTGCTTTCACCACTGCTGTTCAACATTTTCCTGGAAGTTCTAGTCAGAGCACTTAGGCAAGAAAAAGAACTAAAAGACATCCAAATATGAAAGGAAGGAATGAAATTTTCCTTATTTGGATATGACATGATTGATCCTATATACAGAAAATCCCAAAGAATCCACAAGAAAGCTACAAGAGGTAATAAATGAATTCAGCAAAGTTGTGGAACATAAGGTTATGTGGTAGTTTGAAGCTGTATGTACTCCAGAAAAATATGTTCTTAAATTTAACCCATTCCTGTAGGTGTGAACCCATTGTAAATAGGACATTTTCCTGAGGATACTTCAGTTAAGAAGGGTTGGCCCACCTCAATCAGGATGAATCTTAATCCTATTACTGGAGTCCTTTATAAGCAAAGTGAAATTCAGAGATTCAGAGATAGAGAGACAGAGAGAGCCACAGGAAGAAAGAGGCTGGACATCAAAAGAAACCAGAAGAGAAAGGAGAGACCAGGAGATGCTGCCATGTGCCTTGCCATGTGACAGAGGAGACAAGAATTGTCAGCAGCTAGCCCCGAATTGCCAGTCTTCAGGAAGAAAATGTTGCCTTGATAACACCCTGATTTGGACTTTCTTTTAGCCTCAAAACCATGAGCAAATAAATTCATTTTGTTTAACCTGACCCATTTCATGGTATTTGAGTAGCCTAGGAAACTAAAACAGAATTACATGCAAAAGTAAGTTCTGTTTCTATGTACCAGCAATGAACAATCTGAAAGGAAATCAACAAAACAATTCCATTTACAATAACATCTAAAATAATAATATATCTAGGAATAAATTTAACTATGGATATAAAGGGTATGTACACTGAAAACTACAAAATATTGGTGAAATAAATTTTAAAGAAATTGAAACATATCTAAATAAATGTGATGATATCCCATGTTAATGGATTTGAAAACAATATTGTTAACATGTCAATAGTCCCCAAATTTTCTACAAAATTCAATGAAATTCCTATCAGAATCACAGTTAGCTTCTTTTAGAAATTGACAAACTAATCCCAAAATACATATTAAAATGCAAGGGACCCAGAACAGCCAAAACAATTTTTAAAAAGAAGAACATGGTTGGAGGACAAACACTCCATGATTTCAAAATTCACTACCAATCAACAGTAATCAAGACAGTGTAGTGCTGGCATAAGGATAGGCATAATGATCAATGGAGTAGAATTGAGAGTCCAGAAGTAAATGCATGTATCTATGGTCAATCAATTTTGACAAGGATGCTGAGATCCTTTGATGGGGAAAAAAAATAGTCATTCAACAGATGGCACTGGGACAACCAGATAGTCCTATGCCAAAGAAGGTCATTGGACCCTTGCCTCACACTGTATACAAAAATTAACTCAAAATGGCTAAAAGACCTATATACTCTTAGTGCTATATAAAAACCCTTAGAAGAAAACAGGAGTAAAACTTCATGACCTTGGATTTGATAATCAATTCTTAGAAATGATACCAAAAGTGAAGACAACAAAAGAAAAAAATAGATACATAGAACAACAAAATTTAAAACATTTGTGCATCAAAGGACACTATCAAGAAAGTGAAAAGTAAACCCATAGAATGGAATAAAATATTTAACATGTATATAGAATATATAAAGAACTCTTACATCTCATTAATAAAAAGAAAAATAACCCAATTAAAAATTGGGCAAAGGACTCAAATAAGAATTTCTCCACAGAAGATACATAAATGGCCAGTAAACACATGAAAAGATGCTGAAAAAAGCCATTAGGGAAATAAAAATCAAAACCACATGAGATACCACTTCACATCCACTAGGACAGGTATAATCAAAAAGTATCATAATAATGAGTATTGGCATTGATGTGGAGAAATTGGAAGCCTCATATGCTGCTGGTGGGAATGTAAAACGGAGTGCCACTTTGCAAAATAGTATGCACTTCCCAAACAAGTTAAACATAATGAAAAGAAACCACATGTCCACACAAAACCTTTTAAACAAATCTTCATAGCAGCCTATTCATAATAGCCAAATAGTGAAAACAACTCAAATTTCCAAAAGCTGATGAATGGATAAAGTGTGGCATTCCATACAATGGATTATTATTTGTCCTTAAAAAGTAATGAAGAATTGACACAATTCATGACTTTAATGAACGTTGAAAACATTATGCTAAGTGAAAGAAGCCAGGCACAAATGACCACATATTGTATAATTTCAATTATATGAAATGTCCAGAGTAGGCAAATCCATAAAGGTAGGGAAATTAGTGGTTTCCAGGACTTGAGTAGGGGTGTGGAGGAATTGAGGCTGACTGCTGAAGTGTACAGGGTTTCTTTTGGGGGTTAACCAAAATAGTCTGGAATTAGATCATAGCAATATTTCCACAACCTTGTGACTATATTAAAAGTCATGGAACTGCACACATTAAAAAGGTGAAATTTTTATCAGAAAAAAAGTTAAAGAGTGGGTAAAGAGAATAATGTTTGATTATGTTTCCATTTGTTGGAGTCAAAAATGTTTTACCAAAATGATAAACCACTAGCCCACTACAAGAAAATACCAACACTTGTAGCATCACAGCATGACTTCTATTTACAAAAGGTGCAATATGTTGTGGGTAGGTGGTGTGAAGACAAGGTAGTATGAAATAGGATATATCAAATCTTGTCTGTGACTTTCACTTAGATCATTAAATAAGAACAATAGCTTGCATCAGATATCCATGTTTGGATAAGGAGATATGTGCCTAGGCATGTAAAAGTTGGTGACAACAAGAGTGACCAACTGTCTTGGTTTGCCTGGACTGAGGAGTTGCCTAGGATGCAGGACTTTCAGTGCTAAAACATAAATTTTCAGTGAAACTGGGATGACTGCTTACCCTAGGTAACAGACGGTAAAGAGTTGGGTCTAATGCCCCTAATCTAGACAGCTCATGGACCAGTATATGACTGGAAAAGCTTCTGGGGACCTTCAAAGCATAGACAAAAATGGGAAATTCTTTGGCTCCAGAAGTCAGTAACTCTTCTATTTCAACCCCCCCCCCAAAAAAAAAGAATGACAAAGGGGGCTGTAACTGCTTTCAGAGGATAAAATATTACTTCAGGTAATACCCTGCCTCCTTGCAGTCATTTTAATGTCTTTTAAATTAAAAAAAAATGACCAGTGGTAAGAATGAAAGTTCAAGTGCTTCTGCTCACAATTTTGCATACACCCCTTTTGAGGAAGAGCCTCAGGTAAAAAAAAAAAAAAAAAAGAAAGAAAGAAAAGCAATAGCATACTTACCATATGTCAAGCACATTGTTATAAGCAGAAGAAATTTAGATTCACTGTATCCTCATAACCCTATGAAGAAGGTACCATCATTATCTATATTATACATATGAGGAAACTGAGATAAACATAGAGCTAATAAGTAGTAAAGTCAAGAATTTGAACACTGGCAGTCTAGCTCCAAAGTTCAGAGTCTTAGCTGCTATGTTAAGCTGGACCCTCAAATGACATATCTTGTGAATGAAAAAGGAAATGCATGGAAGACTTCTGGTTGGTCAAGGTGGCAGCATAAGAAACTCAAGGGTGCTGTTCCCTCACAGAATCTTTGAACAACTAGCAAATACTGGTAGCACCATCTTCCTCAGACTTCCAGAAAACAATTCAAGGTTTTCAGTAACAGGATGAGTGCCAAGCCAAGGAAACACAGCTTTGAAAAATGAAGGGATATAAACCCCAAAGAATTGAAAGCAGGGACTCAAACAGATATTTGCACACCAATGTTCATAGCACCAAAATTCACAATTTCCAAAAGATGGAAGCATCCAAACTGTGCATAAACTGATGAATGGATAAATGAAATGTGGTCCCTATATACAATGGAATATTATTCAGCTGTAAAAAAGAATGAAGTCTTGATACATGTGACAACATAGATGAACCTTGAAGACATCATGTTGAGTAAAATAAGCCAGACACAAAAAGACAAATATTGTGTGATCTCACAGATTTGAAACAAGTAGAATAAGCAAACTCATAGACATAGAATCTAGAACATAGGTTACTAGGGGACAAGGTGGGGATAAGAAATAAGAAGTTAAGGCTTAAAATGTATGGGGGTCCTGTTTGGAATAGTGGAAATGTATGGTGGTGATGAAAGCATAAACATGTGAACACAATTAGCACTGAAATATATATCTGAATATGATTAAAAGAGGAAATGTTAGATTGCATATATGATAAAAGAATAATTAAAAAAAAAAACAATCCACAAAGCTACAGAACACAAACAGTGGCCCTTAAGTTAAGCCATGGACTTTAATTTTACAGTTGTAAAATTGTGCTATCATCAATTGTAACAAATGATCCACACCAATGCATGGTGTTGGTAGTGAGGTGGGGTGTAGGAATCCTGTATTTTATGCATGATTTTCTGTAAACCCACCATTTCTTTAATAATGAAAAAAGACACTAGAGTCAAGGGAGGGGCAAAATGGCAGCATAGAGAGGTGTGGAATTTAGTTAGTCCCCTGGAGCAGCTAATAAACAACCAGGAACAACTAGTAAATAATCTGCAACAACTGCTGGAGGACAACCGTGACTGTCCACACATCATACACCAACCTGGATTGGGTGGAATGGTTAAGACTGCAGCATAAAAACTTTAAGTAAAAACTGAAGAACCATGCTGGGAGCACCCTGCCTGCATGGCAGGTTGAGCTGCAAGACCTCACTGTGGAAAAAGGCAGGTTTCCCAGAGCAAGTTAATATAGTGCAACCTAGCTCCAACTGGGGTTTTAATTAACAAATATGGATTGCCAAATACAAGCTACAAACATGGACAAACCCCCAACAGGCAGCAAAATAACCTGAGGTCACTCCCAGTGGAGAGGAGGTGGGGCGGAGGGAAATTTTTTTAAAAAAATACAGAGGATTTTAGAGACAACTGACCTTAGAGAGCCAGCAAATGCCTGTGCCCCATGAAAGGGAGCCCAGAAGACTGAGTGCTCTCTCTGAACAATGGGCAACTCTGGGGGGCCATGGACTGGCTCTGAAAAGGGGCTTTCTTTCCCTTTTTCGCTCTTTCAACCTCAGTGGCTCAGTGGAGAAAGCCTCAGCCATTTTCAGTTTGCAGGACTCTGACCCAGACAGGGGTGGAGTTAACAGAGTCAGAGTGACAAAGGAGTAATTCAAATGCAGAAGAGCACTCTGTAAGGGGTGTACCTTCCCTAAGAGGAAGGAGGTGGGGCCCAGCTCTAGTGCCTGCCCTCTCTTCAGAACTCAGACCCCAGGGTCTGGGGGGAAACAGTCAAGACAGAAACAACCAAAGCTGAGAATTAAATGAACCACACTTCTTTACACCAGTCAAGAGTGACAGGCTGTCAGGCATGACCTACTGGGCAGGTTAGGAAAAGCACAGTGACTAGTGGCCTCACAGGAAAATCTGTCAATCTTCTAAGACACACCCTCAGGGAAATGTGACACTGAACATAATCCCATTCTAGACTTGAACCTGTCCTTGTCTGGGAAAATCTGATTCGGATAACCAAGGAAACCAGATGCCTAGACAACAGAAAACTACAAATTACACTAGAAAAAAATGAAGATATGGCCCAGTCAAAGGACCAAACTTACACCTCAATTGAGATACATTTAAGATATTGCTTCACTTTAATGAAACTATCAAAGATTTTCAAGGAGATATGCTAAATCAATTCAAAAACTAAGTCAATGAGTTCAGGGAAGATATGGCGAAAAAGATGAAGGATATAAAGAAAATAGTGGGTGAACATAAGGTAGGAATTGAAAGTTTGAAAAAATAACCAGCAGAATCTATGGAAATGAAAGGCACAACACAAGAGATGAAAAACACAATGGAGACATACAATGGCAGATTTCAAGAGGTAGAAGAAAACATTCAGGAACAGGAGAACAAGACACCTGAAATCCTACACACAGAAGAACAGACAGAGAAAAGAATGGAAAAATATGAGCAATGTCTCAGGGAATTGAATGTCAACATGAAGTGCATGAATGTCTGTGTCATGGGTGTCCCAGAAGTGGAAGAGAAGGGAAAAGGGGCAGAAGAAATAATAGCAGAAATAGTCAATGAAAATTTCCCATCTCTTATGAAAGACATAAAATCACATATCCAATGTAGTAGGAACAAGTTCACTGAAATGTTGCTATATTATGTAACTTTCTTGGGGTAAAGTAGGAACATGTTGGAAGTTAAGCAGTTATCTTAGGTTAGTTGTCTTTTTCTTACTCCCTTGCTATGGTCTCTTTGAAATGTTCTTTTATTGTATGTTTGTTTTCTTTTTAACTTTTTTTTTCATACAGTTGATTTGAAAAAAGAAGGGAAAGTTAAAAAAAAAAAAAAGAAAGAAAAAAGACAAACAAGGAAAAAAAAAAAAAAAGATGTAGTGCCCCCTTGAGGAGCCTGTGGAGAATGCAGGGGTATTCGCCTACCCCACCTCCATGGTTGCTAACATGACCACAGACATAGGGGACTGGTGGTTTGATGGGTTGAGCCCTCTACCATAAGTTTTACCCTTGGGAAGACGGTTGCTGCAAAGGAGAGGCTAGGCCTCCCTGTATTTGTGCCTAAGAGTCTCCTCCTGAATGCCTCTTTGTTGCTCAGATGTGGCCCTCTCTCTCTGGCTAAGCCAACTTGAAAGGTGAAATCACTGCCCTCCCCCCTACGTGGGATCAGACACCCAGGGAAGTGAATCTCCCTGGCAACGTGGAATATGACTCCCGGGGAGGAATGTAGACCCGGCATCGTGGGATGGAGAACATCTTCTTGACCAAAAGGGGGATGTGAAAGGAAATGAAATAAGCTTCAGTGGCAGAGAGATTCCAAAACGAGCCGAGAGATCACTCTGGTGGGCACTCTTACGCACACTTTAGACAACCCTTTTTAGGTTCTAAAGAATTGGGGTAGCTGGTGGTGGATACCTGAAACTATTAAACTACAACCCAGAACCCATGAATCTCGAAGACAGTTGTATAAAAATGTAGCTTATGAGGGGTGACAGTGGGATTGGGAATGCCATAAGGACCAAACTCCACTTTGTCTAGTTTATGGATGGATGTGTAGAAAAGTAGGGGAAGCAAACAAACAGACAAAGGTACCTAGTGTTCTTTTTTACTTCAATTGCTCTTTTTCACTCTAATTATTATTCTTGTTATTTTTGTGTGTGTGCTAATGAAGGTGTCAGGGATTGATTTAGGTGATGAATGTACAACTATGTAATGGTACTGTAAACAATCGAAAGTACAATTTGTTTTGTATGACTGCGTGGTATGTGAATATATCTCAATAAAATGATGATTAAAAAAAAAAAAATCACATATCCAAGAAGCGCAGCATACCCCAAACACAATAGATCTGAATAGACCTACACCAACACACTTAATAATCAGATTACCAAATGTCAAAGACAAAGAGAGAATCCTGAAAACAGCAAGAGAAAAGCAATCCATCACATAGAGAAGAAGCTTGATAAGACTATGTGTGGAAATCTCAGTAGAAACCATGGAGGCAAGAAGGAAGTGGGGTGATATATTTAAGATACTGAAAGAGAAAAACTGCCAACCAAGAATCCTATATCTGGCAAAACTGTTCTTCAAATTTAAGGGAGAGTTTAAAATATTCTCTGACAAACAGACAATGAGAGAGTTTGTGAACAAGATGCCTCCTCTATAGGAAACACTAAAGGGAGCATTACAGACAGATAGGAAAAGACAGGAGTGAGAGGTTTGGAACACAATTTTGGGTGATGGTAGAACAGCAATGTAAGTGCATGGAACAAAGATGACTGTGAGTATGGCTAAAAGAGAAAGGTTAGGAGCATGTGGTACACTAGAAGGAAAAAGGAAAGATAAAGCCTGGGACTGTATAACTCAGTGAAATCTAGAGTGTTCAACAATTGTGATAAAGTGTACAAATATATTTTTACATGAGGGAGAACAGATGGATGTCAACCTTGCAAGGTGTTAAAAATGGGGTGGTATTGGGGAAAAAATACAATCAATGCAAACTAGAGACATAATTAACAGAAACATTGTATTATGTTTCCTTTAATGTAGCAAAGGCAATATGCCAAAGCTAAATGCCTATAAGAGGGGGACATAAGTGATGGGTCTGGGACTCTTGGCATTGGTGACGTTGTCTCATTCTTTTATTATACTTTAGTTTAGTTCTATCTTTCCTTTTGCTTCTTTTTAGCTGTCTTTTTCTTTCTTTTCCTTTTTCTTTTGTCTCTACCTTCTTTGACTCTCCCTCCTTCTTTTTGGAAGAAATGTAGATGTCTTTATATAGATAGTGGTGATGGTGGTGAATGCATAAATATGTGATTATACAGGGAACCATTGATTGTTTACTTAGCACAGCATGTATGGTGTGTGAACAAAGCCATCTTTATAAAAACAGGTTGATGAAAACTTGAGGGCACTGTATTGAGTGGATTAAGTGAAACACAAAAGGACAAAGATTGTATTGTCTCACTGATATGAACTAATTATAATATGTACACTCATAAACATGAAATATAGGTTACCAGGATATAGAATGAGGCTAAAGAATGGGGAGCAGTTGCTTGTTATGAGCAGAATGTTTAACTAGGTTGAACTTAAGTGTTTGGAAATGGACACAGGTGGTGGTAACACATTGTGAGAATAACTAACTGTCCTGAGTGGTTTGTGAATGTAGTGGAAAGGGGAAGCTTAGAGACATGTATGTCACCAGAAGGAAAGCTGGAGGTTAAAAGATGGGAATGTATAAAACAGTGAATCTTGTGGTGAACAATGTCCATGATTAATTGTACAAATATTAGAAATCTCTTTCATGAACTAGAACAAATGTATGACACTATAACTAGAACTTAGTAATAGAGGGGTATATAGGGAAAAATATATCTATTGCAAACTGTGTACTGCAGTTAATATTTTAACATTCTTTCATCAACAGCTACAAATGTACTATACCAATACTATGAGTCAATAATGGGGGGGGAGTTAGGGGTATGGGAGGATTTGTGTTTTCTTTTTTGTTTTTATTTCTTTTCTGGAATAAAGAAAATGTTCTAAAAATTGAAAAAATATTAATGGTGGTGATGGATGCACAGCTGTGTGATGGTGCCATGGGCAATTGATTGTGCACTTTGGATGATCTAATGGTATATGAACAATCTCAATAAAACTGAACTTTTGAAAAGAAAAAAAGATACTACAAAAAATTGAAAGGAGAAACTTGTGGTGCCCTGACTGGAAACCCCCCAACCCTTCTCTGGAGCAACATCAAGCCAAACTGTGCTCCTATTGTGGATCCATGGTCCTTTTCTGAAAAGAGAAAAATAAGTTTTATGTGCATACTGCAGTACCTGTTTGTTGGTGACAATTACTGGGTGGCAGCATGAAACACTGAACTAGGAAATTCATTTCTGAATTGACCACACAGAACTTGCCATGGAAGCAGAAGGAGCTTGCAGACAGCTAATGCAGTGTAAGAAACAATTAAATCAAAGCATCCTGGAGAAAAATATTACATTCTTTAATTTACCCAATGCAGCACCCATGAGGAGGAGAAAGTCTATTATGTAGGGAGGAAATGAGGAATTCAAATTCCTGCAAATGGGGGATTTTCTGTGGCCATGAGCAAGCTCAAACCCATGACAAGGCTCAGGCTCAGAAAATAATGAAAGGACCAAACACTTAGCATTCACATAAGGTTGATTTTCTTAGGAGGGCTAAACACTGAAGGAAAGCACCAGCTAATGAAGAACCAATTTGTAAAGATTGTGAAAGATGTTTTATTTTTGTTGTGCTATCCCGGTTTTTGTTGGCTCCTAACAATCAAGGAAATCTCTGTCATGTCACCAGTTGGATAAAACCTAAAGGAACAGACCAAGCATCCAGGGGATGGGACAAGAAGCAGCCAAACATAAACATACACAGAGTTTCAGGGTTCCCAGACTCTGACTGCTGACTAGAAGCCTCAAGCCTTTACAAATTCTAGCAGTGAACAGTAGTTGGGCCTATGGAAAGGGGGTATGATCAGTGATGGAAAAGTTGCTAGCCTCAGCTACTACATACAAAAGAATAGTTCACAAAGATGTCTCTGAGCATCATGATATGAAAGTCTGCCTAGAATTTCAAGAACATGGGGTTGGATTGAATGCTGCCCAGTTCAAACAGCTGCTTATTTCAGCCCTGAACAATCTGTTTGGGGAGGTATGGAATGGACTGAGTTCTTGGTAGATTGAACATTCCTAAGATATTTGTAAGAAATACAAGAAGAATGCCCTTCAAAAATGTATTTGAAAACTATAAACTTGTATTTGAAATTACAGAAACAGATTTTCAGAAATGATGGATTTTTAGTAGGTAGGTTTGTTCTATTTAGACAAAGAACTTGTTAGACAAATGTTTATCATAGCACAGTGCTGCTCAATGTATAGTCTAGACTGGTCATGTGCAAACTGCTTTTTTGCCCATTGCAAAGAGATAAGGGGCTTGTGCCAGGATGAAAATCGGCACACCACTTCCTTTTGTGAGAAAGTCTTGTTATGAGAAAAATGTCAGCTGAACTAAAGTGTGCTTCATGATATTGTTGATATAGATTTAGATTCTGATTTAGATAAGCTCATTAGCTTATCACAGACCAGCACTTGGAGTAGTACTATTCTAGCATTCACTTGAAAATGGAAGTGGAGTATTGGAAGTCTAGAAAGAACACAAAGACTGAGGATTTTTAAGAAATTATCTCCAGATTCATATATTCTGCCAACTCAAAAACTGCTGAGTACCTTATCAAAATTAAAAATTTTTACTCTGTGAAAAACTCTGTTAAGAGAGTGAAAAGGTAAATTACAGACTGAGAAAATATTTGCAAACTAAATATCCAACAGAAGACTCATATCTAGAATATGTAAATAACTCTTGAAACTCAACAATAAAAAAGTGAAGAGCCCAATTAGAAAATGGGCAAAATATATTTCACTGAAAAGGATATATAAATTGCAAATAAGCACATAAAAGTGCATTTAGCATGTTTGTTCTGTAAGTGCACAACTTTTCTAATACAGGGGAAAAAAGTTAAAAACAAAAGATATTCAACATCATTAGCCATTAGGAAAACACTAATTTAAGATACAATGAATTATCACTACACCCCTATCAGAATGACTAAAATAAAAAATAATGGGCACTGCCCTAATCAAGATGGGTGGAGTCAGAAGTTTCAGGGCACCATGCCTTCACAGAAGTTTTGAACAACCCACAAGAACTGGCAGAAATAACTTTCTCAGAGCTCCAAGAAACAGTTAAATGGTTGTAGCAACAGGGTGAGTGCTGAATCAAGAAAAAGCCATCCTCAAAGTGGTAGAATCTCATGGAACCCTGGCTGGCCCCTCCCCCACCTCCTCACCAGTTTGACATGTAGTTGACCCACACTCCCAGTGCGGGTCCCTGGTCCTGCTTCTGGAGGGAACAGAGTAATCATTGTGCACATACTGGGAGCATGGATTTCTGGCCCATTCTTTCTGGTAGAGGCCTGGGGGACTGAATCAGGATACTTAGGTTTGTGTATTTCTGTGTGTAGAAAGCAGCTCACAGAACTCTGTCAGAATGTTCTAGGAGAGTAGTTAAGTTGTGGCTATCTGGGTACATAACACTGCAGTGCATGCAACCCTATCCAGTAAATGTAGGGCCACATGTGTATGTCCAAGACAAAAAGCATGCACAGAAAGGATTAGGGTGGCCCCTAACTTTGGCCTTGAGCTCTTCTCTAAACTCATTGTGTGGATAAGTTCTGAAGGAACACTCATACCGGTCTATCTGCAAAGACTAAGAAAGGACCCCCTCTTTTTTTTTTAGCTCCTGGCATTAACACATGTCTCTGTGTCTAAATTCCAATGGTAACACATTAAAATATAATGTTCAGGTTTCAATAAAAGATTACAAAACATAAAAAGAAACAGGAAATTGGAGCCCAGGCAAAGGAGAAGATTAAAGCATTAGAAACCACCAATGAGGAGGATCGAACCTGGGACATTCCAGACAAAGACTTAAAACATCATCCTAAAATAGGCTAAGAGTGCAAAAGGAAAACATGGACAAAGAATGAAAGGAAATCAGGAAAATGATAGATGAACATAAAGAGAATATTCATAGAGAGATAGAAATTATGAAAGGAACCAAACGGAGCTGAAGACCACAGTAACAAAAATTAAAAATTCCTAGAAGCATTCATCAGTGGAGTTAAAAATAGTGAATTTGAAAATAAAACAATTGAAATTATCCAGTCTGAGGAGCAAAATGAAGAAACAATGAAAGTGAACAGAGCCTAAGGAAGCCTTGGGATACCATCAGGCATACTGTTCTGGTTTGCTAATGCTGCCATTTTGCAAAACAATAGAAATGGATTGACTTTTATAAAGGGGGTTTATTTGGCTACAAAGTTACAGCCTTAAGGCCATAAAGTGCCCAAGGTAAGGCATCAACAATAGGATACCTCCACTGGAGAAAGGCATCCGGAAAACCTCTATTAGCTTGGAAGGCACGTGGCTGGCATCCGCTTGCTCCCAGGTTGCATTTCAAATGGTTCTACAAAATGTCAGCATCAGCTTTCAATGCCCATCTTTAAAATGTCTCTCTAAGTTGTAGCAGCACTGAGCTCCTTCTGCCTGGGCTTTTTTAGGGCTCTGGTAAACTAATCAAGACCCAAGCTGAATGGGTGGGGCCACACTTCCATGGAAATAATCTAATCAAAACCATTACCCACAGTGGGGTGGGTCACATCTCCATGGAAACAACCTTATCCAAAGATTCCAACCTAATTGACACTAATATTTCTGCTCCCACAAGACTGCATTCAAGAACATGGCATTTTCGGGGACATAATACATCCAAACCAGCACACATACCAATACACACATTGTGGGAATTCCAGAAGAAGAAGAAAGAGAAAAGAGGGCAGAGAATAGTCAAATAAATAATGGCTGAAAACTTTCCAAATTTAACATAAGGCATGAATATACATATCCAAAATGTTCAACTAATTCCAAACAGTATAGACCCAAATAAACCCATAGTGCAACACATTGTCATCAAACTGTTGAATGCCAAAGATAAAGAGAGAATTCTGAAACCCACAAGAGAGAAACAGTGTATTATATACAAGGGAACCTCAATAAAATTAAGTGCCTATTTCTCATTGGGAACCACAGAGGCAAGAAGGCAGTAGGATGACATATTTAAAGTGCTGAAAGCAAAAATTGCCAACCCAGAAGTCTATGCCTGACAAAACTGTCTTTCAAAAATGTGGGAGAGATTAAGACATTCCCAGGTAAACAAAAGCTGAGGGAGTTTATCACTAGACCAGCCCTACAAGAGATGCTAAAATGAGTTCTGCAGGTTGAAAGGAAAGGATACAAGACAACTGAATGAAGCCACATGAGAAAAATAATGACATGAGCAAATATATAAATACCAGTACTGTTGAATATTAAATTTGTTAACTCCACTTTTTCCTTTCTTCAGGATGTAACAGACAAATGCATAAAATGTAATGATAAGTCAATAGTTTTGAACTCATAATGTATAAACTTTTCATTGTGACAAGAACTACATAAATGTGGGGGTATAGTAACATAGTTTCTGTGTAGTATTGAAGCTAAGTTGGTATCTAAGCAGATGAGATTGTTATAGATTTAGGATGTTAGATTTAAGCCCTATGGTACTACAAAGAAAATACAGTTATCCCTTCCACATCATGACTTTCCCCATTGCAGTTTTGATATGTGGGTCAGCATAAGAAACTAAATGGAAAATTTTGGGGAGTTCTACAGAAGTCGCAAAATGGTACTGTGGTTGGCCCCCATTATGGCATTAATGAATCAACCATAAGAGATATCAAGAAAAAAGAGAAGGAAATCCATGAAGCCATTGCTGCAACTATACCAACTGCAAAGCATTTACATAAACCACAAGATATCTGCATCTCATGTGTGTAGAAATTGCAATATTCTTTTTGTCAGGATTTTCATTTTAAAAGGCATTCTGGTTATACTCTTGCATCATATGAGAAAAGGCTAAGTCCTTATGTGATTCCCTAAAGGCAAATGAAGGTGAAGAAGGGTTGTACCCCTATGGATATTCAGGCCAGCAAAGGCTGGTTTGAAATTTTTTTTTAAAGATTTAACCTATGCAGTGTAAAAGTAATGGGAAAGGTAGTGTCTGTTGATCAAGAGGCAGCTAAGGAGTTTCCTGAAACCATGGATAAACTGAGGACTTCTCTGGTATGGAGGGAGGACCAAAAAATTTTACATGGATCTTCCAGATCATGGGTGCACTATGCCCCTAACTCCCATGATGTGGAAGGGATAACTCTATTGGAAAATATCCACACTCATATAAATAGAAACTAGGGTACAGTTTACCAGGGACAGGAGGCAGAGGGAATGAGGAGTAAATGGATAATGAGTGTAGGGTTTCAGTTTGGGGAGATGGGGAAGTTTTAGTAATGAAAAATAATGAGGATACCACATTATGAATATGATTAATCCCACTGAATGGTACACTTGGGAGTGGTTGAGATGGGAAAGTTTATGTTGTATAAACTCTTCCTACAACTATAAAAAAGAAAGACCAACTAAACAGACAATGACAATTAAATACAAAGTGTGATCCTAGACAGGATTTGACAAGGGAGGAGAAAAGGCTCAAAATGACATTATTGAGATATATTGAAAAAATTAGAATATAGAACATAATTTTATATCAATGTTAAAATTACTGAACTTGATAACTGCATTTAAGGTGATTACATAAGTGAATATATTTGTTTTTAGGAAATGTATATGCCAGTATTAAATGTTCAAGGTGCATAATGAATACAACCTTTACTCAAGTGTTCAGAAAATAGATTGATAAATAGGTAGACAGATAGATGAATTGATGGATAGATTGAATGATAAGGCAAATTTAGCAAAATGTTAACGTTGTGGGTATGAGTATCTAGGGCATATGGGTTTTTGGAGTTCTCTGTATGGGGTCTGTATTAATTTTTTAACTGTCCTGTAAGTTTGAAAGTATTTCAAAATAAAGTTTTTTAAAAGTTAAAAAAAAAAATCTAAAGGAACAGAATTTCAGGGACTAAATCCCAGAGTTAGCACTTTAAAATGTTGAAATGTACAGTGTAAAACAAAAATAACAAGACAAAGAAACAGGAAATGATGGCCCACTGAAAGGAGCAAGATAAAAATCCAGAAAACATCAATGAAGAAGACCAGGTTCCAGTTCTTTCCTCCAAACTTGGCTTCCTTCCACCCTCAGCCTCTTTGCCCACTAATAAAACTTGTGACGGAGGCGGGGCAAGATGGCAGACTGGTGAGCTGTAAGTTTTAGTTACTCCTCCAGGAAAGTAGGTAAAAAGCCAGGAACTGCGTGGACTGGACACCACAGAGCAATCTGACTTTGGGCATACTTCATACAACACTCATGAAAATGTCGAACTGCTGAGATCAGCGAAATCTGTAAGTTTTTGCGGCCAGGGGACCCGCGCCCCTCTCTGCCAGGCTCAGTCCCGTGGGAGGAGGGGCTGCCAGCTCCGGGAAGGAGAAGGGAGAACTGCAGTGGTAGCCCTTCTCGGAAACCCATTCTACTGATTCATACTCCAACCATAGATAGACTGAGACCAGACACAAGAGAATCTGAGAGCTGCCAGCCCAGCAGAAAGGAGACAGGCATAGAAAAAAAAAAATGACGCGAAAAACTCCAAAATAAAAGCAGAGGATTTTTGGAGTTCTGGTGAACACAGAAAGGGGAAGGGCGGAGATCAGGCCTTGAGGCGCATATGCAAATCCCAAAGAAAAGCTGATCTCTCTGCCCTGTGGACCTTTCCTTAATGGCCCTGGTTGCTTTGTCTATTAGCATTTCAATAACCCATTAGATCTCTGAGGAAGGAACTTTTTTTTTTTTTCCTTTTTTTTTTTTTTTTTAATCCTTTTTTCTTTTTCTAAAACAATTACTCTAAGAAGCCCAATACAGAAAGCTTCAAAGAATTGCAATTTGGGCACGTCAAGTCAAGAGCAGAACTAAGAGAGCTCTGAGACAAAAGGCAATAATCCAGTGGCTGAGAAAATTCACTAAACACCACAACTTCCCAAGAAAAGGGGGGTGTCTGCTCACAGCCACCATCCTGGTGGACAGGAAACACTCCTGTCCATCGCCAGCCCCACAGCCCAGAGCCGCCCCAGACAACCCAGTGTGATGGAAGTGCTTCAAATAACAGGCACACACCACAAAACTGGGCGTGGACATTAGCCTTCCCTGCAACCTCAGCTGATTGTCCCAGAGCTGGGAAGGTGGAGCAGTGTGAATTAACAAAGCCCCATTCAGCCATCATTTGAGCAGACTGGGAGCCTCCCTACACAGCCCAGCAGCCCAGAACTGCCCTGGGGGGACGGCACTCACCTGTGACATAGCACAGTCATCCCTCAACAGAGGACCCGGGGTGCACAGCCTGGAAGAGGGGCCCACTTGCAAGTCTCAGGAGCCATACGCCAATACCAAAGACTTGTGGGTCAGTGGCAGAGACAAACTGTGGCAGGAATGAACTGAAGGATTAGACTATTGCAGCAGCTTTAAAACTCTAGGATCATCAGGGAGATTTGATTGTTAGGGCCACCCCCACTCCCCGACTGCCCAGAAACACGCCCCACATACAGGGCAGGCAACACCAACTACACACGCAAGCTTGGTACACCAATTGAGCCCCACAAGACTCACTCCCCCACTCACCAAAAAGGCTAAGCAGGGGAGAACTGGCTTGTGGAGAACAGGTGGCTCGAGGACGCCACCTGCTGGTTAGTTAGAGAAAGTGCACTCCACGAAGCTGTAGATCTGATAAATTAGAGATAAGGACTTCAATAGGTCTACAAACCCTAAAAGAACCCTATCAAGTTCAGCAAATGCCACGAGGCCAAAAACAACAGAAAATTATAAAGCATATGAAAAAACTAGACGATATGGATAACCCAAGCCCAAGCACCCAAATCAAAAGACCAGAAGAGACACAGCACCTAGAGCAGCTACTCAAAGAACTAAAGATGAACAATGAGACCATAGTACGGGATATGAAGGAAATCAAGAAGACTCTAGAAGAGCATAAAGAAGACATTGCAAGACTAAATAAAAAAATGGATGATCTTATGGAAATTAAAGAAACTTTTGACCAAATTAAAAAGATTCTGGACACTCATAGTACAAGACTAGAGGAAGTTGAACAATGAATCAGTGACCTGGAAGATGACAGAATGGAAAATGAAAGCATAAAAGAAAGAATGGGGAAAAAAATTGAAAAAATCGAAATGGACCTCAGGGATATGATAGATAATATGAAACATCCAAATATAAGACTCATTGGTGTCCCAGAAGGGGAAGAAAAGGGTAAAGGTCTAGGAAGAGTATTCAAAGAAATTGTTGGGGAAAACTTCCCAAATCTTCTAAACAACATAAATACACAAATCATAAATGCTCAGCGAACTCCAAATAGAATAAATCCAAATAAACCCACTCCGAGACATATTCTGATCACACTGTCAAACACAGAAGAGAAGCAGCAAGTTCTGAAAGCAGCAAGAGAAAAGCAATTCACCACATACAAAGGAAACAGCATAAGACTAAGTAGTGACTACTCAGCAGCCACCATGGAGGCAAGAAGGCAGTGGCACGATATATTTAAAATTCTGAGTGAGAAAAATTTCCAGCCAAGAATACTTTATCCAGCAAAGCTCTCCTTCAAATTTGAGGGAGAGCTTAAATTTTTCACAGACAAACAAATGCTGAGAGAATTTGCTAACAAGAGACCTGCCCTACTGGAGATACTAAAGGGAGCCCTACAGACAGAGAAAAAAAGACAGGACAGAGAGACTTGGAGAAAGGTTCAGTACTAAAGAGATTCGGTATGGGTACAATAAAGGATATTAATAGAGAGAGGGAAAAATATGGCAAACATAAACCAAAGGATAAGATGGCTGATTCAAGAAATGCCTTCACGGTTATAACGTTGAATGTAAATGGATTAAACTCCCCAATTAAAAGATATAGATTCGCAGAATGGATCAAAAAAAATGAACCATCAATATGTTGCATACAAGAGACTCATCTTAGACACAGGGACACAAGGAAACTGAAAGTGAAAGGATGGAAAAAATATTTCATGCAAGCTACAGCCAAAAGAAAGCAGGTGTAGCAATATTAATCTCAGATAAAATAGACTTCAAATGCAGGGATGTTTTGAGAGACATAGAAGGCCACTACATACTAATAAAAGGGGCAATTCAGCAAGAAGAAATAACAATCGTAAATGTCTATGCACCCAATCAAGGTGCCACAAAATACATGAGAGAAACACTGGCAAAACTAAAGGAAGCAATTGATGTTTCCACAATAATTGTGGGAGACTTCAAAACATCACTCTCTCCTATAGATAGATCAACCACACAGAAGACCAATAAGGAAATTGAAAACCTAAACAATCTGATAAATGAATTAGATTTAACAGACATATACAGGACATTACATCCCAAATCACCAGGATACACATACTTTTCTAGTGCTCATGGAACTTTCTCCAGAATAGATCATATGCTGGGACATAAAACAAGCCTCAATAAATTTAAAAAGATTGAAATTATTCAAAGCACATTCTCTGACCACAATGGAATACAATTAGAAGTCAATAACCATCAGAGACTTAGAAAATTCACAAATACCTGGAGGTTAAACAACACACACCTAAACAATCAGTGGGTTAAAGAAGAAATAGCAAGAGAAATTGCTAAATATATAGAGACGAATGAAAATGAGAACACAACATACCAAAACCTATGGGATGCAGCAAAAGCAGTGCTAAGGGGGAAATTTATAGCACTAAACGCATATATTAAAAAGGAAGAAAGAGCCAAAATCAAAGAACTAATCGATCAACTGAAGAAGCTAGAAAATGAACAGCAAACCAATCCTAAACCAAGTACAAGAAAAGAAATAACAAGGATTAAAGCAGAAATAAATGACATAGAGAAAAAAAAAACAATAGAGAGGATAAATATCACCAAAAGTTGGTTCTTTGAGAAGATCAACAAGATTGACAAGCCCCTAGCTAGACTGACAAAGTCAAAAAGAGAGAAGACCCATATAAACAAAATAATGAATGAAAAAGGTGACATAACTGCAGATCCTGAAGAAATTAAAAAAATTATAAGAGGATACTATGAACAACTGTATGGCAACAAACTGGATAATGTAGAGGAAATGGACAATTTCCTGGAAACATATGAACAACCTAGACTGACCAGAGAAGAAATAGAAGACCTCAACCAACCCATCACAAGCAAAGAGATCCAATCAGTCATCAAAAATCTTCCCACAATAAATGCCCAGGGCCAGATGGCTTCACAGGGGAATTCTACCAAACTTTCCAGAAAGAACTGACACCAATCTTACTCAAACTCTTTCAAAACATTGAAGAAAATGGAACACTACCTAACTCATTTTATGAAGCTAACATCAATCTAATACCAAAACCAGGCAAAGATGTTACAAAAAAGGAAAACTACCGGCCAATCTCCCTAATGAATATAGATGCAAAAATCCTCAACAAAATACTTGCAAATCGAATCCAAAGACACATTAAAAAAATCATACACCATGACCAAGTGGGGTTCATTCTAGGCATGCAAGGATGGTTCAACATAAGAAAAACAATCAATGTATTACAACACATTAAAAACTCGAAAGGGAAAAATCAATTGATCATCTCAATAGATGCTGAAAAAGCATTTTACAAAATCCAACATCCCTTTTTGATAAAAACACTTCAAAAGGTAGGAATTGAAGGAAACTTCCTCAACATGATAAAGAGCATATATGAAAAACCCACAGCCAGCATAGTACTCAATGGTGAGAGACTGAAAGCCTTCCCTCTAAGATCAGGAACAAGACAAGGATGCCCGCTGTCACCACTGTTATTCAACATTGTGCTGGAAGTGCTAGCCAGGGCAATCCGGCAAGACAAAGAAATAAAAGGCATCCAAATTGGAAAAGAAGAAGTAAAACTGTCATTGTTTGCAGACGATATGATCTTATATCTAGAAAACCATGAGAAATCAACGATACACCTACTAGAGCTAATAAACAAATTTAGCAAAGTAGCGGGATACAAGATTAATGCACATAAGTCAGTAATGTTTCTATATGCTAGAAATGAACAAACTGAAGAGACACTCAAGAAAAAGATACCATTTTCAATAGCAACTAAAAAAATCAAGTACCTAGGAATAAACTTAACCAAAGATGTAAAAGACCTATACAAAGAAAACTACATAACTCTACTAAAAGAAATAGAAGGGGACCTTAAAAGATGGAAAAATATTCCATGTTCATGGATAGGAAGGCTAAATGTCATTAAGATGTCAATTCTACCCAAACTCATCTACAGATTCAATGCAATCCCAATCAAAATTCCAACAACCTACTTTGCAGACTTGGAAAAGCTAGTTATCAAATTTATTTGGAAAGGGAAGATGCCTCGAATTGCTAAAGACACTCTAAAAAAGAAAAACGAAGTGGGAGGACTTACACTCCCTGACTTTGAAGCTTATTATAAAGCCACAGTTGCCAAAACAGCATGGTACTGGCACAAAGATAGACATATAGATCAATGGAATCGAATTGAGAATTCAGAGATAGACCCTCAGATCTATGGCCGACTGATCTTTGATAAGGCCCCCAAAGTCACCGAACTGAGCCATAATGGTCTTTTCAACAAATGGGGCTGGGAGAGTTGGATATCCATATCCAAAAGAATGAAAGAGGACCCCTACCTCACCCCCTACACAAAAATTAACTCAAAATGGACCAAAGATCTCAATATAAAAGAAAGTACCATAAAACTCCTAGAAGATAATGTAGGAAAACATCTTCAAGACCTTGTATTAGGCGGCCACTTCCTAGACTTTACACCCAAAGCACAAGCAACAAAAGAGAAAATAGATAAATGGGAGCTCCTCAAGCTGAGAAGTTTCTGCACCTCAAAGGAATTTCTCAAAAAGGTAAAGAGGCAGCCAACTCAATGGGAAAAAATTTTTGGAAACCATGTATCTGACAAAAGACTGATAGCTTACATATACAAAGAAATCCTACAACTCAATGACAATAGTACAGACAGCCCAATTATAAAATGGGCAAAAGATATGAAAAGACAGTTCTCTGAAGAGGAAATACAAATGGCCAAGAAACACATGAAAAAATGTTCAGCTTCACTAGCTATTAGAGAGATGCAAATTAAGACCACAATGAGATACCATCTAACACCGGTTAGAATGGCTGCCATTAAACAAACAGGAAACTACAAATGCTGGAGGGGATGTGGAGAAATTGGAACTCTTATTCATTGTTGGTGGGACTGTATAATGGTTCAGCCACTCTGGAAGTCAGTCTGGCAGTTCCTTAGAAAACTAGATATAGAGTTACCATTCGATCCAGCGATTGCACTTCTCGGTATATACCCGGAAGATCGGAAAGCAGTGACACAAACAGATATCTGCACGCCAATGTTCATAGCAGCATTATTCACAATTGCCAAGAGATGGAAACAACCCAAATGTCCTTCAACAGATGAGTGGATAAATAAAATGTGGTATATACACACGATGGAATACTACGCGGCAGTAAGAAGGAACGATCTGGTGAAACATATGACAACATGGATGAACCTTGAAGACATAATGCTGAGCGAAATAAGCCAGGCACAAAAAGAGAAATATTATATGCTACCACTAATGTGAACTTTCAAAAATGTAAAACAAATGGTTTATAATGTAGAATGTAGGGGAACTAGCAGTAGAGAGCAATTAAGGAAGGGGGAACAATAATCCAAGAAGAACAGATAAGCTATTTAACGTTCTGGGGATGCCCAGAAATGACTATGGTCTGTTAATTTCTGATGGATATAGTAGGAACAAGTTCACAGAAATGTTGCTATATTATGTAACTTTCTTGGGGTAAAGTAGGAACATGTTGGAAGTTAAGCAGTTATCTTAGGTTAGTTGTCTTTTTCTTACCCCTTTGTTATGGTCTCTTTGAAATGTTCTTTTATTGTATGTTTGTTTTCTTTTTAACTTTTTTTTCATACAGTTGATTTAAAAAAGAAGGGAAATTTAAAAAAAAAAAAAGAAAAAGAAAAACAAGGAAAAAAAAAAGATGTAGTGCCCCCTTGAGGAGCCTGTGGAGAATGCAGGGGTATTCGCCTACCCCACCTCCATGGTTGCTAACATCACCACAGACATAGGGGACTGGTGGTTTGATGGGTTGAGCCCTCTACCATAAGTTTTACCCTTGGGAAGACGGTTGCTGCAAAGGAGAGGCTAGGCCTCCCTATATTTATGCCTAAGAGTCTCCTCCTGAATGCCTCTTTGTTGCTCAGATGTGGCCCTCTCTCTCTGGCTAAGCCAACTTGAAAGGTGAAATCACTGCCCTCCCCCCTACGTGGGATCAGACACCCAGGGGTGTGAATCTCCCTGGCAACGTGGAATATGACTCCCGGGGAGGAATGTAGACCCGGCATCGTGGGACGGAGAACATCTTCTTGACCAAAAGGGGGATGTGAAAGGAAATGAAATAAGCTTCAGTGGCAGAGAGATTCCAAAACGAGCTGAGAGATCACTCTGGTGGGCACTCTTACGCACACTTTAGACAACCCTTTTTAGGTTCTAAAGAATTGGGGTAGCTGGTGGTGGATACCTGGAACTATCAAACTACAACCCAGAACCCATGAATCTCGAAGACAGTTGTATAAAAATGTAGCTTATGAGGGGTGACAGTGGGATTGGGAAAGCCATAAGGACCAAACTCCACTTTGTCTAGTTTATGGATGGATGTGTAGAAAAGTAGGGGAAGGAAACAAACAGACAAAGGTACCCAGTGTTCTTTTTTACTTCAATTGCTCTTTTTCACTTTAATTATTATTCTTGTTATTTTTGTGTGTGTGCTAATGAAGGTGTCAGGGATTGATTTAGGTGATGAATGTACAACTATGTAATGGTACTGTAAACAATCGAAAGTACGATTTGTTTTGTATGACTGCGTGGTATGTGAATATATCTCAATAAAATGATGATTAAAAAAAAAAAAAAGAAGACCAGATATTGAACATAATGGACAAAGGCTTTAAAGAAATTATTCTTAAAAAGATAAAAGAAAACACAGAGAAAGAACTAAACAATAACAGGAAAACAATGAAAGCACAATATGAGAATCTCAATAAAGTGATAGAAATTTTTTTAGAAAGTCAAACCGAAATACTGTAGTTGAAGACCACAATAACTGAAATAATATTCCCCTGCAGAAACTCCTAAAAGATTGCAATAGCAGATTGGACCTGAATAAGTAAACTCAAAGACAAGAAATTGAAATGATGCAGGCTAAAGAGCAGAAAGAATGAAGAATGAAAAAGTGAACAGGCACCTGTGGGACACCACTAAGCATGCAAATATATGCATTATATGAGTCTCAAAAGGAGAAAAAAGAGAGAACGGAGCAGATGGAATTTTCAAAGAAACAAGTGATATGAATATGCATATTCAAGAAGCCCAATAAACCCTAAATAAGATAAATTCAAAGAGAACCATGCTCAGTCACATAGTAATCTAACTGTCAATTGCCAAGGACAAGGATCAAGTACTGAAAGCTGCAAGAGAAAAGCAACATGTTATTTACAAGGGAATCCCAATAAGATTAAGTGCTAATTTCTCATCAGAAACCATGGAGACAAGAAGGCAGTGGGATGAAATATTTAAAGTGCTGAAAGAAAACAATTGCCAACCAAGAATTTTATATCTGGCATGGCTCTTTCAAAAATGAGGGAAAGATTAAGACATTCCCAGAAAAACAATAGCTGAGGGCATTCATCACCACTAGACCTGCCATAAAAGCAATGCTAAATGGAGTTCTTCTGACTGAAAGGAAAGGACACTAGAGAATGAATCAAAGTGGCAAAAAGAAATAACAACCTCCAATAAAGGTAACCATGTGGGTAATTAAAAGTGCCAGTACTATAAGGACAAATATTGCAGGGTCTCACTGATAGGAACTAATTATAATATGTAAACTCATAGACATGAAATATAAGTTACCAAGGTATAGAACAAGGCTAAAGAATGGGGAGCAGTTGCTTAATATGAGCAGAATGTTCAACTAGGATGAATTTAAATAGTTGGAAATGAACAGAGGTGATAGTAGCACATTGTGAGAATAACTAACAGTGCTGAATGGTGCGTGAATGTGGTGGAAAGGGGAAGCTCAGAGTCATTTTTGTCACCAGAAGGAAAGTTGGAGGTTAAAAATGGAAATGTATAAAACAGTAAACCTTGTGGTGGGCAATGTCCAAGATTAACTGTACAAATATTAGAAATCTCTAACATGAAGCAGAAAAAAATGTATGACACTACAACTAGAGGCTATTAATAGAGGGTTATATAGGAAAAAATATATACCTATTGCAAACTATATACTACAGTTAGTAGTATTTCAACATTCTTTCATAAACAGTAACAAATGTACTATACCAATACTATGAGTCAACAATGGAGGGAGGTTGGTTAGGGATATGGGAGGATTTGAGTTTCCTTTTCTTTTCTTTTTCTTTTTTTCTTCTTTGTCTTTATTTCTTTCCTGGAGTAATGAAAATGTTCTAAAGATTGAACAAAAATTAATTGTGGTGATGGATGCACAGCTGTATGATGGTACCAGGGGCAACTGACTGTACACTTTGGATCTTTGGATAATAGTATGGTATGTGAACAATCACAATAAAAAAAGTGCCAGTACTATTGTATTTTTTGGTATGTAACTCCTCTCTTCACTTCTTCCAGGTTTTAAAATGCAAGTGCATAAAGAGTAATGATAAATATATGGTTTGGGATATACAATATATAAAGATTTAATTTGTAACAAGTGCAACAAAAAAGTGGGGGTTAGAGGGATATAAGAGCTGTGTATGTGTATGTTATTGCTCCAACCCAGCTTAGCCCCAAGACCAGAGAACACACCAGGCACAGAGTTAGACATGACTTTAATAGGACTTGCTTATAGGAGATATGGTTCCAAAGCAGCGGCCAGCCAGGAAAGATGGAAGTTAGGGCTCTGCAAAAGGAGGGTGTGCCAGGGAGGTGGTTTATAAGGGTTAGGACAAGGAAAGGAGGATGTGAGAACAGAGTTTTGGCAGGATCTTGTGACACAAGGGTGTGGAGATTTGTTATTAACAGTGTTAGTGAAGGGGAGTTTCAGCGCTTTGTTTACAAAACATTTTTTCCTCCCTTGGGGAGGTCTGATGACTTTAAACATCTTTCCCAGTAAAGTATGCAGCTATGTGAAATCACTATGGAGGGGAGGGGGCCTGAGCCCTGGGTCCTCACAATCTGCCCTGAGGCAGCAGACTATATTGACTCTCAGGCAGACTTTGCATCCATAGACAACAGAACACTAGAAGTACTCCCCACAGAGATAACTTCACAAAGGGATGCTGCCATAGCCAAGAAAGGGAATTGAACCATTTAGACAAGGACTCTACTAATAATTGCTGAATTCTTCCAGGCTGGCAGTGTATTCCACACAGCCAAATTTGCAGAGGTCACAGTCCAAGGAAGACCAGTAGCTCCTGAAGATGGCAAATCCATGCATACCTAACACTGGGTTCAATTTTGGGCATGAGTTACACAAGCCCACCATAAGAAGGTGTTTGCTAGATGAAAAGAAAGATGTTTATGAGGAGCAATAAGGGGTAAATCCTGCTGATCTACCAATGTACATGCTAGAGTTCCATTAGTTGACAACAAGTTACCAGGCAGAGGAAGATTATGGGGAGGTTTTGAATACCAGACATTCTACCTCTGCAAATCTTGGAAGTTTTCTACCATTTCATTAATTGTTAATCTGGACATAAGTCCACATCATTATGCATAAGGTTCCCATGGGAATAGGAGGCCCCAGATTGGTGATAAAGATTTTAACAGGCATTTAAGTCTTATTACAATATTTTGGGTAACTCCTATTCCCCAGGAACTTATGATTCCTAAGCAATGCAGTTGCATAGGCCAGCACCAAGGCCAGTTGACTTCACTTTCCCCATTTTGTATGGCCTGAGGTGCAGATAACAAAAAATTATTACTACTTCCCCACTTAGGCTGTAAATCAGCTGGCCCTTTAACTTTGATTCTCAATGCTTGCATTGGTCCTGCCATTAGCATTTCAATAGGATCTGGGGCAGCAGCTTTCAGTGCAGAAGTCGAGCGGGCTAGGGCCCAATAAAACCTTTTTGCTGCAAAGATTTCATAGTCCATAGCCCATGCTTGGGTCACTTGTCCAGTGAAAGGGGTCTGTGGGTCCCCACAGTTATTGAAGTTAAGTTGGTATCATACCAACATAATTGGTATAGATTTAGAAAGTTAAATTTAACACCCATGGTAATTACAAAGAACATAAATGAAAAATACATGCAGAAAAAATTAGAAGAAGCACATGTTACATTACCTAAATGAAGAAAAAAACAAATAAATATGAAAGTAGGCATTAATGGAAGAATTAAGGGGCCAAAAAGGTATAAGACTTACAAAGACCAAATAGCAAAATGGCAAGAGAAAGTCATGCATCATCAGTAATTACTTTAAATGTAAATGGAATAAACTCTCCAGTCAAAAGGCAGAGATTGGAATAATGGATAAAAAACATGATCCAACTATATGTTGTTTAAAAAAGACTCACCTTAAATTCAAAGACACAAGAAGGATGAAAGTGAAAGGATATAAAAAATATGCCATGGAAATAGTAACCAAAAGATACTTGAGGTTGCTAATGACAGATAAAATAGAACACAGGGGACTTCCAGGAAGATGGCAGAATAGGTGAGACAAAGAAAATTCCTCCTCCATCAAAGAAACTAGAGAAGGACTGGAGGATGCACAGGACAGCAGCTTCAGGGTGCAAGCAGCCATAGACAGACTCCTACAATAAGTGGTGGGGACTGGGATGAAAAAGTGAAGAAACTGCATCTCAGAAGTCAGGGTGAGTTTATTCAGCTTGGACCACTGCCAGGGGCTAGTAGTGGCTAGAAGGTCACCAAGCAGAGGAGTGAGTAGCTCTCCAATCCCATGCACCCATATCAGCAATTATGTGGGGAGATAATCCTCCATGGTCACAGAGCCAGGAGCTCCCATGAGGGAACCCAGAAGGCAGGAGACCAGTGTTGACCACATTTACTCTCCCTCCATGGAAGACTGTGGTGTGCACAGGAAAGAGGTTGGGATAGGTGAGGGTGCCACATGGAAGCACTGGGAGCCCCTCCCACACCCCAGAGGCTCGTGGATGCATGGCAGGCAGGGAGCAGAGCATGTTTGAGATGGAGGATGAGAATGTGCAGCCCCCAGAGCCAAGAGTGACCCACTCAGAGACCCAGGAATCACCAGACCCATGGTGCCCATGAGCAGATGTTCTGGTTTGCTAATGTTGCCATTATGCAAAATACTAGAAAAGGATTGACTTTTACAAATGGGATTTATTAATTTACAGATTTACAGTCCTAGGACCATAAAAGTGTCCAAACTAAGGCATCAACAAGAGTATACCTTCATTGAAGAATGGCCAATGGCATCTGAAATACCTCTGTTGTCTGGGGAGGTACATGGCTGGCATCTGCTGGTCCTTGGCTCCTGAGTTTTGGTTTTAAAATGGCTTTCTCCAAAATGTCTCTGGGCTTCCTCTCTTAGCTTAGCATCTCCAAACACCCTTTGTCTGCATTTTCCAAGCATCTCCAAGCATCAGTGTCAGCATCTGTGTCAGCTCTTACCTCTCTTAAATGCTCCAATGAACTAATCAAGACCCACCCTAAATGGATGGGGTCCACACCTCCATGGAAATAATTTAATCAAAGGTTCTGCCCTAATCAACAGACTGATCAGTCTGCCCTCACAAGATTGCATTAAAGAATATGGCTTTTCTGGGGAGCCTAATATATCCAAACTGGCACAGTAGACTCCCTGCCAAACTGCACAAGGCCCACAACACACCTTTAGGACTGGCAGTCCCCAGTACACATGGAGAACTGGCTTGCTGATTGGATGCCCACCCAGTTGAGACACTGTCAAGTGTACAGGTGGAGTTGGGGGAAAGCTGGCTTGAGGGCAAGAGGTGGCTCAAGAGCATCATCTACTAGGAAGACAGGGAAAGTGCACTCCAGGAAGCTGTGGCTGACTATACCTATATCTATATCATCTATATAGATAAATAGATATATTGATATATACATTCAAATAATCCTGCATTTCCAAAAATAACCTTATCAAGTTAAGCAAATGTCCTGAAGCCAACAGAAAATCATAAAGCACATGAGGAAACAAGAAGATATGGACAAGCCAAACAACCAGATTAAAAAGCCAGAGCAGACAAAGAACTTGGAGCAATTAATCAAAGATGTACACACAAATCTCCAAAACATCTTCAATGAGTTGGCTAAAGATATAAAGGACATCAAGAAGACTCTAGAAGAGAAAAAAGAAGAATTTGAAAGAGTAAATTAAAAAGAGATTTTATGGAAATAAAAGATAATGTAGGTCAAATTTAAGATATACTAGAGACACACAACAGGAGACCTGAAGAGGCAGAAGAAAGAATAAGTGAATTAGAGGATAGGACAATTGAATGAAAAAGCAAAATAGAACAAACAGTGAAAAAATTAAAATATTTGAAATAGATCTCAGGGAAATCATACACAACATGAAGCACAAAAATATAAGAATCATTGGTGTTGCAGAAGGAAAAGAGAAGAGTAAAGGACTAGGAAGAGTATTTGAAGACATAGTTGGGGAAAACATCCCAAAACTTCTAAATGAAATAAATATGTGAAAAAAGATGCCCAACAAACTCCAAATAGCATAAATCCAAATAAACCCACTGCAAGACATATACTAATCAGATTGCCAAATGCAAGATAGCAGCAAGATAGGAGCAATTCACAACATACAAGGGAAACTGCATAAGACTAAGTACTGACTACTCAGTGGGCACCATGGATGTGAGAAGGCAGTGGTATGGCATGTTTAATATTCTGAAAGAGAAAAATTGCCAGCCAAGAATCCTTTATCCAGCAAAGCTCTCCTTCAAAATTGAGAGAGAGAGTTTAAAATCTTCACAGACAAACAAAAGCTGAGAGAATTTGTTAACAAAACACTTGACCTGCAAGAAACATTAAAGGGATTTCTACCAGCTGAGAAAAAAAAAAGAGAGATGTCTGGAGGGGGAAACAGAACTGAAGAGTATTAATAAGGGTAACTTAAAGGAAAAAAAAGAGTGACGGGAGAAAAATAGACCTGACAAACAAAAATCAAAGGATAAGATGATTGTTTCAAGAATAGCATCCATAGTAATAACATTGAATGTGAATGGATTAAGCCCCCCAATCAAAAGAAACAGAATGGCCGAATGGATAAAATGCTATGATACATCAGGGCAGGGCAAGATGGCAGAATAGTGAGGTGTGTAATTTAGTTACACCACTAGGGCAGCTGGTAAATAGCCAGGAACTGCATGAAACAGAGTTTCCCGGGTCATCAGTGACCAGTCACACATCATACACACTAGTCTGCAACAGGTGGAATGGCTGAGATCACAATGAAACTTGTATGTATCCCCAGACAGGGGGCTGTTGCACCTTACCCTGGACATGGTGGGCTGTCTTGGATCTGGCTCCCTGAGGGAAAAAGAAACAGTCTTTGCTAGGAGCAAGATGGGGGGCTCAACCCAGCCTCAATTGCAGAATTAGTTAACAAATTAATTAAACTTTTCGAGTTGGGCAGGTTCAGGTTGCTGGAGAATGGCTGGGCTCTGGGAAAGGGGGCTGGGGCACATACAAGTGAGCACCAAATCAAGAAGCAATATTAATCTCAGATAAAATAGACTTTAAATACAAGAATGTTATAAGAGACAAAGAATGTCACTATATACTAATAAAAGGGACAATTCAACAAACAGCAATAATCATAAATGTCTATGCACCCAATCCAGGTGCCCCAAAATACATGAGACAAACATTGGCAAAACTGAAGAAAGAAATACATGTTTACACAATAACTGTGGGAGACTTCAATACATCACTGTCTCCTAGAGATAGATCAACAAGACAGAGGACCAATAAGGAAATTGAAAACCTAAAAATCTAATAAATGAATTTGACTTAACAGACATATGTAGAACGTTACATGCCAAATCACCAAGATACACATTCTTCTCTAGTGCTCAGGAACTTTCTCCAGAATAGACCATATGCTGGGCCATAAAACAAGCCTCAATAAATTTAAAAACATTGAAATTATTCAAAGAACATTCTTGATCACAATGGAACACAATTAAAAGTCAATAACCATCAGAGACTTAGAAAATTCCCAAATATCTGGAGGTTAAACAACACACTCCCAAACAATCAGTGGGTTAAACAAGAATTAGCAAGAGAAATTGCTAAATATATAGAGACAAATGAAAATGAGAACACACCATATCAAAACTTATGGGATGCATCAAAGGTGGTATTTAGGGGGAAATTTATAGCTCTAAATTCATGTATTAAAAGAGAAGGAGCTAAAATCAAAGAACTAATGGAACAACTGAAGAAGCTAGAAAATGAACAGCAAACTAATCCTAAACCAAGTAGAAGAAAATAAATAACAAGGGTTAAAGCAGATATAAATGACATAGAGAACAAAAAAACAATATAGAGAAAAAATAACACCAAAAGTTGGCACTTTGAGAGGATCAACAAGATTGACAATCCCCTGGCTAGACTGACAAAATCAAAAAGAGACTAGACCCCAAAAAAACAAAATAATAAATGAGAGAGGCAACATCACTGCTGATCCCAACGAAATTAGAAAAAATTATAAGGGGATATTATGAACAATTGTATGCCAACAAAGTAGGTAATGTAGAGGAAATGGACAATTTCCTGGAAACACATAACAACCTAGACTGACCAGAAAAGAAATAGAAGACCTCAACCATCCAATCACAAACAAAGAGATCCAATCAGTCATCAAAAAATTTCCCACAAATATATGCCCTGGGCCAGATGGCTTCACAGGGGAATTCTACCAAATTTTCCAAAAAGCACTGACAGCAATCTTACTTAAACTCTTTCAAAACATCAAAGAAAATGGAGCACTACTTAGCTCATTTTATGAAGCTAACATCACTGTAATACCAAAAGCAGGTAAAGATGCTGCAAGAAAGGAAAACTATAGTCCAATCTCCTTAATCAATATAGATGCAAAAATTCTCAAAATACTTGCAAATTGAATCCAAAGACACATTAAAAAAATCATACACCATGAACAAGTGGGGTTCATTCCAGGCATGCAGGGATGTTTCAACAGAAGAAAATCAATCAATGTAATACAACACATTAACAAATCAAAAGGGAAAAATCAAATGATCATCTCAATAGATGCTGAAAAAGCATTTGACAAAATCCAGCATGCTTTTTTGATAAAAACACTTTTTATCAAAAAAAACTTCGTCAATATGATAAAGGGCACATATGAAAAACCCACAACCAGCATAGTAATCAATGGGAAGAGACTGAAAGCCTTCCCTCTAAGATCAGGAATGAGAAAAGGATGCCCACTGTGCCAGATCAATGTACTATGTCCCCCAAAATGCCATTATCTCTGATGCAATCTTGTGTGGGCAGACATATTGGTGTTGATTAGATTTTGGAATCCTTTGGGTGTTTCCATGGAGATGTGATTCAGTCAACTGTGGACAAGGCCTTTGGTTGGATAGTTTCCATGGAGGTGTTGCCCCACCCATTCAGGGTGGGTCTGAATTAAATTACTGGAGCACTAAGTAAGCTCAGGCAGAGGGAGCAAGCTTGCTACAGTGAAGAGGGACACTTTAAAGAATGCAATGGAACTGAGAGAGGAGCTTCAGCTTACAGAGACATTTTGGAGATGGCCTTTGAAAGCAGACTTTTGCTCTGGAGAAGCTAAGAGAGGATAAATGCCCCAAGAGCAACTAAGAGTGACATTTTTGAGGAGCTGAAGCCTAGAGAGGAATGTCCTGGGAGAAAGCCATTTTGAACCCAGAACTCTGGAGCAGACGCCGGCCACATGCCTTCCCAGCTAACAAAGGTTTTCTGGATGCCATTGGCCATCCTCCAGTGAAGGTACCCAATTGTTGCTGGGTTAACTTGGATACTTTATAGCCTTAAGACTGTAACTGTGTAACCAAATAAATCCCCTTTTATAAAAGCCAATCCATTTCTGGTGTTTTGCATTCCAGCAGCATTAGCAAACTAGAACACCCACTGTTACCACTGTTATTCAACATTGTGCTAGAAGTGCTAGCCAGAGCAATCCAGCAAGACAAAGAAATAAAAGGCATCCAAACTGGAAAGGAAGAAGCAAAACTGTAATTATTTGCAGATGATATGATCTTATATTTAGAAAGCCCTGAGAAATTGATGACACAGATACTTGGGCTAATAAACAAATTTAGCAAAGTAGCAAGATACAAGATTAATGTACATAAGTCAGTAATGGTCCTATATACCAGAAATGGCCTAACTGAAGAGACACTCAAGAAAAAGATACCATTCTCAATAGCAACTTAAAAAATCAAGTACCTAGGAATAAACTTATCCAAGGATGTAAACGACCTATATATAGAAAACTACATAACTTTTCTAAAAGAAATAGAAGGGGACCAAAAAAGATGGAAAAATATTCCTTGTTCATGGATAGGAAGGCTAAATGTCATTAAGTGTCAATTCTACCCAAACTCATCTACAGATTCAATGGAATTCCTATCAAAGTTCCAACAACATACTTTGCAGACTTGGAAAAGCTAGCTATCAAATTTATTTGGAAGGGGAAGATGCCTCAAATTGCTAAAAGAATTCTAAAAAAGAAAAACGAAGCAGGAGGACTTATACTCCCTGACTTTGAAGTTTATTATAAGGCCATAGTAGCCAAACCAGCATGGTACTGGCACAAAGATAGACATATTGATCAATGGAAACAAATTGAGAATTCAGAGATAGACCCCCTGATCTATGGTTGACTAATCTTTGAAAAGGTCCCCAAAATCACTGAACCGGGATGTAACAGTCTATTCAACAAATGGGACTGGGAGAGTTGGATATCCATATCCAAAAGAGTAAAAAGGACCCCTACTTCACACCCTACATAAAAATTAACTCAAAATGGATTAAAAACCTCAATATAAGAGACAGTACCATAAAAATCCTAGAAGATAATGTAGGGAAACATCTTCAAGATCTGAAATTAGGAGGTCATTTCCAAGACCTCACTCCCAAAGCACAAGCAACAAAAGAAAAACTAGATTAATGGGAACTCTTCAAACTTAAAAGATTCTGTACTTCAAAGGAATTTGTCAAAAAGGTGAAGAGGTAGCCAACTCATGGGAAAAATTATTTGGAAACCATGTATCTGACAAAATGCTGATATCTTGCATATATAAAGAAACCCTACAACTCAACGACAATAGTACAGACAGCCCAATTATAAAATGGGCAAAAGATATGAAAAGACAGTTCTCTGAAGAGGAAATACAAATGGCCAAAAAACATGAAAAAATGTTCAGCTTCACTAGCTATTACACAGATGCAAATTAAGACCACAATGAGATACCATCTCACACCAATTAGACTGACTGCCCTTAAACAGGAAACTACATATGCTGAAGAGGATGTGGAGAAATTGGAACTCACTCATTGTTGGTGGGACAGTATAATGGTACAGCCAGTCTGGAAGACAGTCTGGCAGTTCCTTAGAAAACTTGATATCAAGTTACCCTTTGATCCAGCAATTTCATTTCTCAGTATATACCTGGAAGATCTGAAAGCAGTGAAAATAACAGATATCTGCACGCCAATGTTCATAGCAGCAATATTCACAATTGATAAGAGATGGAAACAACCCAAATGTCCTCCAACAGATGAGTGGATAAACAAAATGTGGTATATATGCATGATGGAATACTCCACGGCAGTAAGAAGGAACGATGTCGTGAAACATGACAACATGGATGAATCTTGAAGACATAATGCTAAGCGAAATAAGCCAGGCACAAAAAGAGAAATATTGTATGTTACCACTAATGTGAACACTGTGAAAAATGTAAAATAAATGGTTTATATTGTAGAGTGTAGGGGACCTAGCAATAGACAGCAAATAATGAAGGGGGAATGATAATCCAATAAGAATGGGTAAGTTATGGAGGGTAAACTTAATGTTATGGGAACGCTTAGTGACAACTATGGTTTATTAATTGGGGGGTATGGTAGGAACAACTTCACAGAAATGTAGTTATTTTAGGTTATTTGTTTTTCTTATTCCTTTGTTTGGTTATAGTCTGTTTATTTCTTTGTGTTACGGAAGGAATATGTTGGAAGCAATGTAGTCATTTTAGGTTATTGGTTTTTTCTTATTCCTTTGTTTCAGTTTTGTTTGAAATGTTTTTTTATTGTTCATTTTTTTTAATTTTTTGATAGAGTTAAGAATAAAACAGACAGAAGGTCATAAAATTTACAAATCTATGGACACTAAAAAAACACTCCTAGAAAACCAGTAGGTAAAGGAAGAAATTACAAGAGAAATTATTAAATCCCTTGAGGCAAATGACAATGAAAACATAGCATATAAAAACTTATGGGGAGGCGGGGCAAGATGGCAGACTGGTGAGCTGTATGTTTTAGTTACTCCTCCAGGAAAGCAGGTAGAAAGCCAGGAACTGCGTGGACTGGACACCACAGAGCAATCTAACTTTGGGCATACTTCATACAACACTCATGAAAACGTGGAACTGCTGAGATCAGCGAAATCTGTAAGTTTTTGTGGCCAGGGGACCCGCGCCCCTCCCTGCCAGGCTCAGTCCCGTGGGAGGAGGGGCTGTCAGCTCCGGGAAGGAGAAGGGAGAACTGCAGTGGCAGCCCTTATCGGAAACTCATTCTACTGATCCAAACTCCAACCATAGATAGACTGAGACCAGACACCAGAGAATCTGAGAGCAGCCAGCCCAGCAGAGAGGAGACAGGCATAGAAAAAAAACAACACGAAAAACTCCAAAATAAAAGCGGAGGATTTTTGGAGTTCTGGTGAACATAGAAAGGGGAAGGGCCCTGAGGCGCACATGCAAATCCCGAAGAAAAGCTGATCTCTCTGCCCTGTGGACCTTTCCTTAATGGCCCTGGTTGTTTGTCTATTAGCATTTCAATAACCCATTAGATCTCTGAGGAGGGCCCTTTTTTTTTTTTTTTAATCCTTTTTTCTTTTTCTAAAACAATTACTCTAAGAAGCCCAATACAGAAAGCTTCAAAGACTTGCAATTTGGGCAGGTCAAGTCAAGAGCAGAACTAGGAGAGCTCTGAGACAAAACGCAATAATCCAGTGCCTGAGAAAATTCACTAAACACCACAACTTCTCAAGAAAAGGGGGGTGTCCGCTCACAGCCATCATCCTGGTGGACAGGAAACACTCCTGCCCATCGCCAGCCCCATAGCCCAGAACTGCCCCAGACAACCCAGTGTGATGGAAGTGCTTCAAATAACAGGCACACACCACAAAACTGGGCGTGGACATTAGCCTTCCCTGCAACCTCAGCTGATTGTCCCAGAGTTGGGAAGGTAGAGCAGTGTGAATTAACAAAGCCCCATTCAGCCATCATTTGAGCAGACTGGGAGCCTCCCTACACAGCCCAGCAGCCCAGAACTGCCCTGGGGGGACGGCACTCACCTGTGACATAGCACAGTCATCCCTCAACAGAGGACCCGGGGTGCACAGCCTGGAAGAGGGGCCCACTTGCAAGTCTCAGGAGCCATATGCCAATACCAAGGACTTGTGGGTCAGTGGCAGAGACAAACTGTGGCAGGACTGAACTGAAGGATTAGACTATTGCAGCAGCTTTAAAACTCTAGGATCACCAGGGAGATTTGATTGTTAGAGCCACCCCCCCTCCCTGACTGCCCAGAAACACGCCCCATATACAGGGCAGGCAACACCAAATACACACGCAAGCTTGGTACACCAATTGGACCCCACAAGACTCACTCCCCCACTCACCAAAAAGGCTAAGCAGGGGAGAACTGGCTTGTGGAGAACAGGTGGCTCGTGGACGCCACCTGCTGGTTAGTTAGAGAAAGTGTACTCCACGAAGCTGTAGATCTGATAAATTAGAGATAAGGACTTCAATTGGTCTACAAATCCTAAAAGAACCCTATCAAGTACAGCAAATGCCAAGAGGCCAAAAACGACAGAAAATTATAAAGCATATGAAAAAACCAGACGATATGGATAACCCAAGCCCAAGCACCCAAATCAAAATCTCAGAAGAGACACAGCACCTAGAGCAGCTACTCAAAGAACTAAAGATGAACAATGAGACCATAGTACGGGAGATAAAGGAAATCAAGAAGACCCTAGAAGAGCATAAAGAAGACATTGCAAGACAAAATAAAAAAAATGGATGATCTTATGGAAATTAAAGAAACTGTTGACCAAATTAAAAAGATTCTGGACACTCATAGTACAAGACTAGAGGAAGTTGAACAACAAATCAGTGACCTGGAAGATGACAGAATGGAAAATGAAAGCATAAAAGAAAGAATGGGGAAAAAATTGAAAAAATCGAAATGGACCTCATGGATATGATAGATAATACGAAACGTCCAAATATAAGACTCATTGGTGTCCCAGAAGGGGAAGAAAAGGGTAAAGGTCTAGGAAGAGTATTCAAAGAAATTGTTGGGGAAAACTTCCCAAATCTTCTAAACAACGTAAATACACAAATCATAAATGCTCAGCGAACCCCAAATAGAAAAAATCCAAATAAACCCACTCCGAGACATATACCGATCACACTGTCAAACACAGAAGAGAAGGAGCAAGTTCAGAAAGCAGCAAGAGAAAAGCAATTCACCACATACAAAGGAAACAGCATAAGACTAAGTAGTGACTACTCAGCAGCCACCATGGAGGCGAGAAGGCAGTGGCATGATATATTTAGAATTCTGAGTGAGAAAAATTTCCAGCCAAGAATACTTTATCCAGCAAAGCTCTCCTTCAAATTTGAGGGAGAGCTTAAATTTTTCACAGACAAACAAATGCTGAGAGAATTTGCTAACAAGAGACCTGCCCTACTGGAGATACTAAAGGGAGCCCTACAGACAGAGAAACAAAGAAAGAACAGAGAGACTTCGAGAAAGGTTCAGTACTAAAGAGATTCAGTATGGGTACAATAAAGGATATTAATAGACAGAGGGGAAAAATATGACAAACATAAACCAAAGGATAAGATGGCTGATTCAAGAAATGCCTTCACGGTTATAACGTTGAATGTAAATGGATTAAACTCCCGAATTAAAAGATATAGATTCGCAGAATGGATCAAAAAAAATGAACCATCAATATGTTGCATACAAGAGACTCATCTTAGACACAGGGACACAAAGAAACTGAAAGTGAAAGGATGGAAAAAAATATTTCATGCAAGCTACAGCCAAAAGAAAGCAGGTGTAGCAATATTAATCTCAGATAAAATAGACTTCAAATGCAGGGATGTTTTGAGGGACAAAGAAGGCCACTACGTACTAATAAAAGGGGCAATTCAGCAAGAAGAAATAACAATCGTAAATGTCTATGCGCCCAATCAAGGTGCCACAAAATACATGAGAGAAACACTGGCAAAACTAAAGGAAGCAATTGATGTTTCCACAATAATTGTGGGAGACTTCAACACATCACTCTCTCCTATAGATAGATCAACCACACAGAAGACCAATAAGGAAATTGAAAACCTAAACAATCTGATAAATGAATTAGATTTAACAGACATATACAAGACATTACATCCCAAATCACCAGGATACACATACTTTTGTAGTGCTCATGGAACTTTCTCCAGAATAGATCATATGCTGGGACATAAAGCAAGCCTCAATAAATTTAAAAAGATTGAAATTATTCAAAGCACATTCTCTGACCACAATGGAATACAATTAGAAGTCAATAACCATCAGAGACTTAGAAAATTCACAAATACCTGGAGGTTAAACAACACACTCCTAAACAATCAGTGGGTTAAAGAAGAAATAGCAAGAGAAATTGCTAAATATATAGAGACGAATGAAAATGAGAACACAACATACCAAAACCTATGGGATGCAGCAAAAGCAGTGCTAAGGGGGAAATTTATAGCACTAAATGCATATATTAAAAAGGAAGAAAGAGCCAAAATCAAAGAACTAATCGATCAACTGAAGAAGCTAGAAAATGAACAGCAAACCAATCCTAAACCAAGTAGAAGAAAAGAAATAACAAGGATTAAAGCAGAAATAAATGACATAGAGAAAAAAAAAATAGAGAGGATAAATATCACCAAAAGTTGGTTCTTTGAGAAGATCAACAAGATTGACAAGCCCCTAGCTAGACTGACAAAATCAAAAAGAGAGAAGACCCATATAAACAAAATAATGAATGAAAAAGGTGACATAACTGCAGATCCTGAAGAAATTAAAAAAATTATAAGAGGATACTATGAACAACTGTATGGCAACAAACTGGATAAGGTAGAGGAAATGGACAATTTCCTGGAAACATATGAACAACCTAGACTGACCAGAGAAGAAATAGAAGACCTCAACCAACCCATCACAAGCAAAGAGATCCAATCAGTCATCAAAAATCTTCCCACAAATAAATGCCCAGGGCCAGATGGCTTCACACAGGAATTCTACCAAACTTTCCAGAAAGAACTGACACCAATCTTACTCAAACTCTTTCAAAACATTGAAGAAAATGGAACACTACCTAACTCATT
This sequence comes from Choloepus didactylus, assembly GCF_015220235.1. Taxonomy (NCBI): domain Eukaryota; kingdom Metazoa; phylum Chordata; class Mammalia; order Pilosa; family Megalonychidae; genus Choloepus; species Choloepus didactylus. The sequence goes on from NC_051334.1 coordinate 173,601,254, forward strand.
TTATGAAGCTAACATCAATCTAATACCAAAACCAGGCAAAGATGCTACAAAAAAGGAAAACTACCGGCCAATCTCCCTAATGAATATAGATGCAAAAATCCTCAACAAAATACTTGCAAATCGAATCCAAAGACACATTAAAAAAATCATACACCATGACCAAGTGGGGTTTATTCCAGGCATGCAAGGATGGTTCAACATAAGAAAATCAATCAATGTATTACAACACATTAACAAGTCAAAAGGGAAAAATCAATTGATCATCTCAATAGATGCTGAAAAAGCATTTCACAAAATCCAACATCCCTTTTTGATAAAAACACTTCAAAAGGTAGGAATTGAAGGAAACTTCCTCAACATGATAAAGAGCATATATGAAAAGCCCACAGCCAGCATAGTACTCAATGGTGAGAGACTGAAAGCCTTCCCTCTAAGATCAGGAACAAGACAAGGATGCCCGCTGTCACCACTGTTATTCAACATTGTGCTGGAAGTGCTAGCCAGGGCAATCCGGCAAGACAAAGAAATAAAAGGCATCCAAATTGGAAAAGAAGAAGTAAAACTGTCATTGTTTGAAGATGATATGATCTTATATCTAGAAAACCCTGAGAAATCGACGATACAGCTACTAGAGCTAATAAACAAATTTTGCAAAGTAGCGGGATACAAGGTTAATGCACATAAGTCAGTAATGTTTCTATATGCTAGAAATGAACAAACTGAATAGACACTCAAGAAAAAGATACCATTTTCAATAGCACCTAAAAAAATCAAGTACCTAGGAATAAACTTAACCAAAGATGTAAAAGACCTATACAAAGAAAACTACATAACTCTACTAAAAGAAATAGAAGGGGACCTTAAAAGATGGAAAAATATTCCATGTTCATGGATAGGAAGACTAAATGTCATTAAGATGTCAATTCTACCCAAACTCATCTACAGATTCAATGCAATCCCAATCAAAATTCCAACAACCTACTTTGCAGACTTGGAAAAGCTAGTTATCAAATTTATTTGGAAAGGGAAGATGCCTCGAATTGCTAAAGACACTCTAAAAAAGAAAAACGAAGTGGGAGGACTTACACTCCCTGACTTTGAAGCTTATTATAAAGCCACAGTTGCTAAAACAGCATGGTACTGGCACAAAGATAGACATATAGATCAATGGAATCGAATTGAGAATTCGGAGATAGACCCTCAGATCTATGGCCGACTGATCTTTGATAAGGCCCCCAAACTCACTGAACTGAGTCATAATGGTCTTTTCAACAAATGGGGCTGGGAGAGTTGGATATCCATGTCCAAAAGAATGAAAGAGGACCCCTACCTCACCCCCTACACAAAAATTAACTCAAAATGGACCAAAGATCTCAATATAAAAGAAAGTACCATAAAACTCCTAGAAGATAATGTAGGAAAACATCTTCAAGACCTTGTATTAGGCGGCCACTTCCTAGACTTTACACCCAAAGCACAAGCAACAAAAGATAAAATAGATAAATGGGAGCTCCTCAAGCTGAGAAGTTTCTGCACCTCAAAGGAATTTCTCAAAAAGGTAAAGAGGCAGCCAACTCAATGGGAAAAAATTTTTGGAAACCATGTATCTGACAAAAGACTGATATCTTGCATATATAAAGAAATCCTACAACTCAACGACAATAGTACAGTCGGCCCAATTATAAAATGGGCAAAAGATATGAAAAGACAGTTCTCTGAAGAGGAAATACAAATGGCCAAGAAACACATGAAAAAATGTTCAGCTTCACTAGCTATTAGAGAGATGCAAATTAAGACCACAATGAGATACCATCTAACACCGGTTAGAATGGCTGCCATTAAACAAACAGGAAACTACAAATGCTAGAGGGGATGTGGAGAAATTGGAACTCTTATTCACTGTTGGTGGGACTGTATAATGGTTCAGCCACTCTGGAAGTCAGTCTGGCAGTTCCTTAGAAAACTAGATACAGAGTTGCCATTCGATCCAACGATTGCACTTCTCGGTATATACCCAGAAGATCGGAAAGCAGTGACACGAACAGATATCTGCACGCCAATGTTCATAGCAGCATTATTCACAATTGCCAAGAGATGGAAACAACCCAAATGTCCTTCAACAGATGAGTGGATAAATAAAATGTGGTATATACACACGATGGAATACTACGCGGCAGTAAGAAGGAACGATCTCGTGAAACACATGACAACATGGATGAACCTTGAAGACATAATGCTGAGCGAAATAAGCCAGGCACAAAAAGAGAAATATTATATGCTACCACTAATGTGAACTTTGAAAAATGTAAAACAAATGGCTTATAATGTAGAATGTAGGGGAACTAGCAATAGAGAGCAATTAAGGAAGGGGGAAGAATAATCCAAGAACAGATAAGCTATTTGACGTTCTGGGGATGCCCAGGAATGACTATGGTCTGTTAATTTCTGATGGATATAGTAGGAGCAAGTTCACAGAAATGTTGCTATATTAGGTAACTTTCTTGGGGTAAAGTAGGAACATGTTGGAAGTTAAGCAGTTATCTTAGGTTAGTTGTCTTTTTCTTACTCCCTTGTTATGGTCTCTTTGAAATGTTCTTTTATTGTATGTTTGTTTTCTTTTTAACTTTTTTTTCATACAGTTGATTTAAAAAAGAAGGGAAAGTTAAAAAAAAAAAAAAGAAAAACAAGGAAAAAAAAAAGATGTAGTGCCCCCTTGAGGAGCCTGTGGAGAATGCAGGGGTATTCGCCTACCCCACCTCCATGGTTTCTAACATGACCACAGACATAGGGGACTGGTGGTTTGATGGGTTGAGCCCTCTACCACAGGTTTTACCCTTGGGAAGACGGTTGCTGCAAAGGAGAGGCTAGGCCTCCCTATGGTTGTGCCTAAGAGCCTCCTCCCGAATGCCTCTTTGTTGCTCAGATGTGGCCCTGTCTCTCTAGCTAAGCCAACTTGAAAGGTGAAATCACTGCCCTCCCCCCTACGTGGGATCAGACACCCAGGGGAGTGAATCTCCCTGGCAACGTGGAATATGACTCCCGGGGAGGAATGTAGACCTGGCATCGTGGGACGGAGAACATCTTCTTGACCAAAAGGGGGATGTGAAAGGAAATGAAATAAGCTTCAGTGGCAGAGAGATTCCAAAAGGAGCTGAGAGGTCACTCTGGTGGGCACTCTTATGCACACTTTAGACAACCCTTTTTAGGTTCTAAAGAATTGGGGTAGCTGGTGGTGGATACCTGAAACTATCAAACTACAACCCAGAACCCATGAGTCTCGAAGACAGTTGTATAAAAATGTAGCTTATGAGGGGTGACAATGGGATTGGGAAAGCCATAAGGACCACACTCCACTTTGTCTTGTTTATGGATGGATGAGTAGAAAAATAGGGGAAGGAAACAAACAGACAAAGGTACCCGGTGTTCTTTTTTATTTCACTTGCTCTTTTTCACTCTGATTATTATTCTTGTTATTTTTGTGTGTGTGCTAATGAAGGTGTCAGGGATTGATTTGGGTGATGAATGTACCACTATGTAATGGTACTGTAAACAATCGAAAGTACGATTTGTTTTGTATGACTGCGTGGTATGTGAATATATCTCAATAAAATGAAGATTAAAAAAAAAAAAAACTTATTGGATGCAGTAAAGGCAGTGTTGAGAGGGAAATTTATTGCCCTAAACACCTATATTAAAAGAGAAGAGAGAGCAAAAATTGAGGGATTAACTATTCACCTGAAGGAACTAGAGAAAAAACAGTAAACTAACCCCAAAGCAAACAGAAGGAAAGAAATAACAAAGATTACAGCAGAAATAAATGAAATTCAGAAGAGGAAAACAATAGAGAGAATCAACAAAACCAGAAGTTGGTTCTCAGAGAAAATCAAAAAAATTTATGGACACCTAGCTAGTCTAACAAAGAGAGAGAGTGGGGGAAGGAGGGGGAGGGGGAGAGAGAGAGAGAGAGAGAGAGAGAGAGAGAGAGAGAGAGAGAGAGAGAGAGAATGCAAATAAATACAATCAGAAATGGGAAAGGAGACATAATTACTGACCCTGTAGAAATAAAGGAGATAATGAGAAGATACCACAAGCAACTATATGCAAATAAACTAGACAACTCAGATGAAATGGACAACTTTCTAGAAAAGCATAAACCAACAACATTGACTCAAGAAGAAATAGACGACTTCAACAAACCAATCACAAGCAAAGATATTGATTCAGTCATCAAAAAGTTCCAAAAAAAGAAAAGCCCAGGACCAGATGGCTTCAAATGTGAATTCTGCATGCATTCAAGAAAGAATTAGTACCAATCCTGCTCAAACTCTTCAGAAAAATTGAAGAGGAGGGAAAGCTACCTCACTCATTCTATGAAGCCAACATCACCTAATACCAAACTCAGATAAAGATACTACAAAAAAATAAAACTATAGACCAATCTCTTTAAGGAATGTAGATGCAAAAATCCAAAACAAAGTATAGCAAATTGAATCCTGCAGCACATTAAAAGTATTATACACCATGACCCAATGGGATTTATTCCAGGTATGCAAGGTGTATCAATTAATGTAATACACCACATCAATAAATCAAAGCAGAAGAATCACATGATCATTTAGATAGATGCAGAAAAGGCATTTGACAAAATTCAATGTCCTTTCTCAATGAAAACACTTCAAAGGATAGGAATACATGGGGACTTTCTCCATATGATTAAGGCAATATATGAAAAACCCACAGTTAACATACACAATGGGGAAAGATTGAAAACTTTCCCTCTAAGATCAGGAACAAGACAGGGATGCCCACTGTCACCATTGTTATTCAATATTGTGCTGGAAGTTCTAGCTAGAGCATTTAGGCAAAAAAAAAAAAAAAAAAAAAAAAAAAAAGAAATAAAAGGCACACAAATTGGAGAGGAAGAAGTAAAACTTCCACTGTTTGCAGATGACATGACTCTAGATGTAGAATATCCAGAAAAGTTTACAACAAAGCTACTAGAACTAATCAATGAATACAGGAAAGTGGCAGGCTACAAGATCAACACACAAAATTATACAGGGTTCCTACACTCAAATAATGTGCAACAAGAGGAAGAAATCTAGAAAAAAATTCCATTTACAATAGCATCCAGAAGAATCAAGTATTTAGGAATAAACTTAAGAAAGGCAACAAAAGATCTATATAGAGAAAACTATAAGAAACTGCTAAAACAAATCAAACAGGACCTAAAAAATGGAAGAACATATCATGTTCATGGATTGGAAGAGTAAATATAGTTAAGATGTCAGTTCTACCTAAACTGATTTATAGATTCAGTGCAATACCAATTAAAATCCCAACAACTTACTTTTCAGAAATAGAAAAAACAGTAAGGATAGATACACCTACCAATGGAATTGAACTGAATGTTCAGAAATAGACCCTTGCTTCTTATGGACAATTGATCTTTGATAAGGCAGTCAAGCCAAAGCAACTGGGAAAGGGCAGCCTCTTCAATAAATGGTGTTTGGAGAACTGGATATCCATTTCCAAAAGAATGGAAGAGGACTCCTCTCTGCCTCCTTATACAAAAATTAACTAAAAATGGATCAAAGACCTAAACATTAGTGCTAAGAACATAAGAGTCTTAGAAGAAAATGTATGGCAATATCTTAAAGATCTTGTGTTAGGATGTGGTTTCCTAGACCTTACACCCAAAGCACAAGCAACCAAAGAAGAAATAGATAAATGGGATCTCCTCAAAATTAAAAACTTTTGTACATCAAAGGACTTTGTCAGAAAAGTAAAAAGGCAGCCTATGCAATGGGAGACAATATTTGGAAACCACAGTTCAATAACCTGAATATATAAAGAGATCCTACAACTCAACAACAGAAAGACAAACAACCCAATTTTAAAATGGGCAAAAGACATGGACAGACACTTTTCTGAAAGGAAATACAAATGGCTCAAAAACATATGAAAAAATGCTCAACTTCACTGGTTATTAGGGAAATGCAAATCAAAACCAAAATGAGGTATCGTCTCACACCTACCAGAATGGCCACTGTCAAAAAAAACAGAAAATTACAAGTGCTGGAGAGATGTGGAGAAAGAGGCACACTTATTCACTGTTGGTGGGAATGTAGAATGGTGCAACCACTCTGGAAGACAGTGTGACAGTTCCTCGAGAAGCTAAGTATAGATTTGCTATATGACCCAGCTATTCCATTACAAGGTATATACTCAGAAGAACTGAAAGTTAAGACATGAATGGACATTTGTAAACCAATGTTTATCATGGCATTATTCACAATAGCCAAGAGATGGAAACAGCCCAAATGTCCATCAATGGATGAGTAGATAAACTGTGGTACATACACACGATGGAATCAGCTGTATGACAGAACAAAGACATGGAACATATAATAATGTGGACAAACCTTGAGGATGTTATATTGAGTGAAGTTAGCAAGAAACAAAAGGACAAATACTGTATGGTCTCATTAATATGAAGTAACATTAATGAGCAAAATTTGAGAGTTAAAAGCTGATAACACAGGTTATCAGGAGATAGAAAGAGGGTTGAGATCAAGCATTTGATGCTGAAGGACCACAGAATGTTCAGCAGGATTGATTGTATAGATCCAGAAATAGATAGCATAATACTGTGTGACGGTAGCACAATATTGTAAGTACACCAAACAAAGATGTCTGTGAGTAAAGCTGAAAGAGGTGGGATAGGGGAATGTAAGACACCAGAGGTAAAGACAGACAATTGTTCTGGTTTCCTAATGCTGCCATAATGCAAAATACCAGGAATAAATTGGCTTTTATAAAGGGGGTTTATTTGGTTACAAAATTATGTTTTAAGGCCATAAAGTGTCCAAGGAAAGGCATCAACAATAGGGTACTTTCACTGAAGGAAGGCCAATAGCATTAAGAAAACCTCTGTTAGCTGGGAAGGTATGTGGCTGGCATCTGCTGATCCCGGATTGTGCTCCAGCTTCTCTCTCAACTCCTGCACACTCTTCAAAATGTTGCTCTTGTGGCATTTTGTCTTCTCCTAGCTTCTCTGGGGCAAAATTCTGCTTTCAAAATGTATTCAAAATGTCTCTCTAAGTTGCAGCTCCAAAATGTCACCTCTAGCTACTCTCCAAAAAGTCACTCTTAGCTGCTCTAAGTCTCTTCTATTTGTCAGCTCTTTTATATGGCTCCAGTGATTTAATTAAGTCTCACCCTGAATGGGTGAGGTAACACCTTCATGGAAGCTATCCAATCAAAGGTCCTGCCCACAGATGATTGAGTTTTATCTCCATGGAAACACTCAATCAATAGGTTCCAATCTAATCAACAGTAATACATCTGCCCCCACAAGATTGCTTCAAAGAATATGCCTTTTTCTAGGGGACAAAATATACAAACTGGAACAATGATTAAGACTGGAACTGTATAACTTGTACAGTGAGTTTATACAAACACCATAATTACATGGAACTTTTAATAAGAAGTGAGATCTGGTAGGTTTGTACACATTAGTGTGAAATAGCAATACATCCCAAAGTAATTTGGGCAGAGAATAAAAATGTATATGCAGGGCCACCCTAAGGAGCTGGGGGGAAATGCAGAAATCTTGGATTTCCCCACCTGGGTTGCTGCTGATGTTCTCACAAACATTGAGGACTGATGGTTTGGTATGCTGAGCCCTCTACCTTGGGGCTTGCCCTTGTGAAACTTGTTACTGTAAAGGAGAGGCTAAGCCTACTTATAATTGTGCCTAAGAGTCTCCCCAGAGTACCTCTTTGTCACTCAGATGTTGCACTCCCTCTCTAGCTAAGCCAACTTGGAAGGTGAACTCACTGCCCTCCCCCTTACATGGAACCTGACTCCCAGGGCTGTAAATCTCCCTGGCAATGCAGGATATGACTCCCAGGGATGAGCCTGGACCTGGCATCATGGGACTGAGAACATCTTTTTGACCAAAAGGGGGAAGAAAAAAGAAACAAAATAAAGTTTGACTGGCTGAGAGATTTCAAATGGAGTTGAGAGGTCACTCTGGTGGGCATTCTTATGCACTATATAGGTATCCCTATTTAGGTTTTAGTGTATTGGAATAGCTAGAAGTAAATACCTGAAACTATCAAACTGCAACCCAGTAGCCTTGATTCTTGAGGATGATTGTATAACTATGTAGCTTACATGGGGTAACAGTGTGATTGTGAAAACCTTGTGGATCTCACTCACTTTATCCAGTGTATGGATGGATGAGTAGAAAAATGGGGACACAAAGTAAATGAAAAATAGGTTGGGTTGGGGGGGAGAATTTGGGTGTTCTTTTTTACTTTTATTTTTTATTCTTATTTTTATTCTTTCTGTTGTAAGGAAAATGTTCAAAAACAGATTGTGTTGATGAAGGGACAACTATATGGTGGTATTCTGAACAGTTGATTGTACATCATGGAAAACTGTATGTTATGTGAATATGTCTCAATAAAACTGAATTTTTAAAAGTATGATATATCAATATGCTGTTTACAAGAGACTCATCTTAGACCCAGCAACACAAAAATATTGAAAGCAAAATGATGGAAAAATGTATTCCATGCAAGCTGCAGACAAAAGAAAGCAATGTTAGCAATACTGATATCAGACAAAATAGACCTTAAATGCAAAGAGACACAGAAGGACACTATTTATTAATAAAAGGGGCAATTCACCAAGAAGAAATAATCATAAATGTTTATACACCCAGTCAAGGTGCTCCAACGTACATGAGACAACATTGGCAAAACTGAAGGGAGCAATAGATGTTTCTACAATAATAGCCAGAGACTTCAATTCACCACTCTCTTCTATAGATAGAACAACCAGACAGAGTATCAATAAGGAAATTGAGAACCTAAACAATGTGATAAATGAACCAGACTTAACAGAAATATATAGTGTTACATCCCAAATTATCGGGATGTACATTCTTCTCTAGCACTCATGAAATGTTCTCCAGAACAGATCATATGCTGGGGCACAGAATAAGCCTCAATAAATTTAAAAATATTGAAATTAGTCAAAGCACATCCTCTGATCATAATGGAAAGCATCTAGAAATCAATAACCACCAAAGATCCAGAACATTCACAAATATGTGGAGGTTAAAAAACACACTCCTAACAATCAGTGGGTCAAAGAAGTAATTGCAATAGTAATCAGTAAATATCTAGAGAGGAATGAGATCAAGAACACAACATATCAAAACCTATGGGATGTGGTGAAGGTGGTGCTGAGGAGGAAATTTTAAGCTCTAAATGCACACAGTAAAAAGGAATAAAGAGATGAAATCAAAGACCTAAGTGAACAATTAAAGGAACTAGAGAATGACCAGCAAACTAACCATAAAGCAAGTAGAAGAAAAGAAATAACAAGGATTAAATCAGAAATAAATGACATGGAGATCAAAAAAACAATAGAATAAATAAAACCAAAAGTTGATTCCTTGAGGAGGGCAACAAGATTGAAAAGCTAAGACAAGTCAAGCTAAGAGCTAGACTGACTGTATTAGTTAGGGTTCTCTAGGGAAACAGAATCAACAAGAGATATCTAAAAATATAAGATTTATAAAAGTGTCTCATGCAACTGTGGGTATGCATGAGTCCAAATTCCATAGGGCAGGCACAGACTGGCAACTCCAATGAAGATGTTTGATGAACTCCTCAGGCAGCAAGCTGGCAATGCCGATGAATGTGTTCGATGAACTCCTCAGGCAATAAACTGGCAACTTTGATGAACTCCTCAGGAAACCCTTTGCTGGTCAGCCGAAGAAGAAGGTGGTCTCCCCAGTGTGTGAATATGTTGGATCACTCACCCCAGCATTTGGAGAGAAAAAGGCTGCTGCAAAGGCCCTTGGAAAGGGTTAGACTCCCATTCTCTCAAGCCCCAACGATAAAACATCATTGTATAAATGACTCTCAGACTTTGAAATCTAGTGAAGTTTGCCATACAGGTTTTAGGAACTGTTTTGGTCCCTTAAACCCTGTTTTCCTTTCTGCATCTCCTTATGGCAATGGGAATGGGAATGTTTATCCTATGATATCCTTTGTATATTGGAAGCAGATAACTTATTCTAAGTTTCACAGGTCCACAGCCAGAAGGGAATTTTGCTTTAGGACAGACCATGCCTGTAAACTGATTTTGATGGGATCTTATACTCAACTATTGTTACTGAAATGATTTAAGTTTTTGTGATATTGTGATGGGATGAATGTATTTTGTATATGGAAAGATTATGTCATTTTGGGTTCCAGGAGGTGGAATGTGCCAGTTTGGATGTATTATGTCCCTCAAAATGCCATTATCTTTGATGCAATTTTGTGGGGGCAAACGTATTAGTGTTCATTAGGTTGTAATCTTTGATTCTTTCCATGGAAATGTGGCTCAATCAACTGTGGGTGAGACTTTTGATTGGATAATTTCCATGGAGGCATTACCCCACCCATTCAGGGTGGATCTGAATCACATCACTGGATCCATATAAAACAGCTGACAAACAGAAGGAACTCAGAGCAGCTGCAGCTAAGAGAGGATAAAATGTCCCAAGAGCAACATTTTGGAGAATGCAACCTGGGAGCAAGCAGATGTCAGCCACGTGCCTTCTGAGCTAACAGAAGTTTTCCAGATGCCAATGGCCATCCTTCAGTGGAGGTACCCTATAGTTGATGTCTTACCTTGGACACTTTATGACCTTAAGACTGTAACTTTGTAACCAAATAAACTCCCTTTATAAAAGTCAATCCGTGTCTGGTATTTTGCAAAATGGCAGCATTAGCAAACTGGGACACTGACAAAGTTAAAAAGAGAGAAGACCCCAAAAAACAAAATCAGAAATGAGAAGGAGGACATTACTGTGGATCCCAAAGAAATTTAAGAAATCATAAGGGGATACTATGAACAACTGTGTACCAACAAACTAGACAATTTAGGGAAATGGATAAATTCCTGAAAACACATGAACAGCATAGACTGACCTTAGAATAAATAGAAGACCTCAATAAACCAATCACAAGTGAAAAGATTCAGTCAGTCATCAAAAAGCTTCCTGCCAATAAAAGCCAAGGGTCAGACAGCTTCACATAGGAATTTTACCAAACTTTTCAAAAAGACTTGATACCATTCCTGCTCAACCTCTTTCAAAAATTTGAAGAAAAAGGAACACTACCTAAGTCATTTTATGAAGCTTCTATCACTGTAATACCAAAACCAAAAAAAAAAAAAAAGATACTACAAGAAAGAAAAACAACAGGCCAATCTACCTAATGAATATAGATGCAAAAATTCTCAAAAAAATACATGCAAATTGAATCCAAAGACACATTAAAAGAATCATACACCATGACCAAGGGGGGTCAATTCCAGGCATGCAAGGGTGGCTCAACATAAGAAAATCAACCAATGTAATATAACACATTAACAAATCAAAAGGGAAAAATCAAATGATCATCTCAATAGATGCTGAAAAAGCATTTGAAAAAATTCAGCATCTTTTTTTTATAAAATCACTTCAAAAGGTATGAATTGAAGAAAACTTCCTCAGTATGATAAAGGGCATATATGAAAAACCCACAGCCAGCACAGTACTCAACAGTGAGAGACTGAAAGCCTTCCCCCTAAGATTGGGAACAAGGCAAGGATGCCCACTGTCACCTCTATTATTCAACATTGTGCTAGAAGTTCTAGCCAGAGCAATAGCAAGACCAAAAAAAGGTATTCAAATTCCAGAGGAAGAAGTAAAACTGTCATTATTTGCAGACGATATGATTGTATATTTGAAAAATCCTGAAAAACTGATGACAAAGCTACTTGAGCTAATAAAGAAATTCATCAAAGTGGTGGGATACAAGACTAATGTGTAAAAGTCAACAATGTTCCTATACACCAGAAATGACCTAACTGAAGAAATACTCAATAAAAAATTCCATTTACAATAGCAACTAAAAAAATCAAGTACCTAGGAATAAACTTGACCAAGGATGTAAAAGACTTCCACACAGAAAATTACAAAACTTAACTAAAAGAAATCAAAGAGGACCTAAATAGGTGGAAAGGTATTTCATGTTCATGGATAGGAAGGCTAAATGTCACTAAGATGTCAATTCTACCTAAACTGAGCTACAGATTCAACACAATTCCAATCAAAATTCCAACAAACTAGTTTGCAGACTTGGAAAAGCTAGTTATCAAATTTATTTGGATGGGAAAGGGACCTCTAATTGTGAAAAAATTCTACAAAGGAAGAACAAAGTGAGGGAACCTACAATTCCTGACTTTAAAGCCTACTATAAAGCCACAGTGGTCAAAACAGCATGGTACTGGCACAAAGATAGACATATTGATCAATGGAATCAAATTGAGAGTTTGGAAATAGACCCCCAGATCTACAGTTTACAGATTTTTGATATGACTCCCAAAACCACTGAACTAGGACAGAACAGTCTGTTCAAGAAACGGGGATGGGAGAACTGGATATCCATATCCAAAAGAATGAAAGAGGACCCCTACGTCACACCATATACAAAAATTAACTCAAAGTGGATCAAAGACCTCAATACAAAAGACAGTACCATAAAACACCTAGAAGATAATGTAGGGAAACATCTTTAAGATCTAGTATTAGGAGGTAGCTTCTTAGATCTTACACCCAAAGCACAATCAATGAAAGAAAAAATAGATAAATGGGAACTCCTCAAAATTGAAAGCTTCTGTGCCTCAAAGGACTTTGTCAAAAAGGTGAAGAGGCAGCCAACTCAATGGGAAAAAATATTTGGAAACCATGTATCTGACAAAAGACTGATATCTTATATACGTAAAGAAATCCTACAACTCAAGGACAATAGTACAAACAGCCCAATTAAATGGGCAAAAGGTATGAAAAGACATTTTTCCAAAGCAGAAATACAGATGGCTAAAAAACACATGAAAAATACATTTGTCTTCACTATCTATTAGGGAAATACAAATCAAACCACAATGAGATATCATCTCACACCAATAAGAATGGCTGCCATTAAACAAATAGGAAACTGCAAATGCTGGAGAGGATGTGGAGAAATTGGAACTCTTATTCATTGCTGGTGGGAATGTATAATGGTACAGCCACTGTGGAAATCAGTTTGGTGGTTCCTTAGAAAAGTAGATTTTGAGTTACCCTACAATCTGGCAATTTCACTTCTCAGTATATACCCAGAAGATCTGAAAGCAATGACAGACATTTGCACACCAATGTTCATAGTGGCATTGTTCATAATTGCCAAGAGGTGGAAACAACCTATGTCCTTCAACAGATGAGTGGATAAACAAAATGTGGTAAATGAATACAATGGAATACTATGCAGCAGTAAGCAGGAATAAGGTCCTGAAATCTATGAAAACATGGATGAACCTTGAAGACATAATGCTGAGAGAAATGTCAGACACAAAAGAAGAGATATTGTATTTTATCACTAATATGAACTCCTTGAACAATGAAAAAATAGTGTCTTATAATGCAGAATATAGGGGAAATAGACATAGTCAGAAGCTTGTGAAGGGGAAATGATTACCTAATATGTACAGATATGTTAATGAGGGTGAACTTAAACATATGGTAATATACAGATGCGATGATAGTTCATTAGTGGGATTATAAATATCAGTGATTCATTGAAGGGAAACATAATTGAAAGGGTTTGTTTAAAGGTTGTATTCTACAAGTGCTTGCATGATCTACTTCTAAGATATGACACTGGTACAAAGAGTTAACAGAATGGTATATGGGAAAAGCTACATATTGCATATTATAGACTATATTTAATGGGAATACTTTACCAGTACCACACTAATACTAGGGATAAATAACTAGGGACTGCTTAGTGCTTTGGGGTGTTTTGGGTTATGAAAATTATTTAAAATGTGAGAGTGATGATGGTACAACTAAGTGACGATAATATGAGACACTGATTATCTTGGACAGAACATATGCTATGAGAAGTTAGGAACCCCTACTTAATAAGCCAAGCCCTCAAACTTGAGGCTTTCTCTAGTGAAACTTATGGCTATAAAGGGGAGGTTAAGCCTACCTATCATTTTGCCTAGGAGAAACCTCCAGAGAACCTCTTTTGTTGCTTAGATGTAGCCTTTCTGTCTCTAAGCCCAACTCTGCAAGTAAATTCATTACCGTCCCCCCTAAATGGAACATGACTCCTAGGGGAGTGAATCTCCCTGGCAACATGGGACATGACTCCCAGGAATGAGTCTGACCTTGACATTGAAGGATTGAGAATGCATTTTTGACCAAAAGGGGGAAAAGAAAGATAACAAAGTTTCAGTGGCTAAGCGATTTCAAATAGAGCTGAGAATCTATCCTGAAGGTTAGTCTCATGCAAGCTCCAGCTAGATATTCCAAATTCCCAAAGTATGCCAAACCCTAACCAACAGTAGTCCCCAAAATACTAACGAATACCTAAGTCCATATCTGAGACTCTATAAAACTTTCACTCACTAAGTTTACTTTTCAGAAACTTAAATCCTCCAGAGTGTTCCTACACCAGATAAGTTCCAAAACCCAGAGGCAACAGCCTCTCCAAGAACATCAACCTGGGGCATCCCCCTTCCCCACAATGTTTACACCCCTTTTCAATATGAGCAAGTTAGGGTGATCACTGCCTAGACACCCCTGAAGATTGAGACAGTGATCAAATGAGAGAAAGGGGTGGCAACTGACAAGATAGGATTTAACAAAGGATTATAATACTGAATCTTTATATGAATGATCACTTTTTAGTTTCTAGGGTACTAGAATAGCTAGAAGGAAATAACTGACATGGTGGAACTGTAACATACAACATGCTTTGAAATTTGCTCTACAGCTACTTTTTAAATTACACTGTGAGAGTTATCACTTTTCTGTATATATGTTATATTTCACAATAAGGAAATAACTTAAATTGTGGAACTGTAACCCATAACATTCTTTGAAATTTGCTCTATAACTGCTTGCTAAATTGTACTTTGAAATTTATCACTTTTCTGTATATATTTTATATGTCACAATAAAATGTAAAAAAAAACTAAGGGAAAAAATAGAATATAAGATAAAAACTATTACAAGGGATGAAAAGGGTCACTGTATACTGACAAAGGGTATCATTCAAAAAGAGAAGAGGAGAATTATAAATACATATACATCTAATGGCAGAGTCCAAAATATATGAAACAAATATTGACAGATTTAAGGTGACAAATAGGCAGTTCTACATTATCAGTAGGGGACTTCAATTTGCCATTTTCAATAATGTACAAAACATCTAGACATAAGGTCAATAATGAAAGAGAAGATTTGAGCAATAATAAAAATGAACTAGACCTAATACACATATGTAGAACAGTTCACCCGACAAGAACAGAATACACATTATTCTCTAGTGCACATGGATCATTCTCCAGAACAGAGCATATGTCAGGTCACCAAACAAGTCTCAATATATTAAAAAATATTGAAATCATACAATGTATCTTCCCCAAACATAACAGAATGAACATAGAAATCAATTAAAAAGGGAGAACTGTAAAATTCACAAATATGTGGAAATTAAACAATACTCTTAAACAACCAATAGGTCAAAGAAGAAATCACAGGAGAAATTATGAAATATATTGAGGCAAATGACAATGAAAACACAACATATGGGAAGCAGCAGAGGCAATGCTGTGGAAATTTATTGCACCAAAAGTTTACAGTAAAAAAAGAAGAAAAATCTCAAATCAAAGACCTAACCTCACAACTGAAAGTTTTAGATAAAAGAAGAGCAAACTAAACCCAAAGTGAACAGAAAGAAAGAAATAGATTAGATGGGAGAGAAATGAAATAGGGAATTAAAAAACAGGTGAGAAAGAATTAAAAAAAAGTTGGTTCTTTGAAATGAACAATAAATTTGACAAAATTTTAGCTAGACTGACAAAGAAAAGAGAGGATGCACATAAATAAAATAAGAAATGAAGGGGGACATTACTATCGACCCCAAAGAAATAAAAAGTAGTATAATAGAACACTATAAACAACTGTACACCAACAAATTAGAAAACCAAGATGAAATGGAAAAATTACTGGAAATACACAAACTACCTATATTGACTCAAGAAGAAACAGGAAACTTTACTGCTGGCTACTATTCCTGTTGTCCCTGAATTCTTTCTTGGGAAAGGAAAACGAGCCTGCACCGGAGCTCATCTCGGGTTCTAACCGGGTCCAGCAACACCAGGACTATTTCTTCAGCCTTCTGTGTTTAAGTGGCAATTTGCCCTCCTACAGCTTCATATAAAAGTCTGCTGGTGGCAAGATGGTGGAGTGGTGAGGAGCAGAATTTCGTCTCTCCCCTAGAGCAGCTGGCAATTACCCAAGAACTATATGAAACAGTGTTTTCGGGGTCTCCAGTAACCAGTCACACATTGGACACAAGTTTGGAACTGGAGGAAAAGCTGAGATCGCAGCGAACATTGTAAGTTCCCTGGACCAGGGGTCTGGCGCCCCTCCCCACCCAGACCTCACAGACTGTCTTGCTGCCAGCTCCCTGAAAGGGGGGAAAAAAAAACAAAAAACAGCAATCTGCTGAGGGCAAGAAGGGAGGCTCAACCCAGCCTCAACTGCAGAATTAATTAACAAATTAATTAACTAATTTTGGGAGCTGGGGTGCTAAAGAAGGGCTGGGCTCCGAGAAGTGGGGGCACGTAAAAGCGGGCACCCATTCCCAGACTCCAAAAAAGCCAATTTTTTTCCCCCTACATTTTGTCCCTTCTGGCTTCTCACTGATCCCTTATCTTTTTCCATTTCAATAGCCCCCAGCAGGGGTGGAACTGAAGCTGTTGGAGAGTAATTATCAGACAATAGCCCAAAGCATATCTTTAAATGCTCTATTCTGACACTGACAAAACTTCCAGGCTGGGGAAAGACTTTTAAAAGAGACTCTTTTTTTTCCCCTTTTTTTTTTTTTTTCCTTTTTTCTTTTTCTTGATTTCTTTTCTTTTTTTTTTTTTTTTTAAATCTATAAGTAATATATGTGGTTATTTTCTATCGGAAAGGCCAGGTTGAGGGACTAGGCTGGGCTTGAGGGAGACAGAGTACCCACAGTGTCTTTGAATTCTGTATTCACTACTGAAGGCCTCCACCCCCGTCTTTAATTGGCAACTCAGGCTGACCAAGGAATCTACCTGGAGAGGCCCCAAAGAGGAGACAGGAGAAGGGAATAGTGCCCCTGAGAGACAACTGGAGTTCTGAGGATTGGGAGAGTGGAGGGAGGTCCAGCTCAACTGGCAGTCCTCCTTCTGGGAATTCAGACCCCAGGGGCTGGAATTCAGATTCCCGCTTCAGTCAGCCATGCCCCTGACAGGATCAGAGTCACCAGGAGAACTAAAGGCTCCATACCTCCTTACACTGGTGGGGGAGCTGCGGGCTGGCAAGCGCCACCTGCTGGACAGGAGAGGAAAAGCACCAATTCTAAAGACCTCATAGGAGGGTCTCATTCTCAGGAAAACTCCATACCCTCCCAATGAGACCTGGGCCTCACTAGACTGGGAAAATCTGACTAGGGTCAACCATATCTGAGGAGACCCACTCACAAAAAGGTTACATAGAGGCAGAGCAAGAAACAGAAAAAACAAGAGGGGAAAAATTCTGATCAACTAAATAGAACCTAAGTTAGAGGTCTAGAATAAGTTGAACTGAATAACAGAGGCCAGAAAACAAAGCCAACCAACAAGAAAACCACTAGGTAAAAGACAGAAAACAAGCTCCAAAATAAACTAATCAAGAGAATCAGATGCCTAGACAACTTAAGATAACAAGCCATACCAGGAAACATGAAAACATGGACCAGCCAAAGGAACAAACTAATAGCTCAGCTGAGACACAGGAGTGGAGGCAACTAATGCTAAATAAATTTGATGAAATGAAGGAAGATATAGCAAAAGAGCTGAAGGATATAAAGAAGACACTGGCTGATCATAAAGAAGAATTCATAAACTTAAAAAAAAAAATGGCAGAACTCATGGGAATGAAGGCCACAATGGAGGAGATGAAAAACACAATGGAGGGAAACAACAGTAGATTTGAACAGGCAGAAGAAAGGATCAGTGAACTGGAAGACAGGTCATTCGAATTCATACACACAAAAGAACAGATGGTGAAAAAAATGGAAAAATATGAGCAGGGTCTTAGGGAGCTGAGTGACAACATGAGACGCACAAATATACGTGTTATGGGTATCCCAGAAGGAGAAGAGAGGGGAAAAGGGGCAGAAAGAGTAATAGAAGACATATTCACTGAAAATTTCCCAACTCTTATAAAAGACAGAAAATTAGAGATTCAAGAAGTACAACGTACCCCAAATAGAATAGATCCCAATAGACCTACTCCAAGACACTTACTGGTCAGATTGTCCAATGTCAAAGACAAAGAGAGGATTCTGAAAGCAGCAAGAGAAAAGCTATCCATCACATACAAGGGAAGGTCAATAAGGCAATGTACAGACTTCTCTGCAGAAACCATGGAGGCAAGAAGACAGTGGCATGATATATTTAAGATACTGAAAGAGAAAAACTGCCAACCAAGAATTCTATATCCAGCAAAACTTTCCTTCAAAAATGAGGGAGAGATTAAAACATTTTCAGACAAACAGACACTGAGAGAGTTTGTGAATAAGAGACCGGCACTACAAGAAATACTAAAGGGAGTGCTACAGGCTGATAGAAAAAGACAGGCGAGAGAGAGTTGGAGAAGAGTGCAGAAATGAAGATTATCAGGAAAGGTAAAAGGAGAGGAAAAAATAAGATATGACATATAAATTCCAAAAAACAAAATGGTAGTAGAAAGTACTGCCCTTACAGTAATAACACTAAATGTAAATGGATTAAACACCCCAATAAAAAGACACAGACTGGCAGAATGGATTAAAAAACAGGACCCATCTATATGCTGTCTACAAGAAACTCACTTTAGACACAAGGACAAACATAGACTGAAAGTGAAAAGTTGGTGTGGTGGTTGGGTTCATGTGTCAACTTGGCTAGGTGGCCTAGCTGTCTGGTCAAGCGGGCACTGGCCTGACGATTGCTGTGAGGCTATTTGAGGCTGGTTAATAAACCACCGGGCTGGTTTGTCGGATCATCAGTCAATTGACTGCAGCTGACTGATGACTCATCAAGGGGCGTGCTTCCACAGTGAGAGAATGCAATTGGCTGGATTTGGTCTGGGTGATCAGTTGGAGGCTTATAAGCTGGACGGTTAGAGAAACCTTCACTTCTTCTTCAGCTGCTCAGTGAAGCATTTCCTGGGGAGCTCGTCGAAGTTGCCAGTTCGTTTCCTGAGGAGTTCGTCAAAGTTGCCGGTTCGTTTCCTGAGGAGTTCGTTAAAGTTGTTGGTTCATTTCCCGAGGAGTTCATCGGACGTCTTCCTTGGAGTTGACAGCTTGTTGACGGCTCTGCAGAATTTGGACTCGTGCACTCCCGCAGTTGCATGAGTCACTTTTACAATTTGATAATAAGAGACATCTCTCATTGATTCTGTTTCCAAGGAGAACCCTAACTAATACAGTTGGAAAAAGATATTTCATGCAAACAACAACCAGAAAAAAGCAGGAGTAGCTATATTAATATCAGACAAGTTAGACTTCAAAAGTGAAACAATTAAAAGAGACAAAGAAGGACACTATAAATTAATAAAAGGGTCAATTCATCAAGAAAACATAACAGTCATAAATATTTATGCACCAAACCAGAATGCCCCAAAATTCATGAGGCAAACACTGCAATCACTGAAAGGAGAAATAGATACCTCTACAATAATAGTTGGAGACTTCAATACACCACTCTCATCAATGGATAGAACATCTAGACAGAGGATCACTAAAGAAACAGAGATGTTGAATTGTATGATAAATGAACTAGACTTGACAGACATTTATAGAACACTACATCCAACAACAGCAGGATACACTTTTTTCTCAAGTGCTCATGGAACATTCTCTAGGATAGACCACATGTTGGGTCACAAAGCAAGTCTCAACAAATTTTAAAATATTGATATTATACAAAACACTTTCTCAGACCACAATAGAATGAAGTTGGAAATAAATAAAAGGCAGAAGGTCATAAAATTCACAAACATATGGAGGCTAAACAACACCCTCTTAGAAACCAGTGGGTAAAGGAAGAAATTACAAGAGAAATTAGTAAATACCTCGAGGCAAATGACAATGAAAACACAACTTATCAAAACTTATGGGATGCAGCAAAGGCGGTGCTGAGAGGGAAATTTATTGCCCTAAATGCCTATATTAAAAGAGAAGACAGAGCAAAAATTAAAGAGTTAACTGCTCACCTGGAGGAATTAGAGAAAGAACAGCAAACTAACCTCAAAGCAAGCAGAAGGGAAGAAATAACAAAGATTAGAGCAGAAATAAATGCAATTGAGAACAGGAAAACAATAGAGAGAATCAACAAAACCAGAAGTTGGTTCTTTGAGAAAATCAATAAAATTGATGGACCACTGGCTAAGCTAACAAAAAAAAAAGAGAGAGCAGATGCAAATAAATGCAATCAGAAATGGGAAAGGAAATATAACTACTGACCCTGCAGAAATTAAGGAGATAATGAGAAGATACTATGAGCAACTATATGCTAATAAACTAGACAACTTAGATGAAATGGACAACTTCCTAGAAAAGCATAAACAACCAACATTAACTCAAGAAGAAATAGATGACCTCAACAAACCAATCACAAGTAAAGAGATTGAGTCAGTCATCAAAAAGCTCCCAAAAAGGAAAAGCCCAGGACCAGATGGTTTCACATGTGAATTCTACCAAGCATTCAAGAACGAATTAGTACCAATCCTGCTCAATCTCTTCAAAAAAATTGAAGAAGAGGGAAAGCTACCTAACTCTTTCTATGAAGCCATCATCACCCTAATACCAAAACCAGGCAAAGATACTACAAAAAAAGAAAATTATAGACCAATATCTTTAATGAATATAGACGCAAAAATCTTCAACAAAATACTTGCAAATCGAATCCAGCAGCACATTAAAAGAATTATACACCACGACCATGTGGGATTTATTCCAGGTATGCAAGGCTGGTTCAACAAAAGAAAATCAATTAATGTAATACACCACATCAATAAATCAAAGCAGAAGAACCACATGATCATCTCGATTGATGCAGAAAAGGCATTTGACAAAATTCAACATCCTTTCCTGATGAAAACACTTCAAAGGATAGGAATAGAAGGGAACTTTTTCAATATGATGAAGGCAATATATGAAAAACCCACAGCTAACATCTTAATCAATGGGGAGAGACTGAAAACTTTTCCTCTAAGATCAGGAACAAGACAGGGATGCCCACTATCACCATTGTTATTCAACATTGTGCTGGAAGTTCTAGCTAGAGCAATTAGGCAAGAAAAAGAAATAAAAGGCATCCAAATTGGAGAGGAAGAAGTAAACTTTCACTATTTGCAGATGACATGATTCTATATGTAGGAAATCCAGAAAAATCTACAGCAAAGCTACTAGAACTAGTCAATGAATACAGCAAAGTAGCAGGCTACAAGATCAACACGCAAAAATCTGTAGTGTTCCTATACACAAGTAATGTGCAACAAGAGGAGGAAATCAAGAAAAAAATCCCGTTTACAATAGCAACCAAAAGAATCAAGTATTTAGGAATAAACTTAACCAAGGACACAAAAGACCTTTACATAGAAAACTATAAGAAACTGCTAAAAGAGATTGAACAAGACCTGAAAAAATGGAAGAACATACCATGTTCATGGATTGGAAGACTAAATATAGTTAAGATGGCAATTTTACCTAAACTAATTTACAGATTCAATGCAATACCAATTCAAATCCCAACAACTTACTTTACAGAAATAGAAAAACCAATAACTAAATTTATTTGGAAGGGTAAGGTGCCCCAAATAGCCAAAAATGTCTTGAGAAAGAGGAATGAAGTGGGAGGTCTCACACTACCTGACTTTGAAGCATATTACAAAGCTACAGTGCTCAAATCAGCATGGTACTGGCATAAGGACAGATATACTGATCAATGGAATCAAATTGAGTGTTCAGAAGTAGACCCTTACATCTATGGACAACTGATCTTTGATAAGGCAGTGAAGCCGAAGCAACTGGGAAAGAGCAGCCTGTTCAATAAATGGTGTTTGGAGAACTGGATATCCATTTCCAAAAGAATGAAAGAGGATGTCCATCTCACACCTTATACCAAAATTAACTCAAAGTGGATCAAAGACCTAAACATTAGCACCAAGACCATAAAACTCTTAGAAGAAAATGTAGGGCAATATCTTAAAGATCTTGTGAAAGGAGGTGGTTTCTTAGACCTCACACCCAAGGCACGAGCAACCAAAGAATAAATAGACAAATGGGATCTCCTCAAAATTAAACACTTTTGTACATCAAAGGACTTTGTCAGAAAAGTCAAAAGGCAACCTACACAATGGGAGATGATATTTGGAAACCATGTATCAGATAAGGGTTTAATATCCCGAATATATAAAGGAATCCTGCATCTCAATAACAGAAAGACAAACAATCCAATTAAAAAATGGGCAAAAGACATGAACAGACATTTTTCTGAAGAGGAAATACAAATGGCTCAAAAGCATATGAAAAAATGCTCAACTTCACTGGCTATTAAGGAAATGCAAATCAAAACCACAATGAGATATCATCTCACACCTACCAGAATGGCCATTATCCAAAAAACAGAAAATGACAAGTGCTGGAGAGGATGTGGAGAAAGAGGCACACTTATTCATTGTTGGTGGGAATGTAGAATGGTGCAACCACTCTGGAAGACAGTATGGAGGTTCCTCAGGAAGCTAAATATAGATTTGCCATATGACCCAGCTATTCCATTGCTGGGTATATACTCAGAGGAACTGAAACTTAAGACACAAACAGACATTTGTAAACCGATGTTTATTGCAGCATTATTCACAATTGGCAAGAGATGGAAACAGCCCAAATGTCCATCAAAGGACGAGTGGATAAACAAACTGTGGTATATACACATGATGGAATATTATGCAGCTGTAAGACAGAACAAAGACATGGATCATGTAATAATGTGGATGAACCTTGAGGACATTATGTTGAGTGAAGTTAGCCAGAAACAAAAGGACAGATTCTGCATGGTCTCACTAATATGAACAGACATTAATGAACAAACTTTGGGAGTTAAAAGCTGACAACACAGGTGACCAGGAGATAGAAAGAGGGCAGAGATCAGCCATTTGATGCTGAAGGACTACAGAATGTTTAGGATTGATTGCATAGATCCAGAAATAGATAGCATAATACTGTGTGATGGTAGCATGGTATTGTAAGTACACTGAACAAAGATGCCTGTGAGTAAAGCTGAAAGAGGTGGGATAGGAGAATGTATGACACCAGAGGTAAAGATAGATGATAAAGACTGGGACTGTATAACATGGCAAAAACTGGAGTGGCCAATGACTGTTACTAAATATACAAATATAAAAAGGTTTTTGCATGTGGGAAAGCAAATGAATGTCAACCACGTAGAAATTTGAAAAAGGGATGGTATTCAGGAAAAAACATAATCAAAGCAAACTGGAGTCTATGGTCAACAGTAACATTGTAATATACCTCCATTAAATGTAACAAAGGCAATATGCCAATGCTAAATGTATATGAGAGGGGGATATAGGGGAGTAATATGGGATTCTTGGTAGTGGTGTTATTTGCTGTCCTTAGTAGTATATTGTACTGTATGACATGTTATTTTTCTTTTTATCATTTTTTCTTATTGCTAAAAAAAAAACAAAAAACAAT
Source organism: Choloepus didactylus (assembly GCF_015220235.1). Classification (NCBI taxonomy): domain Eukaryota; kingdom Metazoa; phylum Chordata; class Mammalia; order Pilosa; family Megalonychidae; genus Choloepus; species Choloepus didactylus. The sequence goes on from NC_051334.1 coordinate 173,625,139, forward strand.
TTTTCTTGTAGTAATCAGTATGTTCAAGTGCTGATTGTGGTGATAAATGTACAACTTTATGATGATACCATGAACAACTGATTGTACACTGTGGATAAATGTATGGTATGTGAATATAACTCTATAAAATTGTAGGAAAATATATACATAGGAGTAAAAGTGTTGGAGAAAACATGGTGAGAGGGATGATGCCTCACCAATATGGACTAACTACAATGTGTAAACTCAGAATTGAATCTTAGAACATAGCCTAACGTGGACACAATAATTGTAATAGTCCCTAGATTGTAAGCTCTTACAGCAGTTAACTCTATCCCTGAATTGTAAGGCCTATCTCTAAACTTTGAGATGCTGATCCCCTAGCGTATAACCTGATTGGTCTCTAGAACAATGCATATCTCTGAGACACTTGAAACTCAGAGCTAGAGCTCAGCAGATATGAATGTCAGTATTAGTGCATACAGCCACTGTCAAAAAAAAAGCTGAAAAAGAGCCCAGACTTCAATTAGTGATATGAATGAAGCAGGTCTGGTTAAGACCAGGGCAAGCCAGGCCAAAGGATAAAGGTTGAAACTGATTGTGTTTTAAAACTTCAACTTTCATATGAGACCAAGGGAATAGATATCTATTTGGTACAGGATCTAAATTTTCTAAACGGTACAACTCTACAGTCGATTTGTTCAAACACCACAATTGCATGGAACTTTGAATAGGAAGTGAGATACGGTAGGTTAGTATAGGCTGGAGTGAAATAGTGACACATCCCAGAGTAATTTGGGCAGATAATAAAAAATATATTTACAGCCTCCCCCTCCCCAGCCCCAAGGATCTGGGGGAAGGTGCGGATGTGTTGGACATCCTCACCTGGACTGGTGTTGATGTTGTCACAAACATTGGGACTGGCGGTTTGATGTGCTGAGCCCTCGAGCATGGGACTTGCTCTTATGAAGCTCATTACCACAAAGAGAGTCTAAAGTTGTATGCAATGGTGCCTAAGAGTCTCCCCCTGAGTACCTCTTTGTTGCTCAGATGTGGCCCTCTCTCTCTCTAACTGAGCCATCTCAACAGGTGAACTTGCTGCCCTCCCCGCTACGTGGGACCCGACTCCCAGGGGTGTAAATCTCCCTGGCAACGCAGAGTATGACTCCCGGGGATGAATGTGGACCTGGCATCGTGGGACTGAGAGTATCTTCTTGACCAAAAGGGGGATGCAAAATGAGACGAAATAGTTTCAGTGGCTGAGAGATTCCAAATGGAGTCGAGAGGTCACTCTGGTGGACATTCTTATGCACTATATAGATAACACCTCTTAGGCTTTAATGTATTGGAATAGCTAGAAGTAAATACCTGAAACTACCAAACTCCAACCCAGCAGTCTGGACTCCTGAAGACAATTATATAATAATGTAGATTACAAGGGGTGACAGTGTGATTGTGAAGACCTTGTGGATCACACCCCCTTTATCTAGTGTATGGATGAGTGGAGGAATGGGGATAAAAACTAAAGGACAAATGGGGTGGGATGGGGGATGATTTGGGTGTTCTTTTTTCACTTTTATTTTTTATTCTTGTTCTGGTTCTTTCTGATGTAAGGAAAATGTTCAGAGATAGATTGTGGTGATGAACACATAACTATGTTATCATACTGTGGACAGTGGATTGTATATCATGGACGATTGTATGGTGTGTGAATGTATTTCAATAAAACTGAATTTAATTAAAAAAAAAGAAGAAGAAACAGAAGATCTCAATAGACAAATGACAAACAGAGTTTGAATACATAATCAAAAACCTTCCAAAAAAAGAAAAGTTCAGAACCATATGGCTTAACTAGTGAATTTTGTCAAATATTCCAAGAAGAACTAACCTTAATCTTGCTCAAACTCCTTCAAAAATTAGAGGAGAGAGCACTTCCCAACTCATTCTATGAAGCTATCATCACCGTAATAGCACAGCCAGATAAAACACCAAAAAAAAAGAGAAGAAAAATTATATACCAATATCCCTTATGAATACAGATGCAAAAATCCTCAAAAAAATACTGACAAACATAATCCAACAGCATATTACATGAATTATATATAATACCCATGTGGGATATAGTGCATGAATGCAAGAGTGGTTCAGCATAAGAAAATCAATTAATGTAATATACCACATTAATAGAACAAAGGAAAAAATACATAATCTTTTCAATTGATGCGGAAAAGGTCTTTGACAATCTCTGGCACCTTTCTTGAAACAAAGAAAAAAAACATTTAAAAAACTAGGAATAGAAGTAAACTTCCTCAACATGATAAAGAACATATAGGAAAAACCCTCTGCTAACCTGAGACTCAATGGTGAAAGGTCAAAAGCTTTCCCTCCAAGATCTAGAACAAGACAAGAATGCACACTGACAACACTGTCATTCAACATTGTGCTGAACTTTTAGCCAGAGTAATTAGGAAAGAAAAAGAAATAAAAAGCATCCAAATTGGAAAGGAATACTGAAGAAACCACAACAAAGCTACTGGAATTCAGCAAAGTAGTATAGTACAAGATTTGTTGCTAAAATTAATTATAACTGAAAAGAATTTCTTGCTGGAACAAATTCAGCAAAGTGGCAGTGCATAAGATCAACACAAAAAGTCAGTAATATTTCTATACAATCTGAAGTAATTAACTATCTTAAGAGGAAACCAAGAAAAAAAACCTACTGACAAGTGCACCTAAAAAAATCAAATATCTAGGAATATATTTAACCAAGGACATAAAGGACTCATACATAGAAAACTAGAAAACATTGCTATAACAAGTCCAAAAAGACCTTAATAAATGGAAGGACATTCCATCTTCACATATGGGAAGTCCAAATATGTTAACATGACAATTCTCCCCAAAACAACTTACAAACTCAATGCAATTCCAATCAAAATTACAACAGCCTTCTTTGCAGAAATGGAAAAGCCACTCATCAAATTTACCTAGAAATTAAAGCAGTTATTTTAGGTTAGTTGTCTTTTTCTGACTCCCTTGTTATGGTTTGTTTGAAATGTTTTTTCATTGTATGTTTGTTTTTTTAATTTTTTTGATATAGTTAATAGTTAATTTTTAAAAAAGAGTTAACTTAAAAAACAAAAAGCAAAAAAAAAAATGAAAAAAAGTATGCAGAGCCCCCTTGAGGAGCTGGTGGAGAATGCAGGGGTGTTGGGCTTCCCCACCTCGATGGTTGCTGATGTGCTCACAGACATAGGGGACTGGTGGTTTGACGGGCTGAGCCCTCTATCATGGGACTTGCCCTTGGGAAGATTGTTGCTGCAAAGGAGAGGCTAGGCCTGCCTATAATTGTGCCTAAGAGTCTCCTCCTGAATGCCTCTTTGTTGCTCAGATGTGGCCCTCTAGCTAAGCCAACTTGGCAGGTGAAATCACTGCCCTCCCCACTATGTGGGATCTGACACCCAGGGGAGTGAATCTCCCTGGCAACGTGGAATATGACTCCTGGGGAGGAATCTAGACCTGGCATCATGGGATGGAGAACATGTTCTTAACCAAAAGGTGGATGTGAAAGGAAATGAAATAAGCTTCAGTGGCTGAGACACTCCAAAAGGAGCCAAGAGGTCACTCTGGTGGGCACTCTTACACACAATATAGACAACCCTTTTTAGGTTCTAATGAATTGGAATAGCTAGCAGTAAATATCTGAAACTATCAAACTACAACCCAGAACCCTTGAATCTTGAAGACGGTTATATAAAAATGTAACTTATGAGGGGTGACAACGTGATCGGGAAAGCCATATGGACCACACTCCCCTTTGTCTAGTTTATGGATGGATGAGTAGAAAAATGGGGGAAGGGAAACAAGCAAACAAACAAACAAATACTTTAATTGTTCTTTTTCACTTTAATTTTTATTTTTATTATTGTGTGTGTGTGGTAATGAAAATGTTCAATAATTAATTTTGGTGAAGGACGCACAGCTATATGGTGGTGCTATGAATAATTAATTGTACGCTTTGTATGACTGCATGATATGTGAATATACCTCAATAAAATTGAATTTAAAAAAAAAGCACCCAGCAATCTTTTTTACTTTAATTGTTCTTTTTCACTTTAATTTTTATTCTTACTACTTTTGTGTGTGTGGTAATGAAAATGTTCAAAAATTAATTTTGGTGATGGATGCACAACTATATGGTGGTACTGTGAACAATTGATTGTACGCTTTGTATGACTGTATGGTATGTGAATATATCTCAATAAAATTGAACTATTAAAAAAAAACAGCATGGTGAGAGCGTCCTTTGTGTGAGTCAGCAACATTGTGGATCGGCTCACACCAGCTGCAAGATGCAGTAAATTCGCTTGCAGATCAGTTTTGTAATACCATTGGAGTGTTGCAGCAGTGTGGTCCTCCTGCCTCTTTTAGTAATATTTAGACAGCAGTCAACAGAGATCAGCCAGCTAATCCTACAGAAGAGTATGCCCAGCTTTTTGCAGCACTGAATGAACAGCAAAAGACATTGATGTTTTGATAGATTCTTTACCCAGTGAAGAATCTGCAGCTGCTTTACAGCCTAGAAGAAGTAAACCATGAAGCTGCTACATGTCTGGAAGATGTGGTTTATCGAGGGGATATGCTTCTGGAAAAGATACGAAGTGCACTTGTTGATATTGCACAATCACAGCTGAAAACAAGAAGTAATACCCATAGCCGATCTCTTCCAGACTCATAGTACCATTGAATATGATGTGGCTGAGAAAAAAACTATTTCAATGGAACTAAGAATTTCACATCAAATTCAGATGTAAGCCTTACCAACATCTTGTAAGCCTTACAGAAACATTAAGCACTATAATGTGTTACCTTTTTAACTATTTTTATAGTGTTCCATTTTCACTCAATAATAAGCTTGTAAAATTGTGATTGAACCAGTTTTAAACCATCATTATGCCATCATCTTTTATTTGAATGAAGTTATTGAGGCATTTATTGCATTCATGGTCATAATATAATTAAACAGATTGCTATAAAATCCTATTGTGACATAATTTCTATTTTATTTGTCATATTTCTACAGTCCTTTTACAAATCAAAACATCCTCAAGCTAGAGGAGTGGTGGTAAGTGCAGAGATATGGGGCATTTCAATTTAGGTTAGTATCCTTCTGTCTCATTAGAGGTGGTACTGTGTAAATTTGGAAATTTGAGTGGGAAAAGTTTCTGAAACTTGCTTTTAAGAAGCTGAAAGGATTAGTGTGTCTGGAGGGATCCAGAGATTAGGTCACTGTTATGCAAACCTTTTCTTCCAGACTCTCATACTCATCTTAGTTCATCTCCACATTTGTATCTGCATAAGAATCCTCTTCTGTGTTAGCGAAATTCCCTGCTATTGTGATAAAATCTTTCTTAATCCTGAACTATTTTTCCCATATCTTTTCACCGTCTTACATTTTCTCATCCTTTTCCTTAATTTGTTTGTCATAGTGAAGTGTATTTCCTGAATCATCTAATCCTTCTCATTCCCTTTATCTCAGTGTACTGTCTTCTGATCTTATTAATCACTCAACCTTTATTGGTATATTCTAATCAGACCAGAACATACTTCCACTACATCATTTACTGCAACATTTTCTCCATCCTACCTCAGCTTGCTATTGTTAACATTTGTGTCAACATTATCAACTATTATTATTCATCTAACTCTTGGATCTCCTTGAATCCACTAATTGTCTCCATTGGCAAATGAGTTGAGAATGTATTCCACATTGTAACTGGTTCTCCTGAGGCTGCATGTTTAAAAACACCCTGAGCTACATTTTGCTGTCATCTGTTGCTATTGAGAGTTAAAGTTTCTTGTGTAAGTTCAAGAACAGGAACATTCTGCCTGTTATTTCCATCACGCTTTTCCACAATTCTTGAAGAACACTGTTTCATAGTTCAGCATTAACTCCCAAAGCTGTAGCAATTTATCGGCTTGTTATAGAAATTTCTAGAACTTATAATTTTTTGTGTATATTATCATTGCAGTTTAACAAAAAGTACTTAACTATTATAGTCATTTGGCATGAATCTCTACACTTTATTATCTCATTGAGGGAGAGAAGATACCATCAAAAAATTATTTTCAGAGTAAATAAGTGTTATATAGGAGTCAAGAAGGTTCTATGAAAAGAAAAAGCCATTTTTAGCTAGTAGAATCAAGGAAGACTTAGTAAAAAGAAGTTCAAAAGTCTGAGGGAAGGGAATCTTCCTCTCCATTGGGAGGAGTTGTGTAGCAAAAGGAAAGCTCTTTTGCTTTTTTTCACTCTATGCCCTCCTGTTGCTTCCCACAGTTGTGGGAAGTATGCAGCAGAGAGTGGGGTAACTAAAGCCCCAGCTTTTTGTCCGGAGGACCACAAAAGCGAGCCCCAGGGAACAAGAAAGTACAAACAGATAGTGGGCAGGGAGGAGCTTGGGAAATCAATCCCTTAAACTAAACTTGCTTATGAGTACCTGCTCACTCTCAAGCTGCACAGATGTGTATGTGACTAAACAGCATCTGTGGATTTTTGAGAAATGAACTGCAGGAGAGATTACTGGCCAAGTCCGAAATTGGTCACTGGGTGGTGTGCACAAAAGACAGATCCCAGTAATACTGTGAATGCTGTAAAACTGAACTGACACGAATCAACTCACAATAGGCTGGTTGGAATTTGTGGCCTGTGCCCAACTGGCTTGATTGCCAGCTAAAACAAAACAAAATCAAAATTCTACATAAGATTTAAATGAGTCAGAGACTCTTACATTCAAAATATCCAGGATACAATCAAAAATTGCTTGGCATGCAAATAACTGGGAAAATCTCATTTTGCCTAGGAAAGACAATCAACAAATGCCAAGAAGACATAGATGTTGGAAGTATCTGACAAAGACTTTAAAGCAGCTATTAGAAAAACATTTCAAAGATAGGAGTGAATATCCTTGAAATGTATGGAAAGATTAAAAAGTCTCAGCAAAGAAATAGAAGATGTAAAGAAAAACATGGAATATTTTAGAATTGAAATTGAAATTAAAACAACAGGGTGGGCTCAATAGCAGAATGGAGATGAAGAGGAAAGAGTCAGTGTATTTGAAATAGGTGAATAAAAATTATCCAGTCTGAACAATAGAAAATAAATTGGAAAAAAAGGAACAAATTCTAAGGAACCTATGGGGCAAGAAGAAAATATCTAATATTCGTGTGAGGAGAGGTGAAAGTACAGTGTTGAAAAATCTGAAGAATAAATTTGGTGAAAGATGTAAGCCTATAGATTCAAGAAGCTCAGCAATCTCCAAACAGAAAAATTCCAAAGAAATCCACACTGAGACATTCCATAAATAAATTCGTGAAAGTAAATATAAAGGAAAAATATTGAAAGCAGCCATTGAGAAAAGACACATTACTGTCATCTGAAGTACCTTTCTCATCAGAAACCATAGAGGCCAGAAGGAAGTGGCATAACATTTTTCAAGTGATGAAAGAAAATAACTGTCAACCTATAATCCTATAATCCAGTGAAAATATCCTTCAGAAATGAAGAAATCAAGACATTTTCAGTTGAAGGAAAACTAGCAGTATTTATCACCAGCAGACCAGCGCTAAAAGAATTCCAAAGGAAACATTTCAGAAAGAAGGGATATGATGCCAGAAGGAAACTTGAAACAGCAGGGATGAAGAAAGCACAAAGGAAAGGGTATCTGGCTAAATAGTAGACTATTCTCAAGTTTTTACAAGTTAAATTTGATGGTTGAAAGAAAAAAAAATTGACATTGTCTCGTGATTCTCAGTGTATGTAGAAGAAACATTAAAGTACCTTATATCATAAAGGCTGGAGAATAAAGGGACTTAAATGATAGTGAGGTTTCTACATTCCAGTTACCTTGGACACGGGAACATGAGAAAATGTTGCATCAGGAATCAATTGACTTCAAAATTTCTTGATATGTTCTATAAAGTATGCATATGTTCTGAGAGGTAACTACCCAGGTTTTTATTCTTTATCTTCAAACCATTCTGATTTGTTTCATATACTATTTTTATATAGATTTCACAATAAAATGACTGAAAATTGAAAAAAAGCAGCATGGTACTGGCACGAGGACAGATATATAAACAATGGAATTGAATTGTGAGTTCAGGGAAAAACCCTCACATCTATGGTCAATTGATTTTTTTCTTGCAATTTTATTGAGATATGGTCACATACCATACAGTCATCCAAAAGGTACAATCAATTGTTCACAGTATCATCACCACAATTTTTGAACATTTTCATTACTCCAAAAAAATAATAAAAATAAAAACAAGAATAAAAATAAAAGTAAAAGAGAACACCCAAAAAACCCCATCTCCTCCAGCCCCCCTAGGTCAATTCATTTTTGACAAGGAAGTAAAGTCCACTCAATGGGGAAAGAACAATCTCTTCAACAAATGGTGCTGGGAAAACTGAGTATCCATATGCAAAAGAATGAAGGTGGACCACTATCTCACACCATATTTAAAAATTAACTCAAAATGGATCAAAGACTTAAATATAAGAACAAAATTACAAAACTCCTAAAAGAAAACATAAGGAAGGATTCAGAATCTTGTGTTAGGCAATGGTTTCTTAGACTTTACACCAAAAGCCCAAGCAACAAAAGAAAAAAACAAATAAATGGGACTTCATCAACATTTAAAATGTTTGTGCAACAAAGAACTTTGTCAGAATGGGAGAAAATATTTGGAAACCACATATCTTATATGGATTTAATATCCAGATAAAGAAATCCTATACTTCTTTTTTTTTTTTTAATCATCATTTTATTGAGATATATTCACATACCACGCAGTCATACAAAACAAATTGTACTTTCGATTGTTTACAGTACCATTACATAGTTGTACATTCATCACCTAAATCAATCCCTGACACCTTCATTAGCACACACACAAAAATAACAAGAATAATAATTAGAGTGAAAAAGAGCAATTGAAGTAAAAAAGAACACTAGGTACCTTTGTCTGTTTGTTTGCTTCCCCTACTTTTCTACACATCCATCCATAAACTAGACAAAGTGGAGTTTGGTCCTTATGGCATTCCCAATCCCACTGTCACCCCTCATAAGCTACATTTTTATACAACTGTCTTCGAGATTCATGGGTTCTGGGTTGTAGTTTAATAGTTTCAGGTATCCACCACCAGCTACCCCAATTCTTTAGAACCTAAAAAAGGTTGTCTAAAGTGTGCGTAAGAGTGCCCGCCAGAGTGATCTCTCGGCTCGTTTTGGAATCTCTCTGCCACTGAAGCTTATTTCATTTCCTTTCACATCCCCCTTTTGGTCAAGAAGATGTTCTCCATCCCACGATGCCGGGTCTACATTCCTCCCCGGGAGTCATATTCCACGTTGCCAGGGAGATTCACTTCCCTGGGTGTCTGATCCCACGTAGGGGGGAGGGCAGTGATTTCACCTTTCAAGTTGGCTTAGCCAGAGAGAGAGGGCCACATCTGAGCAACAAAGAGGCATTCAGGAGGAGACTCTTAGGCACAAATACAGGGAGGCCTAGCCTCTCCTTGCAGCAACCGTCTTCCCAAGGGTAAAACTTATGGTAGAGGGCTCAACCCATCAAACCACCAGTCCCCTATGTCTGTGGTCATGTTAGCAACCATGGAGGTGGGGTAGGCGAATACCCCTGCATTCTCCACAGGCTCCTCAAGGGGGCACTACATCTTTTTTTTTTTTTTCCTTGTTTGTCTTTTTTCTTTTCTTTTTTTTTTTTTAACTTTCCCTTCTTTTTTCAAATCAACTGTATGAAAAAAAAAGTTAAAAAGAAAACAAACATACAATAAAAGAACATTTCAAAGAGACCATAGCAAGGGAGTAAGAAAAAGACAACTAACCTAAGATAACTGCTTAACTTCCAACATGTTCCTACTTTACCCCAAGAAAGTTACATAATATAGCAACATTTCAGTGAACTTGTTCCTACTACATCCATCAGAAATTAACAGACCATAGTCATTTCTGGGCATCCCCAGAACGTGAAACAGCTTATCTGTTCTTCTTGGATTATTGTTCCCCCTTCCTTAATTGCTCTCTACTGCTAGTTCCCCTACATTCTACATTAAAAACTATTTGTTTTACATTTTTCAAAGTTCACATTAGTGGTAGCATATAATATTTCTCTTTTTGTGCCTGGCTTATTTCGCTCAGCATTATGTCTTCAAGGTTCATCCATGTTGTCATATGTTTCACCAGATCGTTCCTTCTTACTGCCGCGTAGTATTCCATCGTGTGTATATACCACATTTTATTTATCCACTCATCTGTTGAAGGACATTTGGGTTGTTTCCATCTCTTGGCAATTGTGAATAATGCTGCTATGAACATTGGCGTGCAGATATCTGTTCGTGTCACTGCTTTCCGATCTTCCGGGTATATACCGAGAAGTGCAATCGCTGGATCGAATGGTAGCTCTATATCTAGTTTTCTAAGGAACTGCCAGACTGACTTCCAGAGTGGCTGAACCATTATACAGTCCCACCAACAATGAATAAGAGTTCCAATTTCTCCACATCCCCTCCAGCATTTGTAGTTTCTTGTTTGTTTAATGGCAGCCATTCTAACCGGTGTTAGATGGTATCTCATTGTGGTCTTAATTTGCATCTCTCTAATAGCTAGTGAAGCTGAACATTTTTTCATGTGTTTCTTGGCCATTTGTATTTCCTCTTCAGAGAACTGTCTTTTCATATCTTTTGCCCATTTTATAATTGGGCTGTCTGTACTATTGTCATTGAGTTGTAGGATTTCTTTGTATATGCAAGATATCAGTCTTTTGTCAGATACATGGTTTCCAAAAATTTTTTCCCATTGAGTTGGCTGCCTCTTTACCTTTTTGAGAAATTCCTTTGAGGTGCAGAAACTTCTAAGCTTGAGGAGTTCCCATTTATCTATTTTCTCTTTTGTTGCTTGTGCTTTGGGTGTAAAGTCTAGGAAGTGGCCTCCTAATACAAGGTCTTGAAGATGTTTTCCTACATTATCTTCTAGGAGTTTTATGGTACTTTCTTTTATATTGAGATCTTTGGTCCATTTTGAGTTAATTTTTGTGTAGGGGGTGAGGTAGGGGTCCTCTTTCATTCTTTTGGATATGGATATCCAACTCTCCCAGCCCCATTTGTTGAAAAGACCATTATGGCTCAGTTCGGTGACTTTGGGGGCCTTATCAAAGATCAGTCGGCCATAGATCTGAGGGTCTATCTCTGAATTCTCAGTTCGATTCCACTGATCTATATGTCTATCTTTGTGCCAGTACCATGCTGTTTTGACTACTGTGGCTTTATAATAAGCTTCAAAGTCAGGGAGTGTAAGTCCTCCCACTTCGTTTTTCTTTTTTAGAGTGTCTTTAGCAATTCGAGGCATCTTCCCTTTCCAAATAAATTTGATAACTAGCTTTTCCAAGTCTGCAAAGTAGGTTGTTGGAATTTTGATTGGGATTGCATTGAATCTGTAGATGAGTTTGGGTAGAATTGACATCTTAATGACATTTAGCCTTCCTATCCATGAACATGGAATATTTTTCCATCTTTTAAGGTCCCCTTCTATTTCTTTTAGTAGAGTTATGTAGTTTTCTTTGTATAGGTCTTTTACATCTTTGGTTAAGTTGATTCCTAGGTACTTGATTTTTTTAGTTGCTATTGAAAATGGTATCTTTTTCTTGAGTGTCTCTTCAGTTTGTTCATTTCTAGCATATAGAAACATTACTGACTTATGTGCATTAATCTTCTATCCCGCTACTTTGCTAAATTTGTTTATTAGCTCTAGTAGGTGTATCGTTGATTTCTCAGGGTTTTCTAGATATAAGATCATATCATCTGCAAACAATGACAGTTTTACTTCTTCTTTTCCAATTTGGATGCCTTTTATTTCTTTGTCTTGCCGGATTGCCCTGGCTAGCACTTCCAGCACAATGTTGAATAACAGTGGTGACAGCGGGCATCCTTGTCTTGTTCCTGATCTTAGAGGGAAGGCTTTCAGTCTCTCACCATTGAGTACTATGCTGGCTGTGGGTTTTTCATATATGCTCTTTATCATGTTGAGGAAGTTTCCTTCAATTCCTACCTTTTGAAGTGTTTTTATCAAAAAGGGATGTTGGATTTTGTCAAATGCTTTTTCAGCATCTATTGAGATGATCAATTGATTTTTCCCTTTCGAGTTTTTAATGTGTTGTAATACATTGATTGTTTTTCTTATGTTGAACCATCCTTGCATGCCTGGAATGAACCCCACTTGGTCATGGTGTATGATTTTTTTAATGTGTCTTTGGATTCGATTTGCAAGTATTTTGTTGAGGATTTTTGCATCTATATTCATTAGGGAGATTGGCCGGTAGTTTTCCTTTTTTGTAGCATCTTTGCCTGGTTTTGGTATTAGATTGATGTTAGCTTCATAAAATGAGTTAGGTAGTGTTCCATTTTTTTCAATGTTTTGAAAGAGTTTGAGTAAGATTGGTGTCAGTTCTTTCTGGAAAGTTTGGTAGAATTCCCCTGTGAAGCCATCTGGCCCTGGGCATTTATTTGTGGGAAGATTTTTGATGACTGATTGGATCTCTTTGCTTGTGATGGGTTGGTTGAGGTCTTCTATTTCTTCTCTGGTCAGTCTAGGTTGTTCATATGTTTCCAGGAAATTGTCCATTTCTTCTACATTATCCAGTTTGTTGCCATACAGTTGTTCATAATATCCTCTTATAATTTTTTTAATTTCTTCAGGATCTGCAGTTATGTCACCTTTTTCATTCATTATTTTGTTTATATGGGTCTTCTCTCTTTTTGATTTTGTCAGTCTAGCTAGGGGCTTGTCAATCTTGTTGATCTTCTCAAAGAACCAACTTTTGGTGATATTTATCCTGTCTATTGTTTTTTTGTTCTCTATGTCATTTATTTCTGCTTTAATCCTTGTTATTTCTTTTCTTGTACTTGGTTTAGGATTGGTTTGCTGTTCATTTTCTAGCTTCTTCAGTTGATCCATTAGTTCTTTGATTTTGGCTCTTTCTTCTTTTTTAATATATGCGTTTAGTGCTATAAATTTCCCCCTTAGCACTGCTTTTGCTGCATCCCATAGGTTTTGGTATGTTGTGTTCTCATTTTCATTCGTCTCTATATATTTAGCAATTTCTCTTGCTATTTCTTCTTTAACCCACTGATTGTTTAGGAGTGTGTTGTTTAACCTCCAGGTATTTGTGAATTTTCTAAGTCTCTGATGGTTATTGACTTCTAATTGTATTCCATTGTGGTCAGAGAATGTGCTTTGAATAATTTCAATCTTTTTAAATTTATTGAGGCTTGTTTTATGTCCCAGCATATGATCTATTCTGGAGAAAGTTCCGTGAGCACTAGAAAAGTATGTGTATCCTGGTGATTTGGGATGTAATGTCCTGTAGATGTCTGTTAAATCTAATTCATTTATCAGATTGTTTAGGTTTTCAATTTCCTTATTGGTCTTCTGTCTGGTTGATCTATCTATAGGAGAGAGTGATGTGTTGAAGTCTCCCACAATTATTGTGGAAACATAAATTGCTTCCTTTAGTTCTGCCAATGTTTCTCTCATGTATTTTGTGGCACCTTGATTGGGTGCATAGACATTTACGATTGTTATTTCTTCTTGCTGAATTGCCCCTTTTATTAGTATGTAGTGGCCTTCTTTGTCTCTCAAAACATCCCTGCATTTGAAGTCTATTTTATCTGAGATTAATATTGCTACACCTGCTTTCTTTTGGCTGTAGCTTGCATGAAATATTTTTTTCCATCCTTTCACTTTCAGTTTCTTTGTGTCCCTGTGTCTAAGATGAGTCTCTTGTATGCAACATATTGATGGTTCATTTTTTTTGATCCATTCTGCGAATCTATATCTTTTAATTGGGGAGTTTAATCCATTTACATTCAACGTTAAAACCGTGAAGGCATTTCTTGAATCGGCCATCTTATCCTTTGGATTATGTTTGCCATATTTTTCCCTCTCTCTATTAATATCCTTTATTGTACCCATACCGAATCTCTTTAGTACTGAACCTTTCTCCAAGTCTCTCTGTCCTGTCCTTGTTTCTCTGTCTGTAGGGCTCCCTTTAGTATCTCCAGTAGGGCACGTCTCTTGTTAGCAAATTCTCTCAGCATTTCTTTGTCTGTGAAAAATTTAAGCTCTCCCTCAAATTTGAAGGAGAGCTTTCCTGGATAAAGTATTCTTGGCTGGAAATTCCTCTCACTCAGAATTTTAAATATATCGTGCCACTGCCTTCTCGCCTCCATGGTGGCTGCTGAGTAGTCACTACTTAGTCTTACGCTGTTTCCTTTGTATGTGGTGAATTGCTTTTCTCTTGCTGCTTTCAGAACTTGCTCCTTCTCTTCTATGTTTGACAGTGTGATCAGTATATGTCTCGGAGTGGGTTTTTTTGGATTTATTCTATTTGGAGTTCGCTGAGCATTTATGATTTGTGTATTTATGTTGTTTAGAAGATTTGGGAAGTTTTCCCCAACAATTTCTTTGAATACTCTTCCTAGACCTTTACCCTTTTCTTCCCCTTCTGGGACACCAATGAGTCTTATATTCGGACGTTTCATATTATCTATCATATCCCTGAGGTCCATTTCGAGTTTTTCAATTTTTTTCCCCATTCTTTCTTTTATGCTTTCATTTTCCATTCTGTCATCTTCCAGGTCACTGATTCGTTGTTCAACTTCCTCTAGTCTTGTACTATGAGTGTCCAGAATCTTTTTAATTTGGTCAACAGTTTCTTTAATTTCCATAAGGTCATCCATTTTTTTATTTAGTCTTGCAATGTCTTCTTTATGCTCTTCTAGGGTCTTCTTGATTTCCTTCATATCCCGTACTATGGTCTCATTGTTCATCTTTAGTTCTTTGAGTAGCTGCTCTAGGTGTGTCTCTTCTGGTCTTTTGATTTGGGTGCTTGGGCTTGGGTTATCCATATCGTCTGGTTTTTTCATATGCTTTATAATTTTCTGTTGTTTTTGGCCTCGTGGCATTTGCTGAACTTGATAGGGTTCTTTTAGGGTTTGTAGACCAGTTGAAGTCCTTATCTCTAATTTATCAGATCTACAGCTTCGTGGAGTACACTTTCTCTAACTAACCAGCAGGTGGCGTCCACGAGCCACCTGTTCTCCACAAGCCAGATCTCCCCTGCTTAGCCTTTTTGGTGAGTGGGGGAGTGAGTCTTGTGGGGCTCAATTGGTGTACCAAGCTTGCGTGTGTAGTTGGTGTTGCCTGCCCTGTATGTGGGGCATGTTTCTGGGCAGTCGGGGAGGGGGGGTGGCCCTAACAATCAAATCTCCCTGATGATCCTAGAGTTTTAAAGCTACTGCAATAGTCTAATCCTTCAGTTCAGTCCTGCCACAGTTTGTCTCTGCTACTGACCCACAAGTCTTTGGTATTGGCGTATGGCTCCTGAGACTTGCAAGTGGGCCCCTCTTCCAGGCTGTGCACCCCGGGTCCTCTGTTGAGGGATGACTGTGCTATGTCACAGGTGAGTGCCGTCCCCCCAGGGCAGTTCTGGGCTGCTGGGCTGTGTTGGGAGGCTCCCAGTCTGCTCAAATGATGGCTGAATGGGGCTCTGTTAATTCACACTGCTCCCCCTTCCCAGCTCTGGGACATTCAGCTGAGGTTGCAGGGAAGGCTAATGTCCACGCCCAGTTTTGTGGTGTGTGCCTGTTATTTGAAGCACTTCCGTCACACTGGGTTGTCTGGGGCAGCTCTGGGCTATGGGGCTGGCGATGGGCAGGAGTGTTTCCTGTCCACCAGGATGGTGGCTGTGAGCGGACACCCCCCTTTTCTTGGGAAGTTGTGTTGTTTAGTGAATTTTCTCAGCCACTGGATTATTGCCTTTTGTCTCAGAGCTCTCTTAGTTCTGCTCTTGACTTGACGTGCCCAAATTTCAATTCTTTGAAGCTTTCTGTATTGAGCTTCTTAGAGTAATTGTTTTAGAAAAAGCAAAAAGGATTTAAAAAAAAAAAAAAAAAAAAAAAAAAAACGGCCCTCCTCAGAGATCTAATGGGTTATTGAAATGCTAATAGACAAAGCAACCAGGGCCATTAAGGAAAGGTGCACAGGGCAGAGAGATCAGCCTTGCTTCGGGATTTGCATATGCGCCTCAAGGCCTGATCTCCGCCCTTCCCCTTTCTGTGTTCACCAGAACTCCAAAAATCCTCTGCTTTTATTTTGGAGTTTTTCGTGTTGTTTTTTTTCTATGCCTGTCTCCTCTCTGCTGGGCTGGCTGCTCTCAGAGTCTCTGGTGTCTGGTCTCAGTCTATCTATGGTTGGAGTTTGAATCAGTAGAATGAGTTTCCGATAAGAGCAGCCACTGCAATTCTCCCTTCTCCTTCCTGGAGCTGACAGCCCCTCCTCCCCCGGGAGTGAGCCTGGCAGGGAGGGGCGCGGGTCCCCTGGCCGCAAAAACTTACAGATTTCGCTGATCTCAGCAGTTCCACGTTTTCATGAGTGTTGTATGAAGTATGCCCAACGACAGATTGCTCTGTGGTGTCCAGTCCACGCAGTTCCTGGCTTTTTACCTACTTTCCTGGAGGAGTAACTAAAACATACAGCTCACCAGTCTGCCATCTTGCCCCGCCTCAGAAATCCTATACTTCTATGACAAAAAGACAAATGGCCAAATTTAAAAATGGGCAGAAGGCTTGAACAGACATTTACCAAAGAAGATATACAAATGGCCAATAAAGGCATGAAAAGATGTTCATCATTAGCCATTAGGGAAAAGCACATCAAAACCTCAATGAGCTCTCATTTCATACCCACTATAATGGCTACTATGTTTTTAAAAACCGGATAGTAACAAGTGTTGGAGAGGTTGTCAAGAAATGTGAGAACTCATTCTTTGTTGGTGGGAATGTAAAATAATGCAGCCACTGTGGAAAACAGTTTGGCAGCTCCTCAGAAAGTTATGTATAGAATTATCATATGCCCCTGCAATCCCACTTCCAGGTATATACCTAAAAGAATTGAAAGCAGGGATTCAAACATATATTTTCACATTTGCCAAAAGATGGAAACAACCCAAGTGTCCATCAACTGATAAATGGATAAACAAAATGTGGTAGATACATTCAAAGGAATATTATCCAGCCATAAAAAGGAATAAAGTTCTGACACATGAGACAACATAGATGAATCTTTAAGACAACATGTTGAGTGAAATAAGCAAGAAACAAAAAGAGACATATTGTTTGAGCTCACTGATAGGAAATAATTAGAATAAGCAAATTCATAGGGTCTGAAATTAAAATACAGGTTACTGAGGCTGGTGTAAAGGTAGGAAATGGGGAGTTAATGTTTAATTGGTGCATAGTTTCTGTTTGGGGTGATGGAAAAGTTTTGGTAATGGATGGTGGTTATAGTAGCAAAACATTGTGAATGCCATTAACACCATTGAATTATATATTTGAATGTTTTATATATCTTACTAGAATATTTTTTAAAGAAAACCTTAGGACTTTACAACACAAAGAATGAACCCTAATGTAAACCATGGTCTATAATTAATAGTATAATTATAACAATATTGTTCATCAATTATAACAAGTTACCACATTATTGCAAAGTGTTAATAATAGGGAAAACTGTGAGGGAGAAGGGATGTGTAGAAACTATATTTTCTGCATTATTTTTCTGTAAACCTAAGTCTTCTCTAATTAAATATATATATATATATGGAGCAAAGGGCATTTAGGCTGTGAAAGTATTCTTTATGATACCATAAGAGTAGATACATTATGCATTTATCAAAACTCAGAGATCTGTACCACACAGAGTAGGTCCTAATGGAAACTATGGACAGAATGTACTAATAATCAATCGATATTGGTTAATCAATTGCAACAAATGTAACACACAAATGAGAGATGTTAATAGTGGAAACTAATGTGTGTTTGCATATGTACGTGTGGGGGCGGAGATGAGTTATGGTACTTCCTGTACAATTTTTCTATAAACCTAAAACTTCTCTAAAAATAGTTTTTTATTTAAAAAATAAAATTCAAATGAGAAGTGCAGATCCACAAGGACAAAGCAGGTGAGGAAGGGTCTGGGTCTAAGTAATGCCATTCTAACAAATCAGTAAATTTACCTTATCTGTCCCCTCTTGCTAATTGACTCATAACCCTTAATACATATCACCCCAGGCAGGGCTTAGAAGATGTTGGGGAAGGTCATCTCCCCACATCTTTAATTTTGGATGCTATAGAGGAACCTAAGATGGTGGCTAGGTGACACAGAGAAAAAAACACCTTCGTGGAAAACACTAGATAAAAAACAAGAAAGTTACCCGGAACACCACTTCCAGAGTAGCACCAGCTGGACAAGTTCTGCTAAAGCCACAGGGACCATGCGTTTGGTGAAACCAGGAGTCTGCATTCTGAAACGAGTGAGTGAGTCAGCTGAATCCCTTGGCCACGCTGCGGTGTGGGGAAACAGTGGGTTGGTGTTTTCAAAAAAAAAACGGGAATGGCTGCAGATAAGACGGGAGCGGTCTGGACTAACGCCTCGGTGTCTGGGGTGGAGGATACCCCTTCCCACACCCACTGCTGATTGTCTCGGGTCCAGGGGATCAAAGGGGAGACGCACAACTTGCAGCCGTCTCCCCAGCGGGTGGGGCTACTCCAGCCCGGGCCGAACACACAGCACAGAGCCAAGCCAAGAAACCCAGCCTGACAGGGAGTCTTTCCCACAGCACTGCTCACACGACACAATATTAGCTGTGGACAGTGGCCTTGAATACACCCACATCTGATTGTCCCGGAGCTGGGAGGGTGGAGCCATGCGAAAAGGGGGAAGTTAACGCGTCCCATTCAACCATCTTTGAAGTGGGCAGGGAATGCCCCTACACAGCCCGGGGGCCCAGGGCTTCCCTGGAGGCCGGCGCTCACTTGTGACGTGGCACGGCCCTCCCCCCCTCAGCAGAGGTCCTGGAAAAGCACAGCAGGGAGGGGGGAACTGCTTGGAAATCCCAGGGAACCTACGCCAATACCAAGGACTTTTGGGTCAGTGGCAGAGAACAGCCTTAAATCTCCGGGAACACCTGGGAGGTTTGATTATTAAACCTGCCCTTCCTCCCTAACTGCTCAGGCACACACCCCTCATTGAGGGCAGACAGCACCGACAACACACCCAAATTAAGTGCACCAATTGGACCCCAAAAGAATCAGATCCCCACACACCACAAAGTTGGGGAGAACTGACTTGAGGGGAATAAGTGACTCACGGACGCCATCTGCTGGTTAGTTAGAGAAAGTGTATGTCACCAAGCTGCAATTCTAACAAATTAAAGATCAAGTAAAGCAAATGCCAAGAGGCCAAAAACAACAGAAAATCTTAAAGCATATAATAAAACCAGACGATATGGAGAACCCGAATCCAAACACTCAAATCAAAAGATGCGAAGACACACAGTTCCCGGCAGAATTAATCAAAGAACTACAGACAGGCAATGAGAGCATGGCACGGGATATAAAAGACTTGAAGAAGAGCATGGCATAGAATATAAAAGACATAAAGAAGACCCTAGAAGAGCATAAAGAAGATATTGCAAGAGTAAATAAAAAAATAGAAGAGCCTATGGAAATTAAAGAAACTGTAGCCAAATTAAAAAGACTCTGGATACTCATAATACAAGATTAGAGGAAGTTGAACAACTCAGCCTCCTCGAGGAGCACAGAACAGAAAATGAAAGAACAAAAGAAAGAATGGGGAAAAAATTGAAAAAAATGAAATGGATCTCAGGGATATGATAGATAAAATAAAACATCCAAATTTAAGACTCATTGGTGTCCCAGAAGGGGAAGAGAAGGGTAAAGGTCTAGAAAGAGTATTCAAAGAAATTGTTGGGGAAAACTTCCCAAACCTTCTACACAATATAAATACACAAAGCATAAATGCCCAGCAAACTCCAAATAGAATAAATTCAAACAAACCCACTCCAAGACATATTCTGATCAGCCTCTCAAATACTGAAGAGAAGGAGCAAGTTCTGAAAGCAGCAAGAGAAAAGCAATTCACCACATACAAAGGAAACAACATAAGACTAAGTAATGACTACTCAGTGGCCACCATGGAGGCCAGAAGGCAGTGGCATGACATATTTAAAATTCTGAAAGAGAAAAATTTCCAACCAAGAATACTTTATCCAGCAAAACTCTCCTTCAAATTTGAGGGAGAGCATAAATTTTTCACAGACAAACAAATGCTGAGAGAGTTTGCTAATAAAAGACCTGCCCTACTTCAGATACTAAAGCGAGCCCTACTGACAGAGAAACAAAGAAATGAGAGAGAGATATAGAGACTTTTAAGAGACATATATAGAATATTACATCCCAGGTCACTGGGACACACGTTCTTCACTAGTGATCACGGATCTTTCTCCAGAATGGACTGTATGCGGGGACATAAAAACAAGCCTCAATAAAATAAAAAATAAAAAAATGAATTTGTTCAAAGCACATTCTCTGACCACAATGGAATACAAATAGAAGTCGATAACCATCAGAGACTTGGAGAATTCACAAACACCTGAAGGATAAAAATGAGGGGGAGATGAAAACATTCCTGGACAATCAAAAGCTGAGGGACTTCGTCACCAGTAGATCAGTCCTAAGCAGGCTGAAAGGAAGGGACACTAAACAATTGACTGAAACCACATGAAGAAATAAAGATTTCCAGTAAAGATCACATGGTAAATATAAAGACCAATACTACTGTATTGTTGATTTATAACTCCATTATTTACTTCCTACAGGATCTAAAATACGTAAACTGTAATGATAAATTGGTGGTTTTGGACTCAATGTAAAATATGTAATTTTAGACAAGAACTACATAAAGGTGGGGGAATGGAGGAGTATAGGAACACAGCTTACGTGTCCCATTGAAGTTAAGTTGGTATCAAAGAAAAACAAGATTGTTATAGATTTAAGATGTTAAATTTAAGCCCCATGGCAAACACAAAGAAAGTATCAGAGAATATGACCAAAGAGATGAAAAGTGGAGTAGGGGTTCCAAGAAGTGGGGGAAGGGGCAATGGGGAGTTAAGAAATGAGAGTAGGGTTTTTGTTTGGGGTGAAGGGAAACTTCTAGAAATGGATGGTCAGAAGGTGATAGCATTGCAACATTCTAAATGTGATTAATCCCAGTAATGGAATGCTAGGGAGGGGTGGAATAGGAAGATTTAGGCTATATACATCTTTCCACAGTTAGTTGAAAAAAAAAATAAGACAGTCTAAATAGATGGCAATTAAATGCCAAGGATGATCCTGGATGGGATCTGAGGTCAGAGGAGAGGAGGCTCAAAGGGACACAGATGGGACACAAGAAAAAAAAAAGGAAATATAGAATGTAAGCTTTATATCAATGTTGAATTTCTTGAACTTCTTAGCTGCGTTTAATGGGATTGCATAAAAGAATTTTCTTGTCCATGGGAAAGATATATGTGAATTATATTGTTTGTTCAAAGATATGTGCAGCTTGCTCTCATATGTTCAGAGGACAGAGCAATAGATGATGGGTGTTAGGGAGGGAGGGAGGGAGAGAGGGAAAGAAAGAAACAGTGGTGTGACAGGATCTTAAAGGTGATGGATAGGGGGAGGGTGAGGGGGGTCAGGGTATGATGGAGTTCTATGTATGGGGTTTGTACTGTTTTTACAACTGTTCCTGTAAGATTGAACTTATTTCAAAATAAAATTTATTATAAAAAAAAGATGCTATAGTTTTGGCCTATATTGGAAGAGTAAAAATGTAATTTCCAAAGAGAAAAATTTGAATGCTTAAGTCTAAAACATTCAGGGTATTTCAGGTGGAGTGATATCTTAAATTCATGGTTTGACTTGACTCCAGGGAGTCAACGCATAGACATTCTGAATATGAGGTGGGCAGGGGTGACAATGGTGGGACTTGGATAGTGCAGTGCAGCAGTGATCAGCCAGAAAGCCCATTAGAGGAAAACATAAAGGCTATTTCCACTGCAATGCTAGGAAACTCTATAGAAAATTAATAAAAATGACTGGCATAATCTCACCTAATAAAACCAGGAGCAGGTATCTGGTAGTGCTACTGTCAAAAAAACCTAATAAGATTAGTCTCTAGTGCATAGAGGATTTAGGGATTGCATGGCTTAAGGTAAGTAGGCTTCAGGTTTTATTAAGGAGCTAAGTAAATAAGAGACTTTGTGTTACAACCAGAAATCCTTCATTCAGCAAGCATTTAACTTGAGTGCCTACTATGTGCCAGAGCATGGGATGGAATAAAAAATACGGTGCTTATTAGTCTGGTAAAGTGAGTAGAGATGTTAAAAAAAAAAAGCAATAAAACATTTCCAATGCAGTATGGAAAGTGCTGGTGGAGGTATGCACAGGGAGGCTGTAGGAGCACAGAAAGGGATCCCAAACCTAGCCTGGGAGGTCAAGCAAAGCTTCTTGGAATCGTAATCGTAATTTGTATTTGCCAACACAGCTTTTTGTTACTGTATCTGGAAATTTATCTGTAGGATATGTGTGTTTTGGAGAAAGGAGGAGCACCCGTTAGGCGTAATGTTTCCTCCATCCTATTGGCCAGACCCTCAAGCCAGTTTCAAAATAGTCAAGCTCATCATCATGGCCACCATCCAATGTGTCTTCTGTTCCCACTGACTATGGATAGGCTGAGCCAGGAAGAGAGAGCAGAAGGGGGCACCCATGGCTTCAGTCAGGCTGAGATCTGTGGTTTTCTTTATCCATATTCTGTTCCAGGGTTGTCCCAGCCAACTTGTACAATTATCTTCAATGGTTAAAATGGAAACCTCTGTCCTTGCCAAATAGCACAGTCTCAATTTCATCCTCCTCCTCTAATCACCGTACTCTCAAACCCCTCCCCCCAAAATAGGATTGTACCACTCTGTTTCAACCATACTGATAAATCTCAAGTGGCTCTGCACAGTCCTGAGAATAGCATCCAGGCTTCTTGGCTTCTCATTCTAAGGGAGTGGAGAGTGGGATCCTCCCTAATGTAGTGTCAGCTACCTTGTGCTGCGTTGCCCCCTGAACTTCCTCCAGCATCCCCGCTACACTCCTGAAACAACTGCTTAGCATCTTCCACCATCTCCCAAACATCCCTATCACCTGCTTCCTCCTGGGTCTTTCCCACTCTTTCCTCTCTGTATAGAATTCCTTCATACTTCAATCTCTGCCAATCATTCCCATCCTGCAAAGCCCAGCTCAAATCACACACCTTTTCCAAGGAGCTGTCTAAGATTTCCCCCAAATCAGAGTAAGTCCTGTTCTTCCATGTTTCCCTGCTATGTTTCCTGCTTCTCTTATTGCATGTCTCAAAATATGTCTAGTGTTTGAGGTGGGTATGTTTCTGTCACAACTACTAGACTATGAACTCCTAAAATGACCTTATTTGACTCAGTACACACAACATCTAGTACATTTAACAGATGTTCATGAAATTGAACTAAAAGTTCATTGTATAGGTGGAACAACCTCCTCCGTGACCCAAGGAAGGACTCCAGAAGGAAGCTCCTGAAACAACCACAGTTGTCTGCTCAGAGCTAGCCATGACAAGGGCTGCTACATGCATATACCACTTCCTTGTTTTGAGCTGGTATATTTTCCTCAACTAGTACATTTCACTATTAGGAGGGGTCCAGCAGAAATCCGAAATATTTCGAAATGGTGGCCGGTGGAAGTACTTGACGCTCCTTAATCTGTTCTTGCAGGCCATTTTCTTTGGGGTCGCCTGCCTGGATGATGTGCTGAAAAGAATTAAAGGGAAAGAAGACGTCAAGTTCATAACCGCCTTCAGAGACCTGCTTTTCACCACACTGGCTTTTCCTGTATCCACATTTGTATTTTTGTCATTCTGGACACTGTTTCTGTACGATCGAGAACTCCTTTACCCTAAGGCCCTGGATGGTATCTTTCCAGCATGGCTGAATCATGCAATGGTATTCAGACCCAATAGTGACGTCAGTGCCAGTGATGTACACGCCTCAACCATCGACCAGCTGTCTTTACTCGTGACCTAAGATGTGCCATTTCTGCCTGATTGCCTTATTTAAAGTACATCAACCTTCGTGTTTTATTGCTAAGCAGTTCTCTAGCCTGCTTGAAAGAAGGGAAAGTACAGCAAAGGTTTCCTTCAGGTTTTGCCAGGAAAACATTAACTCCTCAGGTCTTATCTAAATGACTACTAAAGATAGAACCAGAGCAGACAGATTTAAATAGAAGTAAGAGAACTCTCAGTAACTGAGGAAATTATCAGATCCTAACCGGAGGGAGCTGTGGAATTTATTTCTCTGGGAATCAACCTAAATTGTTCAGGTTGCCATGAAGAAGAAGTAAAATAGATCAGAGAACCCCCTCAGAGCCCCTCCATAGTAAAAAATAATCCATGACTATTGAGTGTGTGTGCAAGCACTTTATAAACTGATAAGGACTACATAAATATGTTATTGTGTAGAATGTAAGAATTCCCAGCCGGTATCTATCCATCCTACTCTCAAGCCATGATTATAGAGTTTTAAAACTATGAAAGACTTCATTTATATTAATAGGGTGTGCTGGTTTGCTAATGCTGCCATTATGCAAAATATCAGAAATGGATTGGCTTTTAATAAGGGGGTTTATTTGGTTATAAAGTTACAGCCTGAAGGCCATAAAGTGTCCAAGGCAAGATGTCAGCAGTAGGGTATCTTCACTGGATGATGGCCAGTGGCATCCGGAAAACCTCTGTTAGCTGGGAAGGCACGTGGCTGGTGTCTGCTTGCTCCTAGGTTGCGTTTCAGCTCCTCTCAGCTCCTGTGTGTTCTTCAAAGTGTCCCTTGAGGCTGTAGCAAGCGACTTCTGTCTGAGCTCTTATATGGTTCCAATAAACTAATCAAGGCCCACGCTGAATGGGCAGGGCCACACCTCTGGAAATTATCTAATCAGTTATCACCTACAGTTGGGTGGGTTACATCTCCATCTAAAAAACCTGATCCAAAGGTTCCAACCTAATCAACACTAATACATCTGCCCCCATAAGATTGCATCAAAAAACATGGCTTTTTCTGGGGGACATAATATATACAAATTGGTAAATAGCAGTTTCAAATCAATCTGCTATTAAGAGACAGGCCTTACCTTGGCTCTTTACCTTGGAGGTAGTACCTGATACAGCTTAGCTATTTAATGTATTGTCATTTATTCACTTGAAAAATAATTATCATGTACCTAATGTGTATGGAACTTTGAGATTGATACTTGACTTCTAGCATCCTTAAATCTGGTTGAGACTAGTATACTCACATAATGTTGAAATAATAAAATAATTGTTAGTTAAAAAAAAACAAAAAAAAAAAGTTCATTGTATAGCTACTTTTGAAGTCAATATCTCAAGTAGACGCAGAATCCTCTTCATTCCTATTTAAATAATAATCACCTTCATGCCACCTCTCTCAGACACATGCACACATATACATAAACACACATACCACTCACATATACAAGAGGAAGTAGGTTTACCAAGTATTCCCATCTAAAACACACAGCTTGGAAGGAATTCAAGGAACAGGCAGGAATAGCATGTGAGAAAAAGTCAGCAAAATTTAGTTACCAAACCAGAAGTAAGGAAATAAAGTTTCTGATTTCAGATATCGTGATATACATTATAAGGCATGAGGCATGAGTTTATCCATAGAAATCTTTTCATCTGTAGATTTTACTAGACCAATTAGATGACGAAGGAAACTGTCTAGTTTCATTAGATGTAGACACCACCAAATGTTTATTATGTCTTGCATGTGCTCAGCAATGCTCCAGGCACCTTGGAAGATGAAAAAAGCATAAAAATTGGTTCTTTCCTACAAAGAGCTTGCAGTATAGAAAGGGACACCAAGGAGGCACAAAATACACTTTTATGAAATGGAGAACATCATTCACTCATTCAAAGCATATTTATTGATCACCTACTATGTGCCAGGCTCTGTACTAAGTGCTGAGAGTTTAGAAATGAAAGAGACACACTCCCTGCCTTTGTGATCTTACAGTCTAGTGGATATAACAGACATTTTAAAGAATCAAAAATAAATATATAATTACAAATTCTGATAAGTACTTGAAGGAAAAGAACAGGGTGAAAAAGACTAACTAGAGCGGGTAATTTAGATAGGCGTCTCAGGGTCAGTCTCTCTGAGTCAATGAAACTGAAACTGAAACCTGAAAGAAGACTAGGAGTTGGAAGAAGAGTTGGGAGGAGGTTGGAAAGGGCATCTAGGCAGAGTCTCAAAGTGGGAGAGAGCTTAGCAACATTCTAGGAATTTAGAAGGCCAGGGTGGCTGCAGAGTAATGAGCAATGGGCAGAGTGGCTCAAGATGAGAATGGAGAGGTGAGCAGGGTCCAGATAACATAAGTCCTTGTAGAGCATGGAAACGTGTCTGGGTTTTATTCTAAATACAATGGGAAGCCATTTTGGAAAGTTTTAACAAGTGGGATGGATGACAATAACCAATGAATGGTTTAAACATCCCCAAATCATATATAATCAAATTAAAACTTAGGAATTTAGAAGTACAGATTAGGTCCTGATAGCTTGAGCTGCAGACAAGAATGGCATTAATAGTGGAGATGGTGGTTGGTGGTTGAGGGGGTTGATGGTTGGTGGTTGGGGGCTTTGAAGATAGTGTATAAGATGATACTACTGTGAGCCAAAATGATGCCAATATGGCTAAATAGAAGAAGAAAAATCTACAAGAAATGGAGTCTATTGGCCACTGGAGAAAGATATGGGGCACTCACAAAAATCTCCAAAGTTTGAAGCCATCGGACCTGGAAAAAGGGTTATGGTCCTTCAGATAAATGGAGGAAAGGATATGAGGAAGTGGATTGCTAGAGAAAATGATGAGTTCCACTTAAGAAATGTTGATTTTAAAGGTCAGAGGAGCAACTAAGCATAAATGCCATGTAAGTAGTGGATGATATAAGAGGTTGGGCTGGAAATTTACTTGGGAATAATTGAAAAGAAGTGAGAATTTTGAAGGGAAAGGAACAGTGTATTTCATGGGGAAGGAGAAAGTGGAACTCTAGAAGGAGATACCAAAAGAACATTCAGTGGAGTTGGAAAGGAACTCTGATAGAACGTTGTCACAAAGAGAGTCAAACACAGCTGAGTGAAGATGAAATGAATGAAGTGAGAAGAAAGAACACATGGTTTGCTGACTCTTGGCTTAGAACAATAGTAGAAGGTTTCTGGTTTGCTATAAGAAGGTTTTTGGTTTGCTATAAGAAAAGTTAATCCATGACCAAGTTGGGTTTATCCGAAGAATGCAATGTTGATTTAACATTCAAAATCAATTACTATAATTCACCATATTAACAGAATAAAGGAGAGCAAACATTTGATAGAATTTACTATCCAGTCACAATAAAAATTTCCAGTCACAATAAAAATTCTCAGTAAACTAGAAGTAGAAGGAAATTCCTTAATCTAATAAAGGATGTCTACTAAAAACCTACAGCTAACATCATACTTACTGGTAAACAGACTGAGTGTTTTACCTTTAAGATCAGGAACAAGGCAAAGATATCTACTTTCATCACTTATATTCAACACTGCAGTAGACATCCTAGTAATTGCAAAGCAAGAAAAATGAAATAGAAGCCATACAGACTGAAAAGGAAGAAGTAAAACTGGACTTATTTGCATATGACATGATTGTATATATTTTTTAAAATCCTATAGAATATATAAAAATGCTACTGGAACTAACAAGTGAATTTAGCAAGATAACCAAATACTAGCAATGAAAATTGGAAATTGAAATTTTTAAAAACAATACAATTTACAATAGCATTAGAAAACAAGTAATATTTAAGAATAAATTTAACAAAATATGTGCAAGATATGTACACTAAAAACTATAAACCATTATTGAAAGAAATTAAAGAAAACCTATTTAAATTGAGAGATATACCACGTTCATGAATTAGAAGACTCAAAAGTGATACAATGTCAGTTCTCCCAAAATTAAGCAATAGAGTTCAATACAATCCTGATCAAAATTCCAGCATGCTCTTTTGTAGACATTGGCAAACTGAGTCTATAGTACATATGGAAACAGAAAAGCCTAGACAAGCCAAAGTGATTTTTAAAATAGGCAAAAAAATAGAACAAAGTTAGAGAACGTAAAGTATCCAATTTCAAGACTTACTATAAAGCTACAATAATCAAGGATAGATATATAGATCAATGGAATAGAATAGAGAGCCCAGAAAAAAATACTACACAAATAGAGTCAATTGATTTTCAACAAAAGTGCCTAGGAAATTCAATTGGGAAAAGGATAGTCTTTTCAACAAATGGTGCTGGAACTATTGGATATCTTTATGGCAAAAGAATGAACATCAATCCTTATATCACACTATATACAAAAATTAACTCAAAATAGAGGATATATCTAAATATAAATGCTAAAACAATAAAAATTCTAGGAGAAAACATGGGAAAACAATTGTGACCTTATATTAAGTAAAGATTTCTTACATAGGAAACAAAAAGCATGAACCATAAAAGAAAAAAAAAGATAAATCAGATTTTATAAAAATTAAAAGTTTTTGCTCTTTGAAAGACACCAGTAAGAAAATGGAAAGGTAAGCCATGGACTAAGAAAAATATGGCAATACACAATCTAATATATGACGTGTCCAGAATATAATAAAGGAACTCTTACAGATCAATAAGAAGAAGACAAACAATCCCCCAAAATAGTCAAAAAGCATAAACAGAAACTCAACAAAAGATACAGAAATGGCCAATGAACACAAGAAAAAATTCTCAACATTATTGGTCATCATAGAAATGCAAATTAAAACTAAAATGAGATACCATCATACAACCATTAGAATGGCTAAAATTAAAATACTGACCATACCATGTACTGGCAAGGATGTGGAGCAAATGGATTATTTATACATTGTTTGTGGGGATGTAAATTTGTACAAATACTTTGGAAAAACCCTTGGCAGTTTCTTATCAAATTAAATATTCACATACCATATGACCCAGAAATCCTACTCCTAGGTATTTACCCAAGAGAAATGAAAACTTAAGTCCACACAAAGACTCCTACACAAATATTGATAGTAGCTTTATTCCATAATAGCAGATGGAATATTGGTAAACTAGCTCCCCAGCAGAAAAGGCCTAATTTGCCAATTTCCTTGGGGTAAATAATCCCACCATGGTTGATTTCCAGCTACCAATCTGACATCACTGAACATGGATTTGAGAAGAGATGTGCACAGTCAGTTCCTGTATGCTGGGATAAGCTGACTTGAGCACACCATTAATTTATAGCTCAAAACTGGAAACAACCCAAATATTCATCAACAGGTGAGTGAACAGATCAACAAATTGTGGTATATCCATGAAATGGAATACCATTCAGCAATAAGAAGGAATAAACTACCAATACATGCTGCAACATGGATGAATCTCAAAGACATTATTACAAGTGAAAGAAGCCAGACACAATAGAATACATACATATGATTCCATTTTTGTGAAATTCTAGAAAATGCGAACTAAACTAAGTGACAGACACAAGGTCAATGATCCCTGATCTCAGAGTGGTGTAGAATAAAGGAAATATTCTGTAGCTTAATTTTGATGATGGCTACTCAGTTTAATACATTTATCAAAACTCATCAAACTGTATACTTAAATGGGTGCAGTTTATTGTATGTAATTTATACCTCAATTAAGTGGTTTTTAAAACAATTAATTTATTTGTCAGCTTTTGCCCACTAACTAGTAATATTTCCCTCTAGTTTATCTCCACTAATTTGACTTTCTATTACTGGAAATACTTAATGTGATCTGCAAAAAACAGACAGTTAAATATGTGCTCTCACTTTCAGAGGATTTATAAAACCATTAAACAAAAGTAGTTCTAGCATCCAGTGAAAGTCCATTGTTGAAACGTCTCCATCTAGAAAAGTATCCTGTAATCCCTACCCTTTCTAGACTCTCTCTAAATTGGACTCCTATTTGTCTCTCCTCTCCTACTTCCCATTCTCCATACCCAGGGATGGTTCTATTGTGGTATATACAGGGTAGACATGATTTTCATCATGTACCACCTGAGAAGATCATCTCTTTAAAATAATATCACTAAACTAAAATAAAATCCCAAGATTTGTAAAACCTAGTAGCAAACCAATAGTTTAACTTCCAGACAGCTAGTAAAATAATTAATAAAGCAAACACTTACATAACACTTACTGTCAGGAACTGTTTGATGAGCTTTACATTAAATTAATCCATTTCATTGTCACAACTCCTGAAGTAGTTATTTCTATCTTACTAATTATTATTTCCAAGTTATTATTATTTACTAATGCTTTACTAATCATTATTCCCATTTTACCAATGACGAGGCTGAGGTACAGAGTGATTAAATATCTTGTTCAAGGTCACCCAGCTAGTGAGTGTCAGAGTTGGATTCATATATTTTGCTTACAAGGAAATTTGGTCTTCAATTTATAGAGCTTCTGTAATAAACAGAAAAGAAACTTAGTTCTGTGGCAAAGATAAAATGGAAGGAAACATTACTCTTTTCACCAGAACTATAAAAACCTACAATTTGAACAGAATGTACAATAGAAGCCCAATTTTGTTACTGCATATTGCACACACAAATTGTTATATATATATCCTGAAGACAAAAGGCAAAATGTTAACGAAGATTATCTCTGGGTGGTTAAATTATATATGTTTTTTTCTTCTTCATACTTTCTTGTATTTTGAAAGTGTTATACAATAAATGTTATATAATAAATACATTTATAATTTGAAAAAAGTCAATGACTTTTCAACTATGCATGGATTTTAAATATATTAGATGTTTCCTGGAATTCTATGGTATTGAAGAGTTCCTGTTGTAATTTAAAAGTTCTCTTACCACAAACTACCCAATACAGTAAAGAGCAAGGAGCATTCAAGTTACCCCTGGTGGGATTGCTGTTTTATAGAATAGTTTTATATACTATTTTATACTACTCATAATTGTTTGATGTTGTGAATCTTAACAAGAATGGCCTTTAAGCAAATGCTTCAAACAACATTTTAACAATCAACTTGTTTTGCCATACAATTTGGAAAAGAGATGGATTAATTGAAAATTTATGTGCAATAACATGGGAGTAATTATATGTGCTAAGCAAAATTTACTTATGATAATAGACTTAATTGGAAAATTCTTTAATGCACAATTTTAATAAGGGCATTAAAGAAATTGGGAAATTTGAAGAACAGCTAATCATTTCTGAATTATAATTGTAAATGAGTGCAGATGACCTAATCTGCTTACATAAATGGTAATTATTAATTTAGCAATTGTACAAATGAGCTCCAAACATGAAGTACAATAATTACAATACAAACCAATAACTTCCTTGTCTACCATTTGCACAAATGATTAAATTATATAAGGAATGTTTTCTCTGTACTTTAAAAGCTAATGTAAATTTAAGAACCCAGGGAAATTATTAGTGTAATTAAAACTAATAGGTGTACACAAATATGGAAAACAAACAGCTGGATCTGTAAAGCTTGAAGAAGGAATATTTCATGCTACTTTAAATTGTAATATCATACATCTTTCATTGTAACTGTAATGAATAAAGAATCACTGGAAAGATAATATTGCTTCCTGTAGTCAGTTACCATCTATGGTACTGGTTCTTTTCAAAGCATTTTGCATTTAAGGCTTTTTCCCTAGGAATGTTGTCTCCTCATCCCCATCCCATCACAAATAATTTTATACTTTGAAAATAATGTTATATATTATCAGTTAACCTAGGGCACTAAGCAAAAACCCAAGGTAATTTTCAAAGCATCTTTAGATGCCAAATAACTTTTATTACATTGTGATTCACATTGAGAGAGTTTGTGAAGGAAAAATTGGGGGGAAATATCAGAAAATTGCAGTATTTAGGTTTATTTATTGTGGGGCAAAAAATGACAGATAAAGCACAAAATCTCTCATCAATTATTAAGGAGTAGCAGAGCCCCCGGGAGTTCCATAAATGATGGTGACAATAAGGAAAAGTTCGACTGGAAGCAGAGGGCCCAGATCTTGCCCAGGCTCTGGATGGGCCGAGGCAGGCCCTCTGTGGAATGAAAAGCCCCATATGGCTCATGCCCAGCACCCCAGCTGCCCAGCCATGGCCTGCGCCTTTCACCAAGCTCTCCAACCTAGCACGACCTCCTGAAAATTGACCCAATTGGACGACCGGGCGACCTGACTGTCCCTAGGTGGGCACACATGATGGAAGGCCCGGGACTTTAAGTGACATGGGGGCAGGAGAGTCCAGGGCTTTTATTGCCTTCTCGGGAGTGCATCCTTCCAACACAGAAGTGGAGGGGGTGAGGAAGGCAGGGGTTGCCTGGCAGGAAGACAGTGTTGACCACAACACCTATCCTTGCACACCCCGCAGTCCGATGAGAACCGTGGACCCAGCCTAGCTTTGCAGACTGAGCAGAGGTAGAAGGAGGTGGTGGCCTCGTTGGTGTGGCCTGGGCATGTGTTGTTTAATTTTTACATATTTGTAAATTTTCCAGTTACCTTTCTGTTATTGATTTCTTGCTTCATTCCTTTGTGGTTGGAGTTAATGCTTTGTATGTTGAATCTTTAAAAATTTATTGAGACTTGTTTTATGACCTAACATATGGTCTGTAGTGGTAGCATTGGCATCACCTGGCAGTTTGTTGGAAATGCAGAAAACCAGGCTTCACTACCGACTTGCATTTTGACAGATCCCCAGGTGATTTGCATGCACGTTAATGTTTGAGAAGTCCTACCATGAACTTTACATACACTATTTGCACCATTATGAAAGTGTGAGTTATCTCATAATTTCAAAAAGTGTGGTTCTACTTTATTTCAATTTGCACACCAGTGTTAATAACAGCATTATTCACAATGGCCAAAAAATGGAAGCAACCTAAATGTCCATCAACTGATAAATGGATAAAGAAAATGTGGTATACAAACTCAGTGCAATATTATTAAGCCTTAAAAAGGAATGAAGTTCTGACATGTGACAACATGGATGAATCTTGAAAACATCGTATTGAGTGAAATAAGCAAGACTGAAAACCACACATTTTGTATGATTTCACTGATATGAATCACTTGGAATATGCAAGCTCATAGAAACAGAAAGTAGATTACAGGTTACCAGGATGAGGTGGGTCAGGAGTTAATGCGTAATGGGTACAGAGTTTCTGTTTGGTATGATGAAAATTTTTAGTAATGGATGATGGTACAACATTTTGAATGTAATTAATACCACTGAATTATACGCTTGAAAGTGATTAAAATGGGAAACTTTATGTTGCATATGTTACCACAATAAATATTTAAATAAAAACAGCTAGTAAGTAGCAAAGCCAGAATTCAAGGCCAATCAATCCATGCACTCACCTACCACCAAATGCTAACCCTGAGCAATTTACATTACCTTTTGGGACCTCCATTTCTTCATTTGTGATATGGAGATAATCTATCATAACTCATTGGGAAGATTAAGTGAGAAAATGCATGTGAAAGTACTCTGTGAATTTTAGTTATTGTAGTCCCTATAGCCTTGCTAGAAACTCGGAGCTGGAGAGATCTGCAGAGCCAGTGGCATATGAATCTGGCCTACAGATGCTTAGAAATAGAGTGATCCTTCCCAGATAAGCCTCCTGTGAAATGGATCACTTCATTCTAATCTAAGACTGTAGAGCATAAATGGTTACAGACAGGAAACTTAGCGATCCCTCACTCCCTTTTACAGCAAAGTTTTATATAATATTGTACCAAGTATAGAATTGCCAGGACTGGAAGGCATCTTAAAGGTTCCAAGATATACATAAAAATAATGTATAAAGTACTTGATAAGAAGTATAACATTCCTGGCATGTTTTAAGCTCTCTTGTGCAGTACAGGATGTTCAAAAAAAAATTCAGGTCTTTCCTTTCACAGTCCTCACCCAATTAGTCGTTACTTTGTAGGGATTGGAAAAGGTGCTGAATTGGCTGGGTTTGTTTGTAGTTACTACTTTTTTTACAATTTATGTTCAGGTGTAGCTCAATTTTTGCCTTTTTAACTCAGGAAGCAAGGTGACTGAGGCAAGCTTTCAAGGCGTTTAGCAAATCCCAGATGTGTGTGCCCAGTGTTGCTGGACAAGATTAACAGGCCTGCTGAGTCAGCAGAGCATTTTGGTCGAAATACACAACTTAGCCCTCAGAGTATAGCAGGAAAATAAGAAGGTAAAACATAATGTGAATAAGAATCCTCTTTTTTGTTTCTTTGACTGTGTTTGCAACTCAAACAGCATATCATACACCTGGCTTCCTGCGATGCTATTTACATCACAGCCTGGGTGTAGTTTTTTGGGCCTTTTGGTGCCGTCTTTTTTCAGCCATGTGGATTTTCTTCTGTTTTATGCTACCACCACCTGCTGTTCTATTCCTGCCACACAGAAACTCCTCTCCCCTTCTCCAGATTGAATTAATCAGATTGCAAGTCCATTGTACCAATATTTTAATGGGAGTTTAAGTAGTGACATGACTTTTTTTTAAATTTGGTTTTATCGAGATATATTCACATACCCTGCAGTCATCCACAGTGTACAATTATTTGTTCACAGTATTATCATATAATTGTGTATTCATCACTATAATCAATTTTTGAACATTTTCCTTACTCCAAAAAAAATGAAATAAACTGAAAAATAAAAAAGAATAAAAATACAGGTAAAGAAGGACACCCAAAACATCCCATCCCCCTACTCCTCTATTTTTCACTTACTTTTTATTCCCATTTTTCTAACTCATCTGTCCATACATTGGATGAAGGGAGTGTGAGCCACAAGGTTTTTACAATTTCACAGATTTTTAAGGCTTAATTTTAAAAATTGCAGACTTTAAAAATCAGAAATGCCTTGTTTTTAAATGCCTGTAAATAATGGGATTTTCTTTTCTAGTCACGTGATGATGAAGGACTGAACACATGATTTTCACTAGGTAAGAGGAAACAATTGCATTTATTTTTATTTAACAAACACTTACATAGCATTCACTACATGCCAGGCACTATTCAGAGTGCTTTTCCAGTATTAAAGTAATCCTCATAAGAACCCGATGAAGTAGGTTCTATTATTATTCCCATTTTAGAGATGAGGAAACCAAAGCACAAAGAGGTCAAGGAACATATTCAAGATCACTGTGGTGGATTATATTATTGTTTAAAATATTAGCTGCTACCTCCCTGTGGGAGGATTAAACATCCTTGCCTTCTTGACATCAGCCTTGGCCATGTAACTTCTGGTGCTCCTTCCTGTGGAAAGAGTCCTCTTCGCCTCCCTGCTTGCATCCATGTTGGACATGTACTTGTTTTGTCCAATGACATATGAACAGAATTAAAATATCCTGAACAAAAGCCTTAAAAGTTAGCTCATTAAGAGCCTCCTCCTGAATGCCTCTTTGTTGCTCAGATGTGGCCCTCTCTCTCTCTAGCTAAGCCAACTTGGCAGGTGAAATCACTGCCCTCCCCACTACATGGGATCTGACACCCAGGGGAGTGAATCTCCCTGGCAACATGGAATATGACTCCCAGGGAGGAATCTAGACCCAGCATCGTGGGATGGAGAACATCTTCTTAACCAAAAGGGGGATGTGAAAGGAAATGAAATAAGCTACAGTGGCAGAGAGATTCCAAAAGGAGCCGAGAGGTCACTCTGGTGGGCACTCTTACGCACAATATAGACAACCCTTTTTAGGTTCTAATGAATTGAGGTAGCTGGCAGTAGATACCTGAAACTATCAAACTACAACCCAGAACCCATGAATCTTGAAGATGATTGTATAAAAATGTAGCTTATGAGGGGTGACAATGTGATTGGGAAAGCCATATGGACCACACTCCCCTTTGTCTAGTTTATGGATGGATAAGTAGAAAAATGGGGGAAGGGAAAATAACAAACAAACAAAGGCACCCAGTGTTCTTTTTTACTTTAATTGCCCTTTTTCACTTTAATTATTATTCTTGCTATTTTTGT
Organism: Choloepus didactylus; assembly: GCF_015220235.1. Classification (NCBI taxonomy): domain Eukaryota; kingdom Metazoa; phylum Chordata; class Mammalia; order Pilosa; family Megalonychidae; genus Choloepus; species Choloepus didactylus. Next base: position 173,661,251 of record NC_051334.1, read on the forward strand.
GTGTGTGGTAATGAAGGAGTCAGGGATTGATTTGGGGGATAAATGCACAACTATGTAATGATACTGTGAATAGTCAAATGTACAATTTGTTTTGTATGACTGCATGGTATGTGAATATATCTCAATAAAATGAATTAAAAGAAAGTTAGCTCATGGTTCACTATATTCATTTTTCCCTCAACCACAAGAACAATAGTGTTCCAGAGAGGGGCTGTTCCTTCATATTGGGGTCCAGAATGAAGACTGATGGAGCAGAACTGAAGCTGGCCCAGAGAGCTTACATAACAAGATGGAGAATCAAACTTTTGTGGTTGTAAGCCACCAAAATTCTTGACTCATTTGTTGCTCTGTTTTTCAGCTTTTACAACATAACTAATAACCACCATATCTCAGCAGCATGCAGTAATAAACACTTATTTCTCATTTTCAAGTTTACAGTTTAATTGGGAGGCTGTGCACATCCTAGGGCCCAGGATAAAGGGCCAGAAGTCATCAGTGGCATTTCTCCTCATGCAATGGCAGAAGCACAAGATGGCAGGCCCAACTGTCCAAACATATTTCAACCTCTACTTGCATCATATCCAATAACATTCCACCAGATAAAGCAAGTCACATGGCCAATCCCAAAGTCAAGAGGTAAGGAAGTATAATCCAGCCACCATGCTTCAGTGACAAAGGCATGGATGTATATCATCACAATAGGAGAGTGAATAATGGGTACCAATTATTCAGTCTATCAAGGTTACTAGTGCATATCTTCCTAGATGGTGTCAACAGCCAGAATTCAAATCCAGGAAGTCTGAATCTATGTTTTTATTAAAATTTTTTTATATAATTCACATACTATAAAATTAACTCTTTCAAATATATAATTCAGTGGTTTTTAGTATATTGTGCAACATCACCACTATCTAACTCCAGAATATTTTCTTCACCCCTAAAAGAAACCCTGTATCCATTAGTAATCACTGCTCATTGCCCCCTTCTCCCAACCCCTGACAACCTATCTCTATGGATTTGCTTATTCTGAGCATGTCATATAAATTAGATAATACAATATGTGCCCTTTTTTACCTGGCTTCTTTCACTTGGAATAATGTTTTCAAGGTTTGTCCATGTAATAAGCATGTATCAGTACATCATTCATTTTTATGTATGAATAATATTTCGTTGTATGTATAAACCACATTTTGTTTATCCATTCATCAGTTGGTTGGACATTTGGTTTCTACTATTTGGTTATTATGAATAAAGCTGTTATGAACAATCCTGTGCATGTGTTTGCATGCACATATGTTTTCAATTCTCTTGGGTATATATACCTCAGAGGTTAAGAAGATGAACTTAAGAACCAGGTTGCCTGGTTTTAAAACCTTGTTCTGTCATTTACTAGCTATATGACATTGAACAACTTGTTTGATTTCTCTGTGTCGCAATTTCTTCATCTTAAACTTGGGTCTAATAACAGTATCTACGTCATATAGTTACCATGTGCATTAATGAAATAGTAAAAATAAGGTGATTAAAATAGTACCTGACACAATACAAATGACATAGTCAACAAACATAATCTATTATTATTATTATTATGAGTGTTGGTATTGTTATATTTCCCAATAGGACATTTGCACTTACTGTAATCTCTGCCTGTACCTTTCTTTCCCTGGAATTTCCTATGGCTGGTCTTTTCTTGTCATTTGAACAGAGGCTCAAATGTTACTTCTTGTGAGAGCCCCTCTTGAGCACTCAATCTGATAAAACCTTCTTCCATCATTCACTATTACATTGCCCTCTTTTGTTTTCCTCAGAGCATGTATCACTCTTTAAAAGTATTCTATTTATTTATTTTTTATTTCTTTATTGTATCCCTGCTGACTGTACTCCCAAGTACAATCTTCTAGAATAGGAACCATGTCTGCTTTTGGTTACTAGTCACTGGATCTTCAGGACCTAGAACAGTGCCCTGATGACTAATAGGAATTCAGTATGTATTTGATGAATGGATTTCCTACATACCACCTTTAGAGAGAAAACAAAATGCTATAGAAAGGCAAATTAAAGACTGAAATAAATGGAGATAAATACCATAGTCATGGATAAGAAGATATGGTACCATAAAGATACTAATTTCCTTCCCCCCAAATAATCTATAATTTAAATGAATTCCAAACATGGATTTTTCAGAGATTTTGACAAACTAATCTAAAATCCAAATGGAATAATAATGGGCCAAGAATAGCCAAGAAAATTTTGAAGAGGGGAATGAGAAAGTTGAAGAAGAATACTGCAAAGAGAAAGAGACAAATCTGTGATTATAATCAGAGAGTTCAATAACCATTTCTCAATAATAATAGAACAAGTAAACAGAAAATCAACAAGGATAAAGTAGATTGGAAAAACACTACCAACCACCTTGACCTAATTGATAATTGTATTACACTGCACCCAACAACATCAGAACAAACATTTGTCTCTAAATGCACATAGAACATTTACCAAGGTAGAACAAATTCTAGGCCATAAAACAAGTCTCAGTAACTTTAAAAGGACTCAGATCATACAAAGTCTGTTCTCTGACCTCAATGGAATTAAATCAGAAGTCCATAATAGAAATTTATCAGGAAAATACCCGAATATTTGTAAACTAAAAAAAAAAAAAAACAACTTCTAAATAACCCATCAAAGAACAAATCAAATGAGAAATCAGAAATAATTTTGAACTAGATGAAAATGAAAACAAAGCATATCAGAATTTACAGGATGACACTTAAAGCAGTACTTGGAAGGAAATCTAGAGCACTAAACACCTACATTAGAAAAGGAAGAAAAGTCTGACATCAATTACCTCAAGTTTCCATCTTAAGAAACTAGAAAAGAAGAGCAATGCAAACTTCAAGCAGAAGAAAGGAAATGCTAAACATCAAAGCAGAAATTAATGAAATAGAGAACAGAAAAACAATAGAGAAAATCAATGAAACCAAAATCTGGTTCTTTGAAAAGATAAGTAAAATTTGTAAACTACATAGACTACTCAGGAAATAAGCAAAGGAGACACAAATTACCAATATCAGAAATGAGAGAAGGGATATCACTACAGGTGGTGTCCTGAAAGCCAAGTAAAGGAAGTGTATCATGGTAGGAAAGAAGTAATGAATCACCTGTGTCAAATGTTGCTGATAAGTCAAGAAATATGAGTCAAAAATCCCATTGGTAGATTCACTGGTAACTTGATAACAGCCATTTTGTGGGGTAGTAGGGGAAAAAGCCCAAGTGAATTAAGTTCAAAACAAAATGAGAGGAGAAGAATTTGAGTCCATGAGCATAGACAACCCCTCTGAGGAATTCTGCTGCGGAAGGGAGCAGAAAAGTGGAGCACTGTATAGAAGAGGAAGTAGGGTCAAGAAAGAAAAATTTTTTAAGATGGGAAAAATAACAGCATGGCTGTATTGTAATGGGAATGATCCATTAGGGAGAGAAAATTTAATGATACAGAAGGGAGAGAGGATAATTGTTAGGACCGTATTTTTGAGTATGCAACAGGAGTAGAATCTATTGCCCATAAGGACAATTGGTCCTTAGCCAGAAGCACAGGTGGTTCATCCATAATAACAGGAGAGAAGACTAAGTATAGGAGCATAGAAGCTGCAGGTGGGGAGGGGGTATATGTGGTACTGGGAGCTTGTGGATGATCTCTATTTTCTCAAGGAAATAGGAAACAGGGGCATTAGTTGAGTGTGAAGATGGAAGAGGATGTGTTGGAGGTTTGAGGAGAGAGAGGAAGGTGTCTAAAGTCCCTTTCAGTTTTGACATTCTATGATCGTCAAGCATGGGATAAAATACAGAGAAGCCTTCACCTTTTTCCTCTCTTGAAGGAAAGAGCAAGCTTTCTCTATATAAGAGCCTTAGTAAAACACTGCATAGGATTGTATGTAATATCTAAAAATTAGAAATAACCTAAATATCCAGTGGGTAAAGGCTAAATTATGACCCATTCACACTATGGAATAGTATGCAGCAGATAAAAGAATAAAGTAGATGTATACTTACTGACATGAAAAGATCTCCAAAGACTGTAAGGAAGTGGAGTACGCAGCCTCTTTACTTCTCATTGCTATTCTCCCTCTTTGCTCCTTTTAAAAAATCTCTCAACTTTGAATATCATGTAACCAAATTAAACCCTTCAACATCCCTCTTACTGCCATCATTCACAGACCCCCATGTTTTGCTGACATTAAGTGAGCATCATTCTATAGTTAAATACAAACATCAGAGAGGAGGTATTAGGGCAGTTTGTTTCCTTTGCAACTGAACAGTCCCCAAAGCAGTGAAAAGCAGCACACAAAAGAAATACTATCCTGTGGTAATTGCCAATATACAAAAGTCACACCTCTCAAGCCATATTTCTAGTGATTTTAAAGGGCAGTATCCCCAAAAACAGAGAGTTAGGGCAGGGAAACAAGAGAGCAAGGGACGAAGTTCACATGAGTGAAGAGCAGGAAAGAAGCTAGGTACTACCATCCATCTAGTTGCTCAAACCCAAACCTAGCAGTTATCCTTGATTTGTTCCTCCTTTTTTCCATCACTTCCCTCATCTGGTTTACCAGCAGGTTCTATCAACTCTACGTCCAACATATTTACTGAATTCCTCCATTTCTCTCTATCGCCACTGTTCTGGTTTGCTAATGCTGCCTTTTATGCAAAATACCAGAAATGGATTGGCTTTTATAAAGGGGGTTTATTTGGTTACAAAGTTACAGTCATAAGGCCATAAAGTGTCCAACAACAGAGTACCTTCACTGAAGGATGGCCGTTGGTGTCCAGAAAACCTTTGGTAGCTTGGAAAGCACGTGGCTAGCATCTGCTTGCTCCCAGGTTGCATTTCAAGATGGAGTTCTTCAAAGTGTTGCTCTTGGGGCATTTTGTCCTCTCTTAGCTGCAGCTGCTCTTCAAAATGTCACTCTCAGTTGCTCTACAAAATGTCACTCTTAGCTGCTCTTCAAAATGTTGCTCTGTAAGCTACAGCAACTCTCTCAGCTCCTGTGCGTTCTTCAAAGTGTCCCTCTTGGCTGTAGCAAGCACGCACCTTCTGTCTGAGATTATATAGTGCTCTAGTAAACTAATCAAGGCCCATGCTGAATCAGTGGGGCCAACATCCATGGAAATTATCCAATCAGAGTCATCACCCACAGTTGGGTGGGGCGCATCTCCATGGAAACAACCTAAACCAAACGTTCCAAATTAATCAACACTAATATGTCTGCCCCCACAAGATTGCATCTAAGAACATGGCTTTTTCTGGGGGACATAATATATACAAACCGGTACAGCCACCATCCTAATCCAGATCCTCCTCATGTCCCACTTGGATGACTATAATAGTCTCTAACCAGTCTCTTCTCAACAAGAAGCCAGAGTGATCTTGTGAAAATGTGAACCAAATCATGTCACTCCTCGGTTTGAAATATTTTAGGGGCTCCCCACTGCTCTTAGGATAAAGACAAACTCTTTCTCATGGCCTACAAAGCCTCTCCATACTCTTCTCACTCCACACTCCCTCTTGCTCTCTCCACACCCCAGGCAATGTAGTATAGTGTAGTGGTTAAGAGCCAAGACTCTGTAGCCAGATAGCTAGACTTGAATTCTGGCTCAACCAACTTAGTAACTCTGTGTCTTTGAGTAACTTACTTAAGGTTTCTGTGCCTCAATTTTCCCCATCTATAAAATAGAAATAATAACAGTACCTTGCTCATAGGTACTCTACTAACTCACTTAATTGAAAGAATTAAGTGAGCTGTATTTGAAAAGTTCTTCAAATAGTGCTTGGATAATAAAAAGCATTATTGTTATGATGCTCAGCTCAGTCCTGCCTCAGGGCATTTGCCCTTGCTGTTCTTCTACTTGGAATGTTCTCACCCCAGGTCTTCACTGGGCTCACACCTTCTCATCCTTAAGACTTCAGCATAAATACTGCCTTTTCAGAAAAATACCTCTGACCTCTCTTACCCAACCCAATAGACTCTATTACAATATCTGTTTTTATTGTCTTTGTGGCACTCATCACAACTTATTAAATGAATGAATAAATGTACCTGTTTTCTTAGGGATTACATTAGAATATAGTTAGAAAGCAAATGGGAGTCCTACAATGCCCTTTGCAACCTTTACTGGGATTAAAAGATCAGAAACTGCTGCTTTGGGAATCTATTTTTATGCTGCTTGTTTATTTTTTAATTGTTTCCTTTTTACTTCTCCTCAGTGATTAGTAAAATTCTCTTGGAAAATGTCAGCTCTCCCAGCTGTGCTAAGGGGAAACTCAGAAAGGGGTTTCTGCACCTAACTGAGCCAGAGTCAGGGGGACGGGAGGGAGAGCATGAGACTGACATTGGGTATCCAAGAGAGAGACCCCCTGGAGAACGAGGAAGACCTGAGAACCACGGGCACAGCCACAGCCTAGTGCTTCTTAGGGAACTGTCAAGATTTGCAGATGATTATTTTAATAAGGAAGACTGAGCTCTTACCAGTCCCATCTGTCACATTGTAGAACAGGAGTCCCGAAATGAAGGGGAAGTGTTCACACATTGCTTGGTGCACAATAGACATCCAGTAACTAACCTTAGATCACATTTATTACTTGCCTACTGTGTGCCAGGTACCATGCTAAGCTCTAAGCTTGACCTTCACATCAATTTTCTGAGGACCATTTTACAGACAAAGAAACTAAGGCTCAGGGAAATTAAATGATTCGCCTGAGGTCACACAGCTAGTATGTAGGATTTAAATCCAAGTCTATCTTCTTAACAGCCTCCTTATTTGATGAATAATGAACCTCTAAGGTCCTTGCCTACTCTAATATTGTATGTTTAACAAAGCTTGTGAAAAAAAGAAATCAATGTGTCTCAAAATCCAACATGAAACTGTAGAACAGTGGTTCTCAACAAGGGGCGATTTTGCCCCCTAGGAGCAGTTGGCAATTTCTGGAGACACTTTTTATTGTCATGACTGGGGTGGGGGTGTAGCTGGTATCTAGTAAGTTCAGGCCAAGGATACTACTAAACATCCTACAATGCATAGGACAGCTTCCCACAATAATGAATTATCTGGTTCCAAAACATCAATATTGCCTAGGTTGAGAAACTTTTCTGCAGAAAGAATGTTTGAGACAAAAAAGGAAATAAGTTCCACTGGAACAATATATTAGAATAAATGGAATAGCAGTTCTGAGCACCACTTTTTTTCCCCTCAAGATGAACTAGTCTAAAAATTAAACTTAAAAATATGTATTTTGTGGTCTATCAATGAGGGTCAAAATCAGCTAGCTCTTCTGAAAGTTATCATTCTCCAAATAGAATAAAGCAAAATGGTGAACCACAGCACTGACCAACCATGACTTTGTCCACCACAACATTCTTTGCTCCTTTAATTCCACATCGATCCAGGGTGGTAGACAGGGTTCAAAAATCTCTGAGCTCATGACTCTGGGCCAGTCCTCATCTCTCATTGCCATCCCTCAGAAATGGCTTCTCCAAAAGCCTCAGATACTGTGGTCCTAGTTACATGAATGGTAGCTTCAATTTTGATTAAAATTCTTTAGCCACAGTCATATTTCCTTTCGTCTCTGTAGTGAACCCGTGTGAAATAAATGAATGCATCAGCACACACAAGAGCAAGGAGATGGGACTCTGACAGTTCTAAGCTCTTCACAAAGTTTTTCCATAATTGTGAATTCAGGGCACAGTTTTGATGCCCAGAAACAAATGGTTTGCAAAAACTCATCCTAGCACTCTTTTTCCCCCAAAGGTTGACTATAATTATTTCTTTGTTAAACTTTATGAATTACATTTCAAAAGAGGAAATAGCACTCTAATCCACTTTCTATGGATGACAGCAAGATTAACTGTTGCCTCAAACTCATGTCCCTCCCACAATGACTAACAAAGTATTTGTAAGTGTTGCCCGGGGATGCACCCTCTCATTAAAAAGATCCATGTTGCAAATACCAATCTGAAAACCTTCTATTGGCTTCTTGAACAAATACAAATAAGCAGATTATGTAGTTTATCCCCTCTCTTTTTTATCTATAGCTAGATGTATGGAATAGAATTAATGAAATAGATTTTAAGGAAATGGTATCATGAAGAGATTTTGCTGTTGTGTAGAATATTCTTATAAGAAATAAAAGCACCAGTAAAGAGATCTGCCAGGGGCTGGGGGCAGGGAGGACTGGGGAGTAATGGTTAGTTGGGTATGGGGTTTTATTTTGGGGAGATGAAAATGTTTTGGAACTAAGTAAAGATGGTGGTTGCCCTACATTGTTCACTTTTAAATGTTTAATTTTATGTTATGCAAATTTCACCTTGATTTTGAAAATAGACATACGGGACTATCAAGGTATGTGGTTTATTATGTACATTCAACTTGGTGTTCACAGGGTTAACCTGCATATCCTTCATCACAAAATGCCTGATGCATGTTTGCATACTTAAGGTTTTGATATACAGTTTAATTTTCTCCCTCTTTATGATAAAACAGAATTTAAACTAATAAAGGTAACCGAATTACCGAGAAATGTAATCCAGGAATATTAAAAATATGTCATTGAATTTTAAATTATTGGTGAGCCTAACCACTGAGAGTGCAAGATGTGCCCTGAATATTTAAGTCAGTTCTGATCCTTCTAGTCGGCTCTGTAATGAACAGCAGTAGGTCTTTCACTCACTGACACCAATATGATTTTTCCTACCTTGCATCTCTATTTCAGCTGAGAGAAAACAAACTCTGTGGTATAAGTGACCTGTCTATTTATCGTAGATCACTTTCAAGTTGCATCAGGCAAATGGCTTTTTGTCCAGGTGTCTTGTTTATCTCTCCCTGTGTTATAAAGATAACCGCTCTGAAATCTACATCTGCAAAACCAGGTGGGAAACTAATACCATTGCTACATATCTCTAGAGTCCCTTTTTAAAAAGCCTTCCACAGAAATAGATAAATCCCCCCCCTCCAAGGTCAACATTTCTCAAGGCAGTGAGTTCAGATAAAAATTTCATTTACGATTGGTTCATTGAACCCAACCCTGCCTGCACCCCCACCCCACCCAAAAAAAGCCAATATATCTCCTGGGCTGTTTGGTAGAGATAGAAATCAATTGCTTTACACTCATAACACTCACACACGGTCAGAAAAGTAGAAAGAAGTAACTCAGCGGGCCAGTGCCAAAGTCTTGGCGAGAGAAACGCGGACTGCGCGCGCGTGCACGCACACACACATACACACATATGCAGCCAATCTATAAAGTCTGGTGCCTTCCCTCAGGCTGGTTTTTCTCCTACCTCTTTTCTGCCTGGATACCTGTGTTGGCGGAGGGGGCAGAGGCAAGTTCTCGGCTCTTTCTTTAATCCCCCAGCAACCCCTTCAAGGAGCTTCCGATTTCCCCTCCCCTCCTCCCCTCATTCCTCGAAGTGGCCCCATGCATTTCCCCCTCCTAAACCCTCCATCACCAAAATCTGATTGATGCCACCTTCGAGTTAGTTCCCTGGAATAAGTCATCTTGCTACCAAGTGTGAGCCACTTGACTCATGTCAGCAATAAGGACATCTCACACCAAACAAAAACGACAATTATCGGATTGTATTTAATTTTTAAGAAACCATAGAGAGAAATCAGGCCGTTTTCGTTTCCAGTGGACTCCTTTCTTTTCCGTGAGCATTTCTCGCCTGCGCGGACCGGCTCCACGTCCCCGGAGCCTTGCAGTTCTAAGACGAGCAAGGAGTCCCCAGATAACTATTTAGTATAAACAAACCATACGGTTTTAATGGAATTACCTCAGCCTGCTAGTAAATAATTTATAGTAGGCAGTAAATAAAATATGGTTCTATGCCTTTAAAAGAGTTGTCAAGTGGAAAACACCCACCAGAGGGACGTAAACCCCGAAGATTGCCAGCTTAAAGACGCCGATTGGGATCGAGAGCCGGGTGGAAAAACATGTTTTTATACCCCGAAGGAAGGCGTAGGTGCTGCCAGAGCCAGAGCGAGCAGCTCTCGGGAAAGGTTCCTGCGTGGAGCAGGGGAGAGACAGGATGTCTTTTTCACTCAGCAGAGGAACAAATTATTAAAATGCAGCAAAAAGGCTGTTTCACTTTCATAATAATACCTTCCATTTGGAAGCCTAGAAGCTTTCAAATCTGTCATTAAAATTAATCCTTGGCATCACTCTTCCAGAAAGGCCAGGCTACTGCTATGATTCCCATTTTGCGGATGGGTAAGAAAAGGTTCTGAAGCGAAGAGACAGCCCCCATTTATGCCTAATGGGGAGTAAGTGGGATGTGGGAGTCCAGGTCCTTTGCAACCAAGTCGGCTCAGGAGCCCTTCCCCCGGCGCCACGGAGGAGCAGCTAGTGCCCCCCTTCTTTGCCCAACCCAGCACACTTGCCCAGTTTAACAACACGTCGGCATCTCTTCTGTTTTCGGTGACCTGCGAGCCCTCTAAATAAATTTTCTGCCCCCTCTTCTCCGCATCATCCCCTCCCCACCCCCCCGGAAGGCGCATCCCGAGTTCGGAGAGAAGGACAGATTTATGAGCTGCTCCTCAAGGTTACCCCCAAGACAACCTTGACCATGAAACCAGAATCTTGAACACTTGACCTAAATTTCCAAGGGCATCTGTTTCCGTCTGTAATTGTCACCAGGCTTCATTTGATATTCGATCCTGTGTCACTAATGATATTAACAGAAGTTGAGTTCCAACCTTCCAACGAGAGACTGTTGCATTTGATTTTACTTCCAAACGAAAGTAAATCAATTTCTATAAACCTGAGGCAACCTCCTCCTCAAGTACAATAAAACTGTTGTCGCAATCTATAAATCTCTGGTTTGGGGCAATGAAAATTAGACAACTGCTCTCGCTCTCTTTCTGTCTCTCCTCTCTCCCTCCCTCCCGGTTAAGACAAAGCCAGTATTCAAAAAACGGGGCGTCTTGTTAACCATTTTTGAAGCCCCTCTCTGTACCGGGCGCCTTTCAGACATGCACCTCTCAGTCATCGGAGAAAACCAGACGTTTAATTACGGTGACTTTTGTTCGATCATTACGGATAATAAAGGCAACCTTTTCGCTAGATATAATTATAACGCAAGCTGCTCCAACACCTGCACGGATCACATTTGTCTCCAGCGTGGTTTCTCTCTCCTCCCCTAAACTGCCTTTGAATTTCTCCTTCTCTTCTGACCAGATTTAATATGTTGCAAGAGATAGATTTCACGAAAATGCATTGTCCCTTCTGTAGCTACATCTGCTCCAACCTATTAAGAAAAGTAAGACATTTTGATACTAATTGCAAAAAAAATGTGATGTGTTCACCGAGTAATTGATTTAATGAAGTTCATATGAAACTCCTGAGATTGGCCAGGTGAAAGGCCCCCTGGTGCGTCTATTGTGGAGGGAAGGGAAGGTTGGTTTTTCGTTTTCTTTCTTTCTCCCTTAAAAAAAAGTAGAGGTGGCGTGGCAAGTATGGGGGTGAGGAGGGGGGCGGTCGACACAGATGTTACCTCCGCAGTCGGCGCGGAGGCTAGAAGGAACCGCAGGGATCGCGCCTCCCTCCCGCCCGCCTGCAGCCTCCAGCAGGGCCAAATCAAGCGCGGGCAGCCCGCGTCCAGCGAGTTGCCAAGGTTGCTTTACGCGCTGCCGCCAGGCCCCTTCCCCTGTTCTCCCGCTTCCCGAAGTGCTCGACGCCCGCCTCTAAATCCCTTTCCCCGACACAAAGGCCAGAGGCCCGGACCCCAATCCACAGCTGAGGGCCCATAAGCACCACTCTTGCAACCCCACGTGCCGGCCAGGGTTTGCAGGGTGCGGAGACCCTGGCCCTCTCCCAAAGCAAGAAACTGGACAATGAGGTCGCCTTTGGTGCTTGAGCATGTTTTCTTTAGAGAACTTTATGACCAGCAAACTCTGAGAGTTAAGGGGCCAGGGTATGAGAGGTGTGGAAAGGGAATAAGAATGTTCTGAACACCTACTATGAGTTAGACCCTGTACTTCACAGACATTTAACTCCCTGTCTCCAAGCCAAGGGTGGGAGGTATTATTGCTCCCCCTTAACAGATGCAGAAACTGCAACTGGCAGGACCCTTGGCAACAACTTTCCAACAATGCCCTGGCCGCTCTGGAACATCTGCCAAGCCCGGTTTTTCAGGGAGAAAGAGCCAGGTTTGCACCAATTTACACCCCAGCCCTCCAGGTATTCTCCTGGCTAACTTACTCCGGAGTTGGGTGTGGAGCAGGGAGGGGGCCATAAGACACCGAGTAGAACTGGCCGCGGTGCCTGGCCCAAATCTTCGAGTTGGCTGTGCACAGTCCGCTGCTAGAGTTTAGAGTTTTTGTTTCGTTTTTTTAAAGAAAAAGAAAGAAAAGAAAAGCTCGTTTCGATAATCAGAGCCGGAGCTGAGCTTGCGGCTGGCTGCAAGTTTCTCAGAGTTGCCCTGCTGATGAACTTTCCTGGAATTGCTTCCTCCCGGGTTCCCCGGGCGGCTTAATCTGGGTCCCAAAGCGCCTGCAGGCCTCAGCGGGGCGGATGGGAGGTGCTGACGGTCCCGCTGACGGGCGCCACCGGAACCCGCAAGCCGGGTCAGTAAGGCGATCAGTGGCGCTCCTACCCGCTCCGCCCGCTTTGCGGAGCCCGCGCGGTTCATTGGAAAGACCGCCTGCAGCGAGCAGGCAGATTCTCGCCCTCCCTCCGGTGAGACCAAGAGTTTAAAGCCCAGGCGAATGTAAATGACCAACGCTGGGGTCCGACTTCGGCCCCGTTTTTTTCCCTGTAAGTCATGACCAGGCAAGAAGGAAGGCGAATAAATCAGCTCCTCGCTTTCTCTTTCGGCATTTCTGAAGGGGCAACGCTCCACGCCTGGCCCAGAAAACCCGAGAAGCGAGTAGGGCCCTCCTGGGCGGTGCCACCAGGAATATCACCCTTGTCTCCGAGCCGAGCTGGGCACCGAGTGCCCAGTCTGCTCCTCCTGGGGAAGCTCCGCTCACCACGCTTCTGTTTGTGCCCGCCGGGGTAGGCCCACCCTTGCGGTTGCCCACGGCAGACAGCATTCGTTTGTTCAGGCTGAAGCACCTTCTCCTTTTGCCTTGGTGGGGCCCTTTACCCCATTTTTCCGTATGCGTAAGGTGGGGGGGGGGGGGCTTGTCGCATCGTCCTGACAAGGAGGAACCCAGCTAGCCATCCCTGTCTCAGGCTCTGCGTTTCTGGGACCCAAGAGAGACTGCGTGGACGTCTAGAACCCTCTTCCCCACACCTGGGCCTCGGAGTAGGTGAACTGGGAGCAAATTTCAGGTCCAAGGGTCGCAAGTACGCTTTCGTCGGCCGCAAACTCCAGCCCACCCCGCCGCTTCAGCACAAACGGCAGCCAGGAGGGCCTGGGGAGTCGTGGAAGAAGGGGTGGGCTGCGGCGCCGCGGGGCAGGGATGCCGCGAGCCGGGACCGCAAGGGTCACCGGGATTGTTGAGGGAGTCTCCTGTTCGGAAAGAAAAGTTAGGATTTCATCGGTGTGGCCCGCCGGGATTTTTATGGGATGGTGTCCCCCCTGCCCCCTCCCTATAAGTAGGCACCAGCAGCTGATGAGCAAGGGTGAAGGGCACGCAGGCTTTATGAACATTTTTCACATTCCTTGGGTCAGTGGAAGATTGACAAGGGGCCTTGGAGGGTGCCAGGGTCGCGGTGTCCCGCTTAGTTGGAAGTTGAGGCCTACGCGCCCCCGGACCCTCCCCCTCCTGGGCACAGTGAACCCCAAGATGCAGCTGCACCCCTGGCGGGTGGGTTGTCCGACCACATGCTCCCCCCCGCCGCAGCGCCCACTACGACCAGGAGGTGGGACAGGACCGGCTCTGCGGGACGCGGAGAGCCTGGGGGATGGGGAAGGAGCCCGCTGCGCGCCCGCCCCGCCTGAGAAGCCATTACCCGCGGGGGCTTGGCATCTGAAAGTGTGATTTGGGGACCTGGGAGTGGAGATTTATGATCCTGGAGGACAGAGCGTGAAAGGGGTATCATTATCAGTTTTGACTGAAAGAAAGAAAACATATCTTTAACAAAAAGAAGGGCCCTTGCCATTCATCCGCGTTGTTAGGACAACGTGAACTATCCTTGAAATGATTAGTTCCACTTCAAAGGAATTTACATTCAACAGTGAAAACTCAGCCTCTTTTTATTTATTCGAAAAGACTTTGCACTACGGAGAGTCGTATGTTTGGTCCTATTTATTTTTCCGAATTCATGGTGCACTTGTATTAAATCAACAAAGAGAGCTGCACAACGCAGTCATTATGCGCGACCAGCCCTGGGTTCCGGGGACCGAGAGCCACAGGTAGACAGGGCGGCGAAGACAGTGCTGGGGTTGAGCTCCCGGACCACGCAGGCGCCTGCCAGGCCTGGGGAATGGAGTGGGAAGTGGGGGTAGAGGTCCGGGGAGGGGAGGCGGGACAGGCAACTGAGAAAACCTGACCCAAGTCCAACCCAAGGGCAATATCAGGAAATTCCAAGCGCTCCGAGCTTCCTTACAACGCCTGGCACACTTTATATTTCTTAAAAAGAAAGTGGACCTGAAGTTCCCTAGCGACACCTCAGGAACATCTGTTAAGCCTGACCCAACTTTGCCGGTCACTATGCAAGCCGGTCTCCACAAATTGAAAAGACAAATCCCATCCCTTAGTCGCTTGGGACGTTTGCTCGGGCACACACCCCCAGGGCTCACACCTCTGCGTCCCACTTCCACCCGCGGGTCGCCATTTGCTACTGCCACCTCCAGGAAACCTCTAACCAGGGAACAAAAGAAAGTACTAAGTTTAGGAGCCGTGCGTTCTCTGGGGCGTGCGGGCCGCTCTAACCCTCCACGGAGCGCCTCTGGGCTGTGGTTTGGGATAAGGTTCCAACCCCTCCGGAAATGCAGCAGCAGCCACCTCAGTTCAGCTTCACCTCCCATCCTCCTAACCACCCCCATCCCGCTTCCCGTTCTAAATTACTGCTCATTTCTGCAAGCCAGAGCTAAGTTTTTTTTCTCACTAAGATCAATGATGCTAAACTTTTTCTAGACGATCGGTTCCAGCTTCAAATAAAATAAGGAGAATTTATGTTAGACATGTGTTGTCGAGTTTACCTACCATTTTCTAACACATCTTGATTCCCATCCCCAAACTGGCCCATGCCTTGAATTATTGTCAGCACGAATTCTAACAGTTGTCCCTTCTAATCAGGTATTTGGGCCTGGCTCACTAGGTTTGGAAGAAGTGATAGCAAGCTGCTTGGCTAGGAATTAAAGTTGGCCTCCATTTGGTACTTGGTCCCTTCCTTACAAACCAGTAGCAAAGGTGTGAGTTGGAGCAGTCATGGAGGAAGGCCCAAATTTTCCTGTCTTTGTCCAAGATCTTTTGGGTTTAAGTGAGAACTCAGGTTTTGTTCACCATTCTTGAGCTATTCTCATGTTCCTCCTTTCTCCTGTACCCTCATGGATTTATTTCACCTCTTTGGTCTGATGGTCTCCTCTCTTTCTTCTCCTACCCAAGCCTGAAGCTTATCTTGAGGCATCTTCTGCCCCCTTGTTCTCCCTGTAAAGCAATCTGGGCCAGCTTTTCTGCCCTCTCATCTCTTGACCCTCTTGGGGATTCAAACTACCAATGAGCCAGATCCCCAAGTGCGGTCGCAGTTGATTCGTCGGGGGGGGGGGGGGTGGCGGCCGGTTGCTAAATCCTAGGCTCTCAGGATTGCTTGGAGGGTACTGGCGGCGGGGGCTCTTTCCCGGAGGCGAGGGCGAGGCGGGGGACTTGGCCAGGTCCCCGGCGGGGTGGCGTGCAAAGTATGGAGGGCGGCGAGAAAGGAACAGGCGGGACACGGTTCTTTTAGGGTGTAGAAACCAAGAGAGAGAGAGTTTATTAGGGGAGAGTACAAGCTTATATCGGGCGTTTAGAGGGCGGGGTAGCTGTAGAGGTTAAAGGCTTGGATTGGTTCTGAGAGGGCGCGGAGGTTGATTGAAAAGGGGCGAGAGTTGCTCCGGTAACGGTGTCTGGCAACAATGTATGCGCACTGGTGGTAATGGGAGTTGCACTGGCAACGGGGAGTGTCCGGGCAAGATAAGGGGGTGGGGAAAAGACGGTTCCCTCCGGCAAGCCTCCCCTAACAGTGTTATTTTGGGTGAGGAAATGGGGCCTGCCTCCGGCCTCACTTTCCCAGGCCCGGGGGGCTGCGGAGGGCGCTGTCGCCCGTGCCCACCACCCTCCCCAGGGGCTGATCAGGTCCCCCAGCCCAGGCCCGCCAAGTTGAAGCACGTAATCAGTGTCCCGCATTTCCCCCTTCTTTTCTAATTAAAGGAAGAAGCTTACCGGAGAGGCCCGCTAAGGGATGAGGGAAGGGGGAGGCCGGGGAGGGGAAAAGGGGTTGACGGTGGCTCAGCGAGGCTGGAGCTCGGCGTTGGTGTGGCGCCCGGGCGCTCGACAGGGGCCTTGCTGCTTGCGGGATGGACGAGGGTGGGGGGTTTAAAGTTGGAGGTTCAGAGAAGCTGGAGCTCGAGGTTGGTGCGATGTTCAGGCGATCGAGAAGGGCCTCGCGGTCGGCGGGTTGACCGGTGGCGGTGAGGTCGCGGAGGGTTGGTTGTCATCTCGGAGTAGGGAGCGTCAGAGGTGGCGAGTCGCTGGTACTGGACTTGCACGAACGAGGAGAAAATAGCATCCGTTTGTTTCCTTACAAGCTGGACAATTCTGCGGATAATGCAGGGTCCTAAGGTGAGAGCTAGAATAATCATTAGTAGGGGGCCGAGGAGAGGGAGGAGGTAAGGGAGGAGGGGGGTAAAGATGTGGGACCAATAGCTGGTGGCTTCACGGTCTCTTTTGCGTTGTTCCAGTCCCTCTCGGACCTTCTTTAGGCTGTCCTCGGCGAGACCTGTGGAATTGGCATATACACAGCACTCTTCTCCTAGGGCGGCGCAAAGGCCTCCTTCTTTGAGGAGGAGAAGGTCGAGACCTCGGCGGTTTTGGAGCACTACCTCAGAGAGGGAATTGACAGAATTTTTAAGATGGGAAATAGCGTCTTGTAGGTGACGAATGTCCTCGTCAACAGCCGCCCGGAGGTGAGTTAGGGCGGAGCCTTGACTGGCTAATGCAGCGATTCCGGTGCCAGTGCCTGCAAGACCTAGGAGGGAGGCAATCGTGAGGACGGTGATGGGCTCTCGCTTTTGCAGTGGGGCAGAAGCTGCAGTTGTTTCCAGGCGGAGGAAGAAGTCTTCCTCGCTGTGGTATAGGACCCTAGGGATGAGGACAATTAGGAGGCAAGTTTCATTAGTTGTATTGAGGGTTTGCACGTTAAGGCAGGGGGTAAGCCCTGTAGAGGAGCAGAGCCATTGGGAGGAGTTATGAGGGATGAGAAATTTTGCAGAGCTGCTGGGAGATGAGTAGTCGGCGCAAGCTGTGAGGTTGGGAGAGTTACTTGAGCGAGGGCGGATGCACTTTCCTGTGGAGGAGACTGAATGAAAGGTTAGGGGGACGGCAGAGGTATTCCAATTGCATTCCGAGGGGCTGTCCTCTGTGTTTTCTGAAAAGGAGAGGTTGGAGGCAACTGGCTCATACAGGGGGGAGGAAGTGGAGAGGCAAAGCCAACAAGAGGAGGTAAGATTGGGGTTGGAGACATTTAGTGAGGTGAAGGTTGCTTGGATAAGGCTGAAGAGGGGAGAGGAATAATGAGAGGGGGGTAGAAAAGGTTGGGGTGGTGGGGTTGGCGATGCGTTGTTTGCAGCTGAGGTGCGGTTTCCGGATGCGCTGCTTGTACTTGAGGTGCGGCTGGAGGGCTTTCGAGCGCAGGTTTCTTCGACTCTGGAGACAAAGGTGGCGAAAGGCTTGCTCGGCTCCTGGAAGAGCTTGGTGAATTTATTAGGCCGACAGGCGGAGCAGTTGGCAAAAGCTCACAAGGCGATTCCCCGAAGGATAGGCCAAAAGGTGGTAGGTGCATTAATATAAGCAGATGCATTTATAAACGCTCCTGTGCCCAAGTAAGCTTCGGGGTGATGATAGACTCCAGTGGCTGCGTCTTGCTCGCTTTGCTTAGCTGCTTCCGCCTGGAAGTGAGCACGCCAATCAACAAACTGGCCGGGGTTAAGAATGGAACGGGCAAGCGAGGCCCAGTCTTGGGGGATGCAAAAGTCCATGCCGAGATCCTGCAGTATTTGGGAAGCGTATGGGCTACCTAACCCGTCCTCCTTGACGGCCCTGCGAAGCTGCTTGATAGTATCAGAGTCAATGGGATACCAGTCATACGGTTTCTGTGGTGTGGGGGTAAGGTTAAGAGGAAAGCAGCGAAAAGCACGAGAGAAAGGAGGACGCGCTTGCAGAGGGCTTGGCGCGGGAGTGGGGGGTAGGGGGAGCGTTGCCCCAAGGGTTGCCTTGAGGTGTAGAAGGCAGCCAGGGGTTGTTAGTCGGCAGGGTGGGAGGAGCGGCGGCAGCTGCCAGTAGCGGCTCCGAGGGGGAGCTCGCCGGAGGGGGAGGCGGAAGTGGGAGGCCCCAAGCGTCGCAAGACGGCGGCGCGGTGGGAGTGGCTAAGGCATAAGATGGTGGACTAGCTCCGCCCTGTGAAAGGGCGGGGTAAAGCGCTTGCGGTTTCCGGCCCAGCTTAGGGCTGACGTCATCGCCGGAGCACTTCCTCCCCTCGATGGAAGAAGAAGGAGGAGGAGGAAGTTCGCCATCTTGGCGAGGCTCAGTGTTATTTTGTTTTTTGGGAGTCACTTCGAGCGCGTTGTTAATCTGCTCGACTAAGGACTCTGTGTCCGAATCGTGGTCTACATTAGTATCGCTGTCTGAATCTGTTGACTGGGTTGATAGGGCCTCCTTGGATTTAATGGGGCCTCGATCAGGGGGGAGGGAGCCTTGAAGGCAGGAGTGGACGGTTATTAAGGTGGGGAGCAAGCCAGGAGGGAAGCGCTTGCTCTCATGTTCCATGGCGTTGGTGACCCGATCAATAAGGCGATCATAAGTAACAGGGTCCCAAAGATGGCAAGTGGTGAGCCATGGGTTAAAGGGCAGCAGGAGGTCCCAGTATACTTGCAGCTGCCGGACAGATACCTTACAGCGATGTGTGTCTAGGAGACCAGCCAGAGCACGAACTTGGGGTGCTTGGCGTGCAGATAGACGATTACCCATAGCGGAGTGAGAAAAGAAAAAGGGGGGTTGATTATTGAGTAAAGAAAATGAGGTAAACCGTGGTCGCGAGGCCGAAGGAGACGGCGAGAATAGAAGGCAGGAGCCTCTAGTAGCGAGAGCAGTTTGGGGGGGGGCGGTCGCAAAGAGGCACACCGCGCGAAACAAAGAAACAAAGACACAAAGGACCACAGCAAAGTAATGGAGGGGAAGAGGGAAAGCTACTGGAGGAAGAGTGTTAGGAGGAATGGGGGGACATAGGAAGAGAAGACGAAAGGTAGTCGGGGGTAAGAGTTAGGTTAACACGGGAAAGGAAGAGCGGCCCGGGCACGGAGCGGCGTGGGAGAGGCGGCTCCGGACGTGGAGCAGCGAGGGAGAGGCGGCTCCGCGGGGCGGCGAGGGAGAGGCGGCCCTTACTTTGCAGGCGAGGAGAAGGGGAGCTGGAGAGGCGTCCGGGCGAGCGGGTGGTTTTACTGGACCGCTGCGTGGAGAGGACTTTTAATTCCAGGGGCCCCACGTTGGGCGCCAGTTGCGGTCGCAGTTGATTCATCGGGGGGGGGGGGGTGGCGGCCGGTTGCTAAATCCTAGGCTCTCAGGATTGCTTGGAGGGTACCGGCGGCGGGGGCTCTTTCCCGGAGGCGAGGGCGAGGCGGGGGACTTGGCCAGGTCCCCGGCGGGGTGGCGTGCAAAGTATGGAGGGCGGCGAGAAAGGAACAGGCGGGACACGGTTCTTTTAGGGTGTAGAAACCAAGAGAGAGAGAGTTTATTAGGGGAGAGTACAAGCTTATATCGGGCGTTTAGAGGGCGGGGTAGCTGTAGAGGTTAAAGGCTTGGATTGGTTCTGAGAGGGCGCGGAGGTTGATTGAAAAGGGGCGAGAGTTGCTCTGGTAACGGTGTCTGGCAACAATGTATGCGCACTGGTGGTAATGGGAGTTGCACTGGCAACGGGGAGTGTCCGGGCAAGATAAGGGGGTGGGGAAAAGGCGGTTCCCTCCGGCAAGCCTCCCCTAACAGTGTTATTTTGGGTGAGGAAATGGGGCCTGCCTCCGGCCTCACTTTCCCAGGCCCGGGGGGCTGCGGAGGGCGCTGTCGCCCGTGCACACCACCCTCCCCAGGGGCTGATCAGGTCCCCCAGCCCAGGCCCGCCAAGTTGAAGCACGTAATCAGTGTCCCGCACCCAAGCAGAGCTTGAATGTGCTTGTTTCTTGAGGTTTAAGAGAATGTGCAGACAATCATGAGATTCCAGCCCCCCCCCCCATCCCCATAGCATAGATCTAGCTTTAGCCCTAACATTGAACTCCTAGAGACTTCCAAATGGGTTGGCCTTGGTTCCTCAGTTGTATCTTCTCTTCTCTGCATGTGGCAAACATTCCAGTGTTAGCTCCAAGATTCATTTTTGTGGGGTGGTGGGGTGGTATGTAGACTTAGAGGTGCCTCTTTTGATCTCAGACAGTGAAGAAAGAAAGAAAGAGAGCGAGCGGGAGGGAAGGACGAAAGGAGAAAGGAAGGAATGGAGGGAGGGAGGAAGGAAAGAAAAGAAAGAGTGGGAAAGGAGAGGCCTGGATCTCCCAGCAGTGCTGGGAGAGCGCGGAAAGTCCTCCAGCTGAAAAGGCTTGAGAATGAGAGGCTTCCAGCTCCCAAGGCCGCTCTGGTGGGGGGAGGGCAGGAGGAGGCCTGTGAGAAAAGTGACACATCCTAAAGCACACCCCAGGAGAGGCGGGGATCTAGTAAGTACTTAAAATGTATTTCTAATTACTTTTCATGCTCCCAGAAAATGGGCTCCTTTTAAGTTCTATTTTAAAAGCTTGTTATTGTACGGAGTTATAGTCCACATTTGAAAGCTCTGTTCATACTTTTTAACTTTTTGTGTTGAGTGAGGGGATGGAAAATGCTAGAAATATTGCACTTGGTCAAAATCTGTAGAAAATCAGAAATTGGAAAATTCATTAATAATAGTTTTCTCTTAATAATTACTGATGAGGAGGATTGAAGACACGATGACTTGATTTGCCATGAAATTTATAGATTCTTTATAAGAAATAAGAAACTCTTATTTATGCCTTGTCTCTGTTTAAATTCCCTCTCAGGTATGTGACGCTCCAAATGTGCAAGTGAAGATTCTGTGGACATAACTGCAGAGCAGACATACAGTCAGCAGAGGGCACACTCGTTACTGTCAAACCCTATTTCCAGACTTGGAGGTGACAATGGTGGGTAGGGGCGGGAGTGGTGGAGATACCATTGGAATAGGTGATCCATTGGAGATCTATAAAGTGAGAGTAAAGGTTTATTTCTTGAAAATAAACACAAAGAGAGCAAGAGAGAACACTTTGGTACATTTTACACCCATGGTATATTTTACATCCCCAAAGTGAAAGTATCTCAGGACTGGAAAAACAAGCCTTTAAAATTTTGATTTGACCGGTGTGAAGTAGAGGTCAAAGTATTTACTAAATGAAGACCTGATTCCATGATACCTTTTAGAATACTCGGGCTTTCTCAAAACCATGAGGCAGCTGGGAATGCTATAAAGAGTATCGGACATGACATTAAAAGCCCTGGTTTCTACTACCTTCCAGTGAGTTCTTAGGCAAGTCACTTCCCCTCTCTGAGTTTCAGTGTCTTTATCTGTAACAGAAACAAGTTGAATTATCTGTAAAATAAAAGAATTGAAATGGTATGAGATAACCTCTAATGTCCCTTCTTGCTCTAACAGTGTAAAATGTTGGGAACAAATGCAATCTAAGCCCACTTAGAACTTATCCTCATATCCTAGAATCCTCAATCCATAGTGTCTAAAAGAATAGCATGCAGGCAAACTTGATGATGGCAAGTGATACTGACTGCTTTGTGATGCCACCATTTTGCATTATCTAGCCGGAGAGTTCTTCTGAGAACTACGGTTGATCTTGGGTAGTGGAAATGATAGAAGCTAACATGCTCTCAAGCTGGTCCCTGGCAGCACATAAGTTGAAAGTAGCAATGCATGGGGAGAAAAAAGCAAGAGACAAGGGCACTGCATGCACTGAGGTAACTGAGGTCCCTAAAGTTAGAGTAGACCCTTAACATTATCCTAGGCTAAGTCTGGAGACCTTTGGGAGTCCCCACATTCAGGAATGATACTGTCATTTCTGTTGACAGATTTGTCTTCCTTGGGCCTTTTCAATTTACATGGAAGTGTTGTTTTCCTCAGATGAGCAATTGTTACACTGATTTGAACATCTGAAGCAATTGCATGAATTGGGTTTTCTTGTTTCTGTCTAGCAGGTATAGTAGACTTTGACACAAAGCATAGAGCCACCAGTGATTTTGTTATTCCACTCTTCAATTGGCACGAAACTTCTAAAAACCATCATGTTCTTAAACCACTTCTCTTACTCTCCAAAACTAAGCAGTTGGCTCCCTCTTCCAGGTACCTTTTTGACCAAGAAACAATTTCTAACATAAATACTCAGGTGCCATAGTGAATAGATGATGACAAGTCCATGAGCAGCTATGGATGCTGTGCTTGCTCACTGGCTGAGTAGCTCAGGACATGCTGTGAATAGACAAAATCATGAAATGCCTGAAGGCCCTAAGGTCTGCTGTGTTTTGGAATCTGCCTTGCTTTGTCTCCTCAACTTCACTTCCCAGCTTCCTGTGGCCAACATGTGGATGCATAGAAAGATCAACCTGGCAATCAGCAGGGTTACATGTTTGGGAGCAAGTGCTGTCATTCACCTTAGGCCTGCACTGTCCAATATGGTGGCCACTAGCCACAGGTGGTTATTGAGTACATGAAACAAAGCTAGTCCAAATTGAGGAGTGCTATAAGTGTAGAATGCATAGCAGATTTTGAAGGTTTCATACCAAAAATGAATGCTGAATATGTCATTAATATTTTTGTATTGACTGCATGTGGAAGTGATGACATTTTGGATATACTGGGTTAAATAAAATATATTATTAAAATTAATTACAACTGTTTTTTGTCATTTTGTAAAATGGAGCTACTAGAAAAATTAAAATTATGTATGTAGTTCTCATTTGTGGCCCAAATTATATTTTTATTGGGCAGAACTGCCTTAGACAGTTGATAAGGATCTCCTGAACACCTATTCTGAATCCAGCGCTAGACCAGAATGTGGGCTTCTCCAGGACAGGTACCATGCTTTCTTGTTTCTTCCATCTGTAGAGTCAAGCACAGTGCTTGACATATAGTAGGTGCTTGCTCTTAAATTACTGACTGAATGAATGAACAAATGAATGAATACTTCCATCCAATACTCCAACTCTAGGATACACTGATTTTGGAAGAGACAGCCCGTATGAAATGACCCTGCTCTTGAGCAGCTTAGGGCTTTCCCCAAGTGACTCAGCCCTGTCATTACATGATTCTGAGTGGAAAGAACTTGGGAAACCACAGTAAACCTTAGTTCAAGATTCAGCTCACTCTCGGGCAAGATGGCGGCATAGAGAGGAGTGGAAGCTAAGTAGTCCCCCTGGAACAACTACAAAAAACCAGAAACAACTAGTAAATAATCCAGAATAACTGCGAGGGGACAAACGAGACCATCCACTCATCACACACCAACCTGAATTGGGAGGAATGCCCGAGAACACAGCATAAAATCTGTAAGTAAAACCTGCGGAACCAGGCCGGGAGACCCCCTCCCCCATAGCCCAAGCTGCAAAGCCGTGTGGTGCCAGAGAGACGCTCTCTCCTAGCAAGCGAATACGGCTCAGCTGAGCTCCAACTGGGGTTTTAAGTAGCGAGTGTGAACTGCTCACTACAGGTACGCAGCCCCAAAAAACAGACAGAGGCTTTGGGTGACGACTGACCTGGGAGAGCCGGAGGGTCACCTTCACTGGGTCTGAAGGGGACTATCTGTTTCTTTTTCGGCTCAGTGGAGAAAGCCCCAGTCATTTTAAGTTTCCAGGGCTGTGACTCGGGGAAGGGCGGAGACAGCACAAGCAGAGAGAGAGAGACCATTGAAATGCTAATGACCTCCACCTGGGGGTTCTGTCTTCTCTAGGAGGAAAGGGGTGGGGCCCTTTCCATTCAGAGCCAGACCCCAGAACCTGGGGGAACACGGCCACACCTCCTCACACCAATCAAGAATTATAGGCTAACAAGCGTCACCTCCTGGGCAGAAAAGCACAGTGACCCGAGGCATCAAAGGGTGGAGCAATTTTCTAAGACACACCCGCAGGGAAACCAGATACTGAATATTTCTTCCCTCTGGGACCTGAGCCTGTTCTGGTCTGGGAAAACCTGATTTGGATAACCAAGGAAACCATGCCTAGACAACAGAAAATTACAACCTACACTAAGAAAAACAAAGTTATGGCCCAGTCAAAGGAACAAACGTACACTTCAACTGAGATACAGGAATTTAAACAACTAATGCTAAATCAATTCAAAAAGTTTAGAGAAGATATCGCAAAAGAGATAGAGGCTGTAAAGGAAGAACTGGACATGTATACGGCAGAAATCAAAAGTTCAAAAAACCTACTAGTAGAATCTATGGAAATGAAAGGCACAACACAAGAGATGAAAGACACAATGGAAACATACAACAGCAGATCCCAAGAGGCAGAAGAAAACACTCAGGAACTGGAGAACAAAACACCTGAAAGCCTACATGCAAAGGAGCAGATGGAGAAAAGAATGAAAAAATACGAGCAACATCTCCGGGAACTCAAGGATGAAACAAAGTACAATAATGTACGTATCATTGGTGTCCCAGAAGGAGAAGAGAAGGGAAAGGGGGCAGAAGCAATAATAGAGGAAATAATCAATGAAAATTTCCCATCTCTTATGAAAGACATAAAATTACAGATCCAAGAAGCGCAGCGTACTCCAAACAGAAGAGATATGAATAGGCCTACGCCAAGACACTTAATAATCAGGTTATCAAATGTCAAAGACAAAGAGAGAATCCTGAAAGCAGAAAGAGAAAAGCAATCCATTACATACAAAGGAAGCTTCATAAGACTATGTGCGGCGGATCTCTCAGCAAAAACCATGGAGGCAAGAAGGAAGTGGTGTGATGTATTTAAGATACTGAAAGAGAAAAACCACCAACCAAGAATCCTGTATCCAGCAAAGCTGTCCTTCGAATATGAGGGAGAGCTCAAAATATTTTCTGACAAACAGACAATGAGAGACTTTGTGAACAAGACACCTGCCCTACAGGAAATACTAAAGGGAGCACTACACGGTGATAGAAGACAGGAGTGCATGGTTTGGAACACAATTTTGGGAGATGGTAGCACAACAATGTAAGTACACTGAACAAAGGTAACTATGAATACGGTTGGGAGAGAAATATGGGGAGCATGTGAGACACCACAAGAAAGGAGGAAAGATAACGACTGGGACTGTGTAACTTGGTGAAATCTAGAGTATTCAACAATTGTGATAAAACATACAAATATGTTCTTTTACAAGGGAGAACAAGCAAATGTCAACCTTGCAAGGTGTTAAAAATGGGGAGGCATTGGGGGAGGGATGCAATCAGCATAAACTCTAGAGACTGTAACTAATAGAATCATTGTATTATGCTTCCTTTAATGTAACAAAGGTGATATACCAAGGTGAATGCAGATAAGAGGGGGGAATAGGGGAGGCATGTTAGACACTTGACATTGGTGGTATTGTCTGATTCTTTATTCTACTTTGATTTAAGGTTATTTTTCCTTTTGCTGCTTCCTAGCTGTCATTTTTTTTGTTTCCTCTTTCTTTTGCCTCTCTACCTTCTTTGACTCTCCCTCCTGCCTTGTGGAAGAAATGTAGATGCTCTTGCTTAGTATGAGCAGAATGTTCAATTAGGATGAACTTAAATGTTTGGAAATGAACAGGGGTGTTGGTAGCAAGATGTGAGAATAACTAACAGCGCCGAATGGTGTGTGAATGAGGTGGAAAGGGGAAGCTCAGAGTCATATATGTCACCAGAAGGAAAGTTGGAGGTCAAAAGATGGAAATGTATAAAACTGAATCCTATGGTGGGCAATGTCCATGATCAACTGTACAAATACTAGAAATCACTTCATGAACCAGAACAAATGTATGACAATACAATTAGAAGTTAATAATAGAGGGGCATATAGGGAAGAACTATATACCTATTACAAACTATATACTACAGTTAGTAGTATTTCAACATTTTTTCATAAACAGTAACAAACGTACTATATCAATACTAGGAGTCAACAATTGAGGGGGGTTGGTTAGGGATGGGGAGGTTTAGAGTTTCCTTTTTTTCTTTTTTCATCTTTCACTTTATTTCTTGTCTGGAGTAATGAAAAGTTTCTAAAAATTGAACAAAAATTAAGTGTGGTGATGGATGCACAGCTGTATGAGGGTACCCAGGGGCAAGTGATTGTACACTTTGGATCTTTGGATAATTGTATGGTATCTGAACAATCTCAATAAAAATGAAAAAAAAAAAAGATTCAGCTCAACAAATCAGCTGTGTGACCTTGAGCAAGTCTCTTCTGTCTTGACCTGTCTCACTCCTTTGTAGAGTAAGAAGTTTGGCAAATAGTTACTTTAGGCCCCTTCCAGTGCTGATATTCTGAGTCTATGACAAGGGAGGAGCAGAGGAACCTTTAAGAAGAGCTTATATCCCATTCAGAATCACCAGTACGTCTCTCAAGCTCTCTCAAGGTTCCCTCTGTCCTGTTTTACTCTTCCTCCCACTTCACCTTTGTCAATTACACTCTGGACTCTTGATTATGTCTCTTCCCTGCACCCCAAGCAATGCCAGTACTGCCTTTCTCCTTCTTTTGTATTGCTCTGCTTATCCAGTTGTTAGTAATGGAAAATGAGGAAAGAAAACATTTCCCAGCCTTGAAGTTAAGTATAGAGAGTTTTTTGATGGAGTGGGTCTCCTTGTCTACCTTCACTCAGCTCTGAGCACTCCAGCAGTGGTAAAGAACAGAACTGAGCTTTTCATAGTTTCATCTCTCTGTTGACATTCTACTTATGTTCATCTATCGTTTTCCTGATTTCCCTTGTCCATATTTTCCTTTAGCTCTTTGAGCATATTTGGAACCATTTTTTAAAAGTCTCGGAGAGGCAGGGCAAGATGGCGGACTGGTGAGCTGTATGTTTTAGTTACTCCTCCAGGAAAGTAGGTAGAAAGCCAGGAACTGCGTGGACTGGACACCACAGAGCAATCTGACTTTGGGCATACTTCATACAACACTCATGAAAACGTCGAACTGCTGAGATCAGTGAAATCTGTAAGTTTTTGTGGCCAGGGGACCCGCACCCCTCCCTTCCAGGCTCAGTCCCGTGGGAGGAGGGGCTGTCAGCTCTGGGAAGGAGGAGAACTGCAGTGGCAGCCCTTATCAGAAACTCATTCTACTGATCCAAACTCCAACCATAGATAGACTGAGACCAGACACCAGAGAATCTGAGAGCAGCCAGCCCAGCAGAGAGGAAACAGGCATAGAAAAAAACAACACGAAAAACTCCAAAATAAAAGCGGAGGATTTTTGGAGTTCTGGTGAACATAGAAAGGGGAAGGGCAGAGCTCAGGCCCTGAGGCTCATATGCAAATCCTCAAGAAAAGCTGACCTCTCTGCCCTGTGGACCTTTCCTCAATGGCCCTAATTGCTTTGTCTCTTAGCATTTCAATAACCCATTAAATCTCTGAGGAGGGCCCCTTTTTTTTTTTTTAATCCTTTGTTCTTTTTCTAAAACAATTACTCTAAGAAGCCCAATACAGAAAGCTTCAAAGACTTGCAATTTGGGCAGGTCAAGACAAGAACAGAACTAAGAGAGCTCTGAGACAAAAGGCAATAATCCAGTGGCTGAGAAAATTCACTAAACACCACAACTTCCCAAGAAAAGGGGGGTGTCCGCTCACAGCCATCATCCTGGTGGACAGGAAACACTCCTGCCCATCACCAGCCCCATAGCCCAGAGCTGCCCCAGACAACCCAGTGTGACGGAAGTGCTTCAAATAACAGGCACACACCACAAAACTGGGCGTGGACATTAGCCTTCCCTGCAACCTCAGCTGATTGTCCCAGAGTTGGGAAGGTGGAGCAGTGTGAATTAACAAAGCCCCATTCAGCCATCATTTCAGCAGACTGGGAGCCTCCCTACACAGCCCAGCAGCCCAGAACTGCCCTGGGGGGACGGCACTCACCTGTGACATAGCACAGTCATCCCTCAACAGAGGACCAGGGGCTGCACAGCCTGGAAGAGGGGCCCACTTGCAAGTCTCAGGAGCCATACGCCAATACCAAGGACTTGTGGGTCAGTGGCAGAGACAAACTGTGGCAGGACTGAACTGAAGGATTAGACTATTGCAGCAGCTTTAAAACTCCAGGATCACCAGGGAGATTTGATTGTTAGAGCCACCCCCCCTCCCTGACTGCCCAGAAACATGCCCCATATACAGGGCGGGCAACACCAACTACACACGCAAGCTTGGTACACCAATTGGACCCCACAAGACTCACTCCCCCACTCACCACAAAGGCTAAGCAGGGGAGAACTGGCTTGTGGAGAACAGGTGGCTCGTGGATGCCACCTGCTGGTTAGTTAGAGAAAGTGTACTCCACGAAGCTGTAGATCTGATAAATTAGAGATAAGGACTTCAATTGGTCTACAAATCGTAAAAGAACCCTATCAATTTCAGCAAATGCCAAGAGGCCAAAAACAACAGAAAATTATAAAGCATATGAAAAAACCAGACAATATGGACAACCCAAGCCCAAGCACCCAAATCAAAATCTCAGAAGAGACACAGCACCTAGAGCAGCTACTCAAAGAACTAAAGATGAACAATGAGACCATTGTACGGGATACAAAGGATATCAAGAAGACACTAGAAGAGCATAAAGAAGACATTGCAAGACTAAATAAAAAAATAGATGATCTTATGGAAATTAAAGAAACTGTTGACCAAAGTAAAAATATTCTGGACACTCATAGTACAAGACTAGAGGAAGTTGAACAACGAATCAGTGACCTGGAAGACGACACAATGGAAAATGAAAGCATAAAAGAAAGAATGGGGAAAAAATTGAAAAAATCGAAACGGACCTCAGGGATATGATAGATAATATAAAACGTCCAAATATAAGACTCATTGGTGTTCCGGAAGGGGAAGAAAAGGGTAAAGGTCTAGTAAGATTATTCAAAGAAATTGTTGGGGAAAACTTCCCAAATCTTCTAAACAACATAAATACACAAATCATAAATGCTCAGCGAACTCCAAATAGAATAAATCCAAATAAACCCACTCCGAGACATATTCTAATCACACTGTCAAACACGGAAGAGAAGGAGCAAGTTCTGAAAGCAGCAAGAGAAAAGCAATTCACCACATACAAAGGAAACAGCATAAGACTAAGTAGTGACTATTCAGCAGCCACCATGGAGACAAGAACGCAGTGGCATGATATATTTAAAATTCTGAGTGAGAAAAATTTCCAACCAAGAATACTTTATCCAGCAAAGCTCTCCTTCAAATTTGAGGGAGAGCTTAAATTTTTCACAGACAAACAAATGCTGAGAGAATTTGCTAACAAAAGACCTGCCCTACTGGAGATACTAAAGGGAGCCCTACAGACAGAGAAACAAAGAAAGGACAGAGAGACTTGGAGAAAGGTTCAGTACTAAAGAGATTTGGTATGGGTACATTAAAGGATATTAATAGAGAGAGGGGAAAAATATGACAAACATAAACCAAAGGATAAGATGGCTGATTCAAGAAATGCCTTCACGGTTATAACGTTGAATGTAAATGGATTAAACTCCCCAATTAAAAGATATAGATTCGCATAATGGATCAAAAAAAATGAACCATCAATATGTTGCATACAAGAGACTCATCTTAGACACAGGGACACAAAGAAATTGAAAGTGAAAGGATGGAAAAAAAATATTTCATGCAAGCTACAGCCAAAAGAAAGCAGGTGTAGCAATATTAATCTCAGATAAAATAGACTTCAAATGCAGGGATGTTTTGAGAGACAAAGAAGGCCACTACATACTAATAAAAGGGGCAATTCAACAAGAAGAAATAACAATCATAAATGTCTATGCACCCAATCAAGGTGCCACAAAATATATGAGAGAAACACTGGCAAAACTAAAGGAAGCAATTGATGTTTCCACAATAATTGTGGGAGACTTCAACACATCACTCTCTCCTACAGATAGATCAACCAGACAGAAGACCAACAAGGAAATTGAAAACCTAAACAATCTGATAAATGAATTAGATTTAACAGACATATACAGGACATTACATCCCAAATCACCAGGATACACATACTTTTCTAGTGCTCATGGAACTTTCTCCAGAATAGATCATATGCTGGGACATAAAACAAGCCTCAATAAATTTAAAAAGATTGAAATTATTCAAAGCACATTCTCTGACGACAATGGAATACAATTAGAAGTCAATAACCATCAGAGACTTAGAAAATTCACAAATACCTGGAGGTTAAACAACGCACTCAAAAACAATCAGTGGGTTAAAGAAGAAATAGCAAGAGAAATTGCTAAATATATAGAGACGAATGAAAATGAGAACACAACATACCAAAACCTATGGGATGCAGCAAAAGCAGTACTGAGGGGGAAATTTATAGCACTAAACGCATATATTAAAAAGGAAGAAAGAGCCAAAATCAAAGAACTAATGGATCAACTGAAGAAGCTAGAAAATGAACAGCAAACCAATCCTCAACCTAGTAGAAGAAAAGAAATAACAAGGATTAAAGCAGAAATAAATGACATAGAGAACAAAATAACAATAGAGAGGGTAAATATCACCAAAAGTTGGTTCTTTGAGAAGATCAACAAGATTGACAAGCCCCTAGCTAGACTGACAAAATCAAAAAGAGAGAAGACCCATATAAACAAAATAATGAATGAAAAAGGTGACATAACTGCAGATCCTGAAGAAATTAAAAAAATTATAAGAGGATACTATGAACAACTGTATGGCAACAAACTGGATAATGTAGAGGAAATGGACAATTTCCTGGAAACATATGAACAACCTAGACTGACCAGAGAAGAAATAGAAGACCTCAACCAACCCATCACAAGCAAAGAGATCCAATCAGTCATCAAAAATCTTCCCACAAATAAATGCCCAGGGCCAGATGGCTTCAAAGGGGAATTCTACCAAACTTTCCAGAAAGAACTGACACCAATCTTACTCAAACTCTTTCAAAACATTGAAGAAAATGGAACACTACCTAACTCATTTTATGAAGCTAACATCAATCTAATACCAAAACCAGGCAAAGATGCTACAAAAAAGGAAAACTACCGGCCAATCTCCCTAATGAATATAGATGCAAAAATCCTCAACAAAATACTTGCAAATCGAATCCAAAGACACATTAAAAAAATCATACACCATGAGCAAGTGGGGTTCGTTCCAGGCATGCAAGGATGGTTCAACATAAGAAAATCAATCAATGTATTACAACACATTAAAAATTTGAAAGGGAAAAATCAAATGATCATCTCAATAGATGCTGAAAAAGCATTTGACAAAATCCAACATCCGTTTTTGATAAAAACACTTCAAGAGGTAGGAATTGAAGGAAACTTCCTCAATGTGATAAAGAGCATATATGAAAAACCCACAGCCAGCATAGTACTCAATGGTGAAAGACTGAAAGCCTTCCCTCTAAGATCAGGAACGAGACAAGGATGCCCGCTGTCACCACTGTTATTCAACATTGTGCTGGAAGTGCTAGCCAGGGCAATCCGGCAAGACAAAGAAATAAAGGGCATCCAAATTGGAAAAGAAGAAGTAAAACTGTCATTGTTTGCAGATGATATGATCTTATATCTGGAAAACCCTGAGAAATCGACGATACAGCTACTAGAGCTAATAAACAAATTTAGCAAAATAGCGGGATACAAGGTTAATGCACATAAGTCAGTAATGTTTCTATATGCTAGAAATGAACAAACTGAAGAGACACTCAAGAAAAAGATACCATTTTCAATAGCAACTAAAAAAATCAAGTACCTAGGAATAAACTTAACCAAAGATGTAAAAGACCTATACAAAGAAAACTACACAACTCTACTAAAAGGAATAGAAGGGGATCTTAAAAGATGGAAAAATATTCCATGTCCATGGATAGGAAGGCTAAATGTCATTAAGATGTCAATTCTACCCAAACTCATCTACAGAGTCAATGCAATCCCAATCAAAATTCCAACAACCTACTTTGAGACTTGGAAAAGCTAGTTATCAAATTTATTTGGAAAGGGAAGATGCCTCGAATTGCTAAAGACACTCTAAAAAAGAAAAACGAAGTGGGAGGACTTACACTCCCTGACTTTGAAGCTTATTATAAAGCCACAGTTGCCAAAACAGCATGGTACTGGCACAAAGATAGACATATAGATCAATGGAATCGAATTGAGAATTCAGAGATAGACCCTCAGATCTATGGCCGACTGATCTTTGATAAGGCCCCCAAAGTCACTGAACTGAGTCATAATGGTCTTTTCAACAAATGGGGCTGGGAGAGTTGGATAGCCATATCCAAAAGAATGAAAGAGGACCCCTACCTCACACCCTACACAAAAATTAACTCAAAATGGACGAAAGATCTCAATATAAAAGAAAGTACCATAAAACTCCTAGAAGATAATGTAGGAAAACATCTTCAAGACCTTGTATTAGGCGGCCACTTCCTAGACTTTACACCCAAAGCACAAGCAACAAAAGAAAAAATAGACAAATGGGAACTCCTCAAGCTTAGAAGTTTCTGCACCTCAAAGGAATTTCTCAAAAAGGTAAAGAGGCAGCCAACTCAATGGGAAAAAATTTTTGGAAACCATGTGTTCTAGTTTGCTAATGCTGCAGAATGCAAAACACCAGAGATGGACTGGCTTTTATAAAAAGGGGGTTTATTTGGCTATACAGTTACAGTCTTAAGGCCATAAAGTGTCCAAGGTAACACATCAGTAATCAGGTACCTTCACTGGAGGATGGCAAATGGCGTCCGGAAAACCTCTGTTAGCTGGGAAGGCACATGGCTGGCGTCTGCTCCAAAGTTCTGGTTTCAAAATGGCTTTCTCGCAGGACATTCCTCTCTAGCAAGCTTGCTCTTCTTCAAAACATCACTCACAGCTGCACTCCATTCAGTCTCTTTGAGTCAGCATGTTTTATATGGCTCCACTGATCAAGGCCCACCCTGAATGGGTGGGGTCACGCCTCCATGGGAGTATCCCACCAAAGTCACCACCCACAGCTGGGTGGGGCACATTCCAAGCAAATCTAACCAGCACCAAAACGTCTGTCCCACAAGACTACAAAGATAATGGCATTTGGGGGACACAATACACTCAAACCGGCACACCATGTATCTGACAAAAGGCTGGTATCTTGCATATATAAAGAAATCCTACAACTCAATGACAATAGTACAGACAGCCCAATTATAAAATGGGCAAAAGATATGAAAAGACAGTTCTCTGAAGAGGAAATACAAATGGCCAAGAAACACATGAAAAAAATGTTCAGCTTCACTAGCTATTAGAGAGATGCAAATTAAGACCACAATGAGATACCATCTCACACCGATGAGAATGGCTGCCATTAAACAAACAGGGAACTACAAATGCTGGAGGGGATGTGGAGAAATTGGAACTCTTATTCATTGTTGGTGGGACTGTATAATGGTTCAGCCACTCTGGAAGTCAGTCTGGCAGTTCCTTAGAAAACTAGATATAGAGTTAACGTTCAATCCAGCTATTGCACTTCTCGGTATATACCCGGAAGATCGGAAAGCAGTGACACGAACAGATATCTGCACGCCAATGTTCATAGCAGCATTATTCACAATTGCCAAGAGATGGAAACAACCCAAATGTCCTTCAACAGATGAGTGGATAAATAAAATGTGGTATATACACACGATGGAATACTACACGGCAGTAAGAAGGAACGATGTCGTGAAACATATGACAACATGGATGAACCTTGAAGACGTAATGCTGAGCGAAATAAGCCAGGCACAAAAAGAGAAATATTATATGCTACCACTAATGTGAACTTTGAAAAATGTAAAACAAATGGTTTATAAAGTCGAATGTAGGGGAACTAGCAATAGAGAGCAATTAAGGAAGGGGGAACAATAATCCGAGAAGAACAGATAAGCTATTTAACGTTCTGGGGATGCCCAGGAATGACTATGGTCTGTTAATTTCTGATGGATATAGTAGGAACAAGTTCACAGAAATGTTGCTATATTAGGTAACTTTGTTGGGGTAAAGTAGGAACAGGTTGGAAGTAAAGCAGTTATCTTAGGTTAGTTGTCTTTTTCTTACTCCCTTGTTATGGTCTCTTTGAAATGTTCTTTTATTGTATGTTTTTTTTTTTAATTTTTTTCATACAGTTGGTTTAAAAAAGAAAGGAAAGTTAAAAAAAAAAAAAAAGAAAAAACAAGGAAAAAAATATGTAGTGCCCCCTTGAGGAGCCTGTGGAGAATGCAGGGGTATTCGCCTACCCCACCTCGATGGGTGCTAACATGACCACAGACATAGGGGACTGGTGGTTTGATGGGTTGAGCCCTCTACCATAGGTTTTACCCTTGGGAAGACGGTTGCTGCAAAGGAGAGGCTAGGCCTCCCTGTATTTGTGCCTAAGAGTCTCCTCCTGAATGCCTCTTTGTTGCTCAGATGTGGCCCTCTCTCTCTGGCTAAGCCAACTTGAAAGGTGAAATCACTGCCCTCCCCCCTACGTGGGATCAGACACCCAGGGGAGTGAATCTCCCTGGCAACGTGGAATATGACTCCCGGGGAGGAATGTAGACCCGGCATCGTGGGACGGAGAACATCTTCTTGACCAAAAGGGGGATGTGAAAGGAAATGAAATAAGCTTCAGTGGCAGAGAGATTCCAAAAGGAGCCGAGAGGTCACTCTGGTGGGCACTCTTACGCACACTTTAGACAACCCTTTTTAGGTTCTAAAGAATTGGGGTAGCTGGTGGTGGATACCTGAAACTATCAAACTACAACCCAGAACCCATGAATCTTGAAGACAATTGTATAAAAATGTAGCTTATGAGGGGTGACAATGGGATTGGGAAAGCCATAAGGATCACACTCCACTTTGTCTAGTTTATGGATGGATGAGTAGAAAAATAGGGGAAGGAAACAAACAAACAGACAAAGGTACCCAGTGTTCTTTTTTACTTCAATTGCTCTTTTTCACTTTAATTATTATTCTTGTTATTTTTGTGTGTGCTAATGAAGGTGTCAGGGATTGATTTAGGTGATGAATGTACAACTATGTAATGGTACTGTGAACAATCGTATGTATGATTTGTTTTGTATGACTGCGTGGTATGTGAATATATCTCAATAAAATGAAGATAAAAAAAAAAAGAACAGAACTGAGAAATTTGAGGCCTGATATTTGGAGCAGTGTGGAGCTAGGGCATGATGGCAGCCATAACAATTTCAGTTTCCCCTTACCAGCATTTGCTAACCTGCTGGTGCTCTTACAATGTCCTCCCAACTTAGGGGTTTTATAATGCCAGTC
This sequence comes from Choloepus didactylus, assembly GCF_015220235.1. Taxonomy (NCBI): domain Eukaryota; kingdom Metazoa; phylum Chordata; class Mammalia; order Pilosa; family Megalonychidae; genus Choloepus; species Choloepus didactylus. The sequence goes on from NC_051334.1 coordinate 173,696,940, forward strand.
TGGAGCATTTGCTCAACCAGAAGTTGAAAGGGAACAAAGAATCACTAGATCAGGGTTCATAAACCCAAACGCCTTCTCAGGGCTATGCAGGGAATATTAGCAAGTAAGGTGGGTGTGTATAAGCAATAAAGAATAGTGGGGGCTATGGCAAACCAGAGAGTGTATGTTCTAGCTAAAGGCATTCAAATTTTTGCAACCCCTCCTCTTTATTTCAATGCTGTGCTGACCAAAACCACATCCTCAGGTTGAACTTGGCCTTGCCCAATAGGCTCTAAGTTTGCCATTCTGCCTAGCTTATCTATTGTCTAGGTTCTGGCAGGATTCTAAATGCTAGGTTTTCTTTCAAGATGGTGTATGACATACTAAGATAAATAACTTTAGAATAACTTTAGAACTATTAAAGTCTAAGTTTAAATCAATATTATAAAATATTCCCTTCCCCTACCCACCATTCCTACAAACACCCTTATCTCCATCCTGGGGGCCTCTTTTCCTTTCATGGGTTGCTTGAGCATTAGTTATGTTTAAACTTCAAACTAAAGCAAAGTGTCTTCATGATATTTGCGCCTTTTGAAATCAGACTATAAATTTTCCAAAGATTTTTGTAAAAAATTAAAATACTAGTGCTTCCATACAAATAAACTGAGTCTCTTGATAATTTGGCATTTCTGCTAATGGGAACAATTTCTCTGAATGCATCCAGGATGTCGTGGAGTTGGAAGGGTCTCAGAGGATATCTTGCCAACCCACATTTGCCTCTCTAATACATCCTTCTACCTGCTGAGGGAAAACGATGCCTTTCATATTTAAATGACACAAATATAGGGAGTCATCACTCCCCTGTCACCCTGCATTTTCATACCCAGGAGACAATGAGATCCCTGAAGTTGGGGCCTGTATTGTACCCATCTGTTGTAGTTTTCCTGGCTGCTGAAGCAAATACCATCCAAAGGGTTGGCATACGTAACAGAAATATATTGGCTCATAATTCTGTCATCAAGGTGATGCTTTCTCCCAGAAGACTGTGGCTTTCTGGGACTGGCTGCTGGCAATCCTTGGTCCTTGGCTTTTCTATTGAATGGCAATGCAGTGTCTCCTGGCTTCTCAGTTCCACTGACTTCCAGCTTCCTGCTGCTCCCTGGATCTTTCTCTCTCTCTGCAATTTTCCCTATAAGGCCTTCAGCAGTAGGATTAAGACCCATCTTGAGTCAGTCGGGTCACAGCCTAACTGAAGTAACATCATCAAAAGTTCCCATTTACAAGAGTTCACTCACAGGAATAGATTAAGTTTAAGAACGTGTTTTTCTGGGGGTACATAGCTCCAAACCACCTCACCATCCCTGTAGCCCCAGCATCCAGTCCCAGATCTGACATTTGGTTAGCACGTAAAGCTTATTGAGCTGAACTGTCCCTTGGCTCCTTCTTCCCTAAATAGTCTTTTTATTTTTCATTTATTTATTTATTTAGCACATATCCATTACAAGCATGTTTTCTGCTATGAAAATGGAAGGGGGGATGTTTAAGCAAGTCTTTCTCCTTATGAACTTTTCAAAGAAAGGCTTTCCTCCTGGACATCATTTATTGAATACTGACTGTGTCAGGCACTTTGCTAGATTTGAGGATGTACTGGTGCAAAGACAGGTAGTCACTTCTCTCACAGAGCTCACAGTTAACAATGGCAAAAGCTGGGCATTGATCCAGTTTGGACATCAGTTCTTGCAGGAAGCGTTCTCTGGCTCCTCAACTTCTCACCCACCCTTCCTGTGCTATCCATGCATCTCTGACCACAGCCCTTATGACTCCATATTTTAGTTGCCTATCTACTTAAAGGTCTCTCCATGTAGACTTTGAAGTACTCACAGGCAGGGTCTTGGGCTTTATCATTGCACATCCCCAGAGCATAGCACAGTTCCTGCCACAGAAGCAGCACACAATAAAAGTGTGCTGAATTATAGATGAATGAATGAATATTCCAGATACATGTTGAAAATGACCAACAAAACCCAAGTATATTGAAGTCAGTTTCATTAGTTTGGGGTAGAATACAAAGCAATGGGTTATTAAAGGACAAGAGAAAGAGCATCTCAGCTTTGGGATAACATGGGTCCATGCTAGAACCTACTCTGACTGCATTAGTTTGAGCAATCCACAATTCAGTGGAAAACCACTACATTTTTGGGAAATGTTGATTTGAAGCAGAAATTTAAGAATATCCTTGGAGAATATTTCTCTAACTCTCCCTCTTTCATATATATAGAAAGTACCTAAGTCTATGTCTGTAGCCATATCCATATCTTTCTATCTTCAATTTTCTTTTGCTGTTCTGATTTGAAAATGCTGTTGCACCTGAAGAAAAATAATGTGGGAAAATGAAATCAGATGAGGTTAGAGCGGGATAGGGATTGCCTGCAAAACATCTATTTTTTGCTTCCTAGATTTAAAGATTTTTTTGCAAGGATGGGTTTTTTAAAAAAGTATCATGCAGTTTTTCATTTAAAGATAATTATTGAGAAATTGAGAATTATTTTCCAGTTGTACTCATGAAATGTCAAGTTCCTTTAGATTCCTATAGGTATTGCCATTTCCTTTTTCTATAGCTTTTACGGTATCTTTCTCATCTGTTTTTCTGCCTTTTGCAAACCTTCATTTTCTTGAATAGCACCTTCCTAACCTCAAAGACAAAAAAACCCACCTACAATCTGAGATATTTGGTGGGGAGCATCTTAAACTGAAAAAGTGTTTGAAACATATCCTTTCTTCCTAACGTTTCTTAGGAAATTATTTTAACCTAAATTCATGCTAGTCTTACAGCCTTACATATTTCATTTCTTTCCTTATTATCTTTTGGTTAAAAAGCTTTCCAAAGATTGATGATTTCATCTGTGCAGTGCAAGTATTTCTTGCTTTTTTTTTCCTGTGTGTCTCCTTTTAATTCTATGTTTTTCCAGAGTCCTTCACTCTGGGCTTAGGCAGACTGCAGTCAGCATCTGCACCTCCTATAATGCCCCAGCATTTCTATGATGCAGCTCTAGTTCCCAGTAATCATGACACCCATAGTCCCTGCCTGGCTCCCTGCATGTGTCTTGCACACAAGCATAGAGCCCTCACTGGCTTTCAGTCAGAACTCTGTGCGAAAAAGAGAGCCCTTTGAGTTGAGGGTTGGGACCTTGGCAGGGAAGCTCTCTTTTCAGTGATCACAACACACCTCATTAGGCATTCTTTTCTGCCCCATTTTCTCCAGAGAGGATGTTTAGGGTCTGTCTTGTTGGGGGGCTGCTGAGAATGGTATAGCTTCTGTCTGGACCTGCCCAATGATTCTACTAGACAACTCAACCCAGTGATGTGTTTCCCCAGTTGACTAAGTTCCTGTTATCTGAGGAACAAGTTTAAAGAGCTCAAGTCTGAAGTTTAGTGGCTGGCCTGACCCCAGCTCACAGAATTGCTCTTGTTATCAGCAATTGAAAGTGCTTCTGGCCATTCATCTGCCTCCTTCTCTCTCCCTTTCCATATAAACTTCTTGGTTAGGAGAAATAGACAGTTTAAACACTTTTCTCATCTGACCTCAGCAACAGGCCTGTTGGCCATGGAAAAGCTAAAAGGGGATCAGTTATTTCTAGGAAATATGAAAGGAATGAATGGGTGTGTGTATGTATGTGTATGCATGCACATGTTTGTGTTGGGGGGCCAGGGGCAGGTAGGAGGCAATACAAATCAGTCTGAGATTTTCTAACCCCATATTTTAATTTAAATACTTGTAAGGAAAAATCAAAATCTAGTCAACCCATTGCCAACTTTGTCTTCCTCCTGGAGTCCTAGAGTCAAGGCAAAGACAATTACTGTGCGCCCAACCCTGTGCCTGGAAATGGGACTTAGAGGACAAAACCTTTGCCCTCAACTAATGGCCCATCTTTCGTTGATTCTTTCAGGCCTTTGAAGAGTGGTCTATTCTTATAGACTCTACTTCTTTCCTTCAACCCATGTCTCAGTTTGAATTATCCTGGAAACAGATTCTGAGAGGGAGCTAGACTGCAGGATATTTATTAATGAATTCCCTTGGTAGAAACACTTGTGGAGTGGGAACATGGCAGATTAGGAGAGAGAGATTAAAATTCTTCTCCTTGAAAAACACTAGATAAGGGACAGAAAGTGCTCCAGAACAGCAGTTCCAGGGTTCCACCAGCTGGGCAGGGACTTCTACACCACATAGTGAGTATGTAGCTGGAGAAGCCGAGAAACTGTGTTTAAGACCAGTGAGTGTTTGGCCCAGAACACCACCAGGGAACAGATGGTTGAAGCTGGCTGATGAATATGGAGAGTGCCATCTGCTGGTAGGACAGGGAAAGTGCACTCCACCATGCACCATGCCCGGTGCACCCTCCTCAGCACTTGGGTGGGTGATAACCCTTCACAGACCCACAGCCAAGAGCCGCCATGCCAGGGACTGGTGGTTGGAGCAGACAGACAAGGGTGTAAAGGGGCAGCTTTCCACACCCCTTGCAGCCATCTTAGCAGTGACTGTGGAGATAACCCTTCACAGTCCTGCAGCTGCTGAGCTGGGGACTGGCCGCTGGGCATGGAGTGAGCAGCTTTTTAAGCCCCATCTCTGCAGTTGGCTGGGGAGATAACCCTTCACAGCCCCATGGCCAAGAGATCCCTTGAGGGAATTCAGGATTCAGAGGACTTGTGGCAGCATCCACTCATCCTCCATGGAAGCCCGTGATGTGCACAACCTAGAGGCATTTGTGGGGCATTTGAGCTGAAGGTGAGATGTGCAGCTCTGCAGCCACAGAGTACTCCACCCCCAGCCTCAGGAATGGCTAGGACCACTGTTTTCTGGAGCAGACTTACTGCCAAACTGTGCAGGGCATGCCCCCCACCCACTGATTGGATTTCCACATGGTTTGGACCCCCACTCTGTGCATAGGCAAAGTTGGGGGAGAACTGGCTTGAGGGTAAGAGGTGGCTCAAGAGTGCCATCTGCTGGAAGGACAGGGAAAGTGCACTCCACCAAGCTTCAGCTCTGCCAAATTATAGATACATGTTCAAATAATCCTGCATATCCTAAAAGAACCCTATCAAGAAAAGCAAATGCCAAAAGGCCAAAAACAACAGACAATTATAAAGCATGTGAAGAAACCAGAAGATATGGACAACCCAAATGTCCAAATTTAAAAGCCAAAGGAGACTCTACTTCTTTCCTTTTTGGAGCAATTAATCAAAGAAGTAGACACAAACATCAATGACATGGCTATGGATATAAAGGACATCAAGAAGACCCTAGAAGAGCATAAAGCAGAATTTGCAAGAGTGAATAAAAAAGTAGTGGATCTTATGGAAATAAAAGATACTGTTGATCCAATTTAAAATATTCTTGAGACACATAACAGTTTATTTGAAGAGGCAGAGGAAATAATTAGCAAACTCGAGGACTGACAATGGAATGCAAAAGTACAAAAGAATGAATGGTGAAAAAAATTTAAAAAATTGAAATGGATGACAGGGAAATGATGGGCAACATGAAGTGCACAAATATAAGAATCATTGGTGTTCCAGAAGGGGAAAAGAAGAGTAAAGGGCTAAGAAGAGTACTCAAAGACATTGTTGGGAAAAACTAGATATTGAGTTACCATATGATCTGGCAATTCCATCTCTCAGTATATACCCAGAAAATCTTAAAACAGTGACACAAACAGACATTTGCACATCAGTGTTCATAGTGGCATTGTTCACAATTGTCAAGAGGTGGAAACAATCCAAGTGTCCTTTAATAGATGAATGTATAAACAATATGTGGTATATACATGTGATAGAGTACTATGCAGCAGTAAGAAGGAAAAAGGTCCTGAAACATATGAAAACATGGATGAACCATGAAGACATAATGCAGAGTGAAATAAGCCAGACAGAAAAGGCGAGATACTGTATGTTACCACTAATGTGAACTCCCTGAACAATGTAAAATCAAGGTCTTATAATATAGAATATAGGAGACCTAGAGATAGATAGAAGCTAGTGAAGGGAGCATGATAAACTGATATGTACAGATATGATAATGAGAGTGAACTTAACAGTATGGGAAAGGTCAGGTGTGACTATGGTTTGTTAATGGGTTTATAAGTATCAGTGATGCATTGAAGGTGAACATCTGACCTTCAGATGGTTGTTTAAAGGCATGTACTGCACAGAGTAGCACCACAAAACTAAGTAAGTGTTAGCATGATATAAAGTATGACATTGGTGCAGAGAGTTAACAACAGAGTGGTATATGGAAAAACTACCCATTACATATTATAGACTATATTAAATAGGAATATCTTGCCAACACTACACTAATACTAGGGATGAATAATCAGCAGCTGATAAGAGCTCTGGGATGTATTATTTCAGGATAATTGTTTAAAGTTGAGAGTGATAATGATTGTACAACTAAGTGAAAATACGTAAGAAACTGACCATTTATCATGGGATAGAATATATATTAAGTGAAATTAGGAGCCTACTACTTAATAAATCAGGTCCTTGACTTGAGGCTTGCTCTTGTGAAACTTAGGGCTGTAAATGGGAGGCTGAGCCTTCCAATAATTATGCCTAAGAGGCACCTCCAGGGAACTTCTTATGTTGCCCAGATGTGGCCTTTCTCTCTCCAAGCCCAGCTTGACAAATAAATTCATTAACCTCATCCCCATGAGGGACGTGACTCCCAAGGGAATGAATCTTCTTGGCAACATGGGTCATGACTCCCAGGAATGAGCCTGGCCCTGGCAGTGAAAGATTGAAAATGCCTACTTGACAAAAAGGGGAAAAATGAAAGGCAAAAAGCTGAGTTCACAGTGGCTGAGAGATCCCAAATGGAGCCAAGAGGCTATCCTGGAGGTTTCTCTTATGCAAGCTCCAGCTAGATATCCCAAATGGCCACAATATGCCATGCCCTTACCAAAAGTAGTTCCCAAACACCTAGGTCCAACCTGAGAATCTATAAAAGATTCACTCACTAAGTTTTATCTCTCAGAAATTTAAATCTACCAGAGTACTCCTATGTCAGACAAGTCCTAAAACCCAGAGGCAGTAGCCTCTTTAAGAACAACAATCAGATGCACCCCTCTTCCCCATACTGTTGGCACCCCCTTTCAATATGAACAAGTTAGGGTGATCACTGCCTAGACACCCCTGAAGATGGAGAAAGAGATTAAGTAAGAGGAAGGGGTAGCAACAAATAAGGATGCTGGGGTGTTGGAGTGGCTGGAAGGAGGTAAACAACCTGGTGGAACTGTAACCTATCACATTCTTTGAAATTTTCTCTGTAGCTTCTCGTTGAATTGTGCTTTTAAAGTCTTCACCTTTCTGTATATACCCTATATTTCATAATAAGTAAAGAATTGAAACTGTGGAACAGTAACCCATAACAGTTTTTGAAATAACCTATATAACTGCTTGTTGAGCTGCACATCAAAAGTTAACCCCTTTCTCTATGTATGATATATTTTACAATAATGGAAATAGCTCAAGTTGTGGAACTGCAACCCATGACATTCTTCAAAATTTGCTCTCTATCTACTTGTTAAATTGTACTTTGAAAGTTATCACTGTTATGCATATATGTGAAAGTTCACAATAAAAAATGCATTAAAAACTAAAAAAAAAAAAACACCTGTGGAAGGAAAGGTAAGGAAGCAGGATTTGACAGAGGAAGAAGTTAAGCTGTGATGCAGGTCCAGTGATTGCTCACTTGACCTCATGGAGTTTTCCTGAGTGAGATGGATCTTTGTCCTTCAGAATTGATCTGAGTTAGACTGAGATGGCTAGGCCTTTTATACTACCCTGAAAAGGGGTGTGAACTTGGGTGAGGTGACTCTGAAACTGAGGAAATCTCTGAGGGGACTGGCTGCTGAAGACCATGTGCAGATAACACCCCTAACAACTGGGCAACAAATCTTTCATTGAAGGGAGATTTAGGTGATGCATCACAATAGCTACCATATGCGGTGCAAGTTGGCTTTTCAGAAGGCAACTAAATCCCTCACGCAAAGGTTACCAATGAAGCACCAATTAGAAAGTTTAACAGCCTCATCTTGACCCCTTGTTCCAACCCAGCTCTTGAAGGGCTCAGGTCAGTATAGCCCCAAGACCAAAGTACACACTAGGTCTAGAGTCAGACATAAGTCTTATTAAGACTTACAAACAGGAAAAGATTCTTCCCGGTGTTGGCTGTTCGGAAAATGGAAGTAGCACTCTGCAAAGGTGAGGGTGCAACAGGCCAACTTATAAGGGTTTAGGACAAAGACATTCCATAGAGTATGAGAACAGAGTTTTAGCAGGGTCTCATGACACAGGGGTCTGGAGATTTGTTATCAACAGTGAACAGAGGAGGGGAATTTCAATTCTTTACAAGGTAAGTGGTTTACAATACCAGGTGTACATATTTTCTTCCCTGAGGTGGTCTGATAACCTTTAACTTCTGTCCCAGTCATGTAGGTGGCTACATGCAGTAACTTACTCTCAACATGGAGAAGGAGCCAGGCCCTGGGTCTCCACACCCCTATATAAATTTTCTGAGCATTTGTCACTGTTGATCAAATTCTCTGTCTTCAAAACTTTCCTTGACTTCTGCTATAGTTCACTTTTACCTTTCTAATCACCCTTTCAAAGCCATCACTCCATCTTCCTTTTTCTTGAACCATTCAATTATAGTTGCCTCCCCACCCCCTAGTTCTTTCCTAGTCCCCCTTCTCTTTTCTTTCCATGTTCTCTTTCTCTTCTCTCTGGTTGATCTATCTAAATCTACCTCCAAATGGCAATAGTCAGATGATTCCCAAAACTGCCGAAGCTGTACTTCTCTTCTGAGCTCCAGATGTATTTCCAACTGCCCACTAGATATTCATAACATAAATGTTCTGCTGTCACCTCAAATCTGATCTGTCCTAAAGTGAGCTCTTTACCTTACTTCTATCACTGTCCCTCAAACTTGCCCTTCCTACTGTGCACCCTTCTCAGTAAATCACACCAGCAACTTGGGAGTCATCCTTGACTTATTCATTTCCCTTACCTTCTACATCCAAAATGTAGTACTTATCTATTGCTGTATAACACATTATCCCAAAACTTAGCAACTTAAAACAATAAATATTTATTATCTCACTCAATTTCTGTAGGCCAGGAATCTGAGAGTGATTAGCTGGATGGTTCCAGCTCAGAGTCGCTCATGAGGTTGCAATCAAAATGTTGGCTAAAGATGTAGTCATCTGAAGTCTCAATTTAGAGCTGCAGCATCTTCATCCAAAATCACTCACTTAACACGGCTGTTGGCAGAAAACCTCAGTTTTTCACTGACTGTTGATAAGAGGACTTAATTCCTCTCTATATGGATCTTTCCATAGGGTTGTTTGAATGTCCTCATGACATGGCAGCTGGCTTCCCCCAGAATGAGTGATCCAAGAGAGAGCAAGAAGACCACATGTTTTTATGACTTAGTCTCAGAAATTACGCACTGTCACTTCCACCATATTCTACTACGTAGAGGCAAGTTACTAAGTATAGCCCACACTCAAGGTAAAGGAATTAAGATCCACCTCTTGAGGAGAGGAGTATTAAGCAATTTGTGGGCATATTTTTAAACCATAACACAAGCCTTCCAAACACCTTACATCTACTGCACTTCCATCCATTCCTAGACAATTATACTGACCTCTTAAATTGTCTCCTTGTTTTTAATGTCCCTAAAACCCAGATCTAATCATGCAAGTCTCAATGGCTCCCTGGAATCTGCAGAATAAAACCTACATTCCTTAGCACAACTTTCAAGGCTCTCCACAATTTACCAGAGCATCATTTAAATTTAATTTAAATTTTAGCCTTGTTTTCTCCCTCCAATAATCCATGTACTTTTATGCTTCCATGCCTTTGATCATGCCATTCTCTCTGCCTGAACTTTCTGTGGTAGATTGTTCCAAAATTTTCAACTTCCCAGTATTCATGCCCTTTGCCATGTGACTTTGAAGTTCCACTAGAGGCAGAATATACTTTTCTACCCCTTGACTTTGGTGTCAGCCATGTGACTGACTTTTGGCCAATAAGATGCTAGCAGATGTGATGTAAGCAGAGGCTTGAATGAGCTTGAGTAGTTGGGCTTATTCTCTTGCACTTCTGCCATGGCCCTGAAAAGATCTTACTTTGGGTATTTGCTGCCCTTCAGCTAGGCTCTGGAATGACCACACATAGAGCACACTTGAATCCAAGCTGAAAACTAGAGAAAAACCCAGCTGAACCCTGCCTCAATCAGCTGATCCCCAGTCAACCTGCAGTTGTATGAGTAAGAATAAATAATTTTTGTTTAAAGCCATTTAGTTTTAGGGTTATTTGTTAAATAGCAGTATTGTGGCAATAGCTTACTACTGTGCTCTTCTTCCCCACTTTCTTTGCTTGCCAAAATACCAGTCATCTTTCAACCCTCGGCTCAGATAACACCTCTTCTATGAAGTCTTCCCACGCCTTTACAGTGAAAATTAATTGCTCTCTCTTCTGAAATCTCATAGAACTGTTTATGTGCATTTTATTCCACTAATACTTTTTTTTTTTTGCTTTGTACTTTAAATTTCCTAATGAGTTTGTAAGCTGATTGAAAGCAGAGCTCAGATTTTTTTCCTCATGTGATCCTCTGTGTATTGGGCATATAGTAGGCATCCAATAAATGTTCAATAAGAAGATGAATGAATGAAAGGCAGTAGATATTTGACTGCTAGATTGGGGGCCACAAGCCATAAGCATCAGAAGCCTTCAGATGGTCAATCACAATGGTCCTGCATACTTAACCGTTAATAAATATTTATTGCCCGATCGGTTCTCATCATGAGTTACTAGTTGCAAGGAACAGACACCCATCCAACCTAGCTCAAATAAAGGAAATCTTAATGAAAATAACTGACACAGGGGATTCTCACAGAACCCAAGGGCAGTAAACAAAATAGGCCAGGCCTCTCAAAGGCTGGAAAGTCATCACCAATTGGCACTGCGTGGGATCACAGTCTATCTCCAAGGCATCTCTGATCCATTCTTCTCTTTCACTGCAAACTTGCAATCTCAATTCACTTAACTCCTTGCACATAGAGCATGATGACTATCTTCAAGTGTTTGTTTCCATAGGTAAATGTTTTGGTTTAATTGGAGGCTCAATTCCACACTCTCAGGAAGATGATTGTATTGGTCTAGTTTGGGTCAGGTGTCGACCATGTGTTAATTAGCTGAGGATACGATGGGTGGGTTCACTTGGGTAACTTAGGCTCATCTCTTTAGCAGGGGATATAGGTGGTGAGCAATTCTTAGAGAAAGTTCCCTCCTAAATGTTTGTTGCATCAAGGAGTCAGGAGCACTTCCTAGAGGGTGAACTTACTAGCTTTTTATTTTGGGGGACTACTCAGTAGCCTTATGTGCTGGTTTGGATGTATTATGTCCCCCCAAAACACCATTATCTTTGATGCAATCTTGTGTGGGCAGACATATTAGTGTTGAGTAGATAGGAATTCTTTGATTGAATGTTTCCATGGAGATGCAACCCACCCAACTGTAGGTGATAAATTTGATTAGATAAGTTCCATGGAGGAGTGGCCCCGCCCATTCAGTGTGGGCCTTGATTAGTTCACCGGAGCCCTATAAAAGCTCAGACAGGAGGACCGAGCTTGCCACAGCCAAGAGGGACACTTTAAAGAATGCACAGGAGCTGAAAGAGGAGCTGCAGATGAGAGACATTTTGGAGACGGCCTTTGAAAGCAGAGTTTTGCTCCGTAGAAGCCAAGAGAGGACAAACACAAGAGCAGCTGAGAGTGATGTTTTGGAGAGAAGCTGAAGCCTAGAGAGAAACGTCCCGGGAGAAAGCCATTTTGAAACCAGAACTCTGGAGCCAATGCCAGCCACATGCCTTCCAAGCTAACAGAGGTTTTCCGGATGCCATTGGCCATCCTTCAGTGAAGGTACCCCCTTACCTTGGACACTTTATGTCCTTAAGACTGTAACTTTGTAACCAAATAAACCCCCTTTATAAAAGCCAATCCATCTCTGGTGTTTTGCATTCTGGAATCATTAGCAAACTAAAACACCTTAAAGTCAAAGATAAACAGAATGTGTATGTGCTATAGAAGGAAAATCTCATTGGCTTGTGACTATCAGCCTTGCATGGCACTCACAATAGGCTACCTTTGTAAAGAGCTTAGCACAATGCCTGGCACAAAATAAGTCTCAATAAATATTAGCCATTATTATTTTTAGGTGTTGCAAAAGGGGTGCATTACTGAAGATTTGGAACTGTAGACTCCTATACCTACAGATCTTCCTACAGAATCTTCAGGCTCTAAAATCTTAAGATGGGACCAAAGGCTGAAAGGAAAATCTTCTTCCTAGGGCTCTTCACTGTCTTGTAGTTATCATTGTTTATAACAGTTAACCTTATTTACCAACTATTTGGAAGAGGGGACATTTTCAGATGCCACTGGTTTGAACATAGATGAAAAGTTCAGAGATGAAGTATGTAAATGATGTTGATGTAGTGTGCATATTACTTCTGAAGTGATTTTTGGTATAAAGAGCCCTTTCCTGGGGTGATCACAGTCCATACTCAGCTGGCTGGTATGGACCAAAGGAGTGGAACTGCAGCTCTTTAGGAGTCATGCTGTTGAGCCAAGGTGATGTTTAACAGAAGAGCATTCTAGAAATGAGAGCTTTGTGAGGTGATTCCCTGAGGAATGTTTGCCCAACTTAGGACATGGAAGTCTGCAACCCAAACAATTAAAAAGTTTAGGGCCTTTAGAGAACCCCAAAGGCAAGAGGAATATTGCTCTGCATAGAGGGAGAGAGCCGTTGGTATTTGAGAAAGGTGCTTTGGGTCTAGAAAAGACATTGTTTTGGGCTAGTACTCTAAACAATAAGCTCCACTAAAGTGGACTTGGGTTTGTCATGCTCCCTAGTATATATTCTAAGGGCCTAGCATAGTACCTGACACACAATACTGCTTCAAGACTTTACCCGAGCTAGCTAAGATTCATTCAATGATTCACTTGTTCATCCATTTACTTTTTCATTAATTAATTAATTTGGCCATCATTGGGGAATGCATGCCTTACAAAGTTCCTCAGTCTGGGCCCTATTGACATTTTGGGCTGGATAATTCTTTGTTTTGTTGGTGGGGGGGGGGCCTTCTTGTGACTTGTAGGATGTTTAGCAGCATCCCTACCCTCTACCCACTAGATACTGCTAGCAGCTAACTCAACTCCCCTACCCACCATTGTGAAACAAAAAATACCTCCAGACATTGCCAAATATCCTCAGTTTGAGAATCAGTGCTCTGAGTTTCTCTGAGAATGGCTGTTTCAGAAGTGTGCCTGGTGCTCATCTTTCCCATGGATGAGGGGAGCTAAGAAAGCTATCTCAGTCTCGGACTGGGAGTGTAGGGTATAATTGAGGGTAAATTGGCAAGAAAGGGCATTCAATTTTTTTTGCTCAAGTGTCCTCTAAAATAATTTTGAAAAACTAGGAACCCCTCACACATTTTTAAATTGATTTTGAGAATATTTCTTCATAAGCTTAAATAGTTGCAAATGATGTAATTACCAGCATATTATAAATATTTTAAATCAAACTGTTTGTGGGGACCCAGGGCCTGGGCCCCCTCCCCTCCATAATTATTTCACATAGCCCCCTACTTGACCAGGACAGACTTTAAAAGTCATCTGACCTCCCCAGGCGAGGAAAAAATGTATTGTTAACAAAGCATTGAAACTCCCATCTCCTGATCACTGTTGATAACAACCCCCACACCCTTGTGTCACCCAAAACTCTGTTCTCACACCCCCCCTTGTCCTAACCCTTATAAACCACCCCGTGACACCCCCTGCTTTTGTGGAGCACTAACTTCCATCTTTCCAGGCCTGCCACTGCCATGGAACAAATCATCTCCTGTAAGTAAGTCCTATTAAATGCATGTCTAATTCCATGCCTGGTGTGTTCTTGGTCCTAGGGCTAAGCTGGGTTGTTACACTGTTCCATATCTAAAAATATATATGTAAGCTCTTCTGTAACACCCAGGAATATCACATCATTCCTTTTTCTCCCTAAATTCACAGCCCACTTTTCCCACAGAATTCATTCTAAAGTATCTTCATACTGGAAATTCTTTTTGATCACCTACGATACTTCTCTGGAATGAACCAAAACTTAAAATTTCAAATAACATGTGTACTTTAAAATTCTAAGTGTAAAAATTTCTCCTGGATTAATTTATTTTTATGATTATTAGTAGTCCTCAATTACTCAAAACAACATAAATACATTGTAAATTCTTAAAAATAATTTAAAAATAAATCATTTTTAAACTAGGATTTTTATAAGATGAAGCTGCTCCACCCAATTAGCTCATGTACCTAAGATAATTATACTTATTGTTAGAATGAGACAGGATTCAACCTTGATTTTATTTATTTTTCTTTTTTTGTAGATGTAAATGTGAAGAAATCTTGCTAATATAAATAACTACATGGGACTGGAAATAGGAGTGGATTTTTGTTAGAGAAATGTCACCTGATTTTTAAAACTTTTTTCATGTTGCATGTCCCCCCAAATCACATAATGATTACCATCGAAAAATAATTTTTAATGTTCCATCAGCTGACAATACAACTAGGCCCTCCTTCAATTTCAATGAAAGCAAAGAATTGGAAACCACCTGACTTGTTACCTAGTCTTGATTAGAGTCATCCACTTTTCTAATACTGAAACGGTATTTCAAGTTACCTCTCGATTATTGCCCCAGAGGTTTTTGCATCCCTGGGACAATACACTGTATGGGTAAGAGCTAGCCTTTCTTTTAGCAAGTGAGAGAAGGATGGTGGTAAAAGGAAAGGTAGAAAAATAAAATTGGCTTTCCACCTCCACCTCAGATGCTTTCTCGGGCAGATAAATGTTAGGAAAATGTACTTATGGAAGTTGAAGACCTGGAACTTGATTCGCTTAAAACTTCTTGGAAAGTCTTTGAGTACACCCAGGAAAACAGGCTCCAGGTTGAGGACCAGTGTGATCCCTTTAACAAAGGGCAAGATGACATAGGAGAACTTGGAGAGATTGAGTAATGCCCTAAATCAGTGCTTCCCAAGCTTCAGTTTGCATCACAAACACCTGAGGGGACTCATTAAAATGCAGATAGTTAGGCCCTACCCCAGAGATTGTTATTCGGTAGGTCTGGGGTGGAGACTGAGATTTTGCCTTTCTAACAAGCTCCCAGGTGCTGCCGATGCAGGTAGTCTGGGCACCATGCTGGGACCCACTGCTCTAAGGTGAATCAAGTGAACCATGGGAGTCTATGCACACACCTCTGTAACTTACTAATTCTTGCCTAAGGTATCCCATACTGTAGCAAATGAGTTTGTGCACTTCAATTGATAGCTGCGCTGTTTAGATGCTGCAGGGAAGAAATTAAGCCTGTACTGTTTTTACTTGTTGCCTTGGCTTATACCACTTCCCCCCTTCACCCCCGTTGAAAGGACTTTCAGAGGAGGAATTAGGTCTTCTTTATCGTTCGTTATAGATACCTAATGACTGTAGAACTGAATAAGATGATTGTCTTTCCATGAAAAGTTGTGACATACATCAATTAGTATTTCCAACAGGAAAATGTGGACATCATTTCTTTGGGTCACAACATTTATTGCTTATCCTTTGGAGACACATTCAGATGTAATCAAGGAGAATCTAAAAGGAAATAATGAGCTATCAGATGTCATCCAAACCTTATATTAACCTTTAAGCAATAGCACTTTATTAACCAAATCTGCTCGCTTTTTCTGTGACCATGAGGCAAATTGGCATATATACTTAAACTTAATAGGTGTATGACAAAAGATTTAAAATCTATTAATGGTATGGATGTGTAGGGGGTAGAGGGCAAAAAAGAATTAAGCACATATCCTGCCATCGAGGAGCTCCCATTATACTAAGAAAGAGGAAATGTGGAACAGAAATATCCGGGTAAAGTGTCATAAGATATAAACGGAAAGGGTTCTGGGATTTTAGAGTACAGAAATACTACCTTCAAGCCAGATTTTGGGGAAGATGGAATACCCAGAGGAACCTCTGTGTAGGGTATGTAATTTGAGCCAACCCATGAAGGATAGATGGGAGTTGGACATGCAGACCTAGGGTAAAGAAGTGGGCAGAACATTCCAGGCTGAGGAAAAAAAGAACAAGATCAAAGCCACCAAGGCAAAAAGTCATGATAGCTGTATGAGGAGCAGATAGAGATTCCATATAATTGGAGCACATAGTAAATGAAATGAGTAGGGCCCAAAGATGGGACCAGATCATAGAAGGCTTTAAATGACAAGTTAAGGAATTTGAACTTTATTCCGTAATCAATGCAGAGCCATTTGAAGGTGTTTGAGCAAAGAGTGGCATGATCAGGGCTGTGCTTCAGGAAGATTAATTTGAAGAAACCATAGAGAACAGCGGCAGGAAGATCAGTTATGAAGTCATTAGAGTAGTCCATGGTTACAGGGAGAAAAGAACAAATGATGCAAGGCCAGAATAAATAAGATTTAGTAATTGATTGGATGTGAGGTAGGGGGAAAAGAGGAATAAAAGATAATGATGAGGTTTTAGGTCTGGGGAATTGGGTAGATGGTAAAGTCAGAAATTGGGAATAGGACAGGAGTAGGGTTTGGTGAAGTTGAGGGAAACATGGGGAACGGCATGCTGATTTTAAAGTCCCAGCATACCATCCTTTTGTATGTCTCACAAATAATTGGAAAGACAGAAACTGGGGCTCAGGAAAGAGGCTAAAGTTGCAGATAAAGATTTCGAGACTTATTTGCATAGGGGTGATAGCTGAAGTGATGTTATTGCATGAGGATGGTTGGATGGAATTGCCAAGGCAAAAACTTGAAAGAGAAGATGAAGCATGCGAGTCAAGGGCTGACCCTTGAGAACCACTTGTATTCATTCAGTCAGCTCACAAATTTTTCTAAGTGTGCCTACTTTGAGTTAGGGCACATATTTAGTGGGTAGGAGGAGGAAGAGGAACAGAGGTGGAGACAAGAAAGGAGTGGTAGACAGGTGGGAAAGCAAAGTGCCATGCAGTGCTAGGAAACAGAGAGTTTCAAACAGGGGATATTGAGTAGATGAGACGCTCCATAAAAGTCAGAAAAGATGAAACATATAAAGAGTGCATTGGATTTGGCAATGAGGTTGCAAGTGATGCACATGTGGTAGACAGACTTCCAAGATGGTCCCCAATAATCCCAAACTCCTGATATATTCATGCCCTTGTGAAATCCCCTCCCCTTTAGTGTGGGCTGGACCTAAGGACTCACTTCTAACAAAAAGAACAGTTTCTAACAAAGAATAAGGCAAAAATGATAGGATATCTGCCCTACCTCGATGGTTGCTAACATGCCCACAGACATAGGGGACTGGTGGTTTGATGGATTGAGCCCTCTACCACGGGATTTGCCCTTGGGAAGACTGTTGCTGCAAAGGAGAGGCTAGGCCTCCCTATAATTGTGCCTAAGAGCCTCCTCCCGAATGCCTCTTTGTTGCTCAGATGTGGCCCTCTCTCTCTACCTAAGCCAACTTGAAAGGTGAAATCACTGCCCTCTCCCCTACGTGGGATCAGACACCCAGGGGAGTGAATCTCCCTGGCAACGTGGAATATGACTCCCGGGGAGGAATGTAGACCCGGCATCGTGGGACGGAGAACATCTTCTTGACCAAAAGGGGGATGTGAAAGGAAATGAAATAAGGTTCAGTGGCAGAGAGATTCCAAAAGGAGCCGAGAGGTCACTCTGGTGGGCACTCTTATGCACAATACAGACAACCCTTTTTAGGTTCTAGTGAATTGGAATAGCTAGCAGGAAATACCTGGAACTGTCAAACTGCAACCTGGAACCCATGAATCTTGAAGATGATTGTATAAAAATGTAGCTTATGAGGGGAGACAATGTGATTGGGAAAGCTGTATGGACCACAGTCCCCTTTGTCTAGTTTATGGATGGATGAGTAGAAAAATGGGGGAAGAAAAAAAAAAGGCACCCAGTGTTCTTTTTTACTTTAATTGTTCTTTTCACTTTAATTTTGATTTTTATTATTTTTGTGTGTGTGGTAATGAAAATGTCAAAAATTAATTTTGGTGATGAATGCACAACTATATAATGGTACTGTAAACAATTGAATGTATAGTTTGTTTTGTATGACTGCATAGTATGTAAATATATCTCAATAAAATGAACTCAAAAAATCACACAGACTTACTGTAGCATTAGGACTATTTGAAGTGACATTACTGAAGCATTCAGAGATTTAAAAATCTGCATAGTTTTGGTTCTTGCTGAAAACCTACCAAATAATAGCGATAACCCTTGACACTTGGATATCAGTGTTACCTGGTAACAGCTTTCTCATGCATTATCTCGTGGGTTGCTCATGATCACCATCTGAAGCAGGCAGGGCAGGTGCTAAAGAATCAAGAACCACTGGGACTAGCATTTTTCTATCCTTGTAATTTGATGAGATTAGCTCCTGTGACTCAACACTTATTGTTGGCACAATAAAAACTGAGCTAAACAGATATGACTATAAACTCCAGGGCTGGTTCCATGAGCATTGCATGGCAAAGGTACAGGGGTTCCATGTGGGGATGTGTGGTTGTGGGCATGTGTCCCAATACAGCATGAGCACATCCTTAAAAGCAAATGTATTGAGAATCGCATATTGTCATGCTCATGAGAGTCAAGCTCTGCTTGATTATACAATTCACCCCCTCTGCCAGCACAGAGACCCCAGCTGTTGCTCTTAGCAAGGACTGACATTAACTGACATTTTATCACTTTTATGGGTGGAACACTTGATACAAGTGATATCTCTGCCAGCTTTGTTAAGAAACTTCTCCCAAGATTTTTGCATTTGGGTGACATCTGCAAAAGGCTACAATGGAGCTTACCCATTTGAGGTTGCACTTTGGCATGTGCCTTTGAAGTTTAACTTTCAGAGTCTGCCTAATTGCCCCAGTCAATTACTCAGCATGTAATTCCTCAACAACCAAGTGTTCCAGAAAAATGTGCAGAATCTGCCAGTCAGCTCATCCATCTGGACCCTTCATGCTGTGCTTCAGACGGTGACTTCCAATCTGATTCAACTTGGGAGGGCAAAAAATAAAACTTGGGGCCTTGTCCAGTGGTTTCAGGAATCTAACACTGTACTCACGAATGTGTTGGAATTCACAGAATCTCGACTTATTTTTTATGTCATCTTAGAAGTATATAAGCAAATGAAACAGGTGTTTCTTCATACCATGCCAATCATAGGAAAGCATTTTTCCTTATCCTAAAGGTAATGATGGTGATGAAAAGATATTTAGGATTTTTGTTTACTTTTTCCATTTGTTTCATTTTATCTGTTTGTGGTTTAAAAAATATTCTTTCTCTACTCACTGCTAGAGTTTCTAGAAAGCTTCTTACAAAATGGTAAATATGAATTGATTAATCACCAAAAGTTATTTGTACAGATGAGTCTTCACATTCATAAGCAATAATAGCAGCAATAAAGACATGCTTTCTCACATGGTTTGACTTTTTTAGATCTATAACATGTAACTAATGATTTACTTAAAAATAATTTCTACCTTCTTGGTGATGAGATGGATTTTTCCCCCTCAGACTATGCACTGAGGGGGAAAAAGACAGTAAAGACATCTTAGGTTGTATATAGAGAGTGTGATTAATGTATCATTGTGTTTGTTTCCATGAACAGTTCCTTCTATCATCTGTTTCAATATTGAGAATTGTCATCATTTATCTATCTATCTATTATCTATCTATCCATCTATCATCTATTCATTATTTAACAGACACTTATATAGCACACACACTGTCCTAAGCACTTAACAAATATAAACTCATTTACTCTTCCTAACAGCTCTATGAGGTAGGTATCATTATTATCATCATCTCCATTTTAGAGATATGAGGCAACTGAGGCCCAGAGAGGTTAGAGAACTTGCCCAAGGTCACACAGCTAGGACTGGTATAGCTGGGATTTGTACCCAAACAGTCTGGTATCATAACTATGAGTCACGCTGCCTCTATGAGTCATTTCTTTATTTTTGCTTCTAAAATTTTTTTTAAATGCAGTTTTTTTAATTTAATTGAGACTATTCACATACCATACAATTATCCAAAGATCCAAAGTACACAATCAGTTGCCCACGGTGCCATCATACAGCTTTGCATCCATCACCACAATTAATGTTTTTTCCAATTTTTAGAACATTTTCATTACTCCAGAAAAAGAAATAAAGGCAAAAAAGAAAGCTCAATTCATCCCATACCCCTAACCACCCCTGCTCCATTATTGACTCATGGTATTGGAATAATGCATTTGTTACTGTTGATGAAATAATGTTAAAATACTACTAACTGTAGTACATAGTTTGCAATAAGTATATTTTTCCCTATATACTCCTCTATATTTAAATTCTGGTTATAATGTCATACATTTGTTCTAGTTCATGAGAGAAATTTCTAATATTTGTACAGTTAATCATGGACATTGTCCATCACAAGATTCACTGTTCTATACATTCCCATCTTTTAACCTCCAACTTTCCTTCTGGTGACATACATAACTCTGAGCTTCCCATTTCCACCACATTCATGCACCATTCAGCACTGTTAGTTATTCTCACAATGTGCTACTGTCATCTCTGCCCATTTCCAAACACTTAAGTTCAACCTAGTTGAACATTCTGCTCATAAAAAGCAACCGTTCCCCATTCTTTAGCCTCATTCTATATCCTGCTAATTTGTATTTCATGTCTATGAGTTTACATATTATAATTAGTTCATATCAGTGAGACCCTGCAATATGTGTCCTTATGTGTCTGTCTTATTTCACTCAATATAGTTGCCCTCAAGTTTTCTTCACCAACCCATTTTTAAGACGGTTTTCTTCAACCACCATACATTCTGTCCTAAGTAAACAGTCAATGGTTTCCTGTATAGTCACATATTTTTGTATTCACCACTCTCACCACTATCTATATAAGGACATCTCCATTTATTCCACAAAGCAGGAGGAAGAGTCAAAGAAGGTAAATAGACAAAAGAAAAAGAAAAAAGAAAGAGAAAGAGAAAAAAAAAACATGACAGCTAGGAAGCAACAAAAGAAAAGATAGCATTAAACTAAAGTAGAATAAAGAGTCAGACAACAACACCAATGCCAAGAGTCCCATAACCCCCCACCTTATGTCCCCTCTTATGGGCATTTGGCTTTGGTATATTGCCTTTGTTACATTAAGGGAGGCATAATACAAAGTTTCTGTTAACTATAGTCTCTAGTTTGCATTGATTGTATTTTTCCCCAATGCCACGCTAATTTTAACACCTTGAAAGGCTGACATTCATTTGTTCTACCTCGTGTAAAAACATATTTGTACCTTTTATTACAATCATTGAGTACCCTAGGTTTCCCTGAGTTACACAGTCCCAGTCTCTATTGTTTGTCTTTTGTTCTGGTGTCCCACATAATCCCAGCCTTCCTCTTTCAACCATACTCACAGTCATCTTTGTTCAGTGTACTTACATTGCTGTACTACCATCACCCAAAATTGTGTTCCAAACCTCTCACTCCTGTCTTTTCCTATCTGTCTGCAGTGCTTACTTTAGTATTTCCTGTGGAGCAGGTATCTTGTTCACAAACTCTCTCATTGTCTGTTTGTCAGAGAATATTTTAAACTCTCCCTCATATTTGAAGGACAGTTTTACCAGATATAGGATTCTTGGCTGGTGGTTTTTCTCTTTCAGTATCTTAAATATATCAAACCACTGCCTTCTTGCCTCCATGGTTTCTACTGAGAAATCCACACATAGTCATATCAAGCTTCCTCTCTATGTGATGGATCGCTTTTCTCTTGCTGTTTTCAGGATCCTCTCTTTGTCTTTGATGTTTGATAATCTGATTATTAAGTGTCTTGGTGTAGGTCTATTCAAATCTATTATGTTTGGAGTATGCTGTACTTCTTGGATCCGTACTTTTATGTCTTTCATAACAGATGGGAAATTTTCATTGATTATTTCCTCTGTTATTGCTTCTGCCCCTTTTCCCTTCTCTTCTCTTTCTGGGACACCCATGACACATATATTGGTGTGTTTCATGTTGTCATTCAGTTCCCTGAGGCATTGCTCATATTTTTTCCATTCATTTCCCTATCTGTTCTTTTGTGTGTAGGCTTTCAGGTGTTTTGTTCTCCAGTTCCTGAGTGTTTTCTTCTGCCTCTTGATACCTGTTGTTGTATGTCCCCATTGTGTTTTTCATCTCTTGTGTTGTGCCTTTCATTTCCATAGATTCTGACAGTTGTTTTTTCAAACTTCCGATTTCTACCTTATTTTCTCCCAGTGTTTCTTTTATAGCCTTCATCTCTTTTGCTATATCTTCCCTGAACTTGTTGATTTGGATTTTGATTTGATTTAGCATATCTCTTTGAAAATCTTTAATAGATTGTTTCATTAGAGTGAAACAATATCTCAACTGTATCTTGATTGAGGTGTAAGTTTGTTCCTTTGACTAGGCCATATCTTTGTTTTTCCTAGTATAGATTGTAGTTTTCTGTTGTCTGGGCATCTGATTTCCTTGGTTACCCCAGTCAGATTTTCCCATGCCAGAACTGGTTCAGGTCTCAGGTTATAGTCAGGGTATATCTTAGAGGAATGACAGACTTTCCTGTGAGGTCTCCAATCACTGTGCTTTTCCTAACTGCCCAGCAGGTGGTGCCTCTCAGCCTGTTGCTCCCGAGTGGTGTAAGGAGATGGGCCACTTCAGTTTCTGCTTGGCTCTTTTCCCCCAGGCTCTGGGGTCTGGTTCTGAAGGGAAAGCTGAGCCCATCTCCTTACTCTTAGGGAAAATACACTGCTTAGGGAGTTATCATTTGCATTTGAATTGTCTCTCTGTCTCTGTTATCTCCACCCTTGTCTAGGTCAGAGAGCTGTGAACTGAAAATGGCTGTGGCTCTCTTTTCTGAGCCCCTGAGGTTGAGAGAGAGAAAGAGGGACAGAAAGTCCCCTTTTGGAACCAGTACAAGGCTCCCCAGTTTCATCATTGGCCAGAGGTAATACCCAGTCTTCTGGGTTCCCCCTCCCAGGACAGATGAGTCTTCTGGTTCTTTAAGGTCAGTCATCACTAAAAGCCTCTGTCTGCTTATTGGGGGTTTGTAGCTTGTATTCAGCAGTCCACATTTGTTAATAAAACCCCAGTTGGAGCTCAGCTGGGCTATATGCACTTGCTTGGAATGTGCCGTGCCGCTCTCTACCACAGCAAGGGTTTGCAGCAAAGCCTGCCATGGGGGGAGGGTTTCCCGGCACAGTTCTGCAGTTTTTACTTACAGATTTTATGCAGCAATCTCAGGCATTCCTCCCAATCCAGGTTGGTGTATGATGCGTGGACAGTCACAGTTGTCCCCCAGAAGTTATTCCAGATTATTTACTAGTTGTTCCTTGTTGTTTATTAGTTGTTTCAGGGGACTAAATTCCACTCCTCTCTATGCTGCCATCTTGCCCCTCCTCCTTTAATGCAGTTTTAAGTCACATCTATCTATCAACCACAGAGTGTACCAGAGCACTTAGTAAATAGAAACAATGACAGCCCATTCCATTCTTGGTGAATGGTTTTCAGCCCAGATTTGGACCCAAGAGGCTGAGTAGAGGTTACCGATGAGGCCCTGGCCCTCTGTAAGGAGGGGTAGCCCAATGCCTTCTCTTTTCTGTCTAGTGAACTTTTATTCAACCTTCAGGACCTGGTTCAAATGTTCCCTCCTTAGAGAAAAAGCCCCTGATCCCCTCCTCATCCCACTTAGAGTTAATGATCCTTGTGTGCTTCTACATATTCCATGTCTTTTGTAGCATGCATCAGGTTGCATTGTTATCTTCTTGCATATTGGATATGAGCTCCACAAGGGGGTGGATGGGGACTTGTTCATCCCCAGGTCCCTGGTGTTCGGCGTACAGCAAGTACCCAACTCCTGTTTGTTAGGTGAGTGAACAGACCACAGCAATATGCTGCAAGAGGACAGTCTGGTAAGGGTGAGCCACTCCATAGCAGGTGCTTGGGGATGACATGAATGAAGTCCTACTTGAAGTCCTACATGCCCCACAGGAATAGCCTTCTCACGTCCCAGAGCAGGGGCCTAGTGATAATCAGGATGATTGCCTAACACCTCTAGTTGTTTTCTCCTCACGCTTTGGAGTTCATGAAAAGTTTAGTTTTCCAGATGAGTACTGGTCACCTTAATGGGGAATCAAAACTGGGCCTGACAATGAGATGCATTTTTCACCATGAGAATAGCAAAGATAATTATAACAACAATAATAATAATGTCCAGGGAATATAATAGTATGGGGAAAGAGGCATTCTCTTTATTATTGGTAGAAATGTGAATTAGTACAACTTTTGTAGAGGACACTATGTGTGTGTGTGTGTGTGTGTGTGTATCTATATACATGTATATTTATATGTGTGTATGCATGTATGTGCATGTGTACATATGTATGTATGTAAAATACACACATATTTTGATACAGTATTATCATATTTAGTACTTTTCCTACAGAAATACTGTCCCAAATATAATTGTGCTATTTGTCAATATTTGTTTGCTATTGTTTTGTCTGTCTCTTTGCTATACCACAAGCCACATAAGGGCAGGGTCCTTGCCTCCCAGATTGATAGGTTCATCTATTATGAGCTCCACTTGTAGCCTGCACTTCTCCTTCATAACACACAGCATGTTACTTGTTCCTTGTCTTTCTTCCTCCACTAAACAGAATATTATATAAAGACAGGGAGCATTATCGGTCTTGTTCATTTCTGCACCCCCAGCCTCCAACAATGCCCTGGAATATAGTGTTCAATAATTATTTGCTAACTGAACAAATAAATGCATGCCTATATTATTTGACTATTTTAGAAGAGCAACATGTTAACTTTGCAATCATATAAATTATATATAGTAAATATATACACATATATGCATGTATGTCAGTTTATGATAAATTAGGTAATGTTGCAGTAGAAAATAATCCACAAATATCAAGGAATTAAAACAATTATGGTGGTTTGAATTGTGTATTCCAGTTTGCACATGTTCTTGGTCTTAGTTCTCATTCTGATGGATGTGGACCCATTGTAAATAAACTCTCTTCAAGATGTTACTTCAATTAAGGTGTGGCCCAACTGAATCAGGTTGGCCTTTAATCCAGATTACTGGAGTCCTTTACAGGCAGAGTGAAAGTCACACAGAGAGAAATCACGGGGAGTGGCCAGAAGCTGGAAGTCAATGGAACCTGGAAAAGAAAGAAGCTGCCATGTGCATTGCCATGTGATGGGAAAGCCAAGGATGAAAGACCACTGGAAATTTTCTTGGGTATGGTAGGAACATGTTGGAAGCAATGTAGTTATTTTAGGTTATTTGTTTTTCTTATTCCTTTGTTTTGTTAGGGTTGTTAATTTTCTTGGGGTATGGTAGGGACATGTTGGAAGCAATGCAGTCATTTTCGGTTATTTGTTTTTTCTTATTCCTTTGTTTTGTTTCTGTTTGATTTTTTTAATTTTTTGATAAAGTGAAAAGAAGCTATTGCATTTTTTAAAAATTAGCTTCAATGTAGCTATTTTAGGTTATTTGTTTTTTTCTTATGCCTTTGTTTGATTATGGTTTGTTAATTTTCTTGGGGTATGGTAGTAACATGTTGGAAGCAAAGTAGATATTTTAGGTTATTTGTTTTTCTTAATCCTTTGCTTTGTTTTGTTTGAAATGTCATGTTTTTTGTTTGTTTTTTTAATTTTTCATTAAATAAAGCTTAAAAATTAAAAAAACACTACTAAAAGAAATCAAAGAAGACCTATATAAATGAAAAAATAAATAAATAAGATAAGATAAGATAAGATAAGATAAATAAATGAAAGTATCTATGTAATGAAAAAAAATTTTTAAAAAAAGAAAGACTGCTGGCAGCCAGCCTCAGAATACCACAGTCTTCTGGGAGAAAGCATCGTCTTGCTGATGCCTCAATTTTGCACTTCTCCCAGACTTAAAATTGTGAGCCAATAAATTTCTGTTGTTTAAGTCAATCAGTTCTATGGGATTTGTTTTAACAGCTAGAAAACTAAAACACCAATAAAGATTTATTTCTTGCTCATGTTAAATGTCCATTGCAAGTAGGCTGGGGGCTCTGCATCAGGCCCAAATCATGCTTATGCTGGGATCCAGACTGATGGAGAAGCCCCTCTCTGGAATAGTGCTAGCAACCATGGCATAGGAAAAAGAGCTCTGGAAGGCCTCACATTGGCAATTAAATACTCTGAACTCACAAATTGCTGGCCAGAACTGGTTACATGCTCCACCCAACCAAGAAGATGCAATCATAACATGAGCCTGGAAGCTGGGGATGGCAAGGGAGGACCAGAATATTTGACATACAGCACTAATGACTACCATAATATAATATATATTCAAACCTATATTCGAAGCTACTAACTGAAAAATCATCTTATTCTTTGTCTAAGTTGTTGAGAAAATTTACTAGCTCTGGGTCCTACCACTGGATACACCTACTAACTTCTCTTCTAGGCTTTAGTAGTCTAAGCCTGCTACAATTTCAAGGGGATTTTGCAGTCACTTCCTCTAAAACAACCAGTGACCTGCCCTGCTCCGTGTCACCAAAATTCTTAAAACTGTGCACGCCATTTGATTTAGCAATCTCATTTCAAAGAATTAATTCTAAAGAAATAATATAAAGGCAAAGACATATAAAAAAAAGGAGTTCAGTGAAGCCCTGCTTTTGATATTGAAAAGCTGCAAACAGCCTAATGGTACAATAGGGAGTTGGTTAAATAAATTATAGCCTAGTCTTACAATGGAACACAAGGCAGCTATTAAAAGTGATGAGAAGATTTTCATAATATAATCAAGGAGAAAAGCTGGTCATAAAACAGTATGTACCCTGTGATCAAGTGTTTGTAAAAACATATAAAATATATATGCATAGAAAGGGATCTAGAAGTTAAACACCAACCTGTGTAACTTGTGTTGGCAATGGTTGACTCTAAGTAGGTGGGATTCTGGGTGTCATATTCTTTTCTACTTTTCTTTTTTTTTCTGGTTTTGTAATGAGTGTGTATTGCTTTCATAATAAGATTTTGACTGAAAAAATTTAAGGGAGAAGTTTTATTTTGAGAGAAGGGCTATATCAAAGGCTAGCTTTATCCATGTCTTGGCTGTTGAATTTCAGGCAAGTACTTTCAACCCATGGGACAACCCATTTGTCCAGGCAGGCAGGACAAATTTATAGCAGCTGTATCAGAGGCACTCAGAGAAAAGACCCTGAGGTGAATTTTGCGCAACATTGGTTTGATACTAGGTTCTGGGAATAATAGAGAATACTTCTACAGTGCTTCCTATATGCTAATTTAGTTCTCACAACAACCCTGTGATGTAGGTACACTTGCTATCCCTGTTTTACAGATGAGGAACCTGAGGGTCAGTGAGGTTAGGTGACTTACCCAAAAAAATCACACAACTAGTAAGTAAGCCATGATTCAAATATGGGCAATTCAGGTCAAGTTACCATATACTTTACCACCACATGATGCTGCCTGTGTAGTAAAGCCAGCTCCATTTAAAGAGCTAAGACAAATATTAGGAGGGCTTGAGAACCAACTCTGATGCGGGTCTGGTCAGACCCACCTGTCATCATTGAAGAACCTTTTGCAGTTTCCCATGGGGTGGTTCCCATGACCAGACTTCTGCATGTTATAAGTATGGTTTCCTAAGGGAACAACAAGTTGGGGTTCCTTTTTGTTTTTATTTTGTGTGTGTGTGTTTTTGTTTGTTTGTTTTGGGAGGGGAAAGAAAATAATTTCCCTGAGGACTTAAATTTTTTTCTAAAAGTTTAGAGAAATATTCATTCATTCAAGAACTGTTCATCAAGTGCCTACCAAATGCCAACCACTGCTCTAGCCCTGGGGATACAACAGCAAACAAAAGCAAGCAAAATCCCTGCCCTAGTTTTTTTTTTTTTTTGTCCTGGACTTTTCTACTTTATTTCAACTACTCCCATCTCTAAATGTACCAAAACATAATAATTTTATGAATAAATAAACATATATATATATATATATATCTTTCACCCACAAAATTTTTTTAATGAGATGCAGTGGGGTGCGAGCAGCATGGGGTTGGACTTTGGATTCCAGCTCAGTTCTGACTTTGGGAACTTGGCAAGTCCTGTGAACTCTTGGATGAGTTTTCTTATTCATAAAAAATATATATACAGGCATGACTTCTAACTCTAGCATCATCTTTTTATTCTGCATAGCCTTTTTTTCAATTTTTTATTTATTGAGATTGTTCACATACCATACAATTATCCAAAGATCCAAAGTGTACAATCAAACAATCAATTGCCCCCGGTACCATCATACAGCTGTGCATCCATCACCACAATTAATTTTTTTTTCAATTTTTGGAAAATTTTCATTACTCCAGAAAAGAAATACAGACAAAAAAAAGGAAACTCAAATCCTCCCATACCCCTAATTACCCTCCCTCCATTGTTGACTCATAGTATTGGTATAGTACATTTGTTAATGTTGATGAAAGAACGTTAAAATACTACTAACTGTAATTAGTTTGCAATAGGTGTAGTTTTCCCTATATGCCCCTCTATTATTTTTTTTAAAGTTTCAGAATAGTATTTAATTTTCAGGTATTTATAGTCATCTTATCTGATATCACAAAATAGTGGCCGTGTTATAAATTTTACAGATGAGGATATTGTTGCACTAGTCTCACCATACATAGGTTGCAGAATAAATCTGAATGCAGGTCAATACTTCCTTTCTTCCTCCTTTGTATATTTACAAACATGCCTACACATAACCCTTGCTATTCAAATTATTTTTATCTGAACCAAGGAACTGAACACATTGAGATAATTTTGTTTTGTCTATAGGAATTCTCACTGTAAACTATACAAGCTTAGGGATCAGAGAGTAAATAGATTTTTTTTTCCAAACCCTCTATCTGAACTCAGAAGCTAAAATGGTTAAGTATTTTCCATTAACTATGCAATAAATAGCAAATCTTGGGTCCACAATTAATGTTCTTTTGTTTCAGTGTATGAAATAGAAGTTAATAATTGCCACTTAAATTTAGTGGTTCAGTGACTACCATAACAGATGTCTCTCCATATATAAATAGACATTTTCACCAACACTGCTCCCTATATGTCTTTGCTCTATATATCCCACACCTATCTCCAGACAATGGCATCTGATCTACACCAACCAATAAAACATAATTGAGAACACACATTTTTCAATGGTCTCAAAAAGTATAAGTGTATTCCTTTGGATTTTCAAAAGAAGTCTATATTTTCAGACTTAAATTTAATAGTTTTTAGTTATTTTTAGTCTAATTCCTGTTTTATCAATTAGGAAACAAAGAGTCATCTTACAAGTTAAGTGAGATGACCACATTTACAATCAGCAAGTCAGAAAAGTGAGGCAAGTATCTTCATCATCTGACTTCTAGTGTTTCGGAAAGAATGCCATACCATAAACCTGAGTTATCCATTTGAAATAGAGTGAAAGAAATGGTAGCATGGAATAGGAGTGATACCAAGTATGTTTTCTCCTTCATAATGTCACCATTGTGCAATATCTGTTTATTCCTCTCTGAAATATGAAATTAAAAATAATTTAATATAGGATTGTGTCTTATGATGACTATGATGATAATAAAGCCAAACTTACATTCAGTGGTCACTATATGGCTTAAAAAATGCATCTTCATCTAATATTATGAAACCTTTCTCCATATCTCTCTCTCCTTTCTTTGTTTCTCTGTCAGCAGGGCTCCTTTTATTATCTCAAGTAAGGAAGGTCTTTTATTAGCAAAATCTCTCAGCATTTGTTTGTCTGTGAAAAATTTAAGCTCTCCCTCAAATTTGAAGGAGAGCTTTGCTGGATAAAATATCCTTGGTTGGAAATTTTTCTCTCTCAGAATTTTAAATATGTCATGCCACTGCCTTCTTACCTCCATGGTGGCTGCAGAGTAGTCACTACTTAGTCTTATGCTTTTTCCTTTGTATGTGGTGAATTGCTTTTCTCTTGCTGCTTTCAGAACTTGCTCCTTCTCCTCAGTATTTGACAGTCTGATCAGAATATGTCTCGGAGTAGGTTTATTTGGATTTATTCTATTTGGAGTTCTCTGGGCATTTATGCTTTGTGTATTTATGTTGTGTAGAAGGTTTGGGAAATTTTCCCCAACAATTTCTTTGAATACTCTTTCTAGACCTTTACCCTTCTCTTCCCCTTCTGGGACACCAATGAGTCTTATATTTGGACATTTTATTTTATCTATCATATCCCTGAGGTCCATTTTGGTTTTTTTGATTTTTTTCCCCATTCTTTCTTTTGTTCTTTCATTTTCCATTTTGTCATACTCCAGGTCACTGATTCATTGTTCAGCTTCCTCTAGTCTTGTACTATGAGTATCCAGAATCTTTTTAATTTGGTTGACAGTTTCTTTTATTTCCATAAGATCATCTTTTTTTTATTTACTCCTGCAATTTCTTCTTTATGCTCTTTTAAGCTCTTCTTCATGTCTTTTATATCCTGTGCCATGCTCTTCTTCATGTCCTTTATATCCTGTGCCATGCTCCCATTGTTTGTCTTTAGTTCTTTGATTAATTGCTCCAAGTACTGCATCACCTCTGATCTTTTGATTTGGGTGTTTGGGTTTGGGTCATCCATATCATCTGGTTTTTTCATATGCTTTAAATTTTTCTGTTGTTTTTGGCCTCTTGGCATTTGCTTAATTTGATAGGGTTCTTTCAGAATATGTATGCTAATTCAAAGACTTCTCTCTAATTTGTCAGATATACAGCTTGGTGGCATACACTTTCTCTAACTAACCAGCAGGTGGTGTCTGTGAGCCACTTATTGCCTTCAAGCCAGTTCTCCCCAACTTTGTCTTTGTGGTGTGTGGGGTTTGATTCTTGTGGGGTCCAATTGGTGCACCAGTTTTGCGTGTGTAGTTGGTGCTTTCCACCCTGAATGTGGGGTGTGTGTCTGAGCAGTTAGGGAGCGAGGACGACTTTAATAATCAAACCTCCCAGGTGTTCCTGGAGATTTAAGGCTGTTGCAAGAGTCTAAACCTTCAGTTTGGTCTCACCACAGATTGTCTCTGCCGCTGACCCACAAGTCCTTGGTATTGGCATATGGTCCCTGGGATTTCTGAGTGGGTCCCTCTTCCAAGCCGTGCCTTTCTAGGGCCTCTGCTGAGGGAAGGCTGTGCTACGTCACAAGTGCATGCCAACCCACAAGGGAAGTTCTGGGCAGCAGGGCCGTGTAAGAGTGCTCCCAGCCTGCTAAAAGGATGACTGAATGGGGCATGTTAATTTCCCCCTTTTGTCTCACCTCTGCCTTCCTAGCTCTGGGACAATTAGCTGCAGGTGCACGAAAGGCTATTGTCCATGCCAGATATTATAGCATGTGCGCGCATTGCTGGAAACACTTCCCATCACACTGGGTTTTTTGGCGCAGCTCTGGGCTGTGGTGCCGGCACCGGGCAGGAGTGTTCCCAGCCAGCCGGGAAGATGGCTATAAGGGGCATGGATTTTTTTCCCCTTTTGGCTAACCTCTGTCTGCCTCACTCTGAGATGATTAGCAGTGGGTGTGCAAAACGGCTATTGTCCACACCAGATACTGAGGTGTACTCACAGGTTGTAGAGACACTGTTCCTGCTGTGCTTCCCTGTGCGGTTCTCACTGCTGTATCTGCAGCTGCTTTTGGGTTTTTAAAAAAGAACTAGTCTGACTCCAAAAGCCAACCCACAGTTCCTCCACACTGCAGCTCAGCCGTGGGATTTTCAGCAGGCTTACTCACTCATTTCAGAATGCAGACTCCCAGTTTCACCAAGTGCCCGGTCCCTGTGGATTTAGCAGACCTTGTCCACCTGGTGCATCACTGAAACTTGTGTTCTGGGTGACTTTCTGGCTTTTATCTAGTATTTTTCATGGAGGTGTTTTTTTGCCCTGTCTCTCCTAACTGCCATCTTCTGGAGGTCCGGATCCACAGTTTTTACTTACAGATTTTATGCTGTGATCTCGAGCATTCCTCCCAATTCAGGTTAGTGTATGATGAGTGGATGGTCACGTTTGTCCCCCTGCAGTTATTCTGGATTATTTACTAGCTGTTTCTGTTTTTTTTTTTTTTTTAGTTGTTCCAGGGGGACTACTTGGCTTCCACTCCTCTCTATGCCACCATCTTAGATCCTCCCTCTATGTAGCCTTTTTTACTCAGCTATACAATGGGGATAATAATGCCTCAGCCCCTTTTCCTACCCTGTTCTCTCCTAACTCCCAAGGCACATAGTAGCCTCGCATGGGTAGGTGGTGGGATCTTGGTGTGTGTGTTTGGGCACATATTTCCTCTTTTCCTAGAGTGTGCCCTACTCATCCCCTCAAAATACATAGATGCAATTTCTGTACCTCTGCCTGTCAGGCAATAAATTGTAAATACAGTATACATTTAAGTAAGATCATTTGAAATGCAAAAATATGTATTTCAAAAAATTTCAAACTTACAATAAAGTTGTAAGAATAGTATCAATAACACTATATTCCTGAACCAGTTGATAGTTGCCAAACTGATGCCCCATCACTTCTGAATACACTGTTGTGTGGTTCCTGCAAAGGACATTCTCCTACATAACCACAATACCAGCATCAAAACTGGGATGTTAACACTGATACATCATTGCCATCTAATTCTCAAATCCGAAGGCTCCAAATGCTCCAAAGTGTCCTTTATAGCAAAAGGATACATCAAGGATCACAGGTAGCATTTAGTTTTGCTGGCTTTTTAGTCTCCTTCAATCTGGAACAGTTCCTCCATCATTCCTTGTCTTTTACTACCTTGACACTTTTGGAGAAAACAGGCCATTTATTTTGTAGAATGCTCCTTAATTGAGATTTGTCTGATGTTTCCTCATGATTAGGTTCAAGTTATGCATCTATTGCAGGAATATCACAGAAGTGATGCTGTGTTTCAGTGCATCCTATCAGGTGGCCTCTGATTTCAATTAGTCTCATTACTGATGATGTTCACTTTGATCACTTCATTAAGGTGACAGGCTCTGCCAACCTTCTCCACTGTAAAGTTGTTCCCTTTGTAATTAATAAGTATCCTGTGGGGAGTTACTTGAGACTATGTCAATATCCCATTCCTCATCAAACTTTTACCTACTGGTTTTAGCATTCAATGATGTTTCTTGGCTGAATTAATTATTACTATGATGGCTGCCAAATGGTAGTTTTCTAACCCAGTCATTCCTTAAATATGTATTAGTTGGCTTTTTATGTAAGGGAAAGCTTTTTCTTCTCCCCATTCACTTATTTATTAATTTCAGTATGGACCTATGGATTCCTATGCTGCAGTAAATTTTACTGTACTTCACCCCCTGGCTATTCTCAAATCTATGTAATCTGATACTTCTCCATTCAGCAGACTGTGGGGCAAACCAGTGGTTGAAAAATTCAGCCTACTGCCAGAGATTTTGTCAATCTCTCTGTGGAGACCCAGGGCCCAAGCTCCCCCTCCATACTGAGAGTAAGTCACTGCACATAGCCACCTACATGACTGGGACAGAAGTTAAAGGTCAACAGACCTCCTCAAGGAGGAAAGAATGTACAGATGGTATCTTAAACCACTTATCTTGTAAAGCATTGAAACTCCCCTCCCCTGATCGCTGTTCATAACAAGTCTCCAGAACCCTGTGTCATGAGACCCTGATGAAACTCTGTTCTTATACCCACATGTCTTTGGCCTAAACCCTTATAAGTTGCCCCTTTGTACCCCTGCCTTTGTGGAGCACTACTTCCATTTTCCAGATGGCCACCACCAGGAAAAATCTTGTCCTATTCATAAGTCTTAATAAAACTCATATCTGACTCTGTGCCTAGCATGTTCTTTGGTTCGGGGCTACGCTGACCCAAGTCCTTCAAGAGCTGGGTTGGAACACTCTCCAAGTTACAGAAACCCATTGCACTAATTTTATCTCAGTAACATATAGGTTTTCATTAGAGGCTGATATTAGCTACCTTTATTGAGCATTTACTGTGTGCCAAATTTTTTACATGCATTATTTGAATTCTCCCATAACCCAACCCTATGAAGTAGGCATTATCATCAGCCGCAATTCACATACAAGGAAACTAAAGCACTGAGAAGTTAATTTACTTGCCCAAGGACACACAGCCCATAAGTGACAGAGGACATTGGTTTATCTGATCTCTAACCACATTTACTGTCCTGTCCCCAATTTACCCCTCTGCAAACACAGAAGTCCCTGGGACCTGATTGAGTAATTACTTTGCGTTTTCTCTTTGTTTCTATTTGTTCTCTGTGTCAAACTGCCAGCCTCTCCCACAATCAGTCATTGGAGTATGATTTTCTTGAATTGTTCAGGGGGACAAGATTGAACTTATTTGCAGGAGAAAAACAGAGATTGCCAGACTCCAGTTCTGAAAATTCACCAGGCTTCAGAGTTACTGAATTCCCCCACGAAAAAATGAAAGGGAAAAAAAAAATAGCTCAATCCCCTTCATCTGGCCACCAATATTAGCTTTGCTAAGACTTAAGATTTCATGGTCTCAGAAGTGACTTCCCAAGTGAAGGTTTTGGGTCAGAATGGGGCATGTGCAATGTGGCTGGCCCCATAGTGCCTCCTCACCTCAGCTCCCAGTGAATAAACCCGCGAATTGGCCACAGGCTTCTCCTAGACAAGCCTCTGAGAAACAGTTCTCTGGGGTTGTACAGTTTGCAATTCATGCTGAAAGTCTCAGACAGAAGTCCACAAAACAGCAGGCCTTCAGTGATTGCGATCCTGCAAGACCAATGATGGTGGACACCTTCCATCCCACATTCATTCCCTGAATATTTATTAAGCACCTCATCATTCTGGGTTATGCAGAACAAAACGATCCTTGACCACAGAACTCACAGTCGTCTATTGGAGGAGTGAGAAAAGTAAACAAGGAATTCCAAAAGCGTGATCAGTGCTGAGGTTATATAGACACTTATTCAACAGCCACTCAAGAAACTTCACACTTTCAAAGTGTCCCACCATTATGCATTCTTATATTCATTCATTTAGTGAATGACTATTTACTGAGGGTCTGGTCTGTGCAGGGTACCAGATGTAGGAGGTGAGGGACAGCAGCCCTTAGAGAACTCACTGTCCAGGCCAGGAGAACGTCAAGTGGTGGGACAATGGCAGTCTTCATTGGGAGGGATACAGGCTTCTGGAAGCACAGAGCAAGAAACTCTACCTAGTCTGGATGGGGGTTAGTGAGGGCAAAGAAGGTTCTGAAGACTTTCCAGAGGACGTGGCCTTGAAGCTGGAGTGAAGGAAAGTCAGCCAGATAAAAGGGTGTTTGGGCTTTCCCAAGACGTAGGAAGCCTAGAAGGCAGCACAGAAGGCCTGACAAAGAGGAAGGGAGGCTCCTGAGATAGAATCTAGAAAAGTAGGCTAAGGGGAAAGGACTCCATATCCTCACTACAGGGTGCTGACATGAGCCCCATTTCTCCCAGACAGCCAGAACATTCTCAAAGGGGCACTAAAACACACCCAAAGGAATCAAAATATGGTTCTAGTTACTTCAAGTTTTCATAGGAGACCCCTTAATCGCCTGGGTGAAAAGTAAAGGGCTCCTGCCCCTGCTCAAAGGAACACTCAAGTGGAGATTTTAAACACACACATGCACACATTTTTTTGTTAAACTGACTTATGTCTGTTAATACTGTTTGCCACAGGCTGTGCAACTTACCAGGGGGCAGCTGCTGGTCAGAACTCAGGCTGGTGACCATCATTTGTAATGGCTTTGGAGGCTAAAAATCAGAAGCCACAAAATGCATGGCTTAGAGTGATTTTCTAGAAGTAGCAAATTATTTCATTGCACTTAAAACCTATTAAGAGGCCTCCAAAGAAATATCCATTTGAGCCTACCCTAGGTCCCCACATGCCTCAGTACAGACCTGCTCTTAGATCAATCTCTTTGGTTACTCCTGCTAGCTGTGGTTAGTGGCATGGATCTGTTTTTCCTGGAGACAGCATTGAGAGTGCCAGCACACTGCTGCCCAGTAACTCTGAAGGAGGGCTCTGGAGAGAGAGGTGTGGCTCCTAACCATCACTCCTGACTAGAGTTTCTCCTCAAGAGCCCGACACTACAGTGCTCAGGAAATCCAGTGTTGTGGCACCCAAAGCACATGGGCAGAACTGGTAGATCCTGACTCTACTAATTCCAACCTGTGTGACCTTGGGTGTGTCACATAACCTCTCTGAGCCTCAGCTTCTGTTTTAGTATAATGAGAATGGACTTTCACTGAAGGGTTTTTGGAATGTTTAAAGAAGGTGATAGATGTAAAAAGCACTCTGCAAACTGGGAAATCATCATCTAATATTACTGTTGTCATTCTTTCCTCTGTCCAGAGGAAAAGCCTGGGAGAGAGTAGC
Source organism: Choloepus didactylus (assembly GCF_015220235.1). Lineage (NCBI taxonomy): Eukaryota > Metazoa > Chordata > Mammalia > Pilosa > Megalonychidae > Choloepus > Choloepus didactylus. The sequence goes on from NC_051334.1 coordinate 173,733,532, forward strand.
TGGCTGGCTATCTTCTGGAGGCAGATGTGACAGCAGGAACAGCTGGAGGGAGAGAGCAGGCAAGGGGCTCTGGCAGAGAAGAGGCTTGCCTGGCAGAACTGAGCAATTGGCAAAGCAGGCTTCAGAGACTACAGTCTTCTGGTGGTCTTAGGTGAGGTGTGCCCTTCAGCCTGTCTTCTCCTCTCTGATTTTTCCAGGCTGCCTTTTGAGATTCCCCAAGCATCCAGAGAACATGTGCCTGGCAAGAGCACCTCTGTGCTCAGTACTCAGAGCTGCCTTTCTCCGAGTATGCAGCATCCAGTCAGGATTGGAATCCACCTTTAACCTCATGCCATCCCTATAGGGAAGAACAATTATGATTAACCCCATTATACAGGTGAGGAAATTGGAGTCGAGAGAGAATCAAGGACATGCTCAAAGTCACAGTCGATGCTATCTTCCAGTATCCTAACAATGTTTTTGAAATGTATTTATTCATTCACCCATAATTTTGAAAATGCCAGGCATTGTTCTAGGGGCTAAGAATACATAGATGAACAAAAAAGATTCTTGCCCTCAGGGAGCTTGCATTCTAGAGAGGGCAGCAAAACAAACTTGCAAAGAAATTCATTAACAAGATAATTTCCCCATAGAGGTAAGTGTTAGAAAGACAATAAAAGAGGGAAGATCTTTGTAAGGAAATGTTGACTGAGTAAAATTACCTGACAAGGATGAGGAAGAAGTTTCCAGGCAAATAGATAAAGAGGAAGAGTTTCCAGGCAGAGGCAGTAGCAAGTGCACAGGCCCTAGGGCAGGGCCGAGGTCCTTGGGAAGAGGGAACATTAAAAGTCCAGAGGGGCTGGAGTGTAGAGGGGGAAAAAGTGGAATATGAGGTCCAAAGAGATCGTCAGGGGCCAGATGTGGAGGGCTTCATGGAACAATGTCGAGAATTTGGATTTTATTCTAAGTGCTCTGGGAAGCCATGGAGGGTTTGAGGGAAATGACATGATCTGGCCAAAAAATGGGAATGGATTGAAGGGAGAAGGGGTGGCAAAAAGCAGGGAGAATGCTTGGGAGGCCATTGCCGCAAGTAGTCCAGGCAGGGGCTGGAGCTGCAGCAGTGGAGATGGAAAGAGGTGGACAGATTCAAGAATTGCAGGTAGATTAGATGTGGGGGGTGGTGAAAAGAGAAGAACCAAGAGTGTGAGGAACTGTGTGGGTGACAGAGCCATTACTGGGATGACAAAGACTGGGGAAGGAGTAGGTTGGCCGGGCGATTGGCGGTGTGGTGTGGAAATCCATGATTTTGGTGAAGGCCATATAAAGTTTGGGATATCTGTTCTAGGCACTGGGGATAAAATGATGGGCAAAAATAGACACAATTTCTGTCCTCATTTCAGCTTTGGTCTGCAGCTGGTGGTAGTAACACAAGTCTCAAAAAGAGGGTTCACTGATGTACTTGAGGGGTGTCTGTGGACTCCCTGAAATTCTGAAACCTTTTGAGAATCTGATCAAAATTATTGATCTTCCCAGAAAAACAGACACACACACACATACTTACACAACTCACAAGATTATCAGCTCCTTGAAGGCACCATTATGTCTCCAGGGCATAGCACACCACCTGGTGCATTACAGATGTTCAATAACAATCTGTTGGTTGGATGACTGATGCTTCAGGTCTCACCATTATATGCTAGTAGCACGTTCAAAGCCCTGTGCATCAGATCCCAGCCTACCTCTTTAGCCTCACCCTCCAGCTTTCTCTACAAGAATCTTCACCTCTGGTGAAACATGCCAACTTGCTACCCTCAAATAAACTGACCGCATCATGAACTGGTCCTCATTGGGCAGACCTCCATCCCCTTCTCCATCCCTACTGAATAGTTTATATTCTAATGCCAGTGAACTGTGTGCAGACTCTTGTACCCACTCAGCTATTTCTCACCTCCATGCCTTTGCTCATGCAGTCCCTTCCAGTGGGAGGGATGTCTCCTTTATCTCTTGTTCATATTGCTTAGCTGACATCTGATCATACTTTCTACTCCTGTGTCTGTCCTGCTCCAAGGAATCAGTAGCAAAGAATACATATCTGGTCCATGCTTCCCTTGAACTTATGATCTAGTAAGGAATACAGACATTGAACAAGTAATGGCAAGAAAGTGGGATAAAGGCCTTGAAGGAGAAGAGGGTGCTATGGGAGGGTAGATCAGGGAGATCTCATCTGGTTGGTCATGATGGCAGGATATATCGGGAGAAGTTTGCTGGAAGCAACAGTCTTTACATTGAGAACTGGTAGGGAAGTAGGAGTGGTATGGGGCTAGTGGAGGTGGGGAAAAGGGAAGGGAAGAGTGTGCGTGGCAGGAAAGACAGCATGTGTAATGACCTAGAGGTGGAGAGGGACATTGAGCACAAGGGGCGAGAATAGCAAGAGATTAGGCAGGGGCACATAAAACAGGACCCAGTAGGTTGAGGTCAATGGGAAGACATTGGAAGATTTTAAGCAGGACAGTGATATGATTGAATTTTTATTTGAAAAAGAACTCTGGTTGCTGGGTACAGAATGCATGAGGGTGGGGAGTCAAGAGAGGAAGTCAGGAAGCTGTTTTCCAGCTCTAACCATCACAGGGAAGGAGTTGGTGGTGCCATGCTCAGGATGGTGGGCAGTAGGTGCAGCTTATCTCCTTCTCACTCCCACTCTCCATTTCAAGCCCAGCTTGAAACCATGATCATTTATGCCAGCAGAAGATGGCTTATTTTCCTTTCCCAGAAGACAAAGATTCATTCTTTTTTGACCGCATCCCATCCTCAAACTGTGGGCCATCAGGGATGTGTAATAGAAAAAGAAGGTATCACTACTCCATAAGAAAAAAAAAAACAGACCCTTTTAGATAGCAGCTTTCCTCTGAGCCCACCAAGCCTGTTCTATATGCTGACATTCCCACTGGCCTGCATAACTGCAAAAGCACTCACTGCCCACAGTGATGTGCTGTAGGGGTGGTGGGGATACTCAATACTGTGTCCTTGAGCCACAGTACTTTCAGCCTGGCAGAAGGCAGGGAATTGTAATGTTTGCAAATGTGGTGGGGTAGCAGTAGGGTGGGGCAGGGAGGGGTACAGAGAGAGAGAGAGAGTGCTTAGGATCTTTTCAAGTTGATACAAAGGATTTCTCTCAAGATTCAGGGGTGCAGGAAGAATGTGGTATTTGATTCCAGTTTATAATTAACTGATGGGATAGTAATTAGGGGTAGATTCTGGAGACAACAATTCTTTCAGAGTCACTTCTGAGGTCTTTTGTGCTTTAGGTTTTATTACTGCCCAAAGGTTGGAGGGTCTGGCCAGAACATGCTCATGGCATTGGAAAAACTTCATGGAACCATGTCCCTCTACCCACATGACATAGGTTTTGAACACAGGCTCAAGAATCAGACTTCCTGGATTGAAAACCAGACACTGTCACTTAGCTGTGTGAACTTGGGGAACTCACTTAAATATTCTGAGACCCAGTTTCCCCATTCATGAGTGGAGCTACTAATATTACCCAATTCACAGGATTATTGTGAGGGTAAAATGAGATGGGGCATGCCAAGTAATTGGCAAATCATGTTAATTAGCAGTTATTGAATGCTTCCTATTACCTGTAAGGAAACCATCTGGCAATCAAACTTCCTCCCTACCCCCAACCATTTGTTATCTTACTTCTTATTGCTACAAACAAACAAACACTTCCAGAGACTTCCTTAAATTCTCTGTAATAGTCTCAGAGAAGACTAGCCTAAAAAACAGTGCTTGGAGCTATGAAATAATTTATTTGTTTTCTAATGCGATTGATTTTTTTTGTTCAGTATTAACCATCTACAACTTAAGTAAATGTGAAAAGGGAGAGAAAAACAATAAAACCAAAATTAAAATCTGAATAATAATGCAGAAAAGGAGTAAACATTGAAAAAGACTGAGACTCAATGTAATGGACAATAAAAATGGAAAGGAACACAGATACCAACAACTGCTGTGTTTGGGAGATGAAGCTGTAGGTGTTCTCTTTTCTTTTTTTCTACACATCTGCATTTTCCACTTTTCCCTTAAGGTACTTATATTACTTATACACACATTTTTAAAAATTGTAAATAAAAAGAGTTTTAAAAATCAGTGCAAGTGCTGTATCAAACTGCAGTCTGAATGATCATAGTGCAAAGTAAGCTAGTTACAGCTTCAAAAAATTAACTAGTTTAATTCATGCTGTTTGTTCACAGAGAGTTAATTTAATATACTTATCCTAGAAAATAATGCATTATTCAGTTTAATCAATATTCATTTGTTCTTTGCATAATCATATTTGTGAAAGCATTTATTAACAATGTGCCTGCAGCCCCACAGGGAAAGGCCATGCTATAAGAGAGTAAAATTTTTGAAATAAAAGAAAGACAATGAATTTACCAACATTAGACAAATAATTGATTCTAATATATGGCAGGTTTCCTTTTAGCTTGCAGCCATGAGTTTTTCGGATATGTGTTTTCATTGGAAGAAGCACCAGATACATTGTCAAACTAATGAATGTAATGTTAATTTGGAAGAAAATTTAATCATCTAGATTATTACTGAAGAGTTGGCATATTGGTGCATGTAACACTGGCTCTTTCTACACAACTTCAATTGACCGGAATAGTCAATGCCACGCATATTTACAAATGTTTGTTGCTGTACGGCTAAGAAATACATATTTTTCCATCTTCATGTGGATGTTTAGAATTACATAACCACAGCCAAAAATTCATGTTAAGTTTTCCAAATATTATTACTTGAAAATCATCACCTTTTAAGAATAAAGAAAGTTTCCTGTGAATGAATACCATTTGTAGTGTTAGAATTTTTCCTTAAGAATTTTTAATTAGGATTTCTATTTCTCATTGGTTAATTTTATGTAATTTTTCATAGATCAAACTTTCAAGAAAATAACAGGATACTGGATTTACAGAATTGTTTCCATATAACTTTCTGTACAAGACACCATTGAAGAAATGGGTAATATTACAGTGGTACCTGCATTTTCATCTTATTTGTTTATTATTTTTAGGTGAAATATAGTCGCAAATTAAAAAAAAATCAAATGGCCAATTAAAGTTATTTTCGGCTGGACTGGAGACTTCCAGGAAAATATAGCTTGGGGCAAATGGTGGGGGAGACTTGTGTGAACACTTAGAAAATATGTAATACATTATTTTAACTTCCAGATTGGAGAGTTAATCCTAAAGAATTTTCCATGGTGCTTTTCATGGCATAAAACTCAAACATTATGTTTTTTACTCTATGGAGAAAAGAGCAAAGTTTCTATTCAGAAACGGCCACATGAAAAACATGCCCAGGACTAAGATAATATCTCACAAATGGGGGCAGAATGGAGAGAAGAAGTAATATTAAGAAAACTTTACTTGTCAGGATTGTCAGGAATATCTTCCAATTATAGGTGGATTCCCTTAAGTAAAACTCATTAGGTAAGATATACCTACATAAGTTACATATTACTGTAATAATCCAGACAGCATCTGATACCTCAGCTACGAGGAAAGATAAGTTGTCTTGTCTGGACTGAACTTAAATGGGCATTGAGCAAATATTGCAACAACTGGCAGCCTTGAACAGGATGATTAAATAAATAAACAGTTAAGAGATTTCTTATAAGATAAACCCCTTGACAGAGGGACAGCTAAATGCTTTGGGTTTTGAAAGAAACTATTTAACAACTAAGGCAACACACGCGGCATGTCTCCTTCATCAGATATAATCACATTTTTTAATTCAGTTTTTTTTTGCCAACAAAAGTTCTTATTTATTTATTTATTTTGCTAGAAATTACTTTATTGATTAGATCACCAGGAATCAGCACAAGATTTAACATCTCAAGGACCACAGAGGCCTGGGTTCTGGGGCTCACTCTGCCTCTCCCAAACCTGAATGGAGTTTAAAAGGAGAAACGTCATTAACAGAGGCCAGGCCAGATGGTTACAGGTACTTCTTTCCCAGTTATTGGACAAGCTGCTCAATTCTTGCCCAAAATAGGAAAGAGCCAATACTTTGGAAAAATCTGGTAAGGAATTTGACATTGCATTTTTTTTTTTAAGTTTTAATCAGGACATGCTTTTATTTATTTATTTATTTATTTATTTTTAAATCTTCATTTTATTGAGATATATTCACATACCACACAGTCATACAAAACAAATCGTACACTCGATTGTTCACAGTACCATTACATAGTTGTACATTCATCACCTAGATCAATCCCTGACACCTTCATTAGCACACACACAAAAATAACAAGAATAATAATTAAAGTGAAAAAGAGCAATTAAAGTAAAAAAGAACACTGGGTGCCTTTGTTTGTTTGTTTGTTTCCTTCCCCTATTTTTCTACTCAACCATCCATAAACTAGACAAAGGGGACTGTGGTCCATACAGCTTTCCCAATCCCATTGTCACCCCTCATAAGCTACATTTTTATACAATTGTCTTCGAGATTCATGGGTTCTGGGTTGTAGTTTGATAGTTTCAGGTATCTACCACCAGCTACCCCAATTCATTAGAACCTAAAAATGGTTGTCTAAATTGTGCATAAGAGTGCCCACCAGAGTGACCTCTCGGCTCCTTTTGGAATCTCTCTGCCACTGAAGCTTATTTCATTTCCTTTCACATCCCCCTTTTGGTCAAGAAGATGTTCTCCATCCTACGATGCTGGGTCTACATTCCTCCCCGGGAGTCATATTCCACGTTGCCAGGGAGATTCACTCCCCTGGGTGTCTGGTCCCACATAGTGGGAAGGGCAGTGATTTCACCTTTCAAGTTGGCTTAGCTAGAGAGAGAGGGCCACATCTGAGCAACAAAGAGGCATTTGGGAAGAGGCTCTTAGGCACAATTATAGGGAGGCCTTAGCCTCTCCTTTGCAGCAACAGTCTTCCCAAGGGTAAATCCTGTGGTAGAGAGCTCAACCCATCAAAGCACCAGTCCCCTATGTCTGTGGTCATGTTAGTAACCATCGAGGTGGGGTAGGCCAATACCCCTGCATTCTCCACAAGCTCCTCAAGGGGGCTCTACATATTTTTTTCCTTGTTTTTTTTTTAACTTTTTTTTTTTAAATCAACTGTATGAAAAAAAAAAAAAATTAAAAAAAAAATACAATAAAAGAACACTTCAAAGAGACCATAACAAGGGAGTAAGAAAAAGACAACTAACCTAAGATAACTACTTTACCTCCAACATGTTCCTACTCTACCCCAAGAAAGTTACCTAATATAGCAACATTTCTGTGAACTTATTCCTACTATACCCATCAGAAATTAACAGACCATAGTCATTCCTGGGCATTCCCAGAACGTTAAATTTACCCACAATAGCTTATCTGTTCTTCTTGGATTATTGTTCCCCCTTCCTTAATTGCTCTCTATTGATAGTTCCCCTACATTCTACATTATAAACCATTTGTTTTAGACATTGCATTTTAAGATCTCTCTTAACAATCCATTTAAATGCTTTTCATTTTGCAATTTACCCTTATGTATATAATTTACTTTTAATAATCTCAATTCCCTGAGCAGAAATTAACTCAGTGCAAAGAAAATCCCCTCAAACTGGAAGAGCTTCCTCTTTGCCCTTGGAAAGAGGAAACAGATCACTCTGCCCCTCTTCTACCCAAGACATGAACAAACCTCCCCCCAAAGTAAAAAACGTTACCTCCAATCTTGGAATGTGCACAAAGGCAGCTTTTGATGGGCTGATTCAAATCACCTAGAAAGGGCAGCTGGAACCACTAGGCAGGTGGCCTTCTTTGGAAATTTCTTCTTAAAATCAACTCTTGAGAACTGTCCATGATTGTGTACGAAAGCTCTAAAGTCGAAAAAACTTCTGCTATTCTATCTCATGAACTAGGCTCAGAGGAGACATTGGAATTGTCAAGAATAGGAACAGCAGCCGCAGCCACGGCAGCCACCCCATGAGGTAAGACTTCTATAACTCGAGGGTTGTCAATGATCCGGGCCATTCGGTTGCCCTTTTCCACAATGCCGACAATCCACGCCTGGTGACCCTCTCCATACTTGGAAGATTTGATTTTGGAACAGAAGCAGGCTGCCTGTTCTCTCGGCACACAGATCAGAAATCCCCCAGAGGTTTCTGCTGAAGTACCCTGAAGGAGCCCACACTGCCCGTTGGCCTCGCTGATGGCCACCATCTTGGCAATAATCGACAGGTTATGAATGACAAAGGACATCTCATTTCTCCATTGTTGCAGGAGTTTCTGCACGTGTCCTAGAATGCAAAGCCCATGATATCGGTGGCAACATGGGCATTAAATGTGTACGTTAACCTGGCAGCAATTCTCTTCAGGGTAGCCATATTGAACATGGCTTCCCAATAGGCTAGCTCCACCACTTCCCTGGTGACCACCATTTTGATCTTATTCCACCTTTCAGGGTTATCAAGCCGCTGGTGGGCATTGACAGCAACTTGGGTTCCTAAGGGTTTGGTCAACACCAGCACATCCCCAACCACGGCACTATCGGGCATGATGAACTCAATCTGACTGACAGACCATGGTGGCAACCCTGCCAATGGCAATCCAAGGGTTCACCACTGTGTGTCCACCGGTCACTGTGGTGCCCCCTTCCTCGGCAGCATCGCGAAAGCCTTTGATCATGAGGGGTGTTATCTTTTCCCTTTCCTCCTCACTCATACTCTGACTGACAATGAGCAACATCAACATGTTACCACATTCAATAACGCCCATGGCGTAGAGGTCAGTCAGCACATTGGCACAAGCTATGCCCCCCATCATGTAAGGATCTTCCACCAAGGGGTAAAAGAAATCTGTGGTCTGCACCAGTGACAGGCCCCCGTGACTCAGGGGTATGACGCAGGAGTCCAGCCCAATGCCCAGGGCTGGAAACGAGGGGCTGGATTCTGCTCTCCCCGGCTGGCAGGCCGGCCTCCTGGGCCGCCTCCTCATGTCCCCTGACCAGGCCCCCACCCAACTGGGGCCGCATGTCGAGATGCGCCAGTCCCACCAGGAGTTTGAGCAGCATCTAGTAGGGGACCTTGCAGCCTCAGCTCTACATGCCGGAGAAGCCTGTCAGCTGCCAGCTGGGGCTCAGGCCCAACTCCTGGGGCTCAAAGGGCTGGTAGCTGGAGAAGCCCTGGCCCACAGGAAAGCCCACCAGGCCTGAGGAACCTTCCACCATCGGCATCGCCATTGCCTCTCTGCTGGCGCCCGTCGCCGTGGCTTCCGCCATCATGCCAGAATGACTGGCACCGCAGGCAGATAATTTCACCGGGTTGACTGGCACCCCACAAGGAGCTCCTGGCTCTTCTGACTTAATTCAGTTTTACTGAGATATATTCATATACCATACAGTCATCCATAGTGTACAATCAGTTGTTCACAGTACCATCATATAGTTGTGCATTCAAATCATGTGTTTTTAATGATTTACCATGATAGTATAATTTCTCTTGAAATAAGCGATTTTTGTAAGCCTCACTGCATTGTAAAATGTGACTTGTATTACTTCTTTTTTTTTTTCATTTTTATTGAGATTGTTCAGATACCATACAATTATCCAAAGATCCAAAGTATACAATCACTTGCCCCTGGGTACCCTCATACAGCTGTGCATCCATCACACTTAATTTTTGTTCAATTTTTAGAAACTTTTCATTACTCCAGACAATAAATAAAGTGAAAGATGAAAAAAGAAAAAAAGAAAAGGAAACTAATCCTCCCCTATCCCTAACCAACCCCCCTCAATTGTTGACTCATAGTATTGATACAGTACATTTGTTACTGTTTATGAAAAAATGTTGAAATACTACTAACTGTAGTATATAGTTTGTAATAGGTATATAGTTCTTCTCTATATGCCCCTCTATTATTAACTTCTAATTGTATTGTCATACATTTGTTCTGGTTCATGGAAGTGATTTCTAGTATTTGTACAGTTGATCATGGACATTGCCCACCATAGGATTCAGTTTTATACATTCCCATCTTTTGACCTCCAACTTTCCTTCTGGTAACATATATGACTCTGAGCTTCCCCTTTCCACCTCATTTACACACCATTCGGCGCTGTTAGTTATTCTCACATCTTGCTACCAACACCCCTGTTCATTTCCAAACATTTAAGTTCATCCTAATTGAACATTCTGCTCATACTAAGCAACCACTCCCCATTCTTAAGCCTCGTCCTATATCTTGGTACCTTATATTTCATGTCTATGAGTTTACATATTATAATTAGTTCCTATCAGTGAGACCCTGTAATAATTGTCCTAATGTGTCTGGCTTATTTCACTCAGTATATTGCCCTCGAGGTTTTGTCATCAACCCATTTTTTTTTAATATGGTTTTGTTCACTCACCATACATTCCATCCCAAGTAAATAATCGATGGTTTTCTGCATGGTCATACATTTATGTGTTCACCACCTTCACCATTATCTATATAAGAGCATCTACATTTCTTCCACAAGGCAGGAGGGAGAGTCAAAGAAGGTAGAGAGGCAAAAGAAAGAGGAAAAAAAAAGACAGCTAGGAAGCAGCAAAAGGAAAAATAACCTTAAATCAAAGTAGAATAAAGAATCAGACAATACCACCAATGTCAAGTGTCCAACATGCCTCCCCTATCCCCCCTTCTTATCTGCATTCACCTTGGTATATCACCTTTGTTACATTAAAGGAAGCATAATACAATGATTCTATTAGTTACAGTCTCTAGTTTATGCTGACTGCATCCCTCCCCCAATGCCTCCCCATTTTTAACACCTTGCAAGGTAGACATTTGCTTGTTCTCCCTCGTAAAAGAACATATTTGTACATTTTATCACAATTGTTGAATACTCTAGATTTCACCAAGTTCCACAGTCCCAGTCTTTATCTTTCCTCCTTTCTTGTGGTGTCTCACATGCTCCCCACCTTCCTCTCTCAACCGTATTCGTAGTTACCTTTGTTCAGTGTACTTACATTGTTGTGCTACCATCTCCCCAAATTGTGTTCCAAACCACGCACTCCTGTCTTCTATCACCGTGTAGTGCTCCCTTTAGTATTTCCTGTAGGACAGGTGTCTTGTTCACAAAGTCTCTCATTGTCTGTTTGTCAGAAAATATTTTGAGCTCTCCCTCATATTCGAAGGACAGCTTTGCTGGATACAGGATTCTTAGTTGGTGGTTTTTCTCTTTCAGTATCTTAAATACATCACACCACTTCCTTCTTGCCTCCATGGTTTCTGCTGAGAGATCCGCACATAGTCTTATGAAGCTTCCTTTGTATGTAATGGATTGCTTTTCTCTTGCTGCTTTCAGGATTCTCTCTTTGTCTTTGACATTTGATAATCTGATTATTAAGTGTCTTGGTGTAGGCCTATTCATATTTCTTCTGTTTGGAGTACGCTGCGCTTCTTGGATCTGTAATTTTATGTCTTTCATAAGAGATGGGAAATTTTCATTGATTATTTCCTCTATTATTGCTTCTGCCCCCTTTCCCTTCTCTTCTCCTTCTGGGACACCAATGATACGTACATTATTGTACTTTGTTTCATCCTTGAGTTTCCGGAGACGTTGCTCATATTTTTTCATTCTTTTCTCCATCTGCATCTTTGCGTGTAGGCTTTCAGGTGTTTTGTTCTCCAGTTCCTGAGTGTCTTCTGCTGCCTCTTGAGATCTGCTCTTGTATGTTTCCATTGTGTCTTACATCTCTTGTGTTGTGCCTTTCATTTCCGTAGATTCTACTAGTTGTTTTTTTGAACTTTTGATTTCTGCCGTATACATGTCCAGTGCTTCCTTTACAGACTCTATCTCTTTTGCAATATCTTCTCTAAACTTTTTGATTTGATTTAGCATTAGTTGTTTAAATTCCTGTATCTCAGTTGAAGTGTACGTTTGTTCCTTTGACTGGGCCATAACTTTGTTTTTCTTAGTGTAGGTTGTAATTTTCTGTTGTCTAGGCATGGTTTCCTTGGTTATCCAAATCAGGTTTTCCCAGACCAGAACAGGCTCAGGTCCCAGAGGGAAGAAATATTCAGTATCTGGTTTCCCTGAGGGTGTTTCTTAGAAAATTGCTCCACCCTTTGATGCCTCGGGTCACTGTGCTTTTCTCCCCAGCAGGTGATGCCTGTTAGCCTATAATTCTTGACTGGTGTGAGGAGGTATGGCGGTGTTCCCTCAGGCTCCGGGGTCTGGTTCTGAATGGAAAGGGCCCCACCTCTTTCCTCCTAGAGAAGACAGAGCTCCCAGGTGGAGGTCATTAGCATTTCAATGGTCTCTCTCTCTGCTTGTGCTGTCTCCACCCTTCTCCGCTTCACAGCCCTGGAAACTGAAAATGACTGGGGCTTTCTCCACTGAGCCAAAAAAGAAACAGATAGTCCCCTTCAGACCCAGTCCAAGGCAACCCTCCGGCTCTCCCAGGTCAGTCGTCACCCAAAGCCTCTGTTTTTTGGGGATGCGTACCTGTAGCGAGCAGTTCACACTCGCTACTTAAAACCCCAGTTGGAGCTCAGCTGAGCTATATTCGCTTGCTGGGAGAGAGCTTCTCTCTGGCACCACGAGGCTTTGCAGCTAGGGCTATGGGGGAGGGGGGTCCCACGACTTGGTTCCGCAGGTTTTACTTACAGATTTTATGCTGTGTTCTCAGGCATTCCTCCCAATTCAGGTTGGTGTATGATGAGTGGATGGTCTCGTTTGTCCCCCTGCAGTTATATTGGATTATTTGCTAGTTGTTTCTGGTTTTTTGTAGTTGTTCCAGGGGGACTACTTAGCTTCCACTCTTCTCTATGCTGCCATCTTGCCACCAATCTGTATTACTTCTTAGTGGCCAGAGAATCCTCCTGGAAATAATTATAACTTTATGGCAGAAGTTGATGAGGGAAACATGATTTAATTTACAAAACCAAACGTCAAAGCCAGCATTTCTGAAGACAGCCATTCAGGAAAGGCAAGCATATCTGTGCCTTAGTTGTCTGGGTCCCAATAGTTTCAGTTGCTTTCCAAAAGCAGCTACTGGGTCACACCGCTGTTTCTGTGCTATTCTGCCAGATCTATCATTTTTATTGATTCACAAGATGGTGATGATTTCTCAAAGCCTAAAGGTAGTACTCAAAGTTAAATGTAGACCCAAGCTTTCTTTAATGCATGGAAGAAAGATGCTTAAAGTTCCTAAATTCTGTATCAAACTCAAGGGCTTCTCTTGTTTGTGATTTTAGAAGTGACCCTTAATATCAGGGGTGGTCCCAGGGACTTGCTTCCCACCCCCCCTCCCACCCCCGCACAGTCTTAGGAGTTTGTTAAGGGAAGACTTCATTTGACTATCTGGCCAAGGCAGCATAGGTACAGTAGCCAGTTCACCCACAAGCAAAGTTCATTGTACCGCCCAACTCCAGGTCCTGGCACCATGACTTTTTCTTCCTACAATGCATGACATTTTTTTAAATAGATGCCCATTAGTCAGGACCCATCCTTATCAACAAGGGGCACTATCCCTTATGCACATGGGACATTTCCCAGTTGAGGGGAGATTGTATTTTGGGCAAAAAGGTCATCTCAGAAAGAAAAGCTTCTACAGGACAGTTACTGACGTGCCAGCAACCTCACCTGGCAATCCATCTGTGGATCCTGGAGGGCTACAACTGGATAAACAAAGCTGCACTGTCATTTACAAAATGAAAAACAGACAAACAAACAAACAAAAAATTCACTCTTTTCCAAATGCAAAGGGTAAAAATAAGTTTTATAAAGGACCTAAGTAATGTCCCATGTCATCTGGAGGGGTTTTTAATTTTTTCACTCTTATGGCTGCTTCTTGTCAAACTGAATAATTACCATGTTATATTTATAAATGCACTTGTTAAACAAAGGTATCTTTCAGAGGTTTTATAATTACCCTGTGATTTAACGGTTGCTATGGTACTGCCATTGTGTGCAAGGGTAATCTTTGTCTCTGTCTCTGGTCCATCTCAGTGTTATCCACTATTTAGCAAAACTTAATGTTTCCTACTCCACTCCTTTCCCATCCATATTGAAATCTCATCCTTTGAGTTATGTGTTCATTGCAAATGCATATCTCTAGTATGACCATATTTCTTAAATGCGCTGGCTGTAGCACAGTTTCAGGAGCTTTGAAATTGCTTAAAACACACAGATTTGTGAAATCATATAGCATTAAATAACTCTTCCCTGAATTTTTTTTAAACTCATCCCTCCCCTACAAACAATCTGTAGTCAAAATCCTATTAATCTAATAGGAGAAATATACCCATGTTCTAATTAAACCACTCATTTTAAAACTTTTTATTATGGAAAATTTCAAAATATACAAATGTAGAGAAAATATTACCATGGAGTTTCATTGATCCATCACCCAGTTTAAACAGCAATTATGACTTCACAATACTTGCTTCTTCTATTCCCCTCCTACCCGCCTCAGGCTGCATTATTTTAAAGTAATGCCAGAATTGTGTCATTTCACACCTGTATTCTTCAGGATACTTTTAAAAAATATAGACATGTTCTTAGATAATCATAATGCCATTTTCACAGCTAATATACAGTTAATGATAATTCCTAGTCATCATATATTACCTACTTCATATTCACTTTTCCTACATTTTCCCCAAAATCAAACCCACTCAATTTAATCATTCCTCTACAGGAGCAAAGAGATGCATCAGGTTAGAGGTCCTTACCAAATGTTCTACACAGAGCAACTCTTCAAGTCTATGCCAAAGGGCCTCACACTTGGTTGGAGTTTCAGTCAATGTTTGTTGAATCTGGCCTTTCTTTTGTTCAAGGAAAGAAATCAAAAGTGACATAAGAAAAGGTAGTTTTTCCAGGGCAGCTGCAGCTCCCAAGATTGAAGCCGGAGAAAGCTGCTATTGATTTCTGTGGCCTCCTGCCCAAGTGCAGTAATGCTCCTCGTGAATATTGGAGGCATATTGAAAAGGCCACCTTCCTGGCTGTCTCTGTTCTCTGTTCACTGTGTGCATCTGCAGTTAATTGACAGACATGAAATTATTTGGCTGACTAAAGAACCAACTAACCCAAATTGAGTGGTTTTGTAGTCTCCGTTTTCATGTGATTCAGCTATAAAAGATTAAGTAAATGCATTTTCCCTCCCTCCTGAAGGTGCAAAATCTCGAACACATGCCAGCTAACTGTTCTCTCCTATGACTAATTGATGTTTTGCACTCACAGCCATGAAAAATAATCTTTTCCATGCTCAGTGCTGGTTGTAATGAGATATATTATGCTGACAGCTTGAGCCCTTGCGAAGGTATGGAACTCAGCATGCAAATAATTGTGTCTGCAATTGAGAAATTTGGTATAAATGGTGCACTGTTCAGGGTGAAGGCTATGCTTACCAGCACTTGGCCAACTGTGCCAAGAGGTGCAGTTCAGCCACTGTTTGGCCCCAGCTGCCTTTAAGCAGCCATGTGTAACCTGGGGCTGCTATGTAAGTGCCTGGCACAGGACCTAGTACAGCGCTTGGCAAATGGGGGTTAGTCAACGAATGTTTGTAGAATGAATGAGTACAAAAAGAAATCACATTTAACACAATAAAAGTTTATTTCTCACCCCCAAAAAAGGAAAAGAAAAAGGAAATCAGGCAGTCCCAGACAAAACCACAGGAAGCTGGCAGCTCAAGGGGCTCTGACTTTGCGATCCCTGTGCGGTGACCATAGGCTATGGTAGACTCACACTGGCTAGCCACAGGGTGCAAACGAAGTCCTTCATTTTCAAATGAGTGTTTAATGTGTTCTTTTCTCAAAAGATCTGGCCATCTCCCTAGCACTCACTAATTAGTATTTTTAATTCTGGACAAGAAAGTTTTTTAAAAAGTAAAAAAAAAAAAAAGCATACATCACAATCTTTCAGTTATAGAAAGCATGAAAACAGGTCAACTCAACTGGAATTGTTGGGTAACCTTGTGGATGAAGGCAAAGAGGAGCTGCTGAATGGTAAAGGAGTCTATACAAGACCTCTAAAACCATGTCGAACCTTTGACTTGGTTACCTCACTTATGGGATGTTATCCCAAGGAAATGATCCAAAAGACAGCATGTAATTTTATAAGGATATTTCTAGCAAGGTCATTTATAATAGGAGAAAACTGGAAACAACCCAAATGCCCAACAGAAAGGGGACTGGCTAAGCCAAGCATAGCATATCAACTCAGTGGTGCACTATAGGGCCATTAGAACATCGAGCAGGTGGTAAAACACAAAACACCATGTGTCCAGTGGTTACAACTCTGTGAAAATGTACTTGGTATTTTGAAAAGGGTCAGAAAAGCATCAAGAGTGATATAAAGAGAGCTGTAAGTTCACAGAATTCTTTTTCTGAATTGTGGATGGTTGTTTAAGTGTGTAATGCATATAAAGAATGAAAAAACGGAAGGGATGGAGAAAGGGAGAGAGAGAGGAAAAGAGAGAGGAGGAAAGGAAGGAAAGAAGGAAGGGAGGGAGGGAGGAAGAGCAGCTAGTGAATGCAAATTGGGGCTGCCATTTAAAACATTCTGTCATTCACAGATGTTCATAGATTAAAAGCACCAGAGAGAAATACAAATGGGAAATCAGAAAGACCCAGGAACATCTAAATGGTAGTCTATATGCTTAAAAGAAAGTCGAAATTCATTTGGAATAAGATCCCTTCTGAATGCCTTGCACATTGTATCAACAATTAGAAACCATAATGACCAAGATGTGTTCAGACTCCTACAGAGAAAGACAACTTCCCACGGCCAGCAATGTGTGTTCCTTAACAAAACACTTTTCAAGTGATGATGTCATCATTAAGGAAAAAAATCAACATCTGCAGAATTCACCACAATCCAGCAGAAAACAGCATGCCAAAACCTTTAGAATTGATTTCTGTGCATTTGCAGCACACCCTCTGAATTCAGTGGTTTAAATTAATCACGAATGAAAATTAGAAAGCATTACTTTTGGATTGTATTTGCAGCATGGCCTCTGAAACTAAAGTGGGGGGAGGGTCTTGGAAAATAAGTAAAATCACTGCCTTAGGTCTTTGTCATGGGGTTCGCTGTAGGACATCATCAAAGATTCTTTTTTTGTCTTTTGTGCATGATAAATTTGCCTCTATTGTAGTCAAATATTTTTCTCAGTATTTCTTACAAATGCGAGTATAATTAAGAGGTGATGTATTTTAGAAGAAACAACATTATATACTTGTATCTTTTGGAGCATTTTTACTATTAGATTATCAAATTGACAGGGGGAATTCCCTTAAAATTATTTTAGATATCAAGATATCCAATATCAACATGCAAGTTGATAAGAAGCCAAAGATTATGACGGACAGCCAAAATGTGTTTGATCTGAAAGTTTTCATTTATGCCATTATTTTATTGCTGTAAAGGGACTATAGCAAAATGGTGGCTGCCTATACCATATTTCTGTGAACAGGATGTATGTAAAACAGCCACCCCCTGTGAGGTGGTTAATATGCACTTTAGCATTAAAAGCAGTGCCCTTCCCAATACACAGACTGACTCTCTGGCATTTGTGCTGATATTGAAGTTGCAAAATCAACTCTTGAGAAGCCATATTTTTCTCAAAGGAAAGAGATTTACCAGTTTAATTAAACAGTGTGTCTCTTTTCATTGCATCTCCCTTTCTTCCCTCTATTGCCTCTTGGAGAACAAAACGAATTCTGGTGCCACAAGAAACCTAGAGCTCTAAGGAGTCTAACTGCTTTGACTGTATTTGTGAACATGAGGTCTATTTAAAGTTAAGTGACTTGATCCTATTTTTCCTCTCACCATTGTTGGAGGTTCATCTGGTGTGATTTTTTCTTAGTTTTTGAACAAGCAGTGATTCTATTTTGTGATGTTTTACATAAATAAGGGAATAAATAAGTAGACACTGATCACTCCCTTGACCCTAAACAAAGCACTGTTTTTTTTCCCCTTTATTCTTTGTCTCTTCCTCCTCCTATACTATCTCAGATTCTAAAGAAGTTTGTCATCTTTGTGTTTTCATATGCATAAATTGTGTGTGTATGTGTCTGTATTCCATGTGCAGTGGATAATTTTCCTCAAGTAAAAAATAGAGATAATACTTCTTGTTCTATTCCACCTTGTAAGGTTCTTATGAGGATAAAATGACATCAAGTATGTGAGAATGCTTTGAAAATAGTTGAAAGCATGTTACAATTGAAAGTGATTACTATCACCGTCATTTCCCTTGAGATCTAGATAGTATTTATGCCACAGGTAGAGTGTTGAACTAGATCACTTCTAAATTTTGGTAATAATTTGCTAAAAGGTGAATGCATTTTTTAATTTAACCAGAGTTTTCATAATTTTTGTCCATCAGACAGGTTCTTGTGTTGTTCCCAAATTGGTCACTCTTTAAGCTTTGGTTTAACACAGTGCTTCAGAGGTGTAAAGAAAAGACGAAGGGAGCCCCCAAATTGGCTTAAAGCAAAGGGGAGGAATGGACAGTAGCATGAGCAGGAGGAAGTGGACAATGCACTGTTTTTATCACATTACTTCCAGAAAACTGTGGCTGGGAGAGAGGAAAGAGGCTTAGATACTGTTTTCTTTGGCAAAAGGTAATTAAATCAGTATAAATATTTTTTCCAACATCTTGTTTAAAATAGTCTTTGGAAAGTGCTAGGGTGCCCCTTGAACTGAGGCAGTTTGTAATTAAGATCATGACCTCAAGTGGTTGCTATTGAGTTGCTAAGGAATATTAGCTACCCAAAACTGTGTGAAATCAATTCACAATCGAAATGAAATGTTAGGCCTGCTTGGTAAGGCTTTATTCAAAGACCATAGCAAGGCTTTATTCAAAATGGCTGGCTGTGTTGCCCTGCAGTATGCAGTAATAGATTGCATACTTTGAGGGAGTGTGGGAGACTCCTGGCACCAGACTACTGAGGGCTCGCCATTTCATACAGATCCCTCCTCACCTTCACACATTCAGCACTTTGTACATTCTGCATTAATACCCTAAAACTGCTATCTCTATGCCTACTGTGGACAGCTGAACATTCATTCACTGAATGGGCATTTTGAGGTGACATATGATGATACCATCTATTTCAGCAGCATTACATTCTTTGGGTAGAGCAGTTTTTGGAATTTCTCTTTTTTGCATTCAGTCTTTATATTATAAAATGAATGGAAAGTAGAAAGGAGTATAAAAGTGATAATACTAATAAAAAGAAACCAAGATCTCTTAAACATAATATGATTGGGATAAAAATGGAAATCATCAAATAGACCCAAATCAGGGACTCATTAATCTTAGTCTTTGGACATAGGCTAGTCCATTGGAGACTCAATTGTGAAGGAAATGGACACAATTAGAGAAAACATAAAAAATGCTGTGAAAATATTACTGCAGTTTGACCTGAGTTTTTTCATAATATATTTGGTTTTCTGGGAACAGAACATGCTCGCATATTCCTGTATTATGTAAGAAAATTTTCCACACTTTCAAACTTGTACATGTGTTCATAGCAATCCATTATGCATGAAAGCAGGGAAAATTGTATACGCATCAGGGACCGTGGTACCAGTTCCAGTCTAGCCAGTTTCTCTCTGTCCCATGAGCATAAAACATTCCATCTTGAAATTATACTGTTCTCTATCTAAAATACCCTCTCCTTTTTCCTTATCAAATTCTCCTATCCTGCATTCCACCCTACCTCATCCTGGTAGGCCAACCTGACCACATCTACCTTCATCACTCCCTTTCCTAAAGTTCTCCCATATCAAAATTGAGTTCTTAAAGGCATATTGGCTTGGAACCTTGGTTGTTGGTTTGCATTTTAGTCCGATCTCCACAACTGAGTCATAAGCCCTATGGGGCAAAAATGTATCTCTTACCTCTTCTCTATCCCTCACAGTACAGAGTAAGGAATTGGGCACATAGTAACTGCATTATAAATATTTCTAGGTTATCACTTTGGAGGAAAGGGACCATACCAATAAAAAATAAAGATACTAAAATTATAGAGAGAGTGACATCATTAACATGGCAACATCAGATATCCCCTGGAAAAGTCTCCTCTCAGAATCAACCAATAAAAGGACAAATTCCACTTACTTGGAACTCTGGAGGACCACAGAGAATGGAGAACAATTCCACAAAGGCTGAAATGAAGAAAAAGAAAAGAAACCTCTGAAATCAGGTAGAAGATTTATGTCCTGGACCTGCCACTCCAGACCACTTCCCCTCAGTTCTGTGCAGCTTAAGACTTACCCAGAAGCAGCGCAGCCTGGGTTCCTCCTGCCATAAATGCAGAACATAGGACCACTCACAGCAGCAAGTTAGAAACCAACACATATCCAGGCAAAGGGACCCAGGTCCACAGAGACCTGGGGAGAAAAAAGCAGTTGAGGAGTGCTGCATACAAAAGTGGTCCCAGAAAGAAAAGAGACCATGACAGAACTGTTGGCAAGAAGTACACCCATTCAATCCAGTCTCTGTTTGCTGGGCCAGTCAAACACAAAACAAGCCTTTCTGGATTGAACTCATTTGGCTCCCAAGGGTGGTATACCCCAACTAGGAAGAAACCAGAGGCAGAAAAGCCTTACACAAAGAAAAAAGGAGGGGGGTACTGAACTGCTGTAAGACAGGATTGGTACCAGATCTGAAAAGTGCAAAGAATAAGAGGAACAGAGTGAGGGAGAGAATTTAAACAAATCATAGGATCTGGGAAGAAAATTCTGCACAAAAGCAAACAGAACAGATCAATATTCCCAGAGAAGGAAGAGAAGAAAGGAAGCTTTCTCCTGGAGGTGAAACAATTGCACACAAAAGTGCAATCTTTAAAAATGTACTGCATATCTGGGACAGAAATAAGGTGCAAGAAGAGCAAGATAAAGATACTACAAGAAACGAAAACTACAGACCAATTTGTCTTATGAATATAGATGCAAATACTCAACAAAGTACTTGCAAATAGCATCCAACAGCACAGTAAAAGAATTACACACCAAAGTAAGGTGGGTTTTATCCCAGGTATGCAAGGGTGGGTCAACATAAGAAAATAAATTAATGTAATACACAATATTAACAAAATGAAGTGAAAAAACCACATGATCATCTCAACTGATGCAGAAAAGGCATTTGACAAAATCCAGCACACTTTCTTGATAAAAACACTTAGAACACTAGTATTCTATACTAGGAGTAGAAGGGAACTTCCCCAACATGATAAAGGACATATATGAAAAACCCACTGCTAACATTATACTCAATGGTGAAAGGCTGAAAGCTTTCCCTCTAAATTCTAGAACAAGACAAGGATGCCCACTGTCACTACTGTTATTCAACATTGTACTTGAAATTCTAACCAGAGCAATTAGTCAAGAAAAAGAAATAAAAGGCACCCAAATTGGAAAGGAAGAAGTAAAACTTTCACTCTTTGCAGATGACATGATCCTATATATAGAAAGTCCTGAAAAAATCTAAAACAAAGCTACTAGAGCTAAGAAATGAGTTCAGCAAAGTGGTGGAGCACAAGATCAACACACAAAAATCAGTGGTGTTTCTATACACTAGTAGTGAACAATCTCGGGAAGAATTCAAGGAAAAACTGTCATTTACAATAGCAACTAAAAGAATCAAATACCTAGGAACAAATTTAACCATGGATCTAAAGGACTTATACCAAGAAAACTACAAACTTTGCTAAAAGAAATAAAAGAAGATCTAAATAAATGGAAGGGCATTCCATGGTCATGAATTGAAAGACTAAATGTTGCTAACATGTCAATTCTACTCAAAATTATTTACAGATTCAATGCAACCCCAATCAAAATTCCAACAGCCTACTATGAATAAATGGAAAAGTCAATAATAAAATTTATTTGGAAGAGTAAGGGTCCCCAACAAGCCAAAACCACCTTGAAAAATAAGAAACAAATCAAAAGACCAACACTTCCCTCCTTTAAAACTTATTGCAAAGCTATAGCTGGTCAAAACAGCATGGAACTGGCATGAACAAGGATGGCCATTGTTCTAGTTTGCTAATGCTGCTGGAATGCAAAACACCAGAGACGGATTGGCTTTCATAAAAGGGGGTTTATTTAGTTACACAGTGTCCCGGCCCGCGGGAGGATCAACGGAGGCTCCAAATCCTGTGAGGGAGGAATGGTATGGGACAAGAGACGCGAAGAACGACAGCAAGACAGGTTTCTGATCAAGCTGCAAAACTTTATTGAAGAGGCAGAGCATATACACTCTAGGAGAAGGGGAAGTGGCTAGCAAGGGCTCGTGGCGGTCTAGGATTGGTGGCTGCTGTTGCTAGGGCGGATGGCAGATGTAGGGTTAGCATTTTTGGCACGAACTAGCACTTTTGGCGCGAACTACTTCCGTAAAGAAGGCTGAGGGTAACTTAAGCTATTGTTGTATCAGCCCTGGCGGCCATGTTGCACATCTCCGGCATAGCTGAAGGTGGACTTCATGCATGCTACCTTAATCGCCCTCTACATCTCCTCCCTTTGTTTTTCAAAAGGATGGAGGAAGAATGCTGATCGAGCATTCTTTTGGCATTAACCTGCTGGGGGAAGTAGAGGCCTCATTCCCCAAGTTGTTTGTGGCTCTGTTTTTCTGGGGAGGGGGATTTGTGCAGAGCGAACCCCTATGCAAATGAGGCATACTTCTCAAGGAGCTCGAAAATGGCCTTTAATTGTTTTGACCCTCCTTTGCAGTGCTTTGCCTCGCACCCAGCGGTACCAATCATAGCATAAGCTAGAAGCATACTTTCGAGTTATATTGTGCTCCCGTAGGAGGGGGCTTTCTTACCCGAAAGGGTGGGTAGCAGGCAGATTTTCTGGATCCACACCTTGGTCAGCGAGGTGAAGCCGGTGATAATGCACTTGAATAGGCTTGCCTAGGGCAGAATCAACTTGGTCCTTAACTAGCTGTATTATTCTTTTTATGGCCCAAGGTGCAAAAGATATTATAAGGAGTATGGTTATAAAGGGGCCTAATATAGGGAGGAGGTAAGGGAGAATTCCGTTGAGCCCCCAGGAGGTACCTCCTTGGGTTTCTCGCTCACGTTTGCGGTTTGCAATTCCTTCTCTAAGTTTGGTCATGGAATCTCTAACTACGCCAGAATGGTCAGCGTAAAAGCAACATTCCTCACCTAGCGCAGCACAAAGCCCTCCTTGCTTAAGGAAAAGTAGATCTAAGCCTCTCCTGTTTTGGAGACCAACTTCTGATAGAGATGTAAGGGATTTTTCAAGATGGGTGATAGAGGTTTCAATACGGGCTAAGTCTTCATCTATTGCAGCTCTCAGGCTGGAGAAGCCTTGGTTGTGGAGGATAATAGAGGCGGTTCCGGTGCCTAGGCCAGCAATACCTAAAAGAGAGGCAATAGTGACAGCCGTGATAATTTCTCTTTTGTTTCTTAGCATGGTTGGAGATTGCTCGTTCCAGTGTTGATAAAGGTCCTCTTCTTTATGAAAGAGGACATGTGGTAATACAGTTACTAAGACGCACATTTCCC
This sequence comes from Choloepus didactylus, assembly GCF_015220235.1. NCBI lineage: Eukaryota > Metazoa > Chordata > Mammalia > Pilosa > Megalonychidae > Choloepus > Choloepus didactylus. Next base: position 173,757,034 of record NC_051334.1, read on the forward strand.
CTGTTTCAGTGAGGGCTTTTGCTGATACGCAAGGAGTAAGCCCCGTGGAAGAGCACAGCCATCTTGCCCCTATTGGGGGAATATAGAATTTACCTTGCGATGGAAAGGACGACTGTGCACAGACCTTTTTTAAGGAGGGGGAAACGTTACCAATACAATGCCCAGAGTGAATAACGGATTGCATGGTGAGGCCGATTTTTGTTGTATTCCAAGGACATTGGGGAGGATTGTCCTCGTCAGAAATATTAAATGAGGTATTAAGGGCTACAGCATCATAAAAAGGGGGGTTGACAGAGAAACATAGCCAGCAACTACGAGTAAGGTTAGGCTGGGAGGAGTTTAGGGAGAGAAAGGTGGCTTGGAGTATTGACCAAAGTGAGTTATAGATTGGCTCTATGAAAGAGCTTGAGGGTGACAATGTTGGGTTGGTAGTGGAGGAATAACTGGCAGTTTTGCGAGGAGGAGATGTTGGGGACGGGGGAGCTAGCACTACATTTGGCCCTATGGCGGATGGTTTTTGCTGTACTGCTTCTTTTTTTATTAGAATAAGAGATCCCGGGTCGGATCCTGCTAAATAGATTCGGAAGCCCCAAGTTCGACCCATGAGCCAAGAGGTATCAGTAGGGTCTAGTACGGTGAGCATAAGTTTTTTTGGACAGAGGTACCTATCATACCAGCGGTTGCCTGGGTTCTGGCAAGTATATGGGACCTCTGTAAGATTTAGAAATTTGTCAGAGGCATAGGGTTTCCAGCTAGTGGCCAGTGTTTCACACCCCCAGTATGCACAGTAGTACTCATAGGGGGAATTGCAGTACGGTTTTCCAGGATTTGAGGATGGGCACATGTAATAATTCTGTATATTAAGGCTGCCAGGATAACCGACAGGTTTTGGATTAGGAGGGGGAAACAGATCAGTGGCATTAAAAACAAAAGAGGGGCGTCCTGCAGTGGTATTGCAAAGAATTATTTTGGAATCTTCCCATCGCGCAAGGGTCCATTTCCAAGGCTGATGGGGGTTGGAATTGCGATTAGGATTGCCATGCGATATACTAGATAGGAGAAGGCATAAAGCGGCAATTTTGAGTGGTAGTAGGCTTAACAAGGCCATACTAATAGGGGTTATAGGTTTTTTGTTCTGTTAAGGAAAGCAAGCTAGCAGAGTGATACACCCTACAACGCACAAGTACGTTGTAGCAAGCAGGATTTTCTCTAACGGGTTCCAATGTTCTGGGGCAACGGCTGCCAATCCGGCCGCAAACAGTAAGGCCAGAGAGCCAATTAGTAAGAGCCAATAGTTCATGTGGTCTCAGTGATGGGGCAAACCTGTAAGTTGGGCTTCTCTTAGTTGCCGGCTGCACGTAGGCTGGGCGTGTTCTGGGCAGGCTACAGCAAAGTTGGCGACGTGCTGGAAGAGAAAAAAGGAGAGAAATTTTTTCTCAGGGAGGGGTTTGTTCCCTGGAAAGGTTATTGTTAAAGGGAAGGGGGGATTTTAGGGCTTGTTTTGACAGTGGAGGATTAACATGTCTAATTAGTTTTTCTGGAAGCCAGCGAGGACCCTCTTCTTCTTGGTCATATATGCAAGCAGAACCTCGTCCCCAGATGATAACGGGGTCAGGTCCATTCCATTTTGACGTTAAGGGGTCACGCCACATAACAGTGGCTTGTTGCATCTGTGTTTTGGGATGCCAATGTCTGTCGGCTACAGATTGCCCTTTATCATCCAGAGTTAGGAAGTTAAGAACAAAAAGAGCATGATGTAAAAGGTCTCGGGGACGTTGTTTTGTGAGGTTGAGAGTGCTTTCGGCTAGGCGACACAAAGCATTTTTTAGGGTGCGATGTGTTCGTTCTACTATTCCCTGGCCCTGGGGGTTATATGGTATTCCCGTAATATGCTTAATTTGCAATTGCTGACAAAAGGTTTGAAAATTTTTGCCAGTATATCCAGGCCCATTGTCTGTTTTAATGAGTTTAGGCTGGCCTAAAATGGTGAAACAATGCAGCAAGTGAGAAACAACATGTTTTGAAGCTTCTCCTGTTTGCAAACTAGCTTGAATAAATGTGTCAACGCAAACATGAATATATTTGAGTTGCCCAAAGCTGGCAAAGTGGGTGACATCCATTTGCCAGATTTCATTTGGGATAAGCCCTTTTGGGTTAACTCCCAAATGAGGGACTGGCAGTTGGGTTACACAGTTTTTGCAGGCTTTAACAATTTCCCTTGCTTGTTCCCTTGTAATATTGAATTTTAGGCGGAGGGTGTTTGCATTTAGGTGGTGTGGGCATGGGCTTGGGAAGCTAAGGTTAGAGAATTAGAAAGATTGGGACATATTAATTGGGTGGCAGCATCTGCTAGCGCATTGCCTTCCGCTAGAGGGCCTGGCAGGTTCTGATGGGCACGGAGGTGTCCTATGAAGAAAGGGAGCTGTCGTTTGAGAATTAATTTTTGTAGCTTTGAGAATAAGGGGACTGCATTGGTGGACGGTTTGATAAATGGAGTTGTTTCTAATAGCAGTATGGACTGAGCTATATATGCACTATCCGTGTATAAATTAAAAGGTTGGTTTTGAAGGTGGGAAAAAACCTGTAAGACTGCATAGAGCTCGACAAGTTGAGCTGAAGTATAGGGAGAGTGCACGGAAAATGCTTGACCCTGGGTGACGTATGCTGCGGTCCCATTTGCTGAACCATCAGTAAAGACTAAGGTAGCAGAGTCTATGGGTTTTGCTTTAGTGATTTTTGGGAAGGTGAATTGATGGATTTTGGCGAACTGAATTAATGGATCGCTTGGGTAATGATTATCAATATCGCCTAGGAGTGAAGAGCATGCGATAGCCCATTCGTCGTCGGTTTGAAAAAGCCAATGGATTTGATCTTGGGTGTACGGGACGATAAGGGAATCAGGGTCTTTTCCAAACAATTGGCGACTAGTTTGTTGGCCTTTAGTTATGAGGGCAGCTATAAGAGAAATATACGGTGAGAGCACCTTTGTTGGAGTAGCTGGGAGATGAACCCAGAGTAGTGGGTGGCCTCGCCCGTTTGGTTGTTTTAAATTGGATTGCCAGAATACGCCTGTAGGCATGTGGGTTGTAGCAAGAATTATAAAAATTAAGGGTTGGTGGTAATTTATTTGATAGCAAGTTTGATTTTGGATAGCTTGGTTTACGATGGTAAGTGCCTGCATTGCTTCTGGAGTTACGCTTCGGGGAGAGGAGGGGTTTGCGTCTCCTTTTAAGATATTATTGAGTGGCAGAAGAGCTTCAGTGGGTAGCTTTAGGTAGGGGCGAAGCCATTGAATGTCCCCTAAAAGTTTTTGGAAGTCATTTAACGTTAGTAGATGGGAGGTTCGCAGTTGAATGCGGGGTGTTAAAACTTGCTGGTGCCAAAGCTCGAACCCTAGATAAGAAAAGGGGTCTGAAGTTTGTACTTTGTTAGGGGCTATTTGAAGACCTTTTGCTGTTAAATTTTTAAGAAGGTCTTGAAAACAAGAATGTAGGTTGGACATGTCCTGACTCGCTAACAGGATATCATCCATGTAATGGAGAATGTAGATCTGTGGCCATAGTTGTCTGACAGGGTTAACGGCATCAGCAACAAATTTTTGGCATAAAGTCGGACTATTGGCCATGCCCTGTGGCAAGACTTTCCATTGAAATCGGGGCATAGGGCCTTGAAAATTGATTTGAGGAACACTAAAGGCAAAATGTTGCCTGTCTTCTGGGTGAAGAGGTATGGAGAAAAAACAATCTTTTAAATCTATGACTATTTTATGAAAATTAATAGGGATAGCAACTGGTGAAGGGAGGCCAGGTTGCAGTGCTCCCATGGGCAACATTGCTTTGTTTACAGCTCGTAAATCTTGCAAAAGTCTCCATTTGCCTGATTTCTTTTTTATAACAAAAATAGGAGTGTTCCAAGGGGACTGAGTAGGTTCAATATGTCCGGCATTAAGTTGTTCCTGTACTAACTCTATAGCCGCTAAGGTTTTTTCCTGAGTTAGGGGCCATTGATCAACCCATACTGGTTCTATGGATTTCCACGAAATTTTTTCAGCATGGGGTACAGGGATGTCAATGGCCGTCAGGCTAAATTTTGGGAGAGCCCGAGTCCTGTTCTAGCTATATTAGGTGTTATAGAGATGGGCTGTCTTATTCCTTGATTAGCTTTGCCTAGGCCTTTGCCAGGGAGAAAATTCATTTTTAGCATTTGAGCAGTAACTGTATCACTAGGGCTGCACATAAAAACTTTCATTTGAGTTAAGATATCTCTGCCCCATAGATTAACGGGGAGATGGGGGATAACATATGGTATAACTGTACCAGTGTTTCCTTCCTCATCCTCCCATTTAAGGGTTTGTGAACTCTGTAGGGGATTTGTGGCTTCGCCTATTCCTTGTAAGTGGGTGGCAGCGGCCGTGAGAGGCCAGGATTTAGGCCAGTGATTTGAGGATATAATTGTGGCGTCAGCCCCTGTGTCTAAAATTCCTTCAAACGGTTTACCATTTAACTTTAATCGTAAGATGGGCCGATTATGGGATATTGGTTGTGCCCAAAAAATATCAGAGGATCCAGGGGCCTCTGTAGGGCGCTGGAGTTTTTTGAAGTTTGAGTTGATATGCTGAATGGGGAGTATTATAAGTTGGGCTATTCGAGAGCCAGAAGGAATAGGGATAATATTGTTTGAGGTGGCTGCAATTATTTGTATTTCACCTTTAAAGTCATTATCTAGCACACCTGGGGTGATTTGAATCCCGTGAAGGGCGGTACTGGCTCTTCCTAAGATGAGGCCAAAGGTATTTGGGGGCAGTGGTCCATAAACTCCCGTTGGTATGAGGAGAGGACTGTCTTCTGGGGTTAATATTGATTTGGAGGTGGTACAGAGGTCCATCCCTGCGCTTTCTGCTGTTGCTCTCCATAAGTCTGTGACACGGCAGCATGGTTTATGGTGGGGAGAGCTGGTATTGTGACTGAGGATGGTCGAACGAACCGTACTACCCCTGGGTTCATTCTGGTTGGGGCCTGGGGCCGGCCCCATTGGAAGTTTCCCTGGGGCTTAGGCTTAAGGGGTTGGCCATTTATGTCTGCTCGAGAATGGCATTCAGACGCCCAATGGAACCCCTTTTTACAGCGGGGACAAATAGAGGGCGGCAATGGGGGTTTATTAGTAATGGGTAAAGAGGAACTGGTTTGTGGCACGGGGCAATTTTTTGAAAAATGGCCAGGTTGTTTACAGTTATAGCACGTTGGAGGCTTTGCTTGTGCCGTAAAATTTTTATGCTGCGCTGCAAAATTTTGAAGGGCAACACCAATGGCTATTCCAAGAGTTTGAGTGGGCCCAATGCCAGAACAGAGCTTTATGTAATTATTAAGATTGGTATTACGAAAGGGGCGGATTGCTGCTTGGCAGGCAGCGTTAGCATTTTCATAGGCCAGGTGTTTAATGAAATCACTCTCGCTTTCACTGGCCCCAAATAGATGCTCAGCCATGTTTTGTAGGTGGCTAAGGAATTCGCTATACGGTTCATCGGGCCCCTGTCTTAATTTAGCAAGAGAGGCAGTGGCGGCACCCTTTTGCGGAAGTTTTTTCCATGCTCTGAGCGCGGCCGTTTGTATTTGCGCTAAGAGACCTGGGGGGAATTGAGCCTGCTTATTATTCTGATGGTAGGGGCTTTGACCTAAAAATTTGTTTAATGTCCAGGTTTTAGAGGTGGCTTTACGGGCATTACGGGTGGCATACTTTTTACAATGCTCTTCATAATCGGATTTCCACAACAGGAAATCGCCGCCGGACAGGGCAGCTCTGGCTAATTGGGACCAATCGTTAGGAGTGAGTTCTTTTTCACTGAGACTCTCTAATAGGGTGAGCGTGAAGGGGGGCGGTAGCGCCATAATCACTCACTGCCTTTTTTAATTTTTCTAAATATTTTAAACTGAGTTTTTTATATTTAACTGTTGAGGTAGTGCTAGCTTCTTCCTGCTCTTCTTCGTTAGAACTAGGGGGATTTGATTGTTCATTTTCCTCGCTTTCGCTACTAGAATCGCCATTTTGGGAGCTGGCGGCGCCATTTTGGGAGCTGGCGGCGCCATTTTGGGTTTGACTACGTGTAACTGGAAAGGCGTAGGTGTGGTGAGCGCAATGGGGACGTGATGAGGGGGCGTTTTCTGGAAGCACAAGGGCTGCAATGCTTTGAGTTGCCGACCGGAGGTCGGCGAGCAAATTGGCAGCTCGCAGCCGCTCCTGATTAAAGGCTTCTTTAAAGTTATCGGCGTGTAGCCGGAGGTTTTCTGTGGCCTCTTCCAAAGCGCGAAACTGAGGTAAGGACGTGACTGGATAAAAATGAGAATATGGTTTGGGAAAATCGGGTGCGTAAGGGGGTGGCCGAAACGGAGGAAGGGAGTTGATCTCCAAAGAGGGAGAGATTTTAGCCTCCGGTTCCTCCAAAGAGGGAGAAATTTCAGCCTCTGGTTCGATACTGTGCTGATCGGGCGATAGACTAGCTTGACTGGTTGGGGTATTTGGCCTATCCCTGTTGGGGTTTTTGTTTAGGGGGTTTTCAGGTATGTTAATAATTACCGAGCTGCATGCTGAAGCGGGACGAGAGTGCTCTCTTAAAGCTTCCTCTCCTTTTTTGCAGAGGTTTTGAATGTCTGGAGCTAAAGAATGGACTCTTAGGATTTCATTAATTAGATTCCAATAAGAAAAGGCAGTAACCGGGACCTTTTCAGGACCAAAGGTCCGGGAATAATCTTTTAAACAGTCGCCGACTCTTAGCCAGCATTGGTGGTCTATAGTACCTTCTTGAGGGAACCAAGGGCAGGTTTTTAACAAAAAATCAAAAAAGCGCGTGAGATCCTTTTTCTTAACCCTAGTTCCTCGTGCCTTGAGCGATTGTTTGACCTGACTAATATATAATTCATGTTGGGAGATTGCTTGTCCCATGTTGGGGATGGGGGCTTACCTTTTGTTGCTTTCTTTTCTTCTTTCCGTTTCTTCCTTTCGCCGGCACTGATCGACTGGTGAACGGATCTGTCTCGCGAGCGCGCTTCCTCGCGGCGATCCCAGGTGCGGTGAGTGTGAGGTACCTCTCTCCTTGAGTGCGGCGTTCCGTCTCTCACAGAATTCAGGGCCCCACGTTGGGCGCCAGTTTGTCCCGGCCCACGGGACGATCAACGGAGGCTCCAAATCCTGTGAGGGAGGAATGGTATGGGACAAGAGACACGAAGAACGACAGCAAGACAGGTTTCTGATCAAGCTGCAAAACTTTATTGAAGAGGCAGAGCATATATACTCTAGGAGAAGGGGAAGTGGCTAGCAAGGGCTCGTGGCGGTCTAGGATTGGTGGCTGCTGTTGCTAGGGCGGATGGCAGATGTAGGGTTAGCATTTTTGGCGCGAACTAGCACTTTTGGCGCGAACTACTTCCGTAAAGAAGGCTGAGGGTAACTTAAGCTATTGTTGTATCAGCCCTGGCGGCCATGTTGCACATCTCCGGCATAGCTGAAGGTGGACTTCATGCATGCTACCTTAATCGCCCTCTACAACACAGTTACAGTCTTAAGGCCATAAAGTGTCCAAGGTAACACATCAGCAATTGGGTACCTTCACCGGAGCATGGCCAATGGTGTCCGGAAAACCTCTGTTAGCTGGAAAGGCACGTGGCTGGTGTCTGCTCCAAAGTTCTGGGTTCAGAATGGCTTTCTCCCAGGACATTCCTCTCTAGGCTGCAGTTCCTCAAAAATGTCACTCCTAGTTGCACTTGGGATATTTGTCCTCTCTCAGCTTCTCCAGAGCAAGAGTCTGCTTTCAATGGCCATTTTCAAACTCTCTCTTCTGCAGCTCTTGTGCTTTCTTCAAAGTGTCCCTCTTGGCTGTGGCTCCTCTTCAAAACATCACTCACAGCTGCACTGAGTTCCCTCTGCCCGTCAGCTCATTTATATGGCTCCACTGATCAAGGCGCACCCTAAATGGGTGGGGCCACGCCTCCATGGAAATATCTCATCAGAGTTATCACCTACAGTTGGGTGGGGTGCATTTCCATGCAAATCTAATCAGCACCAAAAAGTCTGCCCACACAAGATTACATCAAAGATAATGGCGCTTGGGGGGACATAATACATTCAAAACTGGCACAGCCATATAGACCAAAGGAATCAAATTGAGATTTCAGAAATAGACCCTCACACCTATGGCCAACTGATTTTTGACAAGGCTGCCAAGTCCACTCAATTGGGAAAGAATAGTCTCTTCAACAAATGGTGCTGGGACGCTATCCATATGTAAATGAATGAAGGAGGACCCCTATCTCACATCATATACAAAAATTAACCCAAAATGGAGCAAATACCTAAACATAAGAACCAGGACTTTAAAGCTTCCAGAAGAAAATGTAGGGAAACATCTTCAGGATCTTGTGTTAGGCAATGTTTCTTAGACTTTACACCCAAAGCACAAGCTACAGAAGAAAAAATAAATAAATGGCAACTCATCAAAGTTTAAAACTCTTTTTTTGCATCAAAAGACTTTATCATGATTGTGAAAAAAACTTAGTCAATGGGAGAAAATATTTGGAAACCACATATCTGATAAGGGTTTAATATCCAGAATATATAACCCACAACTCAACAATAAAAAAATACACAACACAATTTAAAAATGGTCAAAAGACTTGAACAGCCATCTTTCCAAAGAATATATACAAGTGGCCAGAAAGCACATGAAAAGATACTTAACATCATTAGCCATCAAGGAAATGATTAGAATGACAGCTATTAAAAAAACAGAGAATAACAAATATTGGAGAGGATGCAGAGAAGTAGGAACACTCATTCATTGCTGATGGGAATGTAAAATGGTGCAACCACAGTGGAAGACAGTTTGGTGGTTCCCCAGAAAGCTAAGTATAGAGCTGCCATATGACCAGGCAATCCCCCTACTAGATATATACCCAACAGAATTGAAAGCAGTGACTCAAACAGATATTTGCACACCAGTGTTCATGGTGGCATTATTCACAGTTGCCAAAAGATGGAAGCAACCCAAGTGTCCATCAGCCGATGAATGGATAAACAAAATGTGGTATATACATACAATGGAATATTATTCAGCCATGAAAAGGAATGAAGTATTGATAAATGTGACAGTATGGGTGAATCTTGAAGACATCATGACGAGTGAAATAAGCCAGACACAGAAGGATAAATATTGTATAATCTCACTGTTTTGAAACAATTAGAATAAGCAAACTCATAGAGTCAGAATCTAGAATATATGTTACCAGGAACTGGGTTGGAGGTAAGGAATGGGGACTTAATGTTTAATTTGTATGGAATTTCTATTTGGGTTGATTTGTAAAGTTAACTAAATTGTGAATGTAGTTAATAGAGCTGAATTATATATTTGAAATCAGTTAAAAGGGGAAATTTCAGGTTGTATATATGTTACCACAATAAAAATTAAAAGAAAAAAACATAGGATTGTCCAGCACAGTAAACCCTACTTTAAATGATGGACTAAAATTAATAATACAATTATAAAAATGTTGTTTAATTAATTATAACAAATGACACACTAAACCAAGGTGTTAATAATAGGGTGGTATATGGGGAATTCTATATTTTATATATTTTATGGATGCTATGTCTGTAAACCTACTTCTCTAACTAAAAATATTATTAATAAAAAATATTAATGGAGAAAAAACAAAACAAGCAAAAATGATAGAAATACAACAAAGTTGAAAAATTACAAAGCATCTTAAACATAAATGACAACATTAATTAAGCAGAAATTAGACTAACAAAGGTTGGTAAGTTTATACATTTGAAGGTCATTACACATAAGAGGTAACATTTATTGACCATTTATGATGGTCTAAAAGTACTTTTGTTCTAAAAGTGCTTTACATGGATTAATCTATTTAACCTTTACAATGCTGTGAAGAAAGTAATATTATTATCCCCATTTTGCAGGTGAAGAAACTGAAGCCTGGAGAGGTTAAGTGACTTGCCCAGGATCACATAGCTAGTAAGTAAAGAAGCCAGGATACAAATGCAGGCAGTCTTACTTTCTGGTGCATACTCTTACAAGTAGCCTAATACTGTATTCATTTAGCATGCTTTCAAGTGCTTTAATCTTGAAAATCCAAAATACATTTTGACAAATACCTTTGTCCAATTTTTAAAAATCTTTGTTGAGGTTTAATTTGCGTACAATAAAATGCACCCATTTTAAGTGTGCAATGCATTAGTTTTGAAACTGGCATTTTCATAAAATGGAATATTTTGCCTCATTTATACTTACTTCATCAAATGTTTACCTCATAAAAATTATTCAATATTTAGGAATCTTTTGATCATTCACTATAATTTAATTTTCCTAGAAACAGTAATTGCAATTATCCAAATGTAGACGGTATTCAACTCCATCAATTTGAGTTCTGTTCAGCACTTGTAGCAACTAATTCTTAAGAAGCTTAAAAAATCTGACACACCCAATCTTTTTTTTAATTCATTTTATTGAGATATATTTACATACCATGCAGTCATACAAAATAAAGCGTACATTCAGTTGTTCACAGTACCATTACATAGTTGTGCATTCATCACCAAAATCAATCCCTGACACCTTCATTACCACATACACAAAAATAACAAGAATAAAAATTAAAGTGAAAAAGAGCAATTAAAGTAAAAAAGAACACTGGGTGCCTTTGTTTGTTTGTTTGTTTGTTTTTTCCTTCCCCCATTTTTCTACTCATCCCTCCATAAACTAGACAAAGGGGAGTGTGGTCCTTATGGCTTTCCCATTCCCATTTTCACCCCTCATAAGCTACATTTTTATACAATCGTCTTCAAGATTCATGGGTTCTGGGTTGTAGTTTGATAGTTTCAGGTTTTTACTGCTAGCCTCCCAATTCACTAGAGCCTAAAAAGGGTTGTCTATATTGTGTGTAAGAGTGCCCACCAGAGTGACCTCTTGGCTCCTTTTGGAATCTTTCTGCCACTGAAGCTTATTTCATTTCCTTTCACATCCCCTTTTTGGTCAAGAAGATGTTCTCCATCCCACGATGCCGGGTCTAGATTCCTCCCTGGTAGTCATATTCCACGTTGCCAGGGAGATTCACTCCCCTGAGTGTCAGATCCCACATAGTGGGGAGGGCAGTGATTTCATCTGCCAAGTTGGCTTAGCTAGAGAGAGAGGGCCACATCTGAGCAACAAAGAGGCATTCGGGAGGAGGCTCTTAGGCACAGTTACAGGGAGGCCTAGCCTCTGCCTTGCAGCAACAGTCTTCCCAAGAGCAAGTCCTGTGGTAGAGGGCTCAACCTATCAAACCACCAGTCCCCTATGTCTGTGAGCACATCAGCAACCACCGAGGTGGGGAAGCCCAACACCCCTGCATTCTCCACCAGCTCCTCAAGTGGGGCTCTGCATATTTTTTTCATTTTGTTTTAATTAACTCTTTTTTTTAAATCATCTGTATCAAAAAAAATTAAAAAAAAACATACAATAAAAAAATATTTCAAACAAACTACAACAAGGGAGTAAGAAAAAGACAACTAACCTAAGATAACTACTTTACTTCCAACATGCTCCTACTCTACCCCAAGAAAATAACCTAATATAGCAACATTTCTGTGAACTTGTTCCTACCATACCCATCAGAAGTTAACAGACCATAGTCATTCCTGGGCATTCCCAGAACGTTAAATTTACCCTCGATAGCTTATCTGTTCTCACTGGGTTATCATTCCCCCTTCCTTAATTGCTCTCTATCACTAGTTCCCCTACATTCTACATTATAAACCATTTGTTTTACATTTTTCAATGTTCACATTAGTGGTAGCATATAATATTTCTCTTTTTGTGCCTGGCTTATTTTGCTCAGCATTATGTCTTCAAGGTTCATCCATGTTGTCATATGTTCCATGACCTCGTTCCTTCTTACAGCTGCGTAGTATTCCATCGTGTGTACATACCACATTTTATTTATCCACTCATCTGTTGAAGGACATTTGGGTTGTTTCCATCTCTTGGCAATTGTGAATAATGCTTCTATGAACATTGGTGTGCAGATATCTGTTCATGTCACTGCTTTCAGATCTTCCGGGTATATACCGAGAAGTGCAACTGCCAGACTGACTTCCAGAGTGGCCGAACCATTATACAGTCCCACCAACAATGGATAAGAGTTCCAATTTCTCCACATCCCCTCCAGCATTTGTAGTTTCCTGTTTGTTTAATGGCAGCCATTCTAATCGGTGTGAGATGGTATCTCATTGTGGTCTTAAGTTGCATCTCTCTAATAGCTTAGTGAAGCTGAACTTTTTTCATGTGTTTCTTGGCCATTTGTATGTCCTCTTCAGAGAACTGTCTTTTCATATCTTTTGCACATTTTATAATTGAGCTGTCTGTACTCTTGTCACTGAATCGTAGGATTTCTTTATATATGCAAGACATCAGTCTTTTGTCAGATACATGGTTTCCAAAAATTTTTTCCCATTGAGTTGGCTGCCTCTTCACCTTTTTGAGAAATTCCTTTGAGGTACAGAAACTTCTAAGCTTGAGGAGTTCCCATTTATCTATTTTTTCTTTTGTTGCTTGTGCTTTGGGTGTAAAGTTAGGAAGTGGTTGCCTAATACAAGGTCTTGAAGATGTTTCCCTACATTATCTTCTAGGAGTTTTATGATACTGTCTTTTATATTGAGATTTTTGATCCACTTTGAGTTAATTTTTGTGTAGAGGACACACCCAATCTTAATAAAAATTCCATTAGCCTTCTTTGCATAAATGGAAAAGCCAATCACCAAATTCATATGGAAGGGCAAGGGACCGCGAATAGCTAAAACCACCTTGAAAAAGAATAAAGTTGGAGGACTCATACTTCCCAATTTCAAAACTTTGTTACAAAGCTACAGTCATCCAAACAATGTGGTACTGGCACAAAGACAGAGATACAGACCATTGGAATAGAATTGAGGGTTCAGAAATAAACCTTCACATCTTGAATTTTGCATATATTAAGGGATTTATTATAGGTATTGGTTCACATGACTGTGGGGATTGGCAAGTCTGAATTCCGTGGAGGAAACCGCAAGTTGGAAACTCAATGAAGGTGATAAAGAATTCCCCAGAAGAAGCTGTCTGTCTGGAGGAGAGATAGAAATTCTTCTTTCTGACTGCTGAAATTATCATTTCTCCTTTTAAGTTATGGCCAGTTGATTTTTTTCCAGCAGTTTTATTGAGATATATTCACACATCATACAATCCATTCAAAGTGTACAATCACTAGTTTACAGTATCATCACATAGCTATGCATTCCTCATCACAATCAATTTTAGAACAAATTTCATTACTCAAAAAAAAACCCAACATATCCCATACTCCTTATCCCCCCCCCCCCATATTATTGACCCTTATCCTTGGTGTGGTACATTTCTTACTGTTGATGAAAGAATATTAAAATATCGCTATTAACTATACTCCATAGTTTGCAGTAGTGCATTTTCCCCCATATACTGCTCTATTATTAACTCCTTGTAATAGTGACATAACATTTGTTCTAATTCATGAAAGAATATTTTTGTATTTGTTCTATTAATCACAATCATTGTCCACTACAGGCCAGTTGATTTTTTTCAATTTTATTGAGATATAATCACATAACATACAATCATTCAAAGTGTACAATCAGTTGTTCACAGTATCGTCATATAGTTGTGCTTTCATCAACACAATCAAACTTTGAATGCTTTCATTACTCCAAAAAAATAAAATTAAATTTAAAATTAAAAAGAACATCCAAAACATCCCATTCCCCGCCTCTTCCCATTGTTCATTTACTTTTTTAGTACAGTTTAATTGAGATATATTCACACACCCTACAGTCATCCACAGTGTACAATCAGTTATTCACAGCACTATCATACAGTTGTGCGTTCATCACCAGAATCAATTTTTGGACCTTTTCCTTACTCCAAAATAAAAATAAAAGCAAAAAAGATCACCTTGATCTTTCCATCTTGTCCATCCCACCCTATTCTTCATCTAATTTTTGTTCCCATTTTCCCACTCATCTGTTCATATACTGGATAAAGGGAGTGTGAGCCACAAGGTTTTCACAGTCACACAGTCACACTGTGCAACCTACATAGTTATACAGTCGTCTTCAAGAATCAAGGTCACCGGGTTGCAGTTTGACAGCTTCAGATATTTCTCTCTAGCCATTCCAACACACTAAAGACTGAAAGGTGGTATCTATATAGTGCACAAGAATACCTTCCAGAGTGACCTCTCAACTCCAGTTGAAATCTCTCAGCCATTATTTTGTTTCAATCTCTTTTCCCCCTTTTGGTCAAGAAGATTCTCTCATTTCCGCAGTGCTGGGTACAGGCTCATCTCCAGGAGTCATTTCCTGCATTGCCAGGGGGATTCCCACCCCCGGGAGTCACGTCCCACTTAGGGGGGGGAGGGTAGTGAGTTCACCTGCTGAGTGGGCCTAGAGAGAGAAAGGCCACATCTGATCAACAAAGAGGCTGTCTGGGGAGGACTCCTAGGCACAATTATAAGCAGGTTTAGCCTCTCTCTTGCAGCAACTAGCCTCACAGGGGAAAGCCCCCTGATCTAACATGCCAGTTGATTTTTGACAAGGGTTCCAAGTCCATAAAATAGGGAAAGAATAGTTTCAACAAATGTGGCTGGGAAAACTGGATATCCACATGCAAAAGAATGAAAGTGGATGCCTATCTTATACCATATACAAAAATTTAGTCAAAATAGACTTTGAGCTAAAACTTAACATTCCTAGAAGAAAACATAGGAAACATCTTCAGGATATATTTGGCAATGGATTCTTAGACTTTACACCAAAAGCATGAGCAACAAAAGATAAAATAGATAAATGGGACTTCATCAAAATTTAAAAGCTCTCTGCATCAAAGTACATCGTCAAGAAAGTGAAAAAGACAACCTACAGATTGGGAGAATATACTGGAAGCCATTTATCTGATAAGGATTTAATATCTAGACTATATAAGGGAATTGCAAAACTCAAAGACAAAAAGACAACTCAATTTAAAAATGGGCAAAGTGCTTGAATAGACTTTTCTCCAAAGAAGATATAAAAATGGGCAATAAGTACATGAAATGATTCTCAAACATCACTCAATAATAACACCAGCAAATACTTAGTGTTTGTCTCATATTCCTATGAGGCAGGTAAAATTATTAGCCCCTTTTTCTGGATCATAAAACTGAGGCCCAGAAAATGTAGGTAATTTGCCCAAGGTCATAAGGAATAGAGCCAGATAGTCTGGGCTCAGAACACAAGTTTTTAACCACTAAGCTGTATTACCATTGGCTACATCATCTCTCATTCCTTTCATGAGTCCTTCCTGTTAGTACTGGGAGCAGACCACAGAGTTCAGACAGCAAGTGGGGAGCAATAGGAGAACCCCCGGCAGCAGCTGTGTGGCAGGCCCCATGGGTCCATCCCATACAGAGAAAGCCGTGGTCCCTACCCACTGATGGGCATGTTGCAGAGTTGATGGGTGGATGGCAGATTTGGACCTGCCTCATTAATTTTTCTGCAAGCATGTTTGCTATTTGAGCAACAGAGTACAGCTTCTTCAATCAGAGGGGTTCAGGCTCTACAGGAAACTTAATATAATAAGATAGTGTTTGTTGTCAGCCAAATAGCAGCAAAAATTGACTTGTTTGGGCAAACGAACAAGCCCATGGTCACAAGCTTAAGTACATCACACACTCTCAGAACTAGATGGGACTTGAGAGAGTCATCTTGTCCAGCAACCCATGCAACATTGGAATTGCCTATAAATAATACTTGCACACACACAACACACCATCAGCAAGCACCTCCAGGAATGGGGCAGTAATGGGAATCTCACTACCTACCAGAGCTGCCTTTTCCATCTGTTAAGAGTGATAGAATGTAATTCAGTCCAGAAGAATAAGAATGCATTTTGTGCCTGTTGGAAGCTTAGTACTTAAGTAGCTGGGAAGAAGAACTCTCAATATTTCCAACAGGGCCTCTGACACTGAGGAGGAGAAAAGACTCCAGGTTTTTCTTGGGAAGCAAAAATGAAAAGCTCACTTAGCTAAACAAGAGACTCCACAGGAAGTTTCCTGATTGAAGAGACTGCAGGGAGCTTCTGGAATGAGCTTTTGGGACATCTCCACTCTGCTCCAAATTTTAAGATAGTCAACATTCCCACAATCTCTCCAAAATCAAACTTTCAAACTATTTTAAGACAGTTAACAACACCTCTTTGAAGGAAGCCTACATAAGTCTCAACCTAGACAAGTCTAAAAAATTTAATGGTGATCAAAAGAAGCCATACATAGATGAAAACATCCTGTATAATTTAACTCAATGAAATTCAAAAACAGGCAAAACTAATCTATGGTTTTAGATGTCAGAATAGTGGTTACCTTTGGGGGGTGCTAATGGGGAAGAAGCACTGAAAGAACATTCTGAGATGCTGAAAATATTCTTTGATGTACATATATCAAAGTTCATTGAGCTATATGCTTAAAGTTGCACTTAACTGTATGTGTGTTATACCTCAATTAGAAAAAAAAAAAAAAACTGAACCTTTTCCCCAATCTCCCTCAAACCCAAATTTCCAAACAGTTTACATAATTTTTCCATGTGTCCTTTAAGGACAGCTTATATTTCTAAACCACAAAAACAATTAAAACCCTCCAAAGAAAAATTTGATTGCTCTTTAGGATCCACACACAGCTTAAGAAATGCTCTGCCAAGATGTTTAGAAGATTCTGATCCAGAAATGCAGGACCACAGAAACCACTAAGTCCCACAGAAACTTCAAGAGGGGGTAAATTATTCAGCTAAATTTGATAAAATATTGTGGCCTTTAAGAACTATTTCCCACCTCCCCTCCACTCCTACTTAATGTCAAGCCTAGCTGAAATGTCACCTCTTCTGAAAAGCATTCCCTGGTTTCTTTTGAGCCCCATACTCCAAAATGGAAATAATCCCAACCAGTTAGTTGGGGTTAGTGGGGCATGGAATAGAGCCTTACTACTCAAAGTGTGGCCCCATGGACAAGGAGCTTGGGTATTACCTGAGATATTGTTAGAAATGTACTACCACAGGACCACCCCAGGCCTACTGAATCAGAATCTGTATTTTAACTTGATTCCCAGGTGAGTCATATGCACATTAAAGACTAAGAAACTCTGGCTTAAATGAGCTCTTATTCAAATACCAAAGAGCGACCAAATCACATGAGGTGGTCCTTACAATTGGAAACTCCTGGGTCCTACCCCAGTGATTCTGTTTTAAAAATTCTGGGGTCAGGAATTTAGACTGTAACAAAGCTATACTTGAATGTTTACAAGAAATTTGGCTGAAACATTTTTCTTAATTTTTAATGAATTTTAATTGTGAACTTTATATATATACACACATACATACATATATACATATATAAAACAGTGATAACTTTCAAAGTATGATTTAACAGGTAGTTGGAGAACAAATTTCAAAGAATGTCATGGTTCACAGTTCCACAACTTCAGCTATTTCCGTTGTTGTAAAACATAACATACATACAGAGAGGTGTTAACTTTCAATGCACTGGCTGAAACTTTTGAAAGCTGGAGAGCACTTGCTCATAGAGACCACCGCAGATGGTAATGGAATTCCTCGCCAGATCCCAGAAGCCTACTGAATAAGAGTCAATCATGATTTGAGATTTAGCCATCCTAAGAGGGACTTGTGGAAAATGTAAGCTCTAGGCCTTCCCAATCAGCATTCAAAGCCGCCCTTTTCTCATAGCTTGGGACCCCCAGAGAATCCCATGTCAAGTACTTGCCACTCTCTTTTTAGCATTTTCCATCAGTCTCGGACAGGAGGAGACCCACCTAGCCCAGAATCTCAGGATTCTTGGAACAGAGACATGCCCATCTAATATAAAGTGCCTACTATGAGCAAACCAGGGCCAGAAGGAGTCAAAGGCAACTGCCATCTGTCACTGAGGACCAAGCCTCCCTGGATGACTATAGTTACAGCTACCTGAAGGCCTCTACCAAGCCTGGCATTGTGAAGCCAGAGAGCAAGGAAAAGGCTCAGCAGGAAATTCTAGTCACTACGTTCAAGAACCAGTCAAGGCAGTTGAAAGTGGCACCAGACATTGTTAATATCAAGTAAAGGATTTCACTAAGCTTTTGGCTAAACTGGCCAGTTATCAGACTGACAGAAATGAAAATTAACACTTATACCAAGAGTTGGTAAGGGGATAGGAAAGGGGACACTCACACATAACTGGGGAG
This sequence comes from Choloepus didactylus, assembly GCF_015220235.1. Classification (NCBI taxonomy): domain Eukaryota; kingdom Metazoa; phylum Chordata; class Mammalia; order Pilosa; family Megalonychidae; genus Choloepus; species Choloepus didactylus. The sequence continues at coordinate 173,775,342 of NC_051334.1, forward strand.
AGAATAAATCAGCACAAGCATTTTGGCAACATTTGCCGTGAAAGAAAGGTGCTGAACTGAGGGACTTGGGCTCCCTTGGGGGAGGTTCAACTGAAATGACCCAAAACCTGATTGTGAATATACTCCCCTACCTTTTTTTTTTTCCAATCATCTTAGCTAAAGTGGAAAAGAATGAGAACAACCATTGCTGGTGACAGTATGAGGAGATTGGCACTTTCACTTACTGCTGGGGGAGTCGGAATTGTTATAGGCTTTCTGGAGGGCATAATTATCAAGAGACTTGATCATGTGCATGCATGCTGATCTAGCAATTCCATTCTAGGAATTTATCCAAGGGAAATAATTTTAAATGTGTGAACAGATGTCTACACAAATATGTTTATCACAGTTTTGCTTATAATAGTGAAAAATGGAAACAACTTACATGGGCAACAATAAGAGACTGATTAAAGAAATTATGAGCTATTTTTACAATGAGGTCCCATGTAGCTATGGAAAATGTTATTTCAATGTTTTTTTATTATATAGAAGTATGTTCATAATATATTGTTAAATGAAAAATCAGGGTATATAGCAAGATACTGTTTTCAGAATATCCATGTTTACATGGTTTTGTTAGCATAAGAAAACAGCCAGTGTGATAGATGTTGATAGTATTTAATCCTTGCATGGTAGGATTAGGGAAGTGTCTTAAAAATATTTTTCCTTTTTCATATTTTCAATTTTTTTCTACAGTGAACATAAATTTCTAGTAAAATTTTAAAATAGAAATTGTTTTTATAAAAAGAAAGTAAAGAAAGATTGGCCAAGATAAAGACCCAGAAGAGGAGTTCTAAAAAGGAGTGCAGGAAGCTGAAAGTGAAGTACAGTTATTAGTCCTGTGACTTTCTGGGGACACTTGTATTTAGACCCCATTCATACTCAGGTAACATATCCTTCCACTCACTGACTCTCCCCACCATCAGATAGACTGCTTGCTGGGATAGACTTCAGAGAACCCTGGCACAGCCCATAAGTTGCAGGATGGAGCAGAAGAAAACATGGACAAATGGACATTCTTGAGTCAGTAGAGCTACTGAGGGGACTTCATGAAACTGCATTTCTGAAGCCTATTTAAAGAGCAACAAGCCAGGAGTGGAGAGAACTGCTATCTCCCAAAAAGCCAAGAGCAGGGGACTCAGCCCCCTGCGGCTAGACAGGAATACTAGGGCAATGCAGAAGGGGTGGCTAGTAAAAATTTTATCGCCAGTCATTGCCAGTGTCACATCTCCCTCACCTCCATCTCTACTGAGAGCTATACTTTTCAAACTGCTGGTCATGAACTATTCATGAGTGTTCCAGTTCGCTACATCTGCCATTATGCAAAATGCAAGAAATGTCTTGGGTTTTATAAAGGGGATTTATTAGGTTACAAATTTACAGTTCTAAGGCCATAAAACTGTCCAAACTAAGACATCAACAAGAGGATACCTTCACTGAAGGAAGGCCAATGGTGTCCAGAACACCTCTGTCAGCTGGGAAGGCACATGGCTGGCATCTGCTGGTCCTTTGCTCCCAGGTTCTGGTTTCAAAATGGCTTTCTCCAAAATGTCTCTGGGCTTCTGTCTCTCTTAGCTTCTCTCTAACAGCTCCTGTGTATGCTTGCTTGTTCTCCCAGGGCGTTTCTCTCTAATTGTCTGGGAGTCCTCTCTTAGCTTCCAGGCAAACTCTCAGCTTCATCTTATAGCTTAACATTTCCAAACGTCCTTGTGTCTGAATCTCCCAGTATCTCCAAGCATCTGTGTCTGTGTCAGCTTTTAGCTTCTCCTGGGGGAAAACTCTGGATTAGCTTCTCTCCAAAATGTTTCTCTCAGCTTCTCTGTGCTTCTTCTCTCCATGAGCCTTCTTAAAGGACTCCAGTGATCTAATCAAGACCCACCCTGAATGGGCGGGGTGACATCTCCATGAAAATAATTTAATCAAAGGTCTCACCCAGAGCTGGGTGAGTCACAACTCCATGGAAACAGTCAATCAAAAGTTTCCACCCAAAAAGACTGGATTAGAAGATCATGGCTTTTCTGGGGTCCATAACAGTTTCAAACCAGCACAATGGGTCATGAAATCACAAGCAGCACTTTCCAAAAATGGAATAGAAAAGCATGGAATAGATTAAGGTAGGAATAGGATGATATAGGATAAAAAAGATGAGAGTGTCTCCCAGGTAGTAAGTGAGTATGTTGTGCATGTGTGTGTGGGGTGTGCGTACTGCTTGTGATGTTAAGCGTATTATTTACTCTTGGGAGTGGTTAAACATATCTGAAAGTCCCTGTAACCAGAGGTTTTGTGTCTGGATGCTATTGCCCACTACACTGCAGTATGTTGTCACTTGAAGTCCCTAACCCTGATTTGCTGCCTGTTCTCTACCTTGGCCTGATAAACATCTTTACCCAAATGCCTTTAAATTAAGCCTAACTTTTTAAAAACCCAACCACAATGTCATCGATTTTTTTTTTGAGATGACCAAAAGTTTACATAAAATACCTATCATGCTCCCTGTAATCAGGGAGGAATGCTTAGATTTAAAGTAAATGTTTCTCCCACACACTCATGTGCAAAGGATGGACTCATTTTATGAAACAAAAAAAATTATATTTACCGTTTCATACTTTTCTAAAATAGTCACTCTTTAAAAACATGCTTTAATGTGGATCATACTAATAGATAGTATGCTTGACTTACATAAAAGAAATAGGTTTATTAAGTGGCTAGTAGGGTTTTTTTTAAAAAAAAGCAACCTCTAAGGATATAATTGGATCAAGAAGTACAAGAAAAATTAATCTCAACAAAATATCTCCTGGACTCAGTTTTGGAACAATTGTCCTATACTCTATAATTATGAATAAAATACCCTTTGAAAAGACCTCATCAGAATCTGAGAGAAATGAGAACAATAGGGTAGGTATTACAAAAGACTGGTTCTTCTCAGATAATTGTTTTTAATAAAATGGTAAAAGTGTAGAAAACACCAGGCAACTATAATTAGGATAATAATCTATTGTTCTGCAGGAATATGTACCCTGTTGTCTCTTCTATTGGAAAGCAACAAAGAAAATGAAGTAAAGGATGGTGAATACGTTTGAAGGATAGTTATATGTTGAACTGTGGTGGTCATTAATTAATCTTTCCACTATTGCAAAACTGGCCAAAGAATAAAGAGTAAATGCACGAAGTATATGCGCTATGAGTGCACTCTACTCTCAGAGAGAAGCCCAGGGAAACAACAGGGCAGCTCTTAGATATGACAGTGTACATTTTCTATTTATTTGCTTATGTACAATAACATTCAAACACAAGGCATTCCCTCTACATTGTTGTTCTGCTTTCATTCAATAGTGAGTGTGTGAACCTGTGCTTGGTCTCTTTGGTTGGAAGAAGTTCCAGAAATGTTGGACCCATAAAACTGGGTCTTAATCTGATGATGGCCTTGAAAGAGGGATGTGTTTTTAAGACCTAATGAGATACAAGACAGCTGAGTGAAAAGATCTGTTTCTTCATCATCATTTTCCAGATTTAAAAAAATATTAAGGGAAAAATCAAACCATCTCCCTAAGGGACTCTGAGATGTGATAGAGAGAGATACTTTTGCCCAGGATTTTCCAGCAGCCCTGGCTGCTCTGGGTCAGAAAACAGCCAGAACTTTCCCAGGTGCCTATGGAAAAGCCTGCCCTTATCCACCCCAGAGACACTGCCACTGCATGCTGGGCCTAGAGGCTTGACAGGGAGACAATGTCAAGCGAGCTTCAGGAAAAGATCCTTACTGTAACTAGGCCACCAAAGCTTATTTATCTCACCCAAAGCTGTAGACTCTCAAACAGCAGCTTGCTTGCCTAGGTCCTGATGATCCTAATTTAAACATAAACTTGGTAGTATTTCCAATAGTTAACAGGCTCTGGAGTAGGACTACCTAAGTTCAAGTCCTCTGCCATCTATAGCTTTGGGAACCTGGCAAGTCTCTCAACTTCTCCAAGTCTCAATTTCTTCATCTGTAAAATGAGAGTGGTCATAGTGCCTACCTCAGAGGACCATGATGAGGGTTAAATAAGTAAATACAAGCAAAGTTCTTGGCCTGGAATATAACTCACACTTAATAAATACTAGTTATTTTATAATTATCATTCACCAGTGGGAAAAATTCATCTGCATTATTAACGTAAACCCTACTGATCTAGTATTGCTTTCTCTATTTTGTTATGTTTTCTGTAACAACAGAGAGGCTTCTCTGCCTCCTTATGTTAGTAACCTCTGCCACCCAGCATGCACCCAACACGTTTCTCATGCACACTCTCACCTGGCAGGACACTTTAACTCATTCCAACTGAGCCCGTTTTCAGGGCCCTGAGCTGAGTGTGTGTGTGTGTGTGTGTGTGTGTATACAAGTCTTTGGTTGCCAAAGACAAAAAGATCAGTCTTGGCTTTAAAGAGAGTTCTTTAAAGACAGCTTCTCCATCTGCTGAGTATGTTTGATTCCCTACTACACCATTCCTGCCTAATGGTATTTCATCTTCTTGCTTTGGACACTTCAAGAGTGACCTCAGTCTGCCCTGAGGCCACCAAATTTATCTTTAGCCAACTCTTACCACTTAAAAGTTCTTCCTCATTTTGATTTGAAATGTTCCTCCTTCTAGCTTCTTCTGTATCAGAGGTCTGACTTCCCTTACCAGCAAAGGAGTAAAATAACGTCATTTATATCATGAAAATCAGTTAGAAAGGCCATCTTCCTTCCAGAAGATCGATGGAGTATCTCCTCATATCTACTTACAGTTCTCTGAGATTGGTGACTCAAGTTGGCAGGAGTTTGTCTTGAGCCTGAAGCTCTGTTGGCCAGGACAGCTCTCCTGGCTGTTTCCACTCCTGGAACAATTTTCCCCTTTCTGTTTCCCTGACTGTTCTAGGCCCAACTTGGGAGCACAGCATCCTCTCCTCACCTGGTCTGACACTGGAATTTTTTTTTTTTTTTTTTTTTTGGTATATATTAGTTTAATGTCTTCGAATGCAAATATAAGCATTTTAAAAGAAATTGGGGCTATTCTGTTCATTCAGTTTTTTTAAAAAATTCAGTTTTATTGAGATATATTCACATATCATACAATCATCCATGGCAGACACTGGATTTAAATTTGGGTCCCCTCATGAGCATAGGTTGCCCGTGATTCACCTTGAGGTGTAAATATTGGCGATTGAGAGCCTCAAAGCCCAGATTATGCAAGAAGTGGCAGTGTTACCCTTTCTTCACTCCACCCCCACATGCAGTTTAGATAGAACCATTTTATTTATTCAGAACCTCGTGTGTTTTCTCTCAGCACAGATTAAAGCAGGTGAAGTGGGGGAATAAAGTTAGTAAGTCCAAGATGCTGTCAGCAATGCTGCTGGAGGAACTCCAGGGACTCTCTCAATCTTACAGCTTGGGGACAGGGTGCTGAGGCCAGCACCCTGTGAAAGTGGTGATTGACTCAAGGCCACAGTGCCATGCCCCCCAGGTTGACCCACAAGCCTCTTGGGTTGCAGCCTCACAAAGTACAGTTGATTTAGTTTAAGTCCATTTTCACTGCTGGCAAACACTAAAGCCAATAGACTGCTGATGAGGAGAGGGATATGGGTGTGTACACATTCATGAGATTTTGGGGGGTGGGAGGTGTCACTTGCACCCATGAATGGCTGCTCCACTAGTACAATTAATGTTGCCAATTTCCTTTTAAAACTCAATTTCATTTGCTTGCTGTGTCAATTATATTTAATTTATTTATTCCACATTCAGCACATTTATGAGGCTATTTTAGATGCTTAAAAACATAACTTTATCTTATACTTACCTACCTACTATTTAATTAACACACTGATAGAACAGAGCATTGGAAATTGCGCAATATCCATTCCTGTCTGCCTGAGAAGACTTGATAATCAAGTGTTAAATGCCCTTTTCCATCTCCTCTATCTACTATGGATATAAAACAAGCTTTCACGTAGCTCTCCAACTTATAAACATAGCTTTTTGGTTAAATAAAATAGTGATTCTAAGTAATCACTCAACAATTTTGTTTTCTAAACTAAAAAAAAAGGAATGAAAAAGGGGAGTAGGATTTATTGAACCCCAGTCATGTGCTAGATGTTTTACCTTTATCAGCAGTATCAGCAGTAAAATTTTGAGGGAGAGTTTCATTTGTCCAGTAAAAACAACGGATTATTTTTACTTCAAAATGTTAAGAATATGAAATACATTATTAAACCTGGACTGTGCTTAAAATCAGTTTAATCACAGTTTCTCAGGTTCTGTTTTGATGAATACTAGTCTTTTTAAAAGTTAAAAAAAAAGATTTCAGATTTACAGAAGATTTGCAAAAGGAGTACAGAGGGTTACTGAATATCTTTCATTCAGCTTCCCCTAATATTAACATCTTACACAACCACAGTACATTTATCAAAACTAAGAAATTAACATTAGTTCAATACAATCAACTAAACTACAGACTTTATTCAGACTTTACCAGTTTTTTTACCAATGTCCTTTTTGTTTGTTTCAAGATCCAATTCAGGATACCATGTTGCATTTAGTCATCATGTCTCCTTAGTTTCCTCTAAACTGTGATAATTTCTAGGTCTTTCATTGTCTTTCATGACCTTGAAGCAGATGAACACTAGTTTTACAGGATCTTCTGTGGGGGAGGGGAAGATAATTCAGTCATCCTTTAAGTTTGGAAAATGATAGATTAAACAAAGACTTCTTAGAGACTAGAAAAAAAGCAAATGTGTTCTAGGAATCCTTAAGAAGGGACAGCAACATACAGCAATTCCCAAACATCTGGCCACAGAGGCGTGGTTCACAGAGTCTCTCTTGGGACTAGAATTCTGAGGTATCCTTACAGAAATTCTGGTTTATATGATTCATATGATTATTTGTGCTTTGTGCAAAATAGGAGTTCATTAAATGCTTTATGAATGAATGAGTAAAAGTCTATAATACTTTGCAAAGTTTCTCATTTGAGTCATACAATAATCCCATTCGGAAGATGTTATAATTATTCCAGGTTACAGTTAAGGGAACTGAGGAACAGATTGGTTGAATAACTTTCTTCTTGTGTCACATAGCTAATCAGGTATACAGCAATGTTTTGTGTTCCTAGTCAGTACCAGTGACTTTTCAACCTTACTGCAACCTGACTGCAAACTGGGCTATGAGGTACCCATAAATGAATAAGAATAAAGCATTTGTGCTGGAACAGGTAGGAGTGGCACATTTTATGGACAAAACATCCAGACCCTGAAAGGCAGTAAGAAGATAAAAGGATTAGAAAAGGTTTAGAGGCAAGGACTAGTTTGTGGCGACCAGAAGGAGATAGCGCCTGGTTGTCAAAGATCAGGGAAGCTGAGAAGAGCTGTTTCAAGCTGGAAATCTGTTCAGAGACAGTGATGAAGCCAACACTCTTTGATTGCCTAAAATTGGCTGTGCAGAAATGGATGGCAATGGAGACGTTTTCTGCCAGGGAGAGAATATACTTTAAATTTAATGAGGACAACTCTAGAAGCCCTGCTGATTCCTGATTGATAAGTACTAAGGCGCCTCACTTAACTTGCAGACACAGCTGTCTGCACTGAGCACTGGTTGGTATTGGGCAGCAGCTTGGCCCAGAGGGAAATACTCCCTGCCTCTTTGCCTATTTGTGCTTTCACCTCCTGGACAGCAAATGGGAGAAGGGGCAAGCCTACAGCCCTGCAACCCCCCAAAAGGTTATGTGGTCCAAGGCGAATGTTGCCTATTGAATTATCTCACCAGCCTGATTACAAAGGATTATTCCGAAGGTCTGTGAAGTATCTAGTAACCAATCTTCCTGAGTTATTTTTGAATAGCTATTGAATGGATAATTTCCATACCCATTATCGAAATGATATGCTGGAGGTGAAATTTAGCCGTATTGTATTTGATCAGTAATTGCAGAAATGTTTCCCTCAGAGTTAATGCCGTATTGGCAGCAGGTCTCCTTACAGGCACAAAAGAATTTGGGATACTTTTTGGTTGATATAAATGCTTTATTATTGCAATATTTTTGTTGCATTGGGGAAAAAACAAGATTTATCTGGGCATCTGAATATGAACTGAAATAGTTTTTTTTCACCTCCTGAGAGCAGCAATTGGCAACTTAGCATTTTCCACCAGCAACAGCAAGCGAATAATGTCTCCCTGTTGCCCAAACATCAGTGCTTTGGAACAAGAGCAGACCGTGAGGCTCCCTGTGGTCAGCAGATCCAGAGACAACAGCCATTCATGCAGGTCCCTGTTACCAGGAAGGAAAATGAAGGTTGAGATATTTGACTATGGGAAGTTTACTCAAGCGAGGTTCACTTCATGCCTCTACACTGCAAGATTCTAGATCAGTCGCTGCCCAGTAGAAATATAATGCAAGCCACACACGTAATTTTAATTTTTTCAGCAGCCCTACTAAAAAAGGTAAAAAGACACAACTGAAATTAATTTTAATAATATATTTTATTTTACTTCATATATCCAACAAAGTATTACCATTTCAACATATAATCAATATAAAAATTATTAATGAGCTATTTTTCCATATTTTTTCATACAAAGCCTTCAAAATTGGGTGTGCATTTCCTACTTTCAGAACATCTCAATTCAAATAAGCCAGTGGCTAGTGGCCACTGTATTGGACAGCACAGGCCTAGTTTGAGTTACATACTAGGGATTGCAGGTTCCAATTAGTCCCTGATGTTAACTGGTCCTTACGGTTTGCTCCACCACTAGGCCAGGGAAAAGATCAGATTGCCCTCACTTTTACATGGGACCCTGTTCTCACTGAATCCTGTGGTCCAATGCAGACCCTGCCAGAGTTGCCAGATCCAAAAATCAGAATCATCTGCTGACATTCAAGGCAGGTAAGATTGCACCTTAATGATTTATGCAAAGAAAGAAAAAGGCCGACTCCCACATCACTCTCAGAAGGAAAGGGCAGTAGAGACCCAGCCAGTTCCAAGGTGACCAAAGTGCACAAAAATCCACCCCAGACATCCTACCCCTGATCGTCTTTCAGCACTGGACACTTTACCCTGGCTGGGCTGGACTTTCCAACAGTGTATTTTGAACCAAATTCTAGTATAACTAAGCAATGATGCCTCATAGGGTTGGTTATATAGCACCACAATATAATTCTGAATTGAATATTGTTGAAAATTAGCAGGCAAAATTGATTCATTTTGATTGAAGTTCTTGTTTAGTTGCAGAATGATATTGCAATTTGAATTCTATTTGTTGTAATGGGTTTGGATCCATAGCTGCCTATTCTAGGCATACTGAAGGGATGTTACTACATGGGAGCATTCACAGCCAGTGTGGGCTACAAAAGTTTGGGGAGATTAAAAGCTAATTTTGTTGAATATAGACTAATTTGGCATTGATTTCTCTTCTGCCTGGTACTGCAATCTAATCCCATCAGTTTCCAATTGTTTCATATGTATGAGATTTGTCTTTTTGGGAATATGATTCAATTACTGGAAGACAAAAATAGTAATTTACATTCTGCTATGTTTCTCTCCCCTCTCCACCCAAGCCTAGCATGGTGCTGAGGAATTGATAACATTAATGCTTGTCCATTTGACCTGATTCCAAGTTGCCAGACTATCTACCTCTCACAAAGCTGTTATCATTCTAGGATACTGGAATTGCTATTACTTCTTACTCCCCTTCCTTGAATGGTTTCATTTAGGTCTTCGAGGTTGTGCTGGTTTGGATATATTATGTGCCCCTAAAAGCCATATTCTTTAATGCAATCTTGTAAGGGCAGACATTAATCTTTTGATTGAGTGTTTCCATGGAGATGTGACTCAGTCAACTGTGGGCGAGATCTTTGATTAAATTATCTCCATGGAGATATGGGCCCCACCTATCCAGCATAGGTCTTGATTAGTTTACTGGAGTCCTTTAAAAAGAGCCAACACAAGTTGAGAGGTCACTCTGGTGGACATTCTTATGCATTATATAGATAACACCTCTTAGGTTTTAATGTATTGGAATAGCTAGAAGTAAATACCTGAAACTACCAAACTCCAACCCAGCAGTCTGGAATCCTGAAGACAATTATATAATAATGTAGATTACAAGGGGTGACAGTGTGATTGTGAAGACCTTGTGGATCACACCCCCTTTATCTAGTGTATGGATGAGTAGAAAAATGGGGATAAAAACTAAAGGACAAATGGAGTGGGATGGGAGGATGATTTGGGTGTTCTTTTTTCACTTTTGTTTTTTATTCTTGCTCTGGTTCTTTCTGATGTAAGGAAAATGTTCAGAGATAGATTGTGGTGATGAACGCATAACTATGTTATCATACTGTGGACAGTGGATTGTATACCATGGATGATTGTACGGTGTGTGAATGTATTTCAATAAAACTGAATTTAATAATAAGAATAAATAAATAAATAATAAATAAATAAATAAATAAATAAAAGCTAATGGCCCAATATATATATAAAAAAAAAATAGAGCCAACACAGACCCAGATGTTTACTGATGCTTAGAGATGCTTAGAGATGCTTGGAGTTGCTGACAGAAGGACATTTGGAGATGCTAAGCTAAGGACACACAGGAGCTGAGAATAGAGCTGAAACACAACCTGGGACCAGCATACAACAGCCACGTGTCTTTCCGGCTTATAGAGGTATTCCAGATGCTATTGGCCATTCTTCAGTGAAGGTATCTTCTAGTTGATGCATTACCTTGGACACTTTACGGCATCAGGACTGTAAATCTGTAACCAAATAACCCCCCTTCATAAAAACCTATCCATTTCTGGTATTTTTCATAATGGCAGCATTAGCAAACTGGAACAGAGGTGCTACGATTAAAGCAGCTAGGGATGAGTTATCATACTGGAGCACATATGTGAGTAGGTAAAAAACTCAGTCACCTAGTTGATTTGTCTACTTGGCATTAAGAACTATTGACTGCCTGGGGCTCTTGAGCTGCAGCCCAGGGGCCTTGATTCTTGAAAACAATTGTGTAGCTGTGTTGCTTGCATGGTGTGACCATGTGATTGTGAGGACCTTGTGGATTGCACTCCCTTTGTCCAGCATGTGGAAGGTTGGGTGGAAGAATGGGGACAAAGATTGAATGGGTGGTAGGGGAGCATGGGGGGAGATGAGATGTTTTGGGTGTTCTTTTTTACTTTTATTTTTGTTCTTGTTTTTCTTTTTTTGGAATAATAGAAGTGTTCAGGGATTGATTGTACTAATGGATGCACAGCTATGTGGTGGTACTGTGAGCAATTGATTGTGTACTTTGGATGGTTGTACGGTGTGTGAATGTGTCTCAATAAAATTGAATAGCAAAAAGAAGCCAGTACTCCCTTAAAAAAAAAAAGAACTATTTACTGATTTTTTCCACTGAAGAGCTGGTATTTTGGCATTGTCTACAATGCCACCATCTCTTTTCAAATAATCATGCATCTTATTGAATGCCTACTATGTGCTCACCATTATGCTAGGGCCTGGGAATTCAGTGAAAAGCAAGACAAAGTTCCTGCCTTCAAAGCACCCACAGAATAGTAAAGGAGACAGACAAGCAAATAGAATAAGCTATTACAAAATGGCAAGATAAGTGTTCCAATTGGAGGAATAGAGATGCACTTTGGAGAGGCACATAATTTTCGCTTGGATGAGGTAGGGTGGCTAAGGAAAGGTTCTGGAAGGAGGTGGCACCTAAATTGAGTCTTAAAGAATGAATAGGAAGGGGGAAAAGGAGGAGAAGAACATTCTGGTATGCTACTCATTAGGAGGCTGATGAAGTAATCCAGGTGTGAAATTATGATAGCCTGAACGAAGGTGATAGAAGTGAAGACATTGACTAAGCCACATATTAAGAAGGGAAGGTCAATTGGATTTGTTCAGTAATAGATCGAGTGAAAGAAATAAGAGGAAAGTAGGGATCTCGGGTGATGCCCAGGTGTCTTATTTGAGTGATTGATTGGACAGTGCATTCATTACCAGATAACGGGAATCCATGAGAAGAAACAGGTTGGTGGGGAGCACTGGAGCAGGGAACAAGTTCAGTTTTTACCTACTTCATTTGGGGCACCTCTGGGAGAGCCAGAAGATGTCTAGTAGGTAGCTGAACCTACAGACCTGGTGCTCAGGATAAAGGTCAAGGCTGTCAACATAGGTGGCTCTTAACTTCCATAGATTTGACTTTGAAACCACATGTGTTTTTGTACATTATTCATCAACAGCTCTAACCAATTTTCATATGTCAAATTATGGTGGCACTGCTTGCCAGACAATGGTTTCAAAGAGTTTGGCCTGTATGTTCAGCAGTGTCTATTGGACACATATTGGAATATTGTATTACATTTTCCCTTAAATAATAAATGGCAATACAGAGAAAAGCTAATTAATAATAATAAGAAACATCATTTCAAAGTTAATTGAAACAAACATGGAAATCATTGGATATGCTGTAATGTAGCAAATATTTAGCTTTGATTGGATGCTCATTAAGTTTAAGACATTTATATCTTCAACTGTGTACAAAATGAATAAAATTATAGAACATAAATAAAATTATGAAAATATATTTTTGAAAATTTTGTCTAGAAGGTGAGGTATAGTTGGGGATTTCATATTACTTTTTAGCTCTCTGGCAATCAACTCCCTCCTTCATCCCCAATAACATGTGAGTCTATCATTTGACTCTTATTCATTTGACTTTTGCACATATTTTGAGGATTGCACTCTATAGGAAAACAGAGAGCTACCTGAATAATTTTTGGAGTCATCAGCACCAATATGGTAGTTAAACCCTGACTAGCTATAGCTATTTCCTAAAAGTCCTGGTATTACTGGCAATGTCTTTACCCTGAATTCAGCCAAGTTCCTTGATTGACTGACAAAAATACATGAAGATAATTCATTGCTAAGCATAATCAATGGGAACGGTCCCAGTTTTAAATATCCTACTATTCTAAATTTCTCCACCTATTATTTTTCATTATAAACCACTCAGGATTAAAACGGACAGAAGATTAAGTAAAGCAATAAAGTAAATTAAATCAAAGAGTAAATTAAACCTATCTTGTAAGCCTGCAAAGAGAAGGGAGGGGGAGTCCATGAAGAAAGATTTTCCATAATGATAAAGTCCAGCAACTCCTAATTGGTGAAAATGCATTTTATGTCTTGGTTGTGACTGAAAGTAGCCTAACATGTTAAGTGGCAAAGGAAAAGTAGCAGCCCATAAAAATTCTATTTTAAAATTGAAAACTAAACAATTTGCTTGGCTAAAAGGCAGAATTGTCAGGCACTTGCACTTCTTTGGAAATTAGTCCCAGCAGGTGAACTACTATGTTACTACCTTGGTTTGGGAAAGGTTTTTTTACTATGTGCTGGGAGTCATCGGCTTCATAATCTTGGAATTTAGGTAAAATAATAAACCTGCAAGCTTTACAAACCAAATGAATGCACTTAAAACATAATTGAAATGCTGTTTGTTGAAAGAAACAAATGAGAATGGATGTTTTCATTTTAAATAATACCTGGTCTGCATATATAATGGACTGCTTGCTCTCTAAGCAAACATTTGGTCATGGGTAGGTTGATACAAAAAAAAAAAAAAAGAAGATATTCCTGTCCTATTGAGAACTTTCAAAAGTTGGATTTTATTTCCCCCTTTTTATTGTTAAGCTCACTAAAATATTACAAACAACAAAAAAATTGTAGCCTTTGTCAAGATTATAATTATAGGTGCAGTGTTGAGGTCCATTAGCTAAGACATATGTTAAGACAAACCAAGTCACAGCCTATTGGGAAAGTTTCCTGCTTTTTCTGAAAGGCATTACATAGAGTTGTGCTTCTCAAAATTTCATGTGTAGATTGTTAAACTATAACGGTGGGAGGAGGGGCAAGATGGGGACACAGAGAGTAGTGGAATTTAGACAGTCCCTTGGAACAACTAATAAACAACAGGGAACAACTAGTAATTAATTTGCAATAACTGCTGGGGGACAACCATGACTGTCCACACATTTTACACCAACCTGGATTGGGAGGAATGCCTGACATTGCAGTATAAAATCTGTAAGTAAAAGCTGCGGAACTGTGCCGAGAGCCCCCACCCCCACGGCAGGCCAAACAGCAAAACCTCGCTGTGGTAGAAACTAGCAACACTCTCCTAGTGAGTGAATATAGCTCAGCTGAGCTCCAACTAGGTTTTTTGTTTTTTTTTTTAAATCTTCATTTTATTGAGATATATTCACATACCATGCAGTCATACAAAACGAATCGTACATTTGATTGTTCACAGTACCATTACATAGTTGTACATTCATCACCAAAATCAATCCCTGACACCTTCATTAGCACACACACAAAAATAACAAGAATAATAATTAGACTGAAAAAGAGCAATTAAAGTAAAAAAGAACACTGGGTACCTTTGTCTGTTTGTTTTTTTCCATCCCCCATTTTTCTACTCATTCATCCACAAACTAGACAAAGGGGAGTGTGGTCCTTATGGCTTTCCCAATCCCATTGTCACCCTTCATAAGCTACATTTTTATACAATTGTCTTCAAGATTCATGGGTTCTGGGTTGTAGTTTGATAGTTTCAGGTATCTACCACCAGCTACCCCAATTCTTTAGACCCTAAAAAGGTCCAACTGGGGTTTTAATTAACAAATGTGAACTGCTGAATACAAGCTACAAACCCCCAAAAAGCAGGGAGAAGCTTTTAGTGATGACTGACATTAAAGAAAAATCTGTCCTGGCAGGGGGATCCCAGAAGACCAGATATTACTTCTGGCCAACAAGTGAAAGTGGAGGGCCATGTACTGGTTCCAAAAGGGGAATTTCTGTCCCTTTTTCTCTCTCTCAACCCAAAGGGCTCAAAAGAGAGAGCCACAGCTATTTTCAGTTCACAGCACTCTGACCCAGATAGGGGTGGAGATAACAGAATCAGAGAGACTATTCACATGCAGATTATAACTCCCTAGGGGGTGTATCTTCCCTAAGAGTAAGGAGGTAGGGCCCAGCTTTCCCTTCGGAACCAGACAACAGAGCCATGGGGAAAAAAGCCAAAACAGAACCCAAGCAGGCCACAACTCCTTACACCAGTCAGGAGCAACAGGCTGACAGGCGCCTCCTGCTGGACAGGCTAGGAAAAGCACAGTGGCTAGAGGCCTTGCAGGAAAGGCTGTCAATCTCTAAGACACACCCGCAGGGAGATTTGAAACTGAACATAACCCCACTCTGAGACCTGAACCCATTCTGGTCTGGGAAAATCTGACTGGGATAATCAAGGAAACCAGATGCCTAGACAACAAAAACTACAATCTATACTAGGAAAAACAAAGGTATGGCCCAGTCAAAGTAACAAACTTACACTTAAATCAAGATACAGTTGAGATATTGTTTCACTTTAATGAAACAATCTATTAAAGACTTTCAAAGAGATATGCTAAATCAAATCAAAAACCAAATCAATGAGTTCAAGGAAGATATAACAAAAGAGACGAAGGCTATAAAGAAAACACCAGGCGAACATAAGGTAGAAATTGAAAGTTTGAAAAAACAACTGGCAGAATCTATGGAAATGAAAGGCACAACACAAGAGATGAAAGACACAATGGAAACATACAACTGCAGATCTCAAGAGGCAGAAGAAACACAAGAACTGGAGAACAAGGCACCTGAAAGCCTACACACAAAAGAACAGATAGAGAAAAGAATGGAAAAATATGAGCAATGTCTCCAGGAACTTAAGGACAAAATGAAAATCTGGAATGTACATGTCATTGGTGTCCCTGAAGGAGAAGAGAAGGGAAAAGGGGCAGAAGCAATAATAGAAGAAATAATCAATGAAAATTTCCCATCTCTTATGAAAGACATAAAAGTACAGATCCAAAAAGTGCAGCATACCCCAAACAGAATAGATGTGAATAGACCTATCCCAAAACACTTAATAATCAGATTATCAAATGTCAAAGACAAAGAGAGAATCCTGAAAGCAGCAAGAGAAAAGTGATCCATCACATACAAAGAAAGCTTGATAAGACGATGTGCGGTTTTCTCAGTAGAAACCATGGAGGCAAGAAGGAAGTGGGGTGATATATTTAAGATACTGAATGAGAAAAACCACCAACCAAGAATCCTATATCTGGCAAAACTGTCCTTCAAATATGAGGGAGAGTTTAAAATATTCTCTGACAAACAGACAATGAAAGTTTGTGAACAAGATACCAGCGCTACAGGAAACACTAAAGGGAGTGTTGCAGAGAGATAGGAAAAGACAGGAGTGAGAGGTTTGGAACACAATTTTGGGTGATGGTAGCAAAGCAATGTAAGTACACTGAACAAAGATGACTGTCAGTGTGGTTGAAAGAGGAAGGTTAGGAGCATGTGGGACACCAGAAGGAAAGAGGAAAGATGAAGACTGGGACTGTATAACTCAGTGAAACTGAGAATGCTCAACAATTGTGGTAAAATGTACAAATATGTTTTTAAATGAGGGAGAACAAATGAATGTCAACCTTGCAATGTGTTAAACATAGGGTGGTATTGAGGGGAAAATACAATCTATGCAAACTAGAGACTATAGTTAACCAAAGCATTGTACTGTGCTTCCTTTAATGTAACAAAGGCAACATACCAAAGCTAAATGTATATAAGAGGGGGACATAAGGGAACGGTATTGGACTCTTGGCATTGGTGATGTTATCTGACTCTTTTATTGTTCTTTAGTTTAATTCTATCTTTCCTTTTGTTGCTTCCTAGCTGTCATGTTTGTTCTTTCTTTTTCTCTTTCTTTTTTCTTTTTCTTTTGTCTCTCTACCTTCTTTGGCTCTTCCTCCTTCTTTGTGCAAGAAATGGAGATGTCCTTATATAGATAGTTGTGATGGTGCTGAATACATAAATACGTGACTATACAGGGAACCATCTATTGTTTACTTAGGACGGAAAGTATGGTGTGTGAACAAAACCACTTAAAAATGGGTTGATGAAGAAACCTCGAGGGAACTATATTGAGTGAAATAAGACAGTCACGTTAAGGACAAATATTGCAGGGTCTCACTGATATGAACTAATTATAATATGTAAACTCATAGACATGAAATATAAGTTACCAGGATATAGAATGAGGCTAAACAATGGGGAGCAGTTGCTTATTATGGGCAGAATTTTCAACTAGGGTGAACTTAAGTGTTTGGAAATGGACAGAGATGATGGTAGCACATTGTGAGAATAACTAACAGTGCTGAATGGTGCATGAGTGTGGTGGAAAGGGGAAGCTTAGAGTCATGCATTTTACCAGAAGGAAAGTTGGAAGTTAAGAGATAAGAACATATAAAACAGTGAATCTTGTGGTGGACAATGTCTGTGATTAACTGTACAAATATTAGAAATCTCTTTGATGAACTAGAACAAATGTATGACACTATAACTAGAAGCTATTAATAGAGGGGTATATAGGGAAAAATATACCTATTGCAAACTATGTACTACAGTTAGTAGTATTTTAACATTCTTTCATCATCAGTAACAAATGTACTATACCAATACTATGAGTCAGTAATGGAGGGTGGGTGGTTAGGGGTATGGGAGGATTTGAGTCTCCTTTTTTTGTCTTTATTTCTTTTCTGGAGTAATGAACATGTTCTAAAAATTGGAAAAAAATTAATTGTTTTGATGGATGCACAGCTGTATGATGATACTGTGGGCAATTAATTGTGCACTTTGGATCTTTGGATGATTGTATGGTATGTGAACAATCTCAATAAAATTAAATTTTTAAGAAATTTCATGTGCAGCTGGAGGGGGCTCTGTGCACAGCTGGCTGGCTCTTCTCTCCCACGTCTGGTCCCAAGCAGGCCTCCCTCAGGTCAGTCCTATGTGACCAAATCCAGCGGAGCCTGAGCAGGGTGGTTCCATCCCAGAGCCAGAGGATGGGAGGAAGATTACATTGCAGAGATGGTTTCACCCAAATATCATTGGCGTGGAGGCAGAAAACCTACTGTTGACAAAAGAACCTGCAGATAGCAGTTTTTTGGGCAGAGCCCAGTAAAATAACCCTGGAGACGTCTCTATTTCTGTAAGAAGAAATGGAGCTGTCATGTACATCAAGATTCAGAACACTGATGATTACTATGACCTGTACGGAGGGGAGAAGTTTGCCACTTTGGCTGAGTTGATGCTTTATTATATGGAACATCACCAGCAGTTAAAAGAGAAGAATAGAGATGTTATTTTCCTCAAATATTTTCTGAATTCTGCAGATCCTACCTCTGAAGGGTGGTTTCATGGACATCTTTCTGGGGAAGAAGCAGAGAAATAATTATCTAAGAAAGGAAAACATGGTAACTTTCTTGTACAAGAGAGCCAGAGCCACCCTGGAGATTTTGTTCTCTCTGTCCACACTTGTATGAGAAAGGGAAGAGCAATGACAGCATGTTTAAAGTGACCTACATCATGATTCACTGCCAGGAACTGAAACATGATGTGGGTGGAGGAGAATGGTTTTATTCTTTGACAGATCTCATGGAACAGTACAAGAAGAATCCTGTGGTAGAAGCACGGGCACGGTACTACAGCACAAGCTGACCCTCAACACAGTGTGTATCAATGCTGCTGAAATGAAAGTTGGGTTCGAGAGCTAAGCAAACTAGCTGAGATCACAGATAAAGTCAAACAAGGCTTTTGGGAAGAATTTGAAACACTGCAACAACAGGAGTGCAAACTTCTCTACAACAGAAAAGAAGGTCAGAGGCAAGAAAATAAAAACAAAAATAGATATTAAAACATACTGCCTTTTGATCATACCAGGGTTGTCCTTCAGGATGGTGAGCCCAATGATCCTGTATCAGATTATATCAATGCAAATATTACAATGCCTGAATTTGAAACCAAGTGCAACAATTTAATGCCCAGAATCAGTTACATTAGCACAAAAGGCTGCCTGCAAAACATGGTGAACGACTTCTGGCGGATGGTATTCCAGGAGAACTCACAAGTGATTGTCAAGACAATGAAAAAAATGGAGAGAGCAAGTAAATGTGTCAAATACCTGTCTGACAAATATGCTCTAAAAGAATATGCAGTCACATGTTAGGAACGTCAAAAAAAGTGCCACTCATGACTATACATTAAAAGAACTTAAACTTTGAAAGGTTGGACAAGGGAATATGGAGAGAATGGCCTGGCAACACCATTTTCAGACCTAGCTGGACCATGGAGTGCCCAGTGACCCTGGAAGTGTGCTTGGCTTCCTGGAGGAAGTGCACCATAAGCAGGAGAGAATTGTGGATGCTGGGCCTGTGTTGATTCACTGCAGTGCTGGAATTGGCTGTACCAGAATATTCACTGTGATTGACATCCTTACTGACATCATCAGAGAAAAAGTTGACTGTGACACTGATGTGCCCAAAACCATTCTGGTGGTGTGGTATCAGAGGTTGGGATGGTCTGAACAGAAGCACAGTACCAATTTATCTATATGGCCATCCAGAACTATACTGCGACACTATAGCACAGATCTGAAAAACAGCAGAAAATCAAGAGGAAAGGGCATGAATATACAAACATTAAGTATTCCCTAGTGGACCTGACAAGTAGAGATCGGAGTCCCCTCCTGCCAGCACCATCCTGTGCAGAAATGAGAGAAGATAATGCTCGAGTCTATGAAAACATGGGGCTGATACAGCAGCAGAAAAGTTTCAGATGAGAAGATGCACCAAAACTTCAGCACAGAAATACATATGAATTTTCACCCTTTCCCAAGAAAGATCAATAAAAGATGCAAGAAAGTTTATGTGAAGAATGAATTTGAATTTGGAAGGTTTGAGCTGTGGTTAACTACCTTTCAGTAAACGAAATTTGAAAGCATTTAAAGAGAGCTGCATACTAACTCAACAATCCCTGATTTCCAGTTATTCATTCTCAGATAAGAAGAAATAATCTCTACAATGGAGATGATGTTATATTTTATAGAATTTTGTTTTAAATTGAGGAAGCAGCTAAATTGTCCTCTATATTTTGCAGATGGTGGTGACTCAGATTCTACTTATCAGCATTTGTTCTTTCTCTTTTTATAACCCTAACAAATTAATTTTTTTTCTCCTTTTAGGGGATGATAGGGCACTTGCAAGAGGAGAAGTTATTTGGGAAAATTAAGTAACAACATCTATGAAAGTAGGAACAATTTCATTTACCATCACTTATCCAGCAGTGGATAATTCATTTGTATGGCCTTTTTTTTTTTTTTTAAGCTAAATGATAATTAAGCCAGTGCCCAGACTGTCAGAAGTTGACATTGTAAAATATCATGGAAAAACATCATGGAAAGTTATGAACTAGGATAAGAGGTGTTTTTCCATCTTAGCAGATGACCAATTACCAGTCAGCCTTTTGACTGACAATGTTGTGGTGGAAAAACATTTGTCACATTCTTTGTGCTGGAGTAATTGTCTTGTATTTAGGAAAAAGGCACCTATGGGTAACCAGTGCTTTGGTTATCAATTTTTTCTAGCAAACCAACCTAAAATGTAGTGGCTTAAAACAACATCTCTTTTTTTTCCTCATCATTCTTCAGTCTGGGCTGGGCTCAGCTGAGCTGTTCTTTCGCTAGTCTTGATGGTGGTCACTCATGGAGTCGGAAGGTTGACTGAAACATTGGGACAGCTTGGCTTGTCTCTCTCTGCATGTAGTCCTCAGGGTCTGTCCTTTTCCTTGTGGCTTCTCCAGCAAGATAGCTGGACTCTTACATGTTAGCTCAGAGCTCCCAAGAGCACAAAAGCCTAAATGACCAGGCCTTCTTAAGACTTAGACCTAGAACTGTCACAACATCACTTTTACTGCACTTTACTGATGAAAGCAAATCCCAGTTCCAGCCCAGGTTGAAGAAGGCCACTACACACGGCATGAGTATCAGGAGGCGCGGGTCATTTGGGGCCACCAGACAAGATTGCCTCTACCACTGCCATGGAAAATCAACCATCACTAGCAAAAGTAGAAGCTGCTAGTGATGTTAGAAAGCTCAAGCTGATTAAGCTGGTGTAAACCAGAAGTCTGACTGAGACATAGAGGGCTTTTAAGAAGCTCCCTGAACCAGTTCTGCTAGCTCTGACCATATTTTCTGAACCATCACTTGGGAAACCAGTCTCATAATGATAGATGTGTTAGGTGGAAAGAACATTTGCAAGTAGAACTACTCCATTGCCACAGAATTGGTAGAGTGAGGAGAACATGATGGCTTCTTAATGCCAATGACATGTAGTAGGCTGGAGTGAAAAGGGACAGTCCTAACAAGGCCTTAACCTTTAATTGGCACTAGCTCATTTTTGTTTTAACCAAGCAGTAATATCTACTAACCTTCTACCTGAAGTGACTTTCCCAAAGAATCTCTCTTTGCCCTGTGTGTTGAGTCGTCATTCAGTGAGTGTATGTCAATTAAAGTACTATTGGTTGTCTTAGTTAAGATAATAAAATGCTATGACAACTTTGCCCTTAAGTCATGATCTCCTTACTCAGATTCTTCTTGCTTTGACTCCTGAAAGGAGGGACTAGGTCCAGCCCTGATAGTAATTCCTTTCTGAACTCCCTTGAAACTCGGAGATAGTTTGGGCAGAACCGTGCTGCCATTTTCGTAGCCAAAATGTTGTTGTTGAACTTAGAATTGCTTTGGAATATAGGTGTGGCCTGAAGGTAATTACCTTCTTAGGGGAATGTAAATGATTACTGTCTTCTTGTCAAGCCTGTAAAGAAATTTCAGTTCAGTGATTGCAGAAAGGATCTTGTGAAATCCTGTTCTTTATATTGAATTGTCACATTGAGTAGTTCTCCATTTTGCCTCGATTTTTGTGGTGACGTTTGTACTCTAGAATTTGGGGGCAAAGTCTTTCACCAGCATAGAAGGGTTTGATTGTACAAATATATATGCTACATTA
This sequence comes from Choloepus didactylus, assembly GCF_015220235.1. Lineage (NCBI taxonomy): Eukaryota > Metazoa > Chordata > Mammalia > Pilosa > Megalonychidae > Choloepus > Choloepus didactylus. The sequence continues at coordinate 173,797,310 of NC_051334.1, forward strand.
ATCTCTCTGCCTGTAGTTTAAGATCAGTTGTTTTTGCACTTGCAACTCAAATGCATGAGTTTAACTAGCTTTGTTTGTTATAGGACATTGATTTTAATTTAGGTTTCCCTCCACTAAGTAAACAAATGATCATGTTGTTATATAAACTTATGCCAAAACAGGGTTTATAATAGCCCCCAGTTTGCTAAAATTTGTACAGTGTATTCGGTAAAAGGTGATTCCAAGTCTGATGAGGTGACTTTCCATAGGATGGGATTAGGCAGAGGGGCTGTGAAGATAGGGGTGGGTGCTTCCAGGGGAGGATTTTTTTTTTAAATCATGGAAATGAAAGTTCCAAGGAGGTGGTTTTTGAGAAAGTAAAAAGGCCCAGGGCCAGAGAAGTCAGTAATAGGTGAATCAGCTTACCTGGAAAATAGGTGTAATAAGTATAAGTACATGGCAGCCAGGGAGTACTTCTGGGTTGTTGGTAGACTCTACATTTGCACAACATCCTGTAATTGTCTGAGTATTTGGTGAAGAAACGATCTGGCACATGGTATTGGGGTTAAAAAAACAGCCAAATTTCAGTGTCTTCATAGTTTATTTAAGAAAATAAGAAGACATCTCATATCTAGTATGATGTCCTCTTGAAAATTATGGTCATCTCTCTCACTGAATCAATGACTTCAAATGTGGCTAATTGGGAATGAGAAAATAAATGTGTGAATATCTTGGTGCCTCTGCATTCTTAGAGTCCAGTTGCTTTGGTACAAGCCAAAAAAGTTGTTAAGATTATTCTTAAGGTTTATTATACTGGGAATTTTAAGAACTAGCTTAACATCCTGGGTTTTTTCTAGTTCAGGGGAATGTGGAAAGGGTTGCAGTAGTGAAGTGTTTTGTTGTAGATTATTAATCCATAAGGGGAACTTAGACTGTAGAATTAGTACAAACCTGGTACATTTTTTTGTTTTCTGTATGTTGTTGGGAGAATAAATATAGCAAGCACATGGGTTCCCTGATCCCAACACACATTTATTAGGCTCTGTAATCCCTTTATTAATTTTGTTTAAATACTTTTCCCTCTGCCTCTTAATAAATTCCAAAATATAGCTTATTATATCTTCCATCACTAAAAATATTGCTCCTTTTTCACCACAGGCATTTCACATAAGGCAAAAATATTAAACAATTGGTTTTAGTGTGTTCCATAACTTTGCTGTATATCAAAACTAATTCATACAAGTTTTCCTTTTAAACATCGAAACATGTAATTAATAAATTGCCTGTTGATTTATGACCTAATTGTGATTATTTTATTAATAAAAGCTAATGAAAAAGGATCCTGTATCAAGGTGATTAGACCTACCTTTAATTTTCCTGCAATATATGAAGAAATATTGTACCAGAGTATTAAAATATGTGATATTTTATTGATAAATCTATTCTTTAAAAGGAATACATGAATGAAACTCTTCATTTTTTTACATCAGTGTCTATGTAGGAAAGGATTGTCTTTCCCAAAGAAAGGTTTTTCTCCAGCTTTGGGAGGTAACCTCTAAGCAATTGGCATGTCCTGTGTACCCAATACAGGTAAACCTGATAAGGGTGCCTTGTTTACCTGGGGGCCTTGGGCCATGCCAGATTGCCTATGCCAATAATGTGATTTATGGTGGAAGCCTTGGGTCTCATGGTATCAGTTCAACCTCTGGAGGGGCTGGAGACTAAAGTAAGCCATGTGGTAAGTCAGCCCTGTCTATGTGACTGATCCCCAACAAAACTCTGGACACTAAGGCTCAGGAGAGCTATCCTGGTTGTCAATATTTCATGCATATTGTCACACATCATTGCTGTGAAAATAGGTGTTATCCACAAGATACTACTGGAAGAGGATAACAGGAAGCTTGCACCTTGATTCCTGTACCTTGCCCTATGCTGATCTTTCCTTTGCTGATTTTAATCTATATCCGTTTGCCATAATAAACATAAACCATGGGTCAAAAAAAAGGAATACATTTTAGGATGTCATCTTTTTTATGTGAATCATGTAAAAGTTGACAATACACACTGTTTATTATACATTTAGTGTTTCAAGAGTTTCATTTAATTGCCTTTTTGCTCACATGTATGATGTAGTCTATTTACAGTTGTTTTAAAAATGATATTAGGGTGATGAATGTACCACTATGTAATCGTACTGTAAACAATCGAAAGTACGATTTGTTTTGTATGACTGCGTGGTATGTGAATATATCTCAATAAAATGAAGATTAAAAAAAAAAAAAAAAGAAGGGAAAGTTAAAAAAAAAAAAGAAGAAAAACAAGGAAAAAAAGATGTAGTGCCCCCTTGAGGAGCCTGTGGAGAATGCAGGGGTATTGGCCTACCCCACCTCGATGGTTGCTAACATGACCACAGACATAGGGGACTAGTGGTTTGATGGGTTGAGCTCTCTACCATAGGTTTTACCCTTGGGAAGATGGTTGCTGCAAAGGAGAGGCTAGGCCTCCCTATGGTTGTGCCTAAGAGCCTCCTCCCGAATGCCTCTTTGTTGCTCAGATGTGGCCCTGTCTCTCTGGCTAAGCCAACTTGAAAGGTGAAATCACTGCCCTCCCCCCTACGTGGGATCAGACAGCCAGGGGAATGAATCTCCCTGGCAACGTGGAATATGACTCCCGGGGAGGAATGCAGACCTGGCATCGTGGGACAGAGAACATCTTCTTGACCAAAAGGGGGATGTGAAAGGAAATGAAATAAGCTTCAGTAGCAGAGAGATTCCAAAAGGAGCCGAGAGGTCACTCTGGTGGGCACTCTTACGCACACTTTAGACAACCCTTTTTAGGTTCTAAAGAATTGGGATAGCTGGTGGTGGATAAAAAAAAAAAAAAAAAATAGGATAGTCAGGGAATGCTGTTCCAAGAGGATAATATTTTGGGGGAAGAGTATTTTATGCAGAAGGGAAGGCCATCTCAAGTCCTGAGGCAGGAGTGTGCTTGGCATGTTCAGGCAGCAACTGGGAAGCCAGTGGCCACAGTGAGGTAAGCTAGGGGAAGAGAGTAGTAGGAGATGAATTGGGTAAGACAGATAAAGCATAGCACCTTTTTAGGCCTTACTAAGGACTTAGGTGTTTGTGTTTAATATCGGGAGCTGCTGAAGAGTTTGGGCAGAGAGGATTAACAAGATCAGATTTAGGCTTTAAAGGCTGCTAGTGTCTTTGAGAATAGACAGTAGGGAGCAAAGATAGAAAGATGGAGCTCAGTCAGAAGGCCAGTGAAATAATCTAGGCAAGAGATGGTGGTGACAAAGTGGTAGTAGTAGAGGGGATGAGAAATGGCAGGATTCTGGATATATGTTTGAAGGCACTGCCACTGCAATTTCCTGATGGATTGGACCTGGGATATGAGAACAAGAAAGGAGTCATAAATAATACTAAGATTTCTGGCCTCAGCACCTGAAAAGATGGAATTGCCATTAACTGAGGTGGGAAATTCTGTAGGAGGAGCATATTGGAGGGAAAGAATGAGGAGTGCTTATGCATATTAAGTTCCAGTAGTGTTATTAATGGTTTATAATTCTTATAGTCTGAAGCCCAATACAGTGCTTAATATATAATAGATGCTCACTCAAATTATTGGTTTTGTAAATCTTAAATTTTAATGAGTCTCACAAAGTAAAGTATAAATGTATGGCATTTGTCTATTTTTGGCCTAATAGGATTTAAGATTTGGCTATAGTGTCTGCTTAATACTCTCTTTAACTTGATCATTGATGGTACAAAAGTTCTGGTTACCTGTGTGTTTTTGTTCCCTTGATATTTTAAAACAAAGGGGAAATTCTTCTATTTAAAAAGAATGAAATATATTTGACCTTTCTGATAATTTTTAAACATAATCACAAAAAATTATAATGTATTACCACCATTACTAATAAGAAACACTTATTAGTGTAGATCATGTATTTAGTATAGAACCTAATAAATATTATGTTCTGAAATAGTCTAAAAAAAAAAAAGTGCTATGCTAACATCACAATAAACATTTGAAAGCAAAAAAAAAATGATATTAAAAGAATAGTTTATGTAGAGAAATGTTAGTGGATGTTAATTGTCTTCCCACCTGCATGTATGGGTGTTAGTTCAACTACTTTGCAAGTTACAAAACTGTGTTATCAGAATAAAAGTGTATTTGTAAACTGCCTGGGAACCAAAAGTTAGGAATGAAACCATTTTCTTGTTTTAAAAATGTTTCATGTGCAAATGAATCACTCAGAGAAGAGATCTTGTTAAAATGAGGATTCTGATTCTGTAGGTCTGGGGTGGGGCCCGCGATTCAGATTTCCTTCATGCTCCTAAATAATGCTGATGCTGTTGGTCCATGTACAACACTTGGAGTATCAATTCTACATTTACGCATTCAGGAATGCATCCCTCTATCTAAAGATTTATTTGGAGAGTGTTCATCTTTGTTAAGGAAAGAAAGGAACGGGGAACTACTGTTCATTGAGTACATTGTTATGTGCCAGGAGCTGTGTTGTGTACTTTTATTTAATTCTGACAAGTACCCTACAAGGTGGGTGGTAGTTCCCCACTATACCAGTGAGAAAAAAAAGGCTAAGAGAGATGATGTACTTGTCTAAGGTTAAAGCTCTTTCCACTGTGCCAGTCTGTCCCTAAGGTTCCAATATTATAACTCAAGCCAAAGGGGCCATCAAATTCATCTCTCTCTCGATATGATTTCTAAGAGTCTCTAAAGAAACATAATTCAAGTCAAAATGTTTTACCGCATTTCATCAAATGTATAGAGCCCCATGACAGCGTAGTTTGTCCCTTCATTGTGCTGAATACTCTACCAGTCATTTTGTGCCCCTGCAAATGCAATAATTATACCCAGGAACAGCTTGATGTCTCATCCTTAGACAGAAAAGCAGGTGTTAGTATTGTCCCCTGACTCTATTGTGTGTGTCTAAGTCACTCATTTCTGGTCAGGCCTCCTGGATATGAAAACAAAGCCAATCCACCAGTTGTTTGATCAGAATGATGCCAAGAAAACAGTTTATTTTTACCATTGAACTATCTTTCCATTGAAGCTGAGTCAAGAGAACAAGGAAATGCTATGCATGAAACACTTAAAAAAGGCATTCAAAGAAAACACATTCTTGATTGGTCGTGGATCTAATATGGCCCAAATTTTAGCAGCAAACAATTTTCCTTTAAAAGGGAAAAGGGGGTAGAAGACAGAAGGCAGATGCTACACCCAACATTCTGAAGCAACTTAGGTTCTGCTGGCTCCTGAAAGCAGATCTCACTCTGCCTGGAAGTAAGGGAACTGATCAGAGGTAAACAGTGCAATCAAATTATTCCATCAAATTCAGCTCACCAGGCAATTTTGTTGGGCACCTTCTGCATGCACTGTTTTGGGTGCTGGGGAGTTTGAAAAGAATAACACTCAAGCCCTGTTCTCAAGGTCCACATGCCAAGTACACAAATTACTATAAGGGCAGGTCTATTAAGGTAAGAGCCAGAAAGCAAGTTCCATGCAAACGGCATCAGAATTCAGGGAAGAGAAATCATATCCTGTTGTGAGGATCAGGAAAGGCTTCATGGAGAAAGTGGTATTTGAGGTGAGCCTTGCAGGATGGATAGAATTTCCATATGTAGCCCTGAAAAAGAGGGGCACCAAAGGGCAGAAGCAGCATAAGCAAATAAAGGCATGAAAATGGAAAAGTTTAGAATATATTCAGGGCTCTCTGGTTTGGCTGGAATGTAGGGAATGTCTACTACATAAATGGATAAAAGGGGGAAACGAGAACAGACAAGAGGCTAGAGACCAAACTGTAAAAGACTTCAAATAGCTCATTTCACTAGGGATGCTAGTATTACTAAAGAGCAATGTGACAATTTATATGAATCTTAAATTATACCCACATAAATTCTCCATGAAAATACCATACAGTTTTGATATAAAGCAGGAAATAGGTTCTATCAATGCTGTATATAAAAACTGAAAAATTCGGTATCACCCTATCAGTTATTAAGGCATACAACAAAGCTAGACTGATAAGAACAGTGTGGTACTCACCCAGAAAACAGACCAATGGATCAGGATTGAGCACTCAGAAACATACACAAACACATTGTTTCAGTTATGGATTGCTGAGTAATAAACTACCCTTGCTTCCCTTAGTGTGTGCTGCATAGACTAACCAGTGATCACATTAAAACTATGTCATACTCAACATCATTAGCCATTAGCAAAATGCAAATCAAAATCATGATGAGATATCATTTCACACCCAGTAGAATGGCTATTATCACAAAGACAGAAAATAACAAGTGTTGTTGAGATTGTAGAGAAATAGGAACCCTCGTACATTGTGGGAATGTAAAACTGTGCAGCTGCTTTGGAAAACAGTTTGGCGGTTCTTCAGTAACATAATTATAGAATTGCCATATGACCTGACAATTCCACTTCTTTGCATATATCCCAAAGAATTAAAATCAGGGACTCAGATATTTGTACACCAATATTCATAGCAGCATTATTTACAATAGCCAAAAGGTGGAAGCAAATCAAGCATCTATCAAAAGATGACTGGATAAACAAAATGTGGTACATTTATACAATGGACTGTTCAGCCATAAAATGGAATGAAGTTCTGATACATGCTACAATATGGATGACACTTGAAGGCATCGTGTTGACTGAAACAAACCAGATGCAAAAAGCCAAATGTTGCATGATTTCACTTGTATGAGATACTAGAATAGGCAAATTCATAGAGACAGAAAGGAGATTACAGGTTAACAAGGGTGCATAGGAGGGGGAATGGGGAGTTAATTCTTTTTTTAATTCAATTTTATTGAGATATATTCACATACCATACAATCACCCACATGTACAATCAATTGTTCATAGTGCCATCATATAGTTGTGCATTCATCACCACAATGAATTTTTGACCATTTTCATTACCACACACAAAAAGAATACAGATAAAAGTTAATGCAAAAAAGAACACCCAAAACATCCCATACCCCCGTATCTCTCTATTATTCATTTACTTTTTGTCCTCATTTTTCTATTCTTCTGTCCATACACTGTTAAAGGGAGTGAGAACCACAAAGTTTTCACAATCACACAGTCATACAGCATAAGCTATATTGTTATACAATCATCTTCAAGAAGAAAGGCTACTGGGTTGCAGTTCAACAGTTTCAGGTATTTCCTTCCAGCTATTCCAATACAATAGATACTAAAAAGGGATATCTATATCATGCATAAAAATAACCTCCAGAATGACCTCTTGACTCCATTTGCGATCTCTCAGTCACTGAAATTTTATTTTGTTTCCTTCCTCTTTCACCTTTTGGTCCAAGAAGGTTTTCTCAATCCCATGATGCCAGGGCCAAGCTCATCCACATGAGTAATGTCCAATGTTGCCAGGGAGATTTACACCCCTAGGAGTCATGTCCCACATAGTGGGGAGGGCAGTGAATTTACCTGCAGAGTTGGCTTAGAAAGAGAGGCCACATCTGAGCAACAAAAGAGGTACTCTGAGGGTGACTCAGGCATAATTGTAAGTAGGCTTAGCCTCTCCTTTGCTGGAATAGGTTTCATAAGGGCCAGCCCCAAGATCAAGGGATTGGCCTGTTAAATTGGTAGCCCCCAATACTTGTGAGAATATCATTAATTCTCCAGGTGGGGAAATTTAATATTTCCACATTTTCCTCCAGTCCCTCAGGGGGGCTTGCAAATAAATCTTTATTTTCTGCCCAAATCACTCTGGGATGCATTGGGGCTTCACACCAACCTGTACAAACCAACCAGATTTCACTCCCAATTCAACATTCCATGTACTTATGTTGTTTGAACAAACTGATCAAACAAGTTAAATCATATAGTGTGTTACAAAAAATATAGCTTTTGCACCTAATAAACATTTCTTTCTTTGGTCTCACACAGAGGTTGAAGTTTTAAAAACACCATCAATTTCTTCCTTTACCCTTTAGTCTAATTTACCTTAGTCCTAACCAAATCCATTTCATTCATATCTCTAATTAAAGTCTGATCTCTTTTTTCAGACCCATTGACAGTTGCTGTATGGGGTAATGCTGACATTCATAGCTGCTGGACTCTGGCTCTGAATGTCAAGTGTCACACAGATACCCAAAGTTCCAGGGACTGACCAGGTTATACACAAAGAGCTCAGCATCTCAGAATTTAGAAATAACCATTACAACTCAGAAAGAGATGTAACTGCTATAAGAGCTTACAATCTAGGAACTTTTACAATAAGTCTCCCCCTGATAACCTATGCTCTCAGACTCAATTCTTAGGGCTTGCACATTAGAGTTAGTCCATATTAGTGAGGCATTATAATGTTTTTCTTTTCATTTCTGGTTTATTTCACCCAACATACAGTCCTCAATGTCCATTCACCTCAAGACTTCACTCCTTCTTGTAGCAGTTCAATATTCCATCGTATGTATACACCTCAGTTTGCCATTCTGTTCATCAGTTTGTGTACCCTTAGGCCACCTACATCCACTGCAAATCATGAGTACTGACAACATGAACCCCATGGTGCAAATGCTCATTCATGTCCCTCTTTTCAGTTCTTCCAAGTATACACCCAATAACCAAGTTCCAGGACCATATGGCAACCTCATGCTTAGCTTCCTGTGGAACCACAACACTGCCCTCCAGATGGGCTGCACCATTTTACTTCCCCACCAATGGTGATTAGGTACATCACTTTCTCCACATTTTCATCTGCACATGTATCTCTCTGTTTATTTTTAGATGGTTTTATTCACACATGATACATTCCATCCTAAGTAAACAATCAGTGGTACCATGTATAATCACACAGTTATGCATTCACCAACGCTATCTATATAAGGGCATTTCCATTTCTTCCACAAAGAAAGAAGAAGAGGTGAAAAAAGTAAAAAGAAAAAAGGAAAAGAAAGAAAAAATGACAACTAAAAAGCAGCAAAATTAAAAAAAATAAAAATGAAATACAATAAAAAAGTCAGACAACAACACCAATGCTAAGAATCCCATATCCCTCCCTTATATCCCCCCTTTTATAGACATTTAGCTTTGGTATTTTGCCTTTGTTACAATTAATGGAAGCATATTACAATGTTACTGTTAACTATAGACAAGTTTGCACTGATTGTATTTTTCCCCAAAACCACCCCATTTTAACACCTTGCAAAGTTGACATTCATTTATTCTCTCTCCCTCATGTAATCACATATTTGTACATTTAATCACAATCATTGACCACTCTAGGTCTCACTAAGTTATATAGTCACAGTCTTTATTTTCTATCTTTCCTTCTGGTGTCCTACATGCCCCTAACCTTCCTCTTTCAACCATACTCACAGTCATCTTTGTTCAGTGTACTTACATTACTGTGCTACCATCTCCCAATATTGTGCTTCAAACCTCTCTCCTGTATTTTCCCATCTGTCTACAGTGCTCCCTTTAGTATTTCCTGTAGAGCAGGTATCTTGTTCACAAATTCTCTCAGTGTCTGTCTGCCTGAGAATATTTTAAATTCTCCCTCATTTTTGAAGTACAGCTTCACTGTATATAGAATTCTTGGTTGGTAGTTCCTCTTTTTCAGTCTCTTAAATATATCATACCACTGCCTTCTCATCTCTTCTTCTACTGAGAGATCTGCACATAGTCTTATCGAGCTTCCCTTGTATGTGATGGATTGTTTTTCTCTTGCTACTTTCAGAATTCTCTCTTTGTCTTTGACATTTGATAATCTGATTATTAAGTGTCTTGGCATAGCTCTATTTAGATCTATTCTGCTTGGGGTATGCTGCACTTCTTGGATCTGTAATATTATATCTTTCGTAAGAGTTTGGAAATTTTCATTGATTATTTCCTCTATTATTGCCTCTGCCCCTTTTCCCTTCTCTTCTCCTTCTGGGACACCCATGACAGGTACATTCATGTGCTTCATGTTGTCATTCAATTCCCTGAGACACTGCTCATAGTTTTCCATTCATTTCACTACTGTTATTTTGTGTGTAGGACTTCAGGTGTCCTGTCCTCCAGTTCATGAATAGTTTCTTCTGCCTCTTCAAATCTGCTGTTGTATGTCTCCATTGTGTTTTTCAACTCTTTTATTTTGCTTTTCATTTCCATAAATTCTGCCAATTGTTTTTTCAAACATTCTAGTTCTTTCTTATGTTCACCCAGTGTCTTCTTTATATCCTTCATCTCTTTTGCCATATCTTCCCTCAGCTCATTGATTTGATTTTTGGATTGATTTAGGAGATTTGTTGGAACAATAATTAGTTGTTTCAATTCCTGTGTCTCTGTTGAAGTATAGGTTTGGTCCTTTGACGGGGTCATGTCTTCATTTTTCCTAATGTTACTCATAATTTTTTGTTGTCTAGGCATCTGGTTTCCTTGATTACCCCAATCAGATTTTCCCAAACAAGATAAGCCCAGGTCTCAGGAGGAAGGTATATCAGTATCAAGTTTCCCTGCAGAGGAGGTTGTCAGTCTTTCCTGTGAGGCCTCTAGACTTGGTGCTTTCCTGTCCTGTCCAGAAGGTGGCGCTTGTCAGGCCACAGCACCCCTCTGGTGTAAAGAGGTGCAGCCCCTTTAATTCTCAGTGGACCCTGTCCTGGCCAGGGGCTGAGGGTATTGGAAGCCAAGCTTAAGTTTTTTCTGGTTACCACCCCCCCCAACAAGACTCTGGGGTCTGAATTCTCTGAGGGAGGGCAGCCACTTGAGCTGGGCCACACACCCCTTTTCTTAGGGAAGATACACCCTTTGGGGAATTATTTTCTACACTTGAATTCTTCCTTTGTCTCTCTGACTCTGTTAACTCCACCCTTGCCTGGGTCAGCCACTGCCTATTGAAAATTCCTGAGGCTTTCTCTATTGAGCTGCTTAGAGTGAGAGAAAAAATAAGAAAAAGAGCAAAAGCCTCTTTTCAGAGCCAATCCCCAGCCCCCCAGTTTCACTGATTGACTGATATTGGTACCTAGTTCTCTGTGCCCCTTTTCATGGGACACAGCCATTTTCCAGTATTTTAGCTCAGCTGTCTTCAAAAACATCTGTGTTTGTTTATTTAAGTATTTATTTCCCACCATCCCTGCCTCCTGTCTGCCAGGAGGAACATCAGGCTTCTTTCCTCCATGCTCTGGGTTTACCTATGCTTGTAGCTTGTATTCAGTAGTCCAAATTTGTTAATTAAAACCACAATAGGAGCTTGGTTGAGTTACTTTCCACCACTCCAGTTGGCCTGCTTCTTTTTCCCACAGGGGAGTGTTCCAACTCAGCCTGCCATGCCAGTGGGGGAGGGGTGCCATCTCCACAGTTTGGGGAGCTTTACTTACAGTTCTTATGCTGTGATTGCAGCCATTCCACCCTTTCCAGGCTGGTGTACAATACGTGTGCAGTCACTGATGTCCCGCAACAGTTGTTCCAGACTATTTACTAGTTCTTCCTGGTTATTTACTAGAGGACTAACTAAATTCCACACCTCCTTATGCCACCATCTTGCCTCACTCTCAGGAGTTAATTCTTAATTGGTGCAGAGTTTCTCTTTGGGGTGATGAGACAGTTTTGATAATGGATGTGGTGATGGTAGCACAACATTGGGAAGGTAATTAACAACTGAATTGTATACTTGCTAGTGGTTAAAATGGGAAATTTTATGATGTGTATGTATTACCATACACACACAGAAAAGGACCTACAAGTCTGATTATGTCACTCCTTTGCTCAAAATGCTCCAGTGGCTTCACGTCATACTCAAGATAAAGTCCAAAGTCCTTATCGTTGCCTATAAGGCCCTCTGTGTTCTGGCACTTGTCACCTCTCCAACCTTACATTTGACACTTCTGATTTTTCCCACTCAGCTACAACCACCTCCCTGCTGATCCTTTAACAGACCTACCTCAGGAAACTTGCTGTTTCCTCAGCCTATAATACAATTCCTCCATTGTATTAGTTTCCAAGGGCTGCCCTAAGAAAGTACTCACAGTTCAGGGGACTAGAAGAATGATATCAAAGTTCCAGGAGGACCATGAATTCATCAAATCCTCTAAGGGTGGCTCCTTCCTTGCCTCGTCCAGTTTCTGGTATTCCCAGGTGTTCCTTGGCTTGTAGCAGCATCACTCCAATCTCTAGCTATGTCTTCACATGGCCTTGTCCTCTTCTCCCTGTGTCTTTGTCTCTTCTTCTCTCCTTTCAAGGGCACCAGTCATAGTAGATTTAGGGCCCAATCTAATTCAATATGACCTCTTCTTTTTTTTTTCTGTTTCGGAAGTTCATTTAATTTCTTTAATGCAATTTTATTGAGATATATTCACAAAAACTACAATCATCCACAATATACAATCAGCTTTTCACAATATCATCATATAGTTGTGCATTCATCACCACAATCAATTTTGAACATTTTCATTACTCCAGAAAAATAAAAATAAGATTAAAAATAAAAATAAAAAAGAATACCCAAAACATCACATACCCCCACCCCGCACTATTATTCATTTAATATTTGTCCACATTTTTCTACTTATCTGTCCATACACTGGATAAAGGGAGTGTGAGCCACAAGGCTTTCACAATCACACAGTCACACCATGTAAGCTATATAGTTACACAATTATTTTCCAGAATCAAGGCTACTGGGTTGCAGTTCAACAGTTTCAGGTATTTCCTTCTAGCCATTCCAATACACTAAAAACTAAAAAGGGATATCTATATAAAACATAAGAATAACTTCTCGACTCCATTTGAAATCTCTCAGCCCCTGAAAACTTTATTTCGTTTCATTTCTCTTCCCCCTTTTTGTCAAGAAAGTTTTCTCAATCCCACAATGCCAGGAATATGACCTCTTCTTAACTTGAATCCATCTGCAAAGATCCTATTTCCAAAAAGGTCACATTCGCAGATACTGGGGATTAGGGCTTTGACATTTCTTCAAATGGTGGGGGTGCGGTGGGAACACAATGTGACCCATAACACTCTGTTTCAGTTTGCTAATGCTGCTGTTTTGCAAAACACCAGAAATGGATTGGCTTTTATAAAGAGGGTTTATTTGATTACACAGTTACAGTCTTAAGGCCATAAAGTGTCCAAGGTAATGATGCATCAGCAATCAGGTACCTTCACTGGAGGATGGCCAATGGTGTATGGAAAACCTCTGTTAGCTGGGAAGGCACATGGCTGGCAGCTGCTTGCTTCCAGGTTGCACTTCAAAATGGCATTCTCCAAAGTATCACCTTTCAATGGCCATCTTCAAAATGTGTCTCTCAGCTGCAGCTGCTCTGAGGTCCTTCATTTGTGAGCTTTTATAGGGCTCCAGTAAATTAATCAAGACCCAGGCTGAATGAGTGGGGCTGCACCTCCATGGGAATAATCTAATCAATGGGATTACCCACAGTTGGGTGGGTCACATCTCCATGGAAACAGCCTAATCCAAAGATTCCAACCTAATCAACACTAATATGTTTGTCCCCACAAGATTGCATTAAAGAAAGTGGCGTTTGGGGGGACATAATACATCCAAACTGGCACACACTCATATAGCCCCATAACTCCCTTTACTACTTCATTCAGGTCTTTACTCAAAAGACCCTTCTTAAGAGAGATCTCTGACCAATCTATCTAAAACAGCACCCCAATCACTCTTTGTCCCCTTGCCCTGCTTTGTTTTTGTATCTCAGCACTCACCACCACTTGATGTACCATCTATTCATTTGTTTGTATCTGCTTCTCCCACTGGAATATAAATTCTGTAGGGCAGGGGATATTTTTGTCTGTTTTGTTCAGTACTGTAGTCCTAGAAACCAGGATGGTGACTGGTCCACAGTAGCACTTGGAAAGTAGGGATCCAAGCTACTATAACAATTCCCTAACTGACACCTTTACTTCCAGTCATGTTGGCTCCAATGCACCCACTCTTCTGTGGTCATGAACCTCATCTTCTTACTCCCTGATTAAAATTCCCTAGTGATTCATTATCACCATATGCACAATGAGGTCCACATTCCTAGGCCTGCATTCAAGGTCCTTCATGCTCAGGCCTCAGTCTAATTTTTCCAATTTTGTCTCTGACTTTTTGCCACCATTTGCCCTAGCCATGCTCTGGTCCTGTTGTTTTCAATTTTTGCTTTTTATTGATGGAAAGCTTTTCTTTTTTCCAAATGAGATGATATATGTAAACTTAATGTAGAAAATAAATCAAAGCAGAGGTATTTTGGTTGAATCAAGGGTAGACACTCCTGCAATTCCACCTATTTGACCTTCCCCATCCCCTGAAGTACCCCCTGAAGCATCTCCAGCAAACCCAATTTGAAAACTATAATCTAGTCAATCTGAAATACTCCATGTCTTCCAACACCTCTGAGCACCTCATGTGCCCCACCCTGATATGTCCTTCAACACTATTTGTGCATGTCCAAATCCTACCAACACTCAAGGCATAGTCGAATGTCACCTCCTCCATGAAGTCTTCCCTGGTCTCATCAGACATGACTCTTCCCTCCTCTGAATTTTGTTCATACATCTTTTAATGGCCCTTACTACATTGTCCCCTTGTGATTGGTTTATAAGACTTTTATCTTACTATGCTGCAAGTTCCTTAAAGAGAAGTGGGAATTCAGTGTTTGCTCAATGAATGAATGATTCATCTTTGTGGCCCCAATAGCCTTAGTGCAGTGCCTTGCACTAAGTAGGTGCTCAGTATACATTTGTTTGTTAGATTAATGGGTGAGTGAATGAGTTTCCTACATTACTTGGAACAAAGCAATTTTTAATTGAGCTTATTTAGCTTGCTGTTTCTTTCTTTCTTTTTTCTTTTGGTCATAAAAAAAGGTAATGCATCCAGTCCCCTACAGCTGCTGAAGACTTCGGTAAGCTGCCAAATACCATTACTGAATCTATGATTGGATTAATGAAAAGCTTGTAACAAAATTATCCTAGTGAGGAAATGATCCTTTTGGGGACTTCAATTTCAACTGGAAAGGCAACATTAGTTTTAAATGAAAGAAAATATCTCATTGTGTAGGCTTTGCACAGCTGATAAATATGCCAGAAGGAATTTGTCCCAGGGCACCCTGCAATGTATGCAAAAAGGAAGAAACTCACCATGGCAAAATGAAGAAAAGAGAAGCATGCTGTGTGGCCTTAGAAAAGTTGCTCCCCCTCTTGGGGCCTCCATTTTGCAGTTTTTCAGTGTGGAATAGTTTCATCTCAATGATCTCCAAGTTTCCCTCCAGCTCCAGCCAACTATGGGTCTCTAGAATTGTCAGCAGGCCACCAGTTGCCTCTGGACACAGTCCCAGACAACTCCTCCCCTTCAGCACCTAGCATTTAGTCCTACTCTTTTTTTGTGGACCCCTTTCCAATAACCCTGCAAGGTATGAGGAGCACAGCCAACTTTGAACCTGCTCTTTGCCAGTGACCCACTGGATACATTTCCACAGCAGGAAAGAGAGGTAGAGATCTGTCTAGGGAAGGAGACTCATGTCAGCAAGCCATTCTACTGGATAAATCACCCCTCTTGCCCTAAATATCCAAGTGGTTAAAATAGAGCAAAACCATTAGCAACTGATGCTGCATCTCATCACTGAGTGATGACATACACATGCCATACCAGCAAGGGACCTCACTACATTCCACAATCTCTGGCCATCTTCACCCCCTAGTACCTGTGCTATGGTTCTGCGAGGCAGTTGGCTGTCACTTCTAAGCAGGAGAAACTGCCTCCTCCCACTTGCATTTCCTTTCCCTGAAACAGGTATAAGTAGCCCATTATCTGGGCCCCTTCCTGAGAGCACCACCATGAGTCTAGCCTAAGTAGTGAGTTTTCTCTCAGCAACTTATGTCTGTCCCCATCCTTGGCACTAGACAAATAGTCAACTTTGTATTTAGCAGTTCAGGGCAATAGCAGACACAGTTTTGCACTCAGCAAATAGGGCTCAAAATTAGCCTTTGTCAGTAATTGGCTGCGTGACCCTGAACATGTTATTTCTTCTCTCTGACCCTGTTTCTTCATTCATCTAATAGGAATGATAATAGCACCTTCTTCAAAGGATTGTTATGAGGAATAAATGAGTTGATGCTTATACTAAAAACTTAGAACAGTACTTCACACATAATAAAAATTCAATGACTGTTATCAATCACTATTAATATGTTGGATAAAGCTTCCTAGTATAGGTAAGCCCCACTAATTTTGAATCAAGTGTTACTGGGTGGTGACCGGAGGGTAGAGAGTTTCCTATCAGAATTAATATTAGTGACATTAAAATCACACTTACATAGAGCTTACTATGTGCCTGATCTAAGCACTCTTCATATATTAACTTATTTAATTCCCACAACAACCTTATGAAGTAGGTATTATTATTATCACTGTTATCATTATTAGTATGCCCACTTTTACAGATGAGGAAATTTAAATACAGAAAAGTTAAGAGACTTGCCCACGGTCACAAAGTAAGTCGCAAAGGTTGGGTCTGATTCCAGGCCGTCTGGCTCCGGAGTCTGCACTCTTAACTTTGCAAAGCTAAACCATCCTCTCCCTTCATCTGTAGATGAAGAATGGAAATCTGTAGAATGAGTGAATGGAAATGCAGCCTTTTTACCTCAAAATTGGAGCTGCAACACCTCCAATCACTTACCCTATCTTCTCCTATAACAAACGGTCAATAGATAATTGTAACTGTGGTTTGAGGGTAATATGCTTAATGTACAAAAATATATTAAAATAATTCATTGTGATTACCACATTATTCATGTAAAATAGTTGTGGGCAAACTGCTGCCATTTATGGCAGAAAGTAGTGGAAAATATATTTGTCTTCCTTGATGAGCAGAGAAACGTTTCTTCTTCCATCTTGATTCAATGTGACGAGGCTTACCTGACTCTTCTTTCAATCAATGGTAAACCAGCTCTGGCACATGCAAAATTAATGCTTTTATGACAAATGACTCTTATCTACACACTTAATTAGGATTTGCTTACTAAAGTACATACAAGATTCTTTGAAGCTCTTTTACATCCTTCTCACTCACTTCCCCTCAAAAGCAACCAGTCTGTTCAATTAATTCAGAGGGGAAAGAAATCAAGCTGGCTTTATTTTCATTCATTGAGCAATTACAACATGCCAGGTGCTATTCTAATAGCTTTATATGCATCATCTCATTTAATTCTCAATCCAACTCAAAAATGAGATCCTACTGTCATCCCCATTTTGCAAATTTAAAAACCAAGGGTTTCAAAGTTAAGTTACTAACCAGAAATCACACATTTAGAGAGCAGCAAGAGGGGACCCTGTCCTCGATTTTGTGCTTTAGAGGGCTCCATTCTGACTGTCTTCTAGCTGTGCCCCTCCCACAGGACAAGGAATCTGTGGAGCAAAACGAAAATACCCACCCAGAGTCTGGGCTCCATCCATCCTGCTTCTACAGTAAACACAGGGTACCTGGGACCCCAGAATTTCCTACCCGTATACTCCAAACCCACTTCCAGTACCTGAGTGGGTCTCTTCTCTGTGCCCATCCTCCCAAAGCCAAACAGTGATGCTGCACCCCTAGTTTTTGAGGAGTAACCAAGGGGCAGCTGTTTGTGAGGTTTTTTGATGAATTTTGGATATGAGGACTGGGGTGTCTATTTGTGTATGCATGAGGCTCCCTGTGGTAAGCAATGGAACCAAAGGTGGGAAGAGAAGAGAGAAAGGCTATAGGCCAGGGACTGAGACCAGTGACCTTCTCTCCCCATGTGGCCATGTGCCAGCCCAGAATAGCAAAGAAGCCAAGATTTTAAAATTCCAACCTAATCTTTCAATTGTTATGATGGTATATTTATCAAGGTAGTATAAGAGGATATATTTTATTCACCAGTTTGCTAACCTGCCCCACCTAAGCCTTGTCCCAGCCTCACAAATGTTAGAGGTGACTTTCACCCCCATATCCACCAGACAGAATTGTACTCATATTTTGAAGGTCAGCTCAAATTCTACTTCCTCCTGGAAACCCTTCCAGAAGGCACCAACCAGAGTTGTTTTTCTCTCTCCTTCTCTTGTGCCAGCCTTTTCCCACCTTGCCTAGCCATGCCTATCTAGGTTCCATGTGTTTTCCCCACTAGATTCTGAACTCCTGGAAGGCAAGCCTTAAGGCTCAGACATCTTCTTACCCCTCGGTGCCCAGAAAAGTGTCTTGTCTGAAATACATCTCTAGAGATGTTAGCTGAATGAAAAGATGAGAAGGCAGAAAAGAGAAATAGTGTCCATGGGAAGAAAACAAAGAATATGAAGTGATTAGAAAAATCCTTGGCTTAGGAGAGGTGAATTGAAAAGTGTTTCTTTTCTTTTTTTTGTTTATAATGGAAAATTTCAGACATTAAAAAAAAGCAGGGCATAACAGAATGAACTTCCATGTGCCCTTCTATCTTCAACAATGATGAACTCATAGCAAATCTTGTTCCATCTATACTCTCATTCATCTCCCAACCTCAATCTTGGATGGTTTGAAGCAAATCCTAAGCATCATATCATTTCATTCACAAGTATTTCAGTATGAAAAGGAAGAGTTTGTTTATTGAGAATTTGCTATAATCAAGCCCAGCTGAGCAACTACTAAAAAATGAAATGACCTGAGCAGAATCCATTTTGGCAACTACAGAAGCTTGTGGGACAAAGGTCATGCAGACTGATCGCCTGTGTGAACAGGGAAAGCAGTTTCTTCTTCATGCTCTGATCCTCAGTGGCAAGAGGATGAGGCAGCATGGGGCCCATGACTGTGGCTTCTCACTGGGCTGGCCATCTTTCTTTGCTCATTTCAAACCCTGTACTTAGTGATTTTAGACACCTTTTGTGCACATCCATGCTGACTTGTCTTAATTCTGTCAAAGCCTTCTCCCTCTCCCCTGGAGCTGTCTGGGAATTCTGGTTCACTGCTGCTGGCAGTTTTTACTTCCTTTGTGCTTAACTTGTTGAAATACGAAAGGGGTTAGACAGTGTCAAACAATATGGCCCCCGTCACGCCACATTTTACATTGAAATCATCTTTAAGAGTTTTGCTCCTTGACACAGATGGTCTCCATATCCTAGGAGATGGTCTTTTGGCACAAAAATAAAAAGGCTGTACCCCCTGTGAATCAAGAAACTTGGCCAGTTTATTCTGGCTCAAGTCAAACTGATACTTCATTGTCCTTGGGCTTCAGAGCTTCTCCTCCTGTAATGAGCATTTTTGCTCCTCTTATTAAACACATATATGAATTTGCACTCCTCTTTCCCACCTAGCAGTGGGCCCCTGTGCCAGTTTGTATATTTATGTCCCCCAGAAAAATCCATATTCTTCAATGCATTCTTGTGGGAGCAAACATATTAGTGTAGATTGGGTTGGAACCTATTTGTTCAGTGTCCATGGAGATGTGACCCACCAACTCTAGGTGATTACTCTGATTGGATAATTTCCATGGAGGTGTGGCCCCACCCATTCAGCATGGACCTTGTTTAGTTTGTTGGAGCACTGTATAAGCTCAGACAGAAGAAGCTCATAGCGAGCTGGAGCTGAGACAGACATTTTGAAGATGGCTGTTGGAAGCTGATGCAGACATTTTGGAGAACGCCATTTTGAAACGCAACCTGAGAGCAAACAGATGCCAGCCACATGTCTTCCCAGCTAACAGAGGCTTTCTGGATGCCAATGGCCTTTCTCCTGTGAAGGTACCCTTTGTTGATGGACACTTTATGGCCTTAAGACTGTAGCTGTGTAACCAAATAAACCTCCTTTTATAAAAGCCAATCCGTTTCTGGTATTTTGCATTCTGGCAGCATTAGCATACTGGAACAGCCGCTATTCCACACTAAGCCTCTTTTCTAAGAAAATGGCCTTCACCTTTAATACTACCACATCCAGGATCATTTTCCTAAGGCCACTCCCTGCTTCCCTGGAGCCATCTAAATAAGTTGGGCTTCATCCTCCTGTCTGCCTCTGGTCCATCCTTTCACAGCCTGCTGCTAATTGTTCCTTTCTTGCCATTTTAGCTCTGTGACTGGCACCTCTTGGAGGCCTGACTTTCTTCTTTAGAGACCTTTTGGCTTCTTTGGTAATTAATACCTCTCTTACAGTAAGAGAAGTAAGCAAATCTATAATCACACTTCCAGTCTGTTTTCCAGGCTTGTTTTACACTTCACTGACTGGTTCTGTAGCTTAGGTAGCACATCATTGTACTCATTCTATTTCTCCCTATTTAGTTTCCAGTAACTGCTTTCCATCTCTATCTATGGATCAAAGTACATTTTCTGCCCAGTGGGCCAATCTGAACTCAGACACTTAATTATCCTGGAAAACATTCCTTTTCCACTTCATTGATGTATTCCATACTCCTCCCTCATACCATATATCAAAATGGAATATATCTAGTGACTATAGAATTAGCTATTTAATGGCTATTCCATTCCTCCTCACTACTATCTTCCAGGAGGGCAAGGACAAGGATGGCATCTGGAACATTGTAGGCCTTGAATAAATATTTGTTGACAAGTAAATAAAATAAATGAATGAATGAACATTCTTGGATCAACTTCTTTTGGCATTTCTTCTATGTTTCTAAAATTTACTTTCTGCCATTATGCTCTTTTGATTTTATTTTACTCACTATTACAAATTGTTCCAGTTCGCTAATGCTGCCGTTATGCAAAATACCAGAAATGGATTGGCTTTTATAAAGGTGGTTTATTTGTTTACAGTTACAGTCCTAAGACTGTAAAGTGTCCAAGGTAAGGCATCAACAGGGTACCTTCACTGGAGGATGGCCATTGGCGTCCAGAAAACCTCTGTTAGCTGGGAAGGCACGTGGCTGGCTTCTGCTTGCTCCCAGGTTGTGTTTCAAAATGGCATTCTCCAAAATTTTGCTCTTGAGGTGTTTTGTCCTCTCTTAGCTGCAGCTCCTCTTCAAAATGTCACTCTCAGTTGCTCTGAGTTCCTTCTGTTTGTCAGCTCTTTTATATGGCTCCAGTGATTTAATTCAGATCCACCCTGAATTGGGTGGGGTAACATCTCCATAGAAATTATCCAATCAAAAGTCTCACCCACAGTTGGTTGAGTCACATCTCCATGGAAACACTCAGTCAAAGGATCCCAGCCTAATCAACACTAATATGTCTGCCCGCACAAGATTACATCAAAGAGCATGGCATTTGGGGGGACGTAATACATCCAAACTGGCACACAAACAAAACCAATTGTTCTTTGGGGAAAACTCTTCCTCTTCCAGAATTCCATACAGTTCAATACTTCAAACCAAACACTTTGTTTTTTAGCCAGTATAAGTTGGTCAGTATATAGCTTTTAAATCCACAGTTTTAGGGGATTGATGGATTCTTGTTCTTGCAGGGATTTTTTTTTGTCATCAGACTTTAATGGAGCAGTCAATTGGATCAGCCATGCTATAATGTAAGGCATTCTTTATGACAACTGATCATTTGATATTAATTACTTTTTAATGATATCTATGACCCTGTAAGTACTATTATTCAGTGGCAGGAAATATCTAAGTGTGTATAGGTATTTTAGTGTATATATGTATATGTGTGTGTGTGTGTATGTGTGTGTGTGTTGCATTTAAGAATTATGGAATATACAGACAAGTTCAAGGAGTTGTGTGGACCTGAGAATAAAATGTTTGAATTTCTTTCTCACTTTCCGTCCTGTTTTAAGACATTAAGTTCAACCTTCCAAGAATAAGGGATTAAATGAGGAGTAATTCTGGTGATCTCAGAAACAACTATTTCAAATGTTTATTCAAATAAGACTTTAAATATAAGTGGATGAATTCTAACCACTGCACTTTATGTTCAACTCAGAATGTAGTCATTTAGACAGGTACTAAAATCCCAGCTCTGCCAATCACTAGCTAAGTGACACTGGGAAACTTACTTTACCTTTCTCAGCCTCTCTTTTTTTCTATTTTCTCATCTATAAAACAGGATAAACAGACTTGTTTACGTAATATGTATCAATGTGCATAACTGACCAAGATTAGTATCTAGAATATATCAAGATCCCCTTCAAATCAATTAAAAGAAAACTAACAACTCAAAAGAAAAATAGGGAAAGCATATGAAGAAGCAATATACAGCAGAGGAAATCAAAATGGTGAATTAATACATGAAACAATGTTAACACTCCCTCATTACCATGGAAATACAAATTAAAACCACAAAAGAGACATCATTGCACACTATCCAAATAGCAAAAATATTAGTCTGGCAATATCAATATTGTAAAGAAGTGGAGAAATAGATCCTTTCATACATTGAAAGTGGGAGTGTAAATATGAAGACTCTTTTAGCAGTATCTAGCAACATTGAAAATGTTCATACTTTATGATTGAGCAATTCTACTTCTGGTTATCTAAAAGAAGATTGTAAAATTTAGTAATGAAGAACTGGAGGCAAAATATCCACCAACAGGAGATGGCTGAATAAACCAATATAGTCACACAATGGAATATTATACATTAGTGAATGTGAACAAACTAAAGTTACATACTATAACAATGGATGCGTCTCATGAACTTAATATCAACCAAAAAACCCAACTGTGAAAGGAAGGGCATAGTACAAAATCATCTTTATAAAATAAACTAGAAAGTTTAGAAAAATGTAAAACAATACTGTGGATTATTTAAGAATCAATATAGATATGTTGTACAAATATACAGCCTGCAGTAAAACTATAAATATGTGCATGGGAATCATCAACACCAAATTCGGGACAGTGGTTACTTCTGTTGGGTAGGACTAGGAAGGCAAGTGTGTGATCATGTACATAGGGGTCTTCAACTACATTTCTAGTGTTTAATTTTTTGAGCTGAATGATGGGTGCACAGTTGTGAATTGTCTTATTCTCTACATGCCTGAAATAGTTAAATTAAAAAGTGCTTACCTCTCAACATTGTGTAAGGTTTAAATGAGGTAATGGATTTAAAGTAATAGTGCTTAGCATCTAGGAAGTGCTCTATAAATGTCAGTTTCTTCTCACCTAGCCTCGCCCAATGCCTTTATATTACAGGCTGCAAGTCTTTATAAATATCCTTTGACTACACAAGGCTCCAG
Organism: Choloepus didactylus; assembly: GCF_015220235.1. Classification (NCBI taxonomy): domain Eukaryota; kingdom Metazoa; phylum Chordata; class Mammalia; order Pilosa; family Megalonychidae; genus Choloepus; species Choloepus didactylus. The sequence continues at coordinate 173,820,402 of NC_051334.1, forward strand.
ACACCTGAGCCTGCTTTATGTATTCTCAGGTTACCCTGCAGTTCACCTTCTTATGCTCTTTCTGCTGAGCTGAGCTGAGGAAGCTTGTCTCTTAGAGCTAACTAAACTAAGTTCCTCATTTTATAATCTACAGTAGGTTTTCTCTTCTGCCTTGCTTGGAAATTAGAAATCATGATCTACTCTAAAAGGGTCCCAATTGTACACAGCCCATTCCTCCCAATATTGTTTGTGAAATATTTCAGTTACTTATTGCTGTGTAACAAACCACTCCAAAACTTAGTAGCATACCACTCAGCAGGTAAACTCACTGCCCCTTCCCTCTACGTGGGACATGAATCCCTGGGGTGTAAATCTCCCTGGAAATGCAGGACATGACTCCGGGGGATAAGCCTGAACCCAGTCTCATGAAATTGAGAAAATCTTCTTGACCAAAAGGGGGAAATGAAATGAAACAAAATAAAGTTTCAGTGGCTGAGAGATTTCAAATGGAGTTGAAAGGTCACTCTGTAGGTTATTCTTATGTGCTATATAGATATCCCTTTTTGGTTTTTAGTGTATTGTAATAGTTAGAAGGAAATACCTGAAACAGTTGAACTGCAACACAGTAGCCTTGATTCTTGAAGGTGATCATATAACTATGTAGCTTACACAGTGTGACTGTGTGATTGTGAAAACCTTGTGGCTCACACTCCCTTTATCCAGTGTATGGACAGATGAGTAGAAAAAAGGAGGATAAAAATTAAATGAATAATGGGGGAGGGGGAGTATGAGATGTTTTGGGTGCTCTTTTTTACTTTAATTTTTATTCTTATTTTTATTTTCTTTGGAGTAATGAAAATGTTCAAAAATTATTGTGGTGATGAATGTACAACTATATGATGATACTGTAAACAATTGATTGCACACTGTGGATGATTGTATGGTATGTGAATATATCTCAATAAAACTGAATTAAAGAAAAACGAACATTAAAGAAAGACCTAAAAAAAAAACAAACAAAAAAACTTAGTGGCTTAAAACTATAAACATTTTTTGCCCATGATTTTTCAGTCTGGGCTGGGATTATCTGGGGTGGTTCTTCTGGTCTTGCAAGTTGTCTCTTCTGTGGCTGCATTCAGCTGTTGGGGCAGCTAGGGTCTGGGCTCAGCTCAGATGTCAAGATGGCAGGGACTCACTTTCTCTCCTCTTATACTCTAAGGGCTTCTACCTCTCCATTTGGACTCTCCACGTGTTTTCTCCAGTAGTGTAGCTGTCCTAGTCACATGGTGGCTCAAAGCTCTCAAGAGCACAAAAACAAAAACTGCCAGCTCTTCTGAAGGCTTAAGACCCAGAACTAGCACAGAGTCATTTCTGCTACATTTTATTGGTTAAATCAAGTCACAACCCCAGCCCACATGCAAGGAAAAGGAAATACACAGCATTGTGAGTACTTGCTTTTTACTCATCTTCCCAGCCTGGTGTACTGAGAAAACATGATATGTAGGTCCTTGATTCTAGCCCCCAGGTTACTGAGGAAGCAAAACAGAAACCTCAGCCATCAGATCCCCACCTACAACTCCACAGGATCTCCCCCCTCTGACACAAACTAATGGTGACTCCTTTACAAATCAATCTTGAGCTAGAATCTCTGTTTCAATTCCACATATATGTCTTGCATGAGTGTTAGGTGCTAAGCATTATGCTGGGCTCTGCAAATTCCAGAATGAATAGCCATGGTTCGGATCCTCGAGTAGTTCATAGTGCAGCCAACATAGAAGGGGAGTTAGAGCCTATCTTCCCAGCTGACATGGAGTGACCTCACAAGCCAAATCAAAAGCAGGGGACATCCAAGCTAGATGATGGCCACAATAACCACTTGACCTAAAAGGTTGGGCCCTCAGTCACAAAAGGGCATCTGATTAGTCTAATAAGGCATAATTTTTGTGAGGACATGAAACTGTTACCAGTCCTCTGTAGCTTTATTGTTTACGTGTACATTTTTAGATTCTGAAACTATAAGCTAGCTATCTTCACCCAGTAAGGACCTAGTAATATTTGCCTTGTTCGTAATAAATGCCAAAGAAATATTTATTTTTAAGTTGAGTTGAATTACTCAGTGATTTTCTTGAATGCCTAGGAAATATTGTTTTACTACACATGATTCTTAGAACACTGCTTTCAAAAATAATACCCAATAAGCTTCCAAAGACAATAAACTCATATGTGCATATTTACACATATATGTACTTATGTATACATGTATACATGCATACTATCCATAATAGTTATTAGTCCTAGATTACTTTTGTTTGCTTTTAACCAATTGCATTTTTTAAAGTTCCCAGACACTCCAAGAAGCAAATAGGCACCACTTATACTCTGCAGCTAATCACGTCTAATTCTTCCAGCAGTCATTTTGATAATATCAGACATAATGAAAGCACTTTTCAGTAATGTGGGTCTAATTCCCGCTATGCAAAATAGTCTATTTTAATTCAGGTTTGGAATCCCTGCCAGAGCTCTTGAAGTTGCTCTTTCTATGGGGTCATTATTGAAGGAATTTTAGTTTTATGATAATAAATTCTTATACAAATAGATCTCACACAGTAACACAGAATCCCAGCTAGTCTTTTGCAACAGTTGTCATAAAGTGTTATCATCCTCCACATTACATGAGTAAATAAGAAGCTTGCAGTTTCTAAACTACATCGACTTTACCAATGGAGGTTATTAAGGTGACCCCTGAATCTAGGATAATTTGTCATTGAAATACGAATTGAGAGTAAATGGAGTCTTATTAAATCAGATATGAAGAAACTGAGGGCAGAGTTGTTATTTCTCATGTAAATAAGGGTTGGAGCACAAATATACATATTTTTTAATGCATGATTTTTCTTGATGTACCATGTGGTTTGTCTGGCATCATTAAGGCCCTTTGTATGGTTTTAATCCCCAGTTTGGACACTCGAGAATGTTAAGCTATTTTCAGTCTTCAAATTGACCTGAGCTTGGTTAATGGGAAAAAAGAAAAGATGAAGCCCTGAAGATCCCCAACTAAAAGCATTACTTACAAGGAGAAATCAGGCTAGTATATGGGTTGGGGGAAAAAAATGAGCTGAAGAGAGCTGGTGAGTGGCCAGGAAATGGAAAAGAAGTTGAAGAAAGGAAAATGGGAAGAGAATGAGTCAGCCATCTCCATGGTCTTGACCATTCTTCTTCACAATAGGATCCTTTCTCTTCTGCAAGCTCTTACTTTCTTGCTCAGAGTCTGACAGCCTAAAATTGCAGGAAACAGAGTAGTGGTACCATTAATAGCTGAAGGAAAGAAATGGCCAGGTCTGCCCACAGATCAGCCAGATACTCTGTCTTCAGCATAAAACTTGGAAAATAAGGAAATGCATGGTATGAAGAATAGCTTTTTCTTAAAGCATCTAAAGGGGGAAAAAAGACCAAATTGCAATCTTCAACTTACTCTGAAGTGTGTTTGATTCATTCCATTTTCCTGTCTTGGTACATTGTGCCAGTTTGAATGTATTGTGTCCCCCAAATGCCATTATCTTTGTGGTCTTGTGTGGGGCAGATGTTTTTGGTGCTGGTTGGATTTGCTTGGAATGTGCCCCACCCAGCTGTGGGAGATGATTCAGATGAGATGTTCCCATGGAGGCGTGGCCCCGCCCATTCGGGGGTGGGCCTTGATCAGTGGAGCTATATAAATGAGCTAACTTGGGGGGAGAAAAGAGAGTGCAGCTGGGAGTGATGTTTTGAAGAGAAGCAAGCTTGCTGGAGAGGAACGTCCTGGGAGAAAGCCGTTTTGAGGCCGGAGCTTTGGAGCAGATGCCAGCTGCCTTCCTAGCTAACAGAGGTTTTCCGGAGGCCATTGGCCATCCTCCGGTGAGGGTACCCGATTGCTGATGTGTTGCCTTGGACGCTTTGTGGCCTTAAGACTGTAACTGTGTAGCGAAATAAATCCCCGTTTTATAAAAGCCAATCCATCTCTGGTGTTTTGCATTCTGCAGCATTAGCAAACTAGGACAGATTTTGGTACCAGGAGTGGGGTGCTTTTGCTGCTGAGTTTGCAAATACCAAACATGCTGGAACGGCTTTTTAAATGGATAAGGGGAAGACTCTGGAGGAATTGTGAGGAGCTTGATAGAAAAGGCCTAAACTGCTTTAAAGAGACTGTTTGTGGAAATATGGACTCTAAAGATACTTCTGATGAGGACTTGAACAGAAATGATGAATGTGTTGTAAACTGGAAGAAAGGCGATCCTTGTTTTAAAGTGGCAGAGAATTTGGCAAAATTGAGTCCTGGTGTCAGATGGAAGGAAGAATCTGGAAGCAACAACTTGGAATACTTAGTTGAGGAGATCTCCAGACTACGTGTGGAGGACGTATCCTGGCTTCTCCTTGCAGCTTATAGTAAAATGCGAGCGGAGAGAGATAAACTTAGAACTGAACTCTTGGGTTCAAAGAAACCAGAAGTTGATGGCTTGGAAAATTACAGGCTTCCAGGGAGTGGAATCCCAGAAGCTACAGCCCAACGTGAGGATGTAACCAAACATGGAACCCAGCCGCCATTTCAGTACAAGCCAAGATTGGAAAAGGAGTTAAGCAGAAAGGATTTGTGGAAAATCCTATTGTCTGATGGCTTTGACCCCTGTGTGCTTCATGCAAAGCCAACAGAATTTTTGCGAGATCTTTATAGACAGAGCCATTGCCGGTCTGGACTGGAGGAGACAGACAAGGAAAAAATTAAAAGAAAAATCTCTTCAAAGACAGAGCCATGGAGGTTGAGGTCTGGAGTCAGGAGGTCTAGGGCTGAGAGAGCGGAGCAGCCCACACGCAGGGAAAGGGTGAGTTTGCCCTGGAGGTCGAGGGCGGGCCTTCCGCCTCGTTGCTCAGGAAATGTCCTGCCACCCCAAGCCCCAAAGAGGGTGGAGCACATTCCCAGGGAATTGGGGAGAGCCTGGCTGCCACCACGCTGTTCTGAAGGGGTTGAGCGTGTGCCCCGGAGATGGAAGGGAATCCGGGAGCTGCCCCGATGTTTGAGGAGGGTGGGGCCGAGAAGGTGGTCTCCCCAATGTGTGGATATATTGGAGCACTCACCTAAGTGTTTGGAGAGGAAAGGGCTGCCGAAAAGGCCCTTAGGAAGGGTTAGGCTCCCGCTCTCTCAAGCCCCAAGGATGCAACATTGTTCTGTAAATGACTCTCAGACTTTGAAATCTAATGGACTTTGTCCTGTGGGTTTTAGGAACTGTTTTGCTCCTGTTAACCCTGTTTTCCTTACTGTTTCTCCTTATGGCAATGGAAATGTTTATCCTATGAATGTCTCTCCTTTGTATATTGGAAGCACATAACTTGTTCTAGGTTCACAGATCCACAGCTAAAGAAAAATTATGCCTTAGGACTGGCCATGCCTATAATTGATTTTGATGGGATTTTGTACTTCACTTTTGTTATTGAAATGATTTAAGTTTTTGTGATACTGTGATGAAATGAATGTATTTTGTATTTGGAAAGATAATGTCATTTTGGGTTCCAGGGGGTGGAATGTGCCAGTTTGAATGTATTGTGTCCCCCAAATGCCATTATCTTTGTGGTCTTGTGTGGGGCAGATGTTTTTGGTGCTGGTTGGATTTGCTTGGAATGTGCCCCACCCAGCTGTGGGAGATGATTCAGATGAGATGTTCCCATGGAGGCGTGGCCCCGCCCATTCGGGGGTGGGCCTTGATCAGTGGAGCTATATAAATGAGCTAACTTGGGGGGAGAAAAGAGAGTGCAGCTGGGAGTGATGTTTTGAAGAGAAGCAAGCTTGCTGGAGAGGAACGTCCTGGGAGAAAGCCGTTTTGAGGCCGGAGCTTTGGAGCAGATGCCAGCTGCCTTCCTAGCTAACAGAGGTTTTCCGGAGGCCATTGGCCATCCTCCGGTGAGGGTACCCGATTGCTGATGTGTTGCCTTGGACGCTTTGTGGCCTTAAGACTGTAACTGTGTAGCAAAATAAATCCCCGTTTTATAAAAGCCAATCCATCTCTGGTGTTTTGCATTCTGCAGCATTAGCAAACTAGGACAGTACATCTACATCCTTACAAATGAATTCATGCTGTACTAGTCACTATTTGTGTTAGAATCCTTGAACCAAATTTGTTGAAAAAGATTCAGCCCTAACTGATGCCTGAATATTTTTTTTTAACTCCACCAGATCTGCAATTCATTAACTGCTTGTCATGTTTTGATATGTGGATCAGGAATTGATCAATAGCTGGCAAAATTTAATAAAAGGAGCTTATTTCTGGAGAAACGAGCTCGTTGCCATGCCAACTGTCGATCTTCCCTGATGGAGGCTCGGCAGTCAGTCACAAAATGGGGGCCTGTTATGCAGGTCCTACTGTCTGCCTACAGGAAATCACTGGGTTGCCAACCTCAAATGAGTTCACAGTGGATAGAACTGGGCTACATGTGTTTGCAGGAAAGACTCTGCCTCACGATTACATGGGACATATCTATTCCATTGAGCAGCTGAGAAACTGATCACATAGCTGGCTATGGAATGCAGCATTACTGAAATATGGCATTGCATTCTGCCTGTGCAGGGCTTAGCATATTATAGACACAGAGAGAGAAAGAACAGATTAATCCATTACCACTTCCTGTTTATGAAGTGTAAATGTGGAGAAATCATTATGTACTCACTTCCTAGGTGTGAGAAAGATTAATAGCAGCTTTATCAAAGAGAGATCTGGGGCTGTACTCTAATATATAACATAAAGGGTGGGGGTGAGGGGGCAGCAGAAGAGAATAATAATCAAAGAACTCTGAATTTTTTTAAGTTAAGAAGGCATCAGAATATTTGAAAATGTCACAGATCCTAATTTGAGGAATTCCATTTGCTGTTATGGTAACAGACATTTCTAAACATAGAAATTGTGTTTTACCATATTATTACCAAATGAATAAAGTGCTTTCAATATTCATTCAACAAATACTTCTTTGAGCGCCCACAATGTACAAGGTAAAGCTCATGAATGTAACTGCTATTTGCAGAGCATGTTTTAAAAATCATACTGCCCTCTGTAATAGGATGAGAGGAAAAAGTTGTCCTGTAGCCTTGTCCAGCAATCTTGAAGCCTTGTAGGTGTGGCTTCTGCCTTCCCAGTCAGCTAGACTCAGGAAACCAGATCATAGTGGTGAGAGAGGACCAAGCTCAAAACAGAACTAGAATCATTTGCTATCATTCCCCATTCAATTAATGTCCTCAGCAAAGACATATTTCTCTACTTTCATCCTTGCACCCCATGGTATTATAATTGTCTGTTTCCTCTCCATCTCACCCACTGCTGTGAGCATCTTGAGGACACAGTCTGGATTTTGTTTATGATAATGGTGTGTATAGGAATTGGGCTTTGGATTTGGATGGGCCTTAAAGCCTGACTTCAAATCTGCCACTAACTATCCAGGGGAACTTAGGTAAGTTGTTGAATATCTCTGTGACTTTGTTTCCTCTCCTGTAAATGGGAGATAATTCTGAATGAAATGATACATGTAAAGTGCCTGGAATAATAAGCACTCAAAACATCTTAGCTACGGTAACAATAACTTAAATATATACAAAGATTAAATGACTTTTTTTGCTTAAGCAATGGGGCTCTAATTTTGAGGCCAAGAGAAAGTCCAAATCAAGGTGTCACCAAGGTGATGCTTTCTTCTGAAAGACTGGCATCCTGGAGCTGGCTGCCAGTGATATTGGGCCCTTGGCTCCTCTGTCAGTACACATGACAGCCTCTCCTGGCCTCTCAGTTGTCTTCCTGTTCATTTGAATTTCAGCTTCTTGCTTCCTGTGGCTTTCTCTCCCTCTGAGTTTCATTTTGCTTATAAAGGACTCCAGTATTAGGATTAAGACCCATCCTGGGCCACACCTTAACTGAAATAACCTTATCAAAAGGTCCTGCTTACAATATGTTTGCACCCACAGGAAGGGATTAAGTTTAAGAACATGTTTTTCTCTGGTACATCACTCCAAACCACAACAGAGATATTGCGTTAATTCGAATTCATTATTTTTTCATGTTTTTTTAATAAGAGAAGTTGTGGATTTACAGAACAATCATGCATAAGATACAGGATTCCCATATATCACTGCACCACCAACACCTGGCACTGGTGTGGAACATTTGTTACCATTGATGACAGCACATTTTTATAATTGTATTATTAGCTATAGCCCATGGTTTAAATTAGGGTTCACTGTTTATGTAGTGTATTTACATGGATTTTTTTAAGAAATTTTTATTCAGTTCCCATATCTACAGTGTAACATTTCCCTTTTAATCATATTCAGATATGTATTTCAGTACTGTAAATTGCATTCACAATGCTGTGCTACCATCACCACCACCCATTACCAAAATATTTCCACCATTCCAAACAGGAGCCCTGTACATTTTAAGTCTTAACTTCCCATTCCCTATCCCTACCTCATCCCCTGGTAACCTATATTCTAGTTTCTGACTCTATGAGTCTGCTTATTCTAATTGTTTAATATCAGTGAGATCATATAATATTTGTCTTTTTGTATATGGCTTATTTCACTAAGCATAATATTAAATACAATACACCACATTGTATTTAACCATTCATTGATGGATGGACATGTGGGTTGTCTCCATCTTTGGACAATTGTGAATAATGCCTCTATGAACACTGGTGCGCAAATATCTTTTCAAGTTCCTGCTTTCAATTCTTTTGGGTATATACTGAGTGGTGGGATTGCTGGGTGATACGGTAGTTTGGTACTTTGCTTTCTCAGGAACCGCCAAACTTTTTTCCACAGCAGATACACCATTCTACATTGCCACTGGCAATGAATGAGTGTTCCTATTTCTCTGCATCCTCTCCAACAGTTGTTATTTTCTGTTTTTTTAATAGTAGCCATTATAATGGGTGTGAAACGGAATCTCATTGTGGTTTTGGTTTGCATTTACCTGATGGCTAATGAAGTTGAGCGTTTTTTCATACATTTCTGACCATTTGTATATCTTTGGAGAGACGTCTCTTCAAGTCTTTTGCCCATTTTTAATTGGGTTGTTTGTCTTTTGTTGTTAAATTGAAGGATTTCTTCATGTATTCTGGATATTAATCCTTTATCAGATATGTGAGGAACAAAAGTTTTTAATTTTGATGAGGTCCCATTTCTCTGTTCTTTCTTTTGTGCTTTCACTTTGGGTGCAAAGTCTAAGAAACCGTTGTCCAACACAAAGTTCTGAAGATGCTTATTTATGTTTTCTTCTAGGAGTTGGATAGTGCTAGCTCTTATATTAAAGTTGTTGATCCATTTTGAGTTGATTTTTGTTTAGGGTGTAAAGTAGGGGTCCTCCTTTGTTTTTACAAATGGAGATCCAGTTTTCTCAGCACTATATTTGATGGAAAGTCCATTCTTTCCCAATTGAGTGGTCTTTGCCCTCTTGTCAAAAATCAGTTGGCCATAAATACAACGGTTGATTTCTGAGCTTTCAATTCAATTCCATTGCTCTCTATGTCCATCCTTATGCCAGTACCATGCTGTTTTGATTACTGTGACTTTGTAATAAGCTTTAAGATTGGGAAGTGTGAGCCCTCCAAATTCATTCTTCTTTTTCAAGATGGCTTTACCTATTCAGAGACCCTTACTCTTCCATACAAATTTGATGATTGGCTTTTCCATTCTGTAAAGAAGGTTGTTGGAATTTTGATTGGAATTGCATTGAATCTATAAATTGCCTTGGGTAGTATTAGACATCTTAATGATACTTCCAATCCTTGAACACAGAATATCCTTCCATTTGTTTAGGTCTCTTTGATTTCTTTTAGCAATGTTTTGTAGTGTTCTGTATAAAAGTGCTTTATATTCTTGGTTAGCTCTATTCCAAGATATTTGATTCTTTTAGTAAATGAAATTTTTTCCTTGATTTCTTCTTCTAATTGTTCATTGCTTGTGTATAGAAACACTACTGATTTGGGGGTGTTGATCTTGAACCCCACCACTCAAATCTTTGTTATTTCCTTCATTCTACTTGCTTTGGGTTTAGTTTGCTCTTCTTTTTATAATTCTTCCAGTTTTGAGGTTAGGTCTCTGATTTGAAGTCTTTCTTCTTTTTTTAATGTAAGCATTTAGAGCACTACATTTGCTGCACCCCGTACATTTTGGAATGTTGTATTCTCAATTTCATTTGCCTCAAGATATTTTCTAATTTCACTTCTGATTTCCTCTTTAACTCATTGGTTGTTTAAGAGCATGTTGTTTAATTTCCACGTATTTGTGAATTTTCCATTTCTCCCTCTTTTATTGATTTCTAGCTTCGTTCCATTGTGGTCAGAGAAGAATGCATTGTATGATTTCAGTATTTTTTAATTTATTGAGACTTGTTTTGTGACCCAGCATATGCTCTAGCCTGGAGGATGATCCATGTGCACTCGAGAAGAATATGTATTCTGTTTTTGTTGGGTGCAGTGTTCTATATGTGTCTGTTAGGTCTAGTTGGCTTAGTGGATCATTCAAGCCCTTGTACTTCCTTACTGATCTTCTGACAAGATTTTCTATCCATTATTGAGAATGGTGTGTTACAGTCTCCTACTATTGATGTAGAACTATCAGTTTCTCCCTTCAAACTTGTTAATATTTGCTTCATATATTTTGGGGCTCTGCTGTTAGGTACACATATATTTATAATTGTTACATATTCTTATTGAATTGTCCCCTTTATCAGTATATAATGGCCATCTTTGTCCCTCATAACTGATTTTACTTAAAGTTTATTTTACCTGATATTAGTATATCCACCCCAGTTCCCTTTTTGTTATTTCTTGCATTGTATATTTTTTCCATCCTTTAACCTTCAACATACTTGTATCTTTGACTTTAAGGTGAGTCTCTTGCAGACAGCATATAGTTAGGTCATGTTTTTTTTTTTATTTGTTTGTTTGTTTTTTTAATCCATTATGCCTATCTCTCCCTTTTGACTGGAGAGTCTCAATCCATTTACATTTAAAGTCACTACTTTAAATGTAGTGACTTATAATACAGGACTTTCTTTTGCCATTTTTTCTATTTATTCTTTGTAAGTCTTATACCATTTTAGTCCCTCACTTCCTTTAAAGCCTACTTTTACGTTTATTTGCTTTCTGGCATTGAACCATATTGAGTGCCTTCTAACTTCTATCTAGATATATTTTTCCTCTGGTTTCCTTGTGGTTACCATGGGGCTAAAATTTAACATCCTAAATATATAACAATCATATTTGGTTTGATACCAACTTAACTTCAGTAGCATGCATATATACATTTCCTATACCCCACTATCCCCCCAACCATTTTTTCTACTTGTTACCACTAATGTCTTTGTACATTGTATTTCCAAAAACCTAGATTTAATGTTAATTTTTATGCATTTACATTTTAGCACTGTAATTTATCAGCCTCTTCCTCCCTGTCTTCCCTGGATGCTGTACAGTGTTCTTCTGGCCTCTGGAGTTTCAAAATAGTTGTTGCAGACAGTTCTTCCCTGTTTAGTTATTGTTTGGGTGGGAGGACTGAGTTCTGGAAACCCTTATTCCACCATTTTCCCCAGAAGTCCTAAATGATTTTTTTTTTCAAGAAACAACTTGTGCATCAGATTTAATTTTTCAAACTCACCCCCCAGAACTCATCTCATGCCACATATTTTTTTTTTAACTTTCCAAGTACCATTTAACAAGTACTTAAAAAGCAAATTTCAAAGTTATGGGTTACAGCTCCAAAATTTCAGTTATTTCCTTATTGTGAAATATAACATATATATGCAAAAAGGTGATAACCTTCAAAGTATGATTTAACAAGTAGTTAGATAGGAAATTTCCAAGAATGTTATTGGTTACAGTTTCACCATTTCAATACTTTCCTTCTAGCTATTCTAATACCCTAGCAACTAAGAGAAAGAAAATTATATAGAGACTCAGTATTCATAATCCTTTGTTAAATTCTGTCTTGTTTGTTGCTTCCTCTAGTTTAATCACTTCCCCAATCTTCAGGGATGTCTATGCAGTGACCACCCTAACTTGTTCATGTTGGAAAGGGGTGTCGACATTATGGGAAAAGGGGATGCAACTGCTTGATGTTCTTGAAGAGGCCATTGCCTCTGGGTTTTCGGACTTAGCTGGCATAGGAGTTCTCTGGAGGTTTTAAGTTTCTGAAGAATAATCTTAGTGAGTGAAACTTTTATAGAGTCTCAGATAGGTACCTGGGTATTCATTAGGGTTTTCAGGACTATTGTTGACTTGGGCTTATCATATTGTGGCCATTTGGCATATCTAGCTGAAGCTTGCATAGGAATAACCTCCAAGACAGCCTGCAGACTCTATTTGAGATCTCTTAGCCACTGTAACCTTATTTTGTTACCTTTCTTTTTCCCCTTTTGGTCCAGTAGGCATTTTCAATCCCTCAATGCCAGGGCCAAGTTCATCCCTGTAAGTCATGACCCACATCACCAGGGAGACTCACTCCCCTGGGAGTCCTGTCCCACATAGTGGGGAGGGGAATGAATTTATTTGCAGAGTTGGGCTTAGAGAGAGAAGCCACATCTGAGCAACAAAAAAGGTTCTCTGGAGATGCCTCTTAGGCATAATTATAGGTAGGCTTAGCATCCCCTTTACAGCCATAAGTTTCACAAGAGCAAACCTCAAGATTGCGGGCTTGACTTATTATGTAGGGGGTTCCTCATTTCACACAGAACATATTCTGTCCAAGACAAAGAATCAATGCCTCACATTATCTTCATTTAGTTGTACAATCACCATAACTTTCAATTTTAAACAACTATCATAACCCAAAACATCCCAAAGCTCTTATCAGCCTCCAATTATTTATTCCTAGAATTAGCTTGGTACAAGTAAGGTAGTCCTATTAAATATATTCCATAGTATGTCACAGGTAGTTTTTCCCATATACCACTGTGTTGTTAATGCTTTGTACCAGTGTGATGCCTTAGAAGTAGATCATGCAAGCACTTATTTATATTTGTAGTGATAATCTGTGGGATACATGCCTTTAAACAACCACCTTTGGTCATGTTCACCTTCGATGCAGCACTGACACTTATAATCCCATTAACAAACTATCACCACCTGCTTCCATCCCCATACCTTTAAGTTCAACCTCTTTAACATGTCTGTACATATTAGGTGATCATTCCCCCTTCTCTACCTTCTGTTTATCTCTAGGTCCCCTATATTCTACATTATAAGACACTGATTTTACATTATTCAGGGAGATCATATTAGTGATAACATACAATATCTCTCCTTTTGTGTCTGACTTATTTCTCTCAGCATTTATGTCTTCAAGGCTCATCCATGCTGTCACATGTTTCAGTACCTCATTCCTTCTTTCTGCTGCGTAGTATTCCATCATGTGTATATACCACATTTTGTTTATCCACTCATCTATTGAAGGACACTTGGATTGTTTCCATCTCTTGGGAATTGTGAACAATGCCGCTATGAACATTGGTGTGCAAATGTCTGTTCACATCACTGCTTTCAGATCTTCTAGGTACATACCAAGAAGCGGAATTGCTGGATAGTCGGGTAATTCATTACCTAGTTTTCTGAGAAACTGCAAAACTGTCTTTCACTGTAGCTGTACCATTATACATTCCCACCAGCAATGAATAAGAATTCCAGTTTCTCCACGTCCTCTCCAGCATTTACTGATTCCTGTTTGTTTAATGGCAGCCATTCTCATTGGTGTGAGATTATATCTCATTGCAGTTTTGATTCATTTCCAAATAGCTAGTGAAGATGAACACTTTTTCATTAATAACAAGTTATTGCTATTGCTATTATTATTCTTATACTCAAAACCTAACACATTGAATAGTGGCTGGTAAAGGGCAGGGCATGAGCATTTACCACACTGCATTTGACAATTGTAATTTACTCTTTCCTTAGCTGTCCCCCCCCACTAGATTGGGAGCTCTTTAAGGATTGAAAGAGTGTTTTATCTCAGTATCTGCAGCATGTAGAATAGTATCTGGTACACAGTATTATCTCAGTAAATTTTTATTGAATTAGAAAATGAATTAATGGGGACCTAGAGGCATTGAGAACCCAAGTGAGAGAATCCCAAAGGAGAGGAGAAACAGGGAAGAAGCTGAAGACTGCTTGTATGGCCATCCCCTTCTATTTGGAACTTTTGCTGGAACTCTTCTTATCAAACCTTGGGATGTCTTGTGATTAATTTTAATAAGGAATGGCTATTACTTATTCAATCTTAATAATTAGAATGTATCAATACAGCAAATTGCACTGTATTTGCCTGTCAGCTTATTTGTATCCCTCTTCTAGACTGCAAGACTTGGAGGGAAGGAGCTGTATTTCTTTCATCTCTGTGTCCCCAGCATCTACAGCAGTGCCTGGCATACAGTAGTAAGTGTTCTAAGCATGCTTTATGCATGAAAAAAATGCACAGTGTAGTATTAACAGTGCTGAATTGTGGATGAATGTGGTAGAAAGCAGAAATTTAGAATCATGTGTATCACCATAAGGAAAGCTGTAGGTGAAAACATGGGAATGTATAGCACAGTGAATCTTGTGGTGGACAATGACTGTGATTAACAGTACAAATATAAAACAGTTCCTTCATGAACTAGAACAAATGTATGACTCTATTACAAAGAGTCAATAATAGTGTGGTATATGAGGGAAAATGTACCTACTATAAACTATGGACTACAGTTAACAGTAATATCTCAATATTATTTCCTCATCAGTAACAAATGTACCACATCAACACTAGGGGTCAATAATAGGGGGGATAAGTGGTATAGGGTGTTCTGGGTTTTCTTTATAATTTTTATTTCTTTTATTGGAGTAATGAAAATGTTCTACTATTGATTGTGGTGATGAATGCACAACTATGTGATGATATTGTGAGCCATTGATTGTATACTTTGGATGCATTGTATGGTGTGTGAAAATATCTCAATAAACTTGCATTTAAAAATGCACAATAAATCAGATGTTTGAATTTTATTTTATTTAAGAAAGAATCTTACATTGCAGGGGGTGCAGGAGTGCTGGCACAGTACATAGTGATGGGCCCTCAGTGAAAACTCTTGGATGAATGAATGAACCATACTCCCTATCCATATAGTCAACATTAGGTTTGGACTTTTATTTTCCTGAGAAGAGGGTCTCAGTAAAACATTCCTTACTCAACTTCTTCTGAGGGTGCTTAAATTAACTCCTGCTTGTGAGCTTAGGCTCACACAAATGAATAGGAAAATCTGTCCATGTTTTGAAGGTATTAAAGGGGAGGGAGTAGGATATGGCAACAAATCGAGGGGATACAACAGGAGAAATAATAAAAGCCTAAGGGGGAGAACCTAAGATGGCAGCTAGGAGAGACAGGGCAAAAAAAATACCTCCATGAAAAATACTAGCTAAAAGCCAGAAAGTGACCCAGATCACCAGCTCCAGCAATGCACCAGCTGGACAAGGGACTGTGCACTTGGTGAAACTGGGAGTCTGCATTCTGAAATGAGTGAGTAAGCTTGCTGAATATCCAGCAGACATACTGTGATGTGGGGAAACTGTGGGTTGGCATTTGGAGGTGGACTAGTTCTTTTTTAAAAAACCCAAAAGCGGCTGCAGAAATGGCAGTGAGAACCACACAGTGAAGCATGGCAGGAATGGGCTGTGTGAACGCCTCAATATCTGGAGTGGAAGATAGCTTTTCATGCACCCGCTGCTAATCGTCTCACAGCGAGGAAGGCAGAAGTTAGCCAAAAGGGGAAAATAACCACGCCCCTTGCAGCCATCTTCCTGGCGGGCTGGGAACGCTCCTGCCTGACACCATTGCCACAGCCCAAAGCTGTGCCCAAAAAAACCCCACTGTGACAGGAAGTGTTTCCAGCATCATGTGCACACTCCACAATATCGGGCATGGACAGTAGCCTCTTGGGCACCCACAGCTAATTGTCCAGGAGCTGGGAAGATGGAGCTGTGTGAAAATGGGGAAATTAACACACCCCATTCAGCCATCCTTACGGCAGACTGGGAATGCCCCTACACAGCCCAGCAGCCCAGAATTTCCCTTGAGGGACGGTGCGCATTTGTGACATAGCACAATCTTCCCTCAGCAGAGGCCCTAGAAGGGCATGGCTTGGAAGAAGGACCCACTCAGAAATCCCAGGGACCATTCGCCAATACCAAGGACTTGTGGGTCAGCGGCAGAGACAATCTGTGGTGAGACCAAACTGAAGGTTTAGACTCTTGCAAAAGCCTTAAATCTCCAGGAACACCTGGGAGGTTTGATTATTAAAGCTGCCCTCCCTCCCTAACCTCTCAGACACATGCCCCACATTCAGGGTGGACAGCACCAAAACCACACCCAAACTTGGTGCACCAATTGGACCCACAAGAACCAGATCCCCACACACCCCAAAGACAAAGTTGGGGAGAACTGACTTGAGGGGAATAGGTGACTCACAGATGCCATCTGCTGGTTAGTTAGAGAAAGTGTATGCCACCAAGCTGTAGATCTGACAAATTAGAGACTGGTATTTTTTATATACTGAAAGAGCCCTATCAAGAAAAGCAAATGTCAAGAGGCCAAAAACAACAGAAAATATTAAAGCATATGGAAAAAAAACAGATGATATGGATAACCCAAACCCAAACACCCAAATCAAAAGATCAGAGGAGACAGTACTTGGAGCAATTAATCAAAGAACTGAAGATAAACAATGAGAGCATGGCACAGGATATAAAGGACATGAAGAAGACCCTGGAAGAGCATAAAGAAGAAATTGCAAGAGTAAATAAAAAAAAATAGATGATCTTATGGAAATAAAAGAAACTGTTGAACAAATTAAAAAGATTCTGGATACTCATAGTACAAGACTAGAGGAAGCTGAACAATGAATCAGTGACCTCGAGGGCCACCGAACAGAAAATGAAAGAACAAAAGAAAGAATGGGGAAAAATCAAAAAAATAAAAATGGACCTCAGGGATATGATAGATAAAATAAAATGTCCAAATATAAGACTCATGGGTGTTCCAGAAGGGGAAGAGAAGGGTAAAGGTCTAGAAAGAGTATTCAAAGAAATTGTCAGGGAAAACTTCCCAAACCTTCCACACAATATAAATACACAAAGCATAAATGCCCAGCGAACTCCAAATAGAATAATCCAAATAAACCCACTCCAAGACATATTCTGGTCAGACTGACAAATACAGAAGAGAAGGAGCAAGTTCTGAAAGCAGCAAGAGAAAAGCAATTCACCACATACAAAGAAAACAACATAAGACTAAGCAGTGACTACTCAGTGGCCACCATGGAGGCGAGAAGGCAGTGGCATGACATATTTAAAATTCTGAGAGAGAAAAATTTCCAACCAAGAATTCTTTATCCAGCAAAGCTCTCCTTCAAATTTGAGGGAGAGCTTAAATTTTTCACAGACAAACAAATGCTGAGAGGTTTTGCTAATAAAAGACCTGCCCTATTTCAGATACTAAAGGGAGCCCTACCGACAGAGAAAGAAAGAAAGGAGAGAGAGATATAGAGAAAGGTTCAGTACTAAAGAGATTCAATATTGGTTCATTAAAGGACAATAAGAAAGAGAGGGGAAAAA